>NC_141687.1:351764294-352364294 GCF_964263255.1 Lissotriton vulgaris
GTCCAGTAGAAGGTAGAGGGGCAAAGTTGGGCACAGGGGCCAGCACGCAGTGTCCCACGGCGGTTCCTCCTGGCAGAGTGTCCCCTCCACGTCAGCACAAGCACAACACAACACACATGGGCTCACAACCCCTTTATTTATAAACCTCCCTGCCCTGCATCTGGAAGGAGGTAGAAGTTTCTGGAAGGGTCTGGTGTAGGGGCTTCTGGAAGGGTCTTGGAAGTTCCAGTCCCAACTAGCACTGGGAGGGGTGTTAGTAGGGGGCGGGGCTAACCTGGTACAGGGCAGGCACTGACCTAGTCAGGGACAGGAGATTCCTCCACCCACAACTCTAGTTGCAGACCTCCCACTCAGCATGACCCTGTCTCCCTGGAGCCACCCACTCCTCACCACCAGCCGCGGTCACTTCTAGAAACAGACATGCAGGCAGGCACACAGCACACAGAAATGCCAACTTCTAAAAGTGGCATTCCTGAAATAGTAAAAGTAAAGCTGGCACACCATTAAGCAGCATTTATCATTTCCATTTCACACATACCAAACATGCCATACCTATTTTGTTTTATTTAGGAATTATCCCATAAGGGGGGGGAGTTCCCAATATTAGCCTATGGGGGGCAGAGAGTGCACGCACTCTGCACTGCTAGCCAGTGCTAAAGTGCCCAGAGTCCTAAAACCACCAACACCATGTCAGCAAAAAGGCTAGAAGGAAGGCAAAAAGTTTAGGGATGACTCTGAAAAATAGGCCAAGTCCAACAGCATCTTTTCCCCATTGGGTGGCTCGGATGCTGTTCTGTGTGTGCTTGTATGGATGGATGTGAAAGCTTGGCCAGCTAGATCACTTGGAGACAGGTTGTGCATGCCAGTATGCCAGAAGCTGTCCCTAATTTGTGTGCCAATGTGTATGTGTTGCTTCATTGAAGATGCCCCATTGAGGCGGCAAACGCTTAGCCAAGTGAGTGTCTTGGAGCCATGTTGTGTGCATTATTGTGCTGGGAGTGAGTCTAAGGTGTTCTCTCTCTCTCGGTGAGAGGTAAGCGTACTGCTGCACCGATCAGCAGACTGTGTGGCCAGCCTGTTGGAGAAAAGCATGAGGAAGGGCAGTGCAATCTCTTAGCCTTAATGAATGTTTGACTTGGGAAGGGAAACAACCTTTACAACGCAGTCATTACATCGCACTACATTTACAACACAGCCATTACATCTCAACGTCCTTTATGACGCATGTCACCATAATGCAGCCATTACATTGCATGTCACTACAACGCATGACACTACAACGCATGTCACTACAACGCAAGAATTACATCGCATGTCATTACAACGCATACCATTACAACGCATAGTACCCCTACACTATCCAACACTTATCCTACTGTTGCAACCCCCTTGAGTGAGAATAGTAATTTTTACCCCTACAATATCCAACCCTTACCCTACTGTTGCACCCCCTGGAGTTAGAATAGTAATTTTTACCCTTAAACTATCCAACACTTACCTTAAATGCAATGTAATGGTATGCCTTGTAATGGTATGCGTTGTAAAGGTATAATGCGATGTAATGGAATGCGTTGTAAATGTAGTTTAAAATTTTTTGTTGTAATGGCATGTAATGTAAATGATTGCATTGTAAAGGATGTTGCGATGTAAAAACTGCATTTTAAAGGCTTTGTGGCCCTGGGAGGAGGAGTTGTTTGTGCACACTTAAGTGCGCATGACTGTTTGGCCGGCCGTCTTGGCCCGGCCAAACAGTCATGCGCACTTCGCGTATTCCCCACGAGGCTGTTATGCAGCCTAGTGGGGAATATGCAAAGGCTCCCTGTCACCATCTGTCCGCTGATCCACGGCACTCAGACCAATCACAACGCAGCATTGCAATGTCATGATTGGCTCAGTGGAGCCTGTGTGCCCAGGTGCTTCCTGTAGCTTCTTCCAAACTGGAGTCAGGAAGAGAAGAAAAAAGCGGAGACGGAGGAGAGGCGGTGGAAAAAGTGATGGTTTAAAAAAAAAATTTTCACCCCCGCTTCCTGCAACCGCCACCCACTTTCCTACCAGCCAACATTGCTTTATCCAAACACAGTGCTTCAAGTATTACATCTAACCTGCCACCCCAGAAAAAAGGACGTTCCAGACGATACCAACCCACATTCTGTTAATTATTGGTAGACCACATAAATCTTAAAAAGCCCAGCTTCTGCTTCCCTTAATGCTTCACCCCTGTCTCTGGTCTTACATGGTTGGTCGGTCTCTTGTAAAGCGTTGACCCTTTCTATTCAGCACGGAGGCCTTGGTGAGAAACCAGGGTGGAGCATTGTCCAGTGCATCACTACAACCTTTGTGTCTGCCAGGCAGGTACCACATGTCGCGGTATCGAGTATGGTTCAGTTATCGAGTGTGGCCCGGTAAGGTGCAGCGTGCAACCACTAGCCCCAATACGTCATTGTTGCTCATCTTCTGGCTGATGCTGAATCTGGGTGGAAGGACGCGGTGTGCACTGCGTGTACAGGTCAAGCTAGATTCCAGCTTCTTGTGTGCAAAGGATGCTTCTCTGTGATGTCTCTAGGCTCCTCTGCTGAGGGAATGGGTGCTGTGTCTGCGCTTCTTTCACCTCCGTTGTCGGTTTCATTGATGTCATTGACGTAGCTTAACAAGGACCGACAGAAATGCTTCAGCATGGCCTACTAAGGGAAGCCATTTAAACTCTGCGAAAGTCTGAACCATGCAAAAAACATAAAGTAAGGAACTTAACTGGACACATCGCATGTCAAGCGCAGAGCTCGCGGATCAAAAACTGAAAGCATCGCGTAAACTGCTAGCCATGATGCTCTTCACAGCCCAACGATGTAGTTCACGCCCCCAGCTTTTCCCAGGATTATAAGGAGTGGGTGGCTCATTGTCTGGCTCAGGCATACACAGTCTGCCACATCTGTCACAATCTGTCACAGTTTGAAGACACCCAATTCTACAGTAATCTGACGTTCATGGGATCTGATGGCGGCCATTTTGAAATGCCCTTCACGGCCAGAGGTGCCGGTTATACTACAAAACCTTTGAGGTGTCCACATTCCTGGGGCTACGGATAGCAAAATCGCAATTTTGTTTAGGAAGGTAAACATCTTTGCAACACTTCTGGTGTAGCACTGGTACACAATAATCAATACAAGGCCCAGGTAACAGGCACACTGGGATTCTCCTGGCCTTCACAGGAGAGTGCGCTTACACTAACAGAAACTGGGGTGTGAAATTGAGGTATACATTAAAACATTCTGTTACCTATATACCTGTTGCTCACATCGAGGCAAGCTGTCAAGTAACTGTCAAGTAACTACATATATAGTTTTATGGGCACAGGCAGAATTACAAAGATCTGTATAAATTCTTAGCCAAACCATGACACTCGTGTGCACTCTCACACACACACCCGCACTGCTGCCCTGTCTCACACACACACAGTCAAGTGAGCACACAACATCTGCATGTTCACAGTGGTGCAGAGTCGCACACTTGCAGGTGACTATGAATACCAGATGTATCTGCACGTGTGAGCGTGTACATGCACGCACACACAAATACTTACATTCATACACACACATTCATTCACGGCTACAAGTGAACAGATCATTTTGCTCAGACCCTCAGTGACACACTTGAAGAAGAGCACAGACAGTGAAACCCAGTCCAACAGAGGCACGCTGCGAAGGAGCACAGACAGTGAAACCCAGTCCAACAGAGGGAAACCCAGTCCAACAGAAGCACACTGCGAGGGAGCACAGACAGTGAAACCCAGTCCAACAGAGGGAAACCCAGTCCAACAGAGGCACACTGCGAGGGAGCACAGACAGTGAAACCCAGTCCAACAGAGGCAGACAGTGAAACCCAGTCCAACAGAGGCACACTGCGAGGGAGCACAGACAGTGAAACCCAGTCCAACAGAGGCACGCTGAGAGGGAGCACAGACAGTGAAACCCAGTCCAACAGAGGCACGCTGCGAGGGAGCACAGACAGTGTGCCACTGAACAGAGTAACTCTATCAGGGGAATATACAAGGCAGACCCTCAGTGTCCCGCTCCCTGGGAAGGTCAGACAGTGAGGCACAGACCGACAGATGCACACCAGGATGGAAGCACGGACAGTGGAGCATTGACCAGTACGTCTCCCTGTCAGGCGGGCACACACAATTCCGTGGGCATCAGCACAGACAGGAGGGCACAGATATATGTTTCTGTGGCAGTAAAGCTGCCGCAGACGCCCAGCACGATTCGATGTCCGCCGCCATCATTATTTGGGAGCAGCCGTGCTCAGCACGTCGGTGACGCGGTCAGGGGCGCACACACGCCGGTGCTGACACTCACAGATTGCCTTCTTAGCTGTGCTCCTAACTGCACCATATGAAACTGGTCCCCTTCATCACCGCCCCATCACTCATGTCCAGGGAAGTCTAGTCAGCTAATCTCCTGTCCACACTGATAAATCTCCTCCCGCTGCACAGCTCTCCCACCAGAGACTGCTGAGCTCTCCTTTCCTTCACATCAGGCCTCTTCTGCCTCCTCAGCCGGGGACTCCGCGCTAAAGCCGCCTGTACTTCACCTCCAGTGCAGGGCACCCATGCATCCTCCAGCAACAAACTACCCATGCCTACTTCACCTCCACTGCAGGGCCCCCATGCATCCTTCAGCACCAAACTACCCATGCCTACTTCACCTCCACTGCAAGGCACCCATGCACCCTCCAGCACCAAACTACCCATGCCTACTTCACCTCCACTGCAAGGCACCCATGCATCCTCCGGCACCACACTACCCATGCCTACTTCACCTCCAGTGCAGGGCACCCATGCATCCTCCGGCACCACACTACCCATGCCTACTTCACCTCCACTGCAGGGCACCCATGCATCCTCCAGCACCAAACTTCCCATGCCTACTTCACCTCCACTGCAAGGCACCCATGCATCCTCCGCACCACACTACCCATGCCTACTTCACCTCCAGTGCAGGGCACCCATGCATCCTCCGGCACCACACTACCCATGCCTACTTCACCTCCACTGCAGGGCACCCATGCATCCTCCAGCACCAAACTACCCATGCCTACTTCACCTCCACTGCAGGGGACAGATGCATCCTCCGGCACCACACTACGCATGCATCCTTCTCCTCCAATGCTACACATCCCTGCTGTCTACTGCTTCACTGCCAGAGCAACCACGCAGTCTTCCTCACTACCAAAGCCCCCATCCCTTCTCCAATGCCAAAGTACCCATGCATCCTTCATGCATCCTTCTCCTCTCCTGCCAAGTCACTCAGGAATACTAATCCTCAGCCACAGCAGTACCTGTACTTTATCCAACGCCAAAGCACCAATGCATCCCTTTCCTCTACTGCTAGAATGCTTTGCATCTTTATTCGGTGCCAGAGCATCCGTGCATCCTTCTCGTCCACCACTAGAGACTCCGTGCATCCTTCTATTCCGTGGCAAACACACAGCATCCTATTTTTCAATGGCCAAAACACTGCATCCTTCTCTTCCATGACCAAAACACTGCATCCTTCTCTTTAATGACCAAAGCACTGCATCCTACTCTTCAATGGCCAAAACACTTCATCCTTCTCTTACATGGTCAAAACACTGCATCCTTCTCTTACATGACCAAAACACTGCTTCCTTCTCTTCCATGACCAAAGCACTGCATCTTACTCTTCAATGGCCAAAACACTGCATCCTTCTCTTCCATGACCAAAACACTGCATCCTTCTCTTCCACGGCCAAAGCACTGCATCCTACTCTTCAATGGCCAAAACACTGCATCCATCTCTTACATGGCCAAAGCACTGCATCCTTCTCTTCCTGTCAGGAATTTACAAATTGCATCTACCTATGTTCCAAGAGTAGGGAATGGTGGAAAGACAATTGTAAAGCCTTGTCGGGTAAATATTTGGTACCCGTGTAATTCCAAATAGATTCCTTCGTTATCATGTAAATAGGTTCAGGTCATAGTGGGGTTAGCTCCTTCCTAAGATGGCCGCCACGATAGCCACTGAAGTCATTCAGAGTTTAGTACGTGAGGGCTAGTTGATGTGCGTCTTGCGCAGCGTTCTAACTGCGCACTTCAACTGTTCGAGTTCCTGAGGTAACAGCTAGAGTCTTATGCTCCGTGTCAAGTATTCGTGACAGGAGTAGTTTTGGGATATTCTTGAGTCCGCTAATCTAGAGACTTACCGAGAGAGAGTTTCATCTGTCGAAAGTTACTTTTGAGTGAATTCTGGAAGTTCGTGAGGAAACGTTCTTCCGTCTGTCGCTGTGACTGAGACTTCGTTCATCTTCATCCGTCGTGGGAGCCAGTTCACTCTGCGGAAGCTCGTCTTAGGACTTCTTCTCAGAAGGTTCAACGGACTCCACCAACCTCTTGCGGAGCATGCGAGAGGAACAGTAAGCCAGCGGCTGCTTTCTCCTTCTTCCCCATTGTCGGCGAACTTGTGCTGAACAGCTATTCCCTTCTTGCGTTTAACCTGCTCTTTCCTCCCCCTCTTGCCTTCCTTGTTCCTTTTTGCGCGCTTCATTTCATTCAGCATTGGAAACCTTGGAGCCGCATGTTCACCACAAAGCATCAACAGATATAAGCAGAACCCCAGTTGGGGCTAATACAGAAAGCTTACAGGTAAAGAAGGAGAGAGAGAAAGTTTTAGTCCTGGGTTGTAGAATTTTCCGTAAGGAACATTTAGTAATGTTAGTCTTTGTCCTGCAGGCTTGAAGCTCTCTGAATGTATCTACACATCTAAAGAAGAGTAGCAATACCTTTGGGAACTACTGGTAGGATAAGATTCATTATTTACATAGAGTGAGAAAGTTGGTAGTTAGAAGTGGTTGTTTATTCTCTTCCCCCCCCTGTTCTGTGCATTAGGCATCTACAGAAACCGAAGTCCAGGTCTACCCAATCGGTGAAGGTGCCAGAAGCTCTCAAGGTGTCTCTTCTCTGTCCACTTCCCCTTTCCCTGTCACTAGTGCGTTCGCCCATGTGGCGGAGTCACTGGTGGAAGGGTGATCGGGTACAGCATCACTGCCTCTGCGAAGATTGGAGCCTTCTGACAGATTGAAGTGCCCAAGTATTCACTTCGCCCAGGCAGTATGGTGGAGGGCTTAAATCTAAAGGAACTGGGAGACATGTTAGCGGGTATCCAGCGGGAGTTAGGAGCAGTAAGAGAGGAAAATAAAAGTTTAAAATTAGAGTTGGAGGCTTCTAGGCAAGAAAATAGAGTGTTAGCTCAGAAGATGGATGGGTTAGTAATGGGAAATCCTGTTCAGGGTCCTTCTACGTCCCACACCAGTTCTGTAAGTTCAGATCCTAAATCAGTAGCTCAGGTAATCCATTCAGTCTCCCCGTTAATTCCTTTGGCAGCTCCCGAGAGATTCTCGGGGGATCCGCAAAAAGCCCAACTCTTTTTAACTCAATGCTCCCTTCATTTCATGTGCCGCCCAACCCTTTTTCCTGATGCCCAATCCAGAGTAGCATTTATTTTGTCCTATCTAAGTGGGGATGCTGCTAATTGGGCAATGCCCTTGGTGAGCGAAGATGACCCAATCCTTTGTGATTTTGTT
The DNA here is from genome assembly GCF_964263255.1 of Lissotriton vulgaris. Taxonomy (NCBI): domain Eukaryota; kingdom Metazoa; phylum Chordata; class Amphibia; order Caudata; family Salamandridae; genus Lissotriton; species Lissotriton vulgaris. The sequence continues at coordinate 351,771,891 of NC_141687.1, forward strand.
AAATTCAAAGCTGAGTTCCTCAGAATTTTTGACAGGAGAAGGATTTCTCAGGCCACTGATAATGAGCTGCTGGAATTGCGTCAGGGTTCTAAAGATCTGCTATCATATCTGACGCAGTTTAATAAGTTAATTGTGGAAACCAACTGGCCGGAGGAGAAACGAGCGGCCTTATTTTATCGAGGACTGAAAGATGAGATTAAAGATACTTTAGCCCAAGTTCCAAACCGGCCCACTGAACTGTCTGCATTGGTGGATTTAGTTTTGGAGTTGGATTTTCGTCATTCAGAGCGTAGAGGAGAAAGAAGAAAAGATTGGAGAGTAAATGTTCCTCGATTCGACCGGGCTCGGTTCGAGAAAGGTTCTGGAGGGAGTAATGAAGCAGAACCCATGCAAATTGGAGCCGTCCGTGGGCCATTGAGTAAAGAGGAGAAGGAGGATCGGCGTTTGAAGAAATTGTGCCTTTATTGTGGGATCGCTGGCCACTTTGTAAAGGATTGTCCTAAGCGCCCCAGAATACCGTTTAAGGGAAACGAGGGGGGCCATCAGTAGACGGAGTCGCTCTGGTGGTGCAGGAGAACAAGACGACTCCGGATCCGCATTTAATCCTAAATACTCTTCAGTCGTGTATCCCACATGTAATCCTTCACATGACCTTAAAATTCCGTGGACGACAGATTTCTGGAGTGGCTATTATGTTGGATTCTGGGGCCACCGGAAATTTCTGTGACATAAGGTATGCGCGAAGCATGGGAATTCAAGCCATAAAGAAAGAGAGACCCGAGCCAGTGAGAGCCGTTGACGGAACCAATTTATCATCTGGGCCAATTATCAGTCATACGGAAGAATTGGAACTGATTCAATCGGATGGGCATCGAGAAGTGATGCAATTCAATTTAATAGACGCCCCTCAGTTCCAATTGATTTTGGGTCTACCTTGGCTGACTTTACACAATCCGACCATTGATTGGACGAATCGAACAGTCAGTATGCAGTCAAGCTTTTGTCAGGAACATTGTTATGGGCCCCAAGAACCCTCCGAGGAGAACTCCCTTGCTTCTTTACTATCGTATGGAGGTCAGTCAGTCTGTGTAATTAATGCTGGAGAAATTCCTCCCGAATATCAGGATTTGAAGATGGTCTTTAGTGAACGGGAAGCGGAGGTGTTACCACCACACCGTTCCTACGATTGTACAATTGATCTGGTTCCAGGAGCAGTACTGCCTTGCAGTCGGATTTATGCTCTGACTGAAGCTGAAAATAACCATCTCAAGGAGTATCTGGATCGATATCTGGCCAATGGATTCATCAGACCATCGCAGTCCCCGGTATCCTCCCCGTTATTTTTTATTCCAAAGAAACAAGAAGGCAGTCTGAGAACCTGCATTGATTATCGCGCCTTGAATTTAGTAACAATCAAAAATCGATACCCCTTGCCTTTGATTTCAGTTCTTCTGGATCAACTCAAAGAAGCACAGATTTTCACCAAGCTTGACTTGCGAGGGGCGTACCACTTGGTGCGGATGAAAGAGGGGCACGAGTGGAAGACGGCCTTTCGTACCAAGTTTGGCCTCTTTGAATATTGCGTGATGCCCTTTGGGTTGTGTAATGCACCTGCAGTGTTTCAGCATTTCATAAATGACATTCTGAGTGATTTGATTGACAAGGTGGCGATAGTTTATCTGGACGATATCTTGATCTACTCTCAGAATACCCAAGACCATCCTAAGCACGTCAGAATGGTGTTGGAGCGTTTGAGAACACATCATTTATATGTAAAACTGGAAAAATGTGTTTTTCACGCTACCACGGTGGAGTTTCTAGGATTCATCCTTTCTCCACATGGAATCACCATGGATCAAGGAAAAGTGCAAGCCGTCAAGGATTGGCCAGAACCACGGAGTGTCAAGGAGATACAGCGATTTTTGGGATTCGCAAACTTCTATCGGCGCTTCATCCAGAGTTTTTCACACTTGATTGCCCCCATCACCCGTTTACTAAAGAAAGGTGTGCCGTTCGAGTGGACCAGAGCAGCTGCTCAGGCTTTTAGTCATCTCAAAGAAAGATTTGTGTCTGCTCCTATTCTTTTGCATGCCAACCCGGAAGAACCCTTCTTTGTAGAAGCAGATGCATCCGATCAGGCTATCGGAGGAGTTCTCTCGCAACGACATTCCCAGACTGGTCAGTTGCATCCGGTAGCATATCGCTCTAGAAAATTAAATCCAGCAGAACTGAACTACACCATTGCTGAAAAGGAACTGCTAGCGGTTAAGGATGCCTTTGAGGACTGGAGGCATTATCTGCTGGGGGCTAAACATACTGTGACTGTGTTTACTGATCACAAGAATCTACAATTCTTGAAGTCCGCAAAGACCCTCACTCCTCGACAGTTACGTTGGTCCTTGTATTTTGCAGATTTTGATTTTGTGCTCACTTTTCGCCCTGGAACAAAGAATGGAAAGGCGGATGCGCTTTCTCGCTTGGATACCGACGACTGTGAACATCCTGTTGAACCTCAACCAATCATCCCAGAGACTAAAATCATTTGTGCTCTTTCTCTGAGTAACTTTCAAGAAGAGGTGCGGAAGGGATTATCTTCAGAAGAAATGCAGAAGTGGGTTCAATCGGGTGAGGGGAGAGAGTTAATCCAATGTTTACCCTACTACAAAGGAGCCTTGTATCTCCCAACCATTCCTCTCCAACAAAGAGCCTTGCAAAACTGTCATGATCATCCTTTGGCCGGTCATAAAGGAGTTTCTAAGACTTTGGATTTAGTTCAGCGCTATTTTTGGTGGCCTGGGTTGTCCTCTCATGTCCAACAATATGTGCAGTCATGTGAACTGTGTGCCAGGGGTAAACCTAGTCGGCAGGCTCCACAAGGATTGCTGCAACCCCTTCCTACCCCGACCCATCCATGGCATACAGTATCAATGGATTTGATTGTAGATTTGCCGGTCAGTAAGGGATTCGATACTATCCTGGTGATTGTGGATACTTTCACCAAGATGAGTCACTTTATTGCCATGTCCGGTACCCCTACTGCTCCTGAATTAGCACAAGCTTTTAGTGAGAATATTGTAAGACTACATGGGGTTCCCAAGATTGTGGTTTCTGATAGAGGTCCCCAGTTCATCTCCCGTTTCTGGCAAGCCTATCTAAAGGGATTGGGGATTGAGAGAAGGTTGTCTACCAGCTATCACCCCGAGTCGGATGGACAGACGGAGAGAGTTAACCAAGAACTGGAACAGTACCTCCGTTTGTTTCTCCTTGAGAAGGGTGGTGACTGGTCAGATCACTTGTGGATGGCAGAATTCGCTAGTAATAATGCTAAAAGTGTTTCTACAGGTTACTCCCCTTTTTATTTGAATTCTGGACGCCATCCTAATCCATTTAGCCCTCAAGAGGATTTAGATGTCCCCGCAGTACAGACTTTGTTGACTAATATCTCCACTTTACATAAGTCTGCAGAAGAGAACTTGATCAAAGCTAAACAGGTCTACAAGAAAAGTGCAGATAGACATAGAAAACCCGCTCCACAATATAAAGTAGGAGATCAGGTGTGGCTCTCCACAAAAAACCTTCATTTAAAAGGGAATAGAAAATTCCAACCAAGATTTGTGGGTCCCTATCCAGTTGAGCAGGTTATGGGTCCGGTGACAGTGAGGCTCAAGTTACCAGTTAAATTGGGGATCCATCCAGTCTTCCACGTCTCCTTACTGAAGAAGTCTAAGTCCAACATGAGGTTGGGTAAACCACCTGAACCCCTCTTTATTTCTGGTCACCCTGAGTACGAGGTTCATGACATTCTAGATTCCAAACACAAGAAAGGTAGGCTATTTTATCTGGTGGATTGGAAGGGGTATGGCCCTGAGGAAAGGTCGTGGGAACCCGCTGCCCAAATTCATGCTCCCCGACTCATTAAGAGATTCCACGCACGGCAACCTCTCAAACCTGGACCGATAAATCGGTCTTTGAGAGGGGGTACTGTCAGGAATTTACAAATTGCATCTACCTATGTTCCAAGAGTAGGGAATGGTGGAAAGACAATTGTAAAGCCTTGTCGGGTAAATATTTGGTACCCGTGTAATTCCAAATAGATTCCTTCGTTATCATGTAAATAGGTTCAGGTCATAGTGGGGTTAGCTCCTTCCTAAGATGGCCGCCACGATAGCCACTGAAGTCATTCAGAGTTTAGTACGTGAGGGCTAGTTGATGTGCGTCTTGCGCAGCGTTCTAACTGCGCACTTCAACTGTTCGAGTTCCTGAGGTAACAGCTAGAGTCTTATGCTCCGTGTCAAGTATTCGTGACAGGAGTAGTTTTGGGATATTCTTGAGTCCGCTAATCTAGAGACTTACCGAGAGAGAGTTTCATCTGTCGAAAGTTACTTTTGAGTGAATTCTGGAAGTTCGTGAGGAAACGTTCTTCCGTCTGTCGCTGTGACTGAGACTTCGTTCATCTTCATCCGTCGTGGGAGCCAGTTCACTCTGCGGAAGCTCGTCTTAGGACTTCTTCTCAGAAGGTTCAACGGACTCCACCAACCTCTTGCGGAGCATGCGAGAGGAACAGTAAGCCAGCGGCTGCTTTCTCCTTCTTCCCCATTGTCGGCGAACTTGTGCTGAACAGCTATTCCCTTCTTGCGTTTAACCTGCTCTTTCCTCCCCCTCTTGCCTTCCTTGTTCCTTTTTGCGCGCTTCATTTCATTCAGCATTGGAAACCTTGGAGCCGCATGTTCACCACAAAGCATCAACAGATATAAGCAGAACCCCAGTTGGGGCTAATACAGAAAGCTTACAGGTAAAGAAGGAGAGAGAGAAAGTTTTAGTCCTGGGTTGTAGAATTTTCCGTAAGGAACATTTAGTAATGTTAGTCTTTGTCCTGCAGGCTTGAAGCTCTCTGAATGTATCTACACATCTAAAGAAGAGTAGCAATACCTTTGGGAACTACTGGTAGGATAAGATTCATTATTTACATAGAGTGAGAAAGTTGGTAGGTAGAAGTGGTTGTTTATTCTCTTCCCCCCCCTGTTCTGTGCATTAGGCATCTACAGAAACCGAAGTCCAGGTCTACCCAATCGGTGAAGGTGCCAGAAGCTCTCAAGGTGTCTCTTCTCTGTCCACTTCCCCTTTCCCTGTCACTAGTGCGTTCGCCCATGTGGCGGAGTCACTGGTGGAAGGGTGATCGGGTACAGCATCACTGCCTCTGCGAAGATTGGAGCCTTCTGACACTTCCATGACCAAAACACTGCATCCTTCTCTTTAATGACCAAATCACTGCATCCTACTCTTCAATGGCCAAAACACTGCATCCTTCTCTTACATGGTCAAAACACTGCATCCTTCTCTTACATGACCGAAACACTGCATCCTTCTCTTCCATGACCAAAACACTGCATCCTTCTCTTCCACGGCCAAAGCACTGCATCCTACTCTTCAATGGCCAAAACACTGCATCCTTCTCTTACATGGCCAAAGCACTGCATCCTTCTCTTCCATGACCAAAACGCTGCATCTTTCTCTTTCATGGTCAAAACACTGCATCCATCTCTTACATGACCAAAACACTGCATCTTTCTCTTTCATGGTCAAAACACTGCATCCTTCTCTTACATGGCCAAAACACTGCATCTTTCTCTTTCATGGTCAAAACACTGCATCCTTCTCTTACATGACCGCAGCACTGCATCCTACTCTTCAATGGCCAAAACACTGCATCCTTCTCTTACATGACCAAAACACTGCAACCTTCTCTTCCATGGCCAAAGCACTGCATCCTAGTCTTCAATGGCCAAAACACTGCATCCTTCTCTTACATGACCAAAACACTGCATCCTTCTCTGCCACGGCCAAAGCACTGCATCCTACTCTTCAATGGCCAAAACACTGCATCCTTCTCTTACATGGCCAAAGCACTGCATCCTTCTCTTCCATGACCAAAACACTGCATCTTCCTCTTTCATGGTCAAAACACTGCATCCTTCTCTTACATGACCAAAACACTACATCTTTCTCTTTCATGGTCAAAACACTGCATCCTTCTCTTACTTGACCAAAACACTGCATCTTTCTCTTTCGTGGTCAAAACACTTCATTCTTCTCTTACATGACCACAGCACTGCATCCTACTCTTCAATGGCCAAAACACTGCATCCTTCTCTTACATGACCAAAACACTACATCCTTCTCTTCCACAGCCAAAGCACTGCATCCTACTCTTCAATGGCCAAAACACTGCATCCATCTCTTACATGGCCAAAGCACTGCATCCTTCTCTTCCATGACCAAAACACTGCATCTTTCTCTTTCATGGTCAAAACACTGCATCCTTCTCTTCCATGACCAAAACACTGCATCTTTCTCTTTCATGGTCAAAACACTGCATCCTTCTCTTCCATGACCAAAACACTGCATCTTTCTCTTTCATGGTCAAAACACTGCATCTTTCTCTTCCATGACCAAAACACTACATCTTTCTCTTTCATGGTCAAAACACTGCATCCTTCTCTTACATGACCAAAATACTGCATCTTTCTCTTTCATGACCAAAACACTGCATCCTTCTCTTCCACGGCCAAAGCACTGCATCCTACTCTTCAATGGCCAAAACACTGCATCCTTCTCTTACATGACCAAAACACTACATCCTTCTCTTCCACGGCCAAAGCACTGCATCCTACTCTTCAATGGCCAAAACACTGCATCCTTCTCTTACATGGCCAAAGCACTGCATCCTTCTCTTCTATGACCAAAACACTGCATCTTTCTTTTTCATGGTCAAAACACTGCATCTCTCCCTTACATGGCCAAAGCACTGCATCCTACTCTTCAATGACCAAAACACTGCATCTATCTCTTACATGGCCAAAGCACTGCATCCTACTCTTCAATGGCCAAAACACTGCATCCTTCTCTTCCATGGCCAAAGCACTGCGGCGTCCACCCTGTGAAAAGAGTGGGCAGGTGCTGTGTACATGGTGCACCCCCGACTTTGTTTCCATGATCTCAGTATTACCATTGCAGTGAGAGGAAATGTTCAGGGCTGAGGTGCATTGGCGGAGCTGGCTTAAAGTTCCAGCCATGGAAAGCACTGGCAGTGCGCTGAGACTGCAAACCTGGCAGCAAGAAGGCCTCATGGTTCAACGATGATCTTAAGAAGTCCAAGAAACTCTGCCGCTCCCTTGAAAAGGCCTGGAAAAAAGACCCAACCACTAGCACCAAGGACGCCTTCAAAAACGCCACCCGCACTCACCACCAACTAATCCGAAAGGCCAAGAAAACAGCACTCAAGGATCGACTTGACAACAACGCTCACAACAGCAAGGAACTTTTCAACATCGTCAAGGAATTTTCCAATCCCTCAGCCAACTCCAACGATATCACCCCCTCTCAAGCCCTCTGCGACTCCCTAGCCTCATTCTTCCACAACAAGATTGCAGACATCCACAACAGCTTCGACAACCAACCCGGAGACCAACCCACCCTACCATTTGCTGAACATTCTCCCCCCGTGAACACCCTTAACGACTGGAACCCAATCTCCATTGAGGACACAATCCGCTTGATGAATTCCATCCACTCAGGTTCCCCCACAGACCCATGCCCTCACCACATCTTCAACAAAGCAGACTCCGTCATAGCACCGCACCTCCGAGACGTCATCAACTGCTCCCTCAACTCCGCCACCTTCCCGGAAGACTGGAAACACGCTGAACTCACAGCCCTTCTGAAAAAACCAACAGCGGACCCCACCGAACTCAAAAATTACCGCCCCATCTCGCTCCTTCCATTCCCGGCCAAAGTCATCGAGAAAGCGGTCAACAACCAGCTCGCCGCCTTCCTCGAAGCCAACAAATCCCTCGACTCCTCACAGTCCGGCTTCCGAGCAAAACACAGCACTGAGACCGCCCTCATCGCAGCAACAGACGACATTCGAACTCTACTGGACAATGGAGACACAGTCGCCCTCATCCTCCTCGACCTCTCTGCAGCATTCGACACAGTCTGCCACACCACCCTTCTACAGCGCCTCAGAAACATCGGAATACAAGGAAAAGCACTTGAATTGATCACCTCCTTCCTCACTGGAAGAACACAGAGAGTCCGCCTTCCACCATTCAAGTCCGAGGCCACTGAAGTCATCTGCGGCGTACCACAAGGATCCTCACTCAGCCCCACCCTCTTCAACGTATACATGAGCCCCCTCGCGGCCATCGCACGCCAACACAACCTCAACATCATCTCCTACGCGGATGACACCCAATTGATCCTATCACTCACCAAAGACCCCAACACCGCCAAAACTAACCTACACGAAGGAATGAAAGAAGTTGCCGAATGGATGAAACAAAGCCGTCTGAAACTGAACTCAGACAAAACAGAAGTCCTCATCTTAGGTACATCCCCCTCTGCTTGGGACGACTCCTGGTGGCCGGAAGCCCTCGGAAAAGCACCCATCCCGACAGACCACGCACGGAACCTAGGCGTCATCCTGGATTCTTCACTCTCAGACAAGTCAGCGCCGTATCCTCTTCCTGTTTCAACATTCTTCGCATGCTCAGAAAAACATTTCGCTGGATCCCCACCGAAACAAGGAAAACAGTCACCCATGCTCTGGTCACGAGCCGACTGGACTACGGAAACACCCTCTACGCAGGCACTACCGCCAAACTCCAGAAGAAACTCCAACGAATCCAAAACGCCTCAGCCAGGATCATATTAGACATCCCACGCAACGAACACATCTCTGGTCACCTTAAAGACCTCCATTGGCTACCCGTCGAGAAGAGGATCACTTTCCGACTGCTAACCCACGCACACAAATCTCTCTACGGCATCGGACCTGAATGCCTCAACTCACGTCTGTCCTTCTACACCCCCTCCCGCCAACTACGTTCTTCCAGCCAAGCCCTCGCCACGGTACCTCGCATCAACAAGACCACCATGGGAGGCAGATCCTTCTCATACCTGGCTGCTAAAACATGGAAATCACTCCCCGCTTACCTCCGCCTTACCCAGAACCACCTAGCATTCAGAAAGCAACTTAAAACGTGGATATTTGACAAGTAACCCTCCTCCCCTTTCTAAGCGCCTTGGGACCCTCTGGGTATGTAGTGCGCTATATAAATTCCCTGACTTGACTGACTTGACTTGACTTGACCGAGCCTGGGGAGTATCATTGCATGCGCACCCTGGCGTTAGAACTGCCGATTTTCAGAGCTGATTTAAATGCATCTTAAAATTATCTCTGCTCCTGTGTCACTTTCATAAGCTCTGAAATTCACATCACACAAATTAAAAAAGAAAAAGATTGATTGCGAGCGAGTTAAACTCTGATGATAATCACCAGGCAGCGCGTGCGTCCTCGTGGACACGCCCCTCTCGCGTCTCTCTCATCTGCCCTGTTTTTCCTCCGCTGCATCTCCTTGTGTGAGACGCCTGTGCGGGGTATCTCCCTTCCCTCATCCATCTATTCTTTCCTTCATTCTACGCCTGCTCTCTCTTTCTCCTGCACTCTCTCTCACTCTATCCCGCTCTTTCTCCACCTATGTGTCTCTGAGTGCACGGTCTCTGTCTTAGCATCCCTTGTGTCCTCCTCTTTCATCCCTCTCGCCTCCAGTTCTCTCACTCCCTCTCTCCAATGCTTCTATCCACCCTTCTTTAGTTCCCAGGCCTCCTCCTTCTGACCCCTTTCCCTTCTCTGTTGGGCGCTTCCTTTCCCTCTCAGAATCTCCCTTATTCGCACCTTCTCCTTCCAACCCCTCACTTAAGTAATGCAAATAGTATTTGAGGTCTACAAGGCCACTCAGTTCAAATCTAAATTCAAATTTGCCATTTCCACGTGTAGCACAAATCCACAAAGGTATTCCTCGCAGCCCTATTTGCATTTTATGAGTGTGGATCTTCGCACCATCGGTGTGGCAAGACCTGGGGCCAGATGTATCAAAGGGTTTTGCCCATTTTGTGTCTATGGAAAAATGTGTTGATACATATGGCCCCTGCTCTCCTGCTTGAGTCACTCAAGCAGTGGGAAGTGGGTCTTCCAAGGCATGGTTGTCCTGGGAAGTATGGGATGCTCACAAACATGTACTTTTGTGGTATTTGTATTTCCAAATTCCTTTCCATCCACTTTTTACTTCGATAGTGGTCAGAGATTTACTCCAGCAAAGTTCTAGAGTGACTCCCGCTCCAGGGTGGGATTGGGAACGGATCGCCATCACATTGGGTAAGGCAGGGGCGGCTCCTCTGCTATGGGGAAGGAGCGTCGCCCCACTGCTTTTGAGCAGTGAGAAACATATATGTTTCCTGTCCTGCTGCTTTGCGGCGGGTGGGTGGGCGGGGCTGCTCTGCTGTCCGAGCAGGGCAGAGGAGGAGTGATTTTCCCACTCCTGAGTGCTCAATGACTGTTTAGTCGGCCCTCTCGGGCCACCCGAACCAGTCATGCGCACTTGCCTGTTCACAGCCTGCATAGAGAACATGTCCATTCCCCCAGCCCCTGGCTCAGCGCCATATCACGGTGCTCAGACCAATCACAATGCTGCAATTGCAGCATTATGATTGGCTTGGGTTTAGGGGAAGGAGCCTGGCTGCCTGGTTCCTGTTCCTGTCTGAGGTAGGTGAGCAGGAGCGGAGAAGACGTGGGACCTGGCCTCGAAGTAAGTTATAAAAAAAAAAATATTTATTCCGATCCCCCTACGACCCCGCCGCACATCATCCTTGGCCCCACCCCCGCCTGCCCTGCCACCCACGAGCCATTCCGGCTGTGACTGGTGTAAGGGAAGGGCTTTCTCCATGAGGAAAATAGTTTTCTCTCCAGAAAATAAAGTCTGCCCTTGCACAGAGGGACCTATTTCCCTTGTGTGGATTTCATCACAGTGGAGAAAAGGAACAAGCAACTAGGAGACTGACGTACTTGGCAGGACACTGGTAAAGCTGTGCCAGCTTTCGAGACGTACTACTGGGGATGTTGGCGAATAGGAATTGAATGAAAAGAGAATTTTCAGGTGGAGGCATCCATTTCTGCCCATGCTTTTCTTTTTATATGTATGAATCAGGCCCAATGTCTTCCAAGAAAACAGGGTGTTTCTCTGTCAGTGGCTCCTGGATGTTGCTTACTGCCTCACAGCCAGACCCTCCTCAGACATGGATGGCAGGAAGGCCTGCCCCTGAGGACGGACAGTGGGATGTGGAGGTGATGACCTTCTCCCTGCAAATATCCCAGACTGGTAGAGGGAGCCATTCCTCAGACACACTCTTTATGCTTGTTTCAAAGTAACACAGAAAGGCTGGTTTATCTGGCCTTTAGGGATAAAACCAAGAGCTCTAAATAAGGCAGGGCAGGGTTACCTGCCTTGCAGAGAGTGTTTTAGCTCCCTCCTAGAATAAAGAAAGATTCCTTGCATGACGAAGTGCGTAATTTGTAAAAGTAAATAAGTGCCAGGACAGTCGTCAGAAGTCCACTCTAGCTTACACCATCCATTCCCCTGCTAGTGCTATCAATGACAGTACCATCACAATTAGCAAACACACTCCTTCAAGTGTGACAATTCAGACTTTTTCAGGCCCCAAAGCATTAGTGGTGGCTTCGGCAGCAGGTATTATTCTTTTTTAAAGTACATTGGCTGTTTAAACACTTTTGTTGTGCTCATCTCAAAATTAGATAGCGCCACCATGTGGAGGACAGTCACTAGAGCCTTTACTAACAATTAAGTGCTGGTGACGAGCACCGGAAAGCACTGACTCAAATTAAGCACTGCATGAGACATGGCAGCCGACGGTGAGAAAGTCTCTTCCAAACAGAATGGTTGTCTGGAAGATGTCTGGTGATTAGCAGCCAGCGTCTGGACACACTGCTTACACCATCTGTGCCTAGAAGTCGCTCAGTCTCTGTTGGAGCATTCTCAAGTGCCCAGGTTCATGCATAGGTAGCTTATGCAGTCCAATCTTCTTGAACACATTCGGATTCTTGCAGTCCTGTTTATCTCATTATAAATTCAGGACTCGAAGTACCAAAACACAAATAAAATACCTGCACTGGATGAGCTACTCACCAGGGAAACTCGAGCCTGCTACCAACATGTGCCTCAAGACACTTCATTACTGCTTTTAATAGAGGGCAGACAACCTGGTTGTTTTTTCGGACTTTGCTTTATTTCTAAATATAAAAAAAAATGTTTATGTGTTTACAGTTTTTGTGGAGCACTCTCTTCAGCTTCATGGCCCCTTTATAGCACGTTAAGACGTTTGGTGCATGGGGCACTTTGCAGAAATGTATGTTGCACACAATAGGCTTTGTCTGGACCACCTGCTGCCGGGATGATCTTGGGTTTTGGAGGGCCACTCTTCCACGAGTCCTCTGTGTGGATACCTGTGATTGTTGCTAATCCAGTGCTTGTGCATCAGAGGTCAGACATAGGCATCTGACTTGTCAGTAGGGTAAGGGAGATTGGATTACAGCGTTGAAGGTACAGTCCACTACGGTCATCAATGAGGAGGCTTCCTGTCCCCGCAGACTATCCTATGAAGTCTACGTCAAGCCTTAGGAGCTCGGAAACGTGGATAGATAGTAAGAAGGCACCACACAATATGTCTATGGCTGTACAGATGAAGAAGAGGTTGAGCCTGGTTTATTGCAAGAAACAAAAAGTTTCTAGGGATTAAATCATTAGAATCGTAATGCCAGAGAGTGGATAATGTGATGCATCATGAACAAAACACATAGTTGTGGGTTGTGATCTTTCTTTGATTGATACTGAGTGAAAGGTCGTTAGTGAAGGGGTAGAACTGTTAAACAGAAGTGGCCAAAGCTCAATAATCGATGACCTAGAATTGGGAGAGTGTCTTCGTTGGCTGCATGCTTCAACGGGATTGCTGTAATCCAAGTAGGATCTTACCACTGCAAGGATATGGTGATGTTGACATACATTTACAGAAACAGAAGGGGCCCATGTAGCAGAAAAAGAGAATAAACTAATTGTAGGTACTTAATTTATCTGAGACATGAAAGGGAGATTGCTGAGGAGCTGTACCCCAATATGCAGGCCTGAGCGTAGTTTGCAGAGTTTTGCTATGTGGAACTCCGCGAAGTTACAAAATACCTCCACCGAGTGCTGCAATTGGCAGAGTGCAGTGCGAACTGCCGTTCGCACTGGTCTTCCTGCCGCTTGGGTAGAAATTCTACCCAAGTGGCAGCTCACGCTCACGAACTTACAGTTCGCAATCGCAAGCAGTGAAAAAAATCCGCGGCACTTTGCGAAGCGGAGTTTTCTGCACTCCATGAGCTCCGCAGAGCGCGGAGGGCAGGAAACTCTGCACACTCCGCGAACGGAGCGGAGTTCACCACCCAGGTCCACCAATATGTCCTGCCAGACAAAGGAAACCATCGAAGCATCATTGGATCAACAAGAACATTGACCAAGATATAGGCTTTTATGCGTTAAAGCACAGACAGTTTTCAAAGATCACTTGTTTGGGATCCTTCAGATCTATCGCCAAGTAGAGCCGATGACCAGCAGCACTCTTGTGTAGGCTACAGTGGAGATGGGCATTCCCGGTTCTATGTTCCAGTCTGAGTTGTAGTCCTAAATCGTACTTACCAGTGGAGTCACGTCGATGTTAGCATATTGACAAGTGAGCCTGACCATCAGGCATCTCCCAATTAATATAGCACGTTTTGGGACAGAACAATCTCAATTTGACTTGATGAGTACAGCTTTGCAAAAAGAAGAGCCAAGTTAGATTTATGCATTAGATACCGTTGGCCTCTGGTGACTGACTAAGTGGTACTACATGGCTGTTGGTGTCAAAAACAGTTCTGCTGCGATCAATACTTGCATCAGAAATGCCAGTGTGTTATTACACCTTTATGTGTATTGCGAGCATGTCAAGAAATACTTCAGCTTTTCTCACTGCGGTGGGGAGGGAGCTTAGGGGGATTGTGATCGATATGTAACCACCACCTCTCTGTTGATCCCGAAGAATCCAATAGGTTATGAAAGGCAAAATGGGGAATGTGCCCTTATAGCCCGTAGACACGCCCCTTTGTATTTACATCCATGAATCTGAAGCTCGCTGCAGTCAACTAGGAGTTGGGCATTCTTTGTCTTTGCCTTGATGATGCATTAGCCAAAACTCCTCAAAAAAACAGCTGGGTTTGTTTCTTCTACATGATGTGGGGTGATTTGAGGGGACCCGCTCGTGATTGAGAATCCCAGATGTGGTATAATGTGTCAGGAGCTAAGACAACTCATAGAATTGATTGGATTGAGTGAACTTCTCTGGGTGAATTCTGTTTTGCTTTCTGTGGCAGGGGTCACAATGCCACCCATGGCTTGCTTTTTCCATGCAATCCTCAATTTAGGATGTTCCACAAGCATGTACACTTTTTTCTCTGCATTCAGGCTACAATTCTAACGCAAATTCCATCAACTGGTGCCAAAGATGTTGTGGCCCAGGCATTGTGCCTCCCGGAGGATCTTTAGCTGTAAACACATGTCTCGACTTGGTGTTCACTAAATGGCAAGTACTGAACATGAGCAAAAAAAGCTGACAAAGTGAATTAATATTATTGGTTGACCATCAAACCACTGCTGAAATAGACAATATGTCCAAGTGGTTGTTTTGAGATTCATAGTAATACACCCCAGACCTCCGAAGGTACCAAGCACCATCCCTGGATTTCCAGGGCCAATCATAGGAAGCACAATACTTTCATGATTTCATTGCCAACAGGACCAGGGCTCCCTGCGGAACTAACCTTTAATACCATGTTCTGCGACAACAGACAGTCACCAACAAACAACATAGAAAGCAATAAACATATACTACCCCCATCTTCACTGCAGCTGCGAATTATAGTTCTTTTCTCCATGTGATTTAATTACCATTGAGACGACTTCCAATGCTCTAAACAAGAACAAGAACAGCGGTGCCAAGCCACCCATTTCATGACCCTACCCCCACGCCCACCCCAGGGAAGCACATAAACATATTCCATTCACTCAGCAAACTTGGGATGGAAATGAAAACAGGACACTTCACCCACAAGGATTGAGAGGTTCTTTAATTGATGGTCTCAAAGTTCCCAAGTGATGAGAGCTGGAAAACAGTACAGGTTCATTATCCCATACTATTGTGGTACAGAGTGAATTATTTAAGGTATCACTGTGCCACGTGTCTGCATTTCTTCCGTTTCTTGGTACACTGTGGAAGCCCTAATATAGACTGCTACTCCTATCAGCCCCTTAAATTTCATTACAGGATCTCTTCTTTTATTTCAGCCCCATTTCATTCAAAAGCACAACTCTTCGCGGGTTCCGTTTCCTAGTTTACACTGCTCCAGCCTTCGGCATGGATCATGAAGAGATGGTTGACACACCAAAGTCTGCAGGAAGAAAGCAATCTTTTCAAGAGCACGAGACCTTGAAGGGACCCTCCAAGCGGAACCTTTATTCTCCGAGTGTTCCGATTGCAAACTCAAGGGCCACAGGCCAGGCAGTGGCCATTCTTCCCTTCCTATCCAATTTTCTGCACCAGCTACCCTTGACCGAGCACTTAGGCTTACACTGACTCTGAACTGAGCTCGTCGGCTGCTTCAGTCTCAAGTAATGGCTGCCTCGCCTCTTGCCGCTCACCACCAACAGGCTTTATCTTCTCAATATGTTGGGTGCTGTCTTGCTCCCCATGGGCAACTGTTCGCTGATGTGTGAACCGCATAAAATCTTAATACCACCCCGGGGTTATACATATTTTCAATTTTGATACACAATTAGAGCAGGTTTTAGTGTGTTATAGTAACAGGTGCCAGCTACACAGAGTTGATGCTACAGAGAGGAACTGCTGCCCTCCTTGCTGTGCAAAGCCAAAAAGAGTTAGGGTGCATCTGTTCTCTTCCTACAGGTAGAGGTTCTTCTAGGTCTACGGGTGTAAACAACATCTACCCTGTTCACTCACATATCCAAGTATAAAGGATTTAGAGATTATGGTCATTAGATTGTATATTAAATACCCCCCATACAGCTAGTGCTGAAGGTTATAGGACACACCTAACCGGTCTCCTCACACCTCCTACTAAGAACTAGTCTGGGCCAATAATACCTGAAGCTCTGAGAGGGTTCATCTCTATTTTATTCAACTTTAAATACTTACAAGTATCTATACGTTTATCAGATCTCATCTGCTGCACACATCTGGAGATGTAAAGCTGTATGGACGCATCTTGTCAGCTGCCATACATCTCCAGGTCTGAAGAGCGAAGGGCACGCCTTTCCTGCCACCTTTACAGTTCAAGGTCATAAAAGGTTTATGCATGTCTTATTTTCTTCCACATACGGTGCACGGGGAATGACACATCTTCTCTGCAATACTCACACCCAAATGTTTGTGTAAATCTAATCTGCCTCTATCCACCTCCAGATGTGAAGGGATGTGGACATCTTGTATCTGCCAGTCTCGCACCGCAGGGTCTGAAGAGGTTTATGCATATCTCATTTGCCAGCACAAGTCTCCAGGTCTGAGGGGGCATGACAGCTTTTTACCTGCAGTGCGAACACTCTACTACGCATCTCCAGGTCCAGAGAAGTATTGCACAACTTTTGTGCCCTACCCCCTTTCAGATATGATGAAGTTAATTCATCTCACCCCCGTCCAATGTCCTAAAGAGATAGAGCACGTCACACACCGTGGTGTCTGAAAGAGTTAAAGCATGTCAGACACCTTCACTTTTGGAAGAGTAAGAGCACATCTCCGCTGTGCTCACACATGAGAATGAATGTTGGCACATCTTCCGACCTGCCCCACACAAATGCGGGACAGAAAGATTTAGGGCATATCTTACATTTCCCACAGAACTTGAAGTCTGCGGGAACTGAACCAGACCTTACCTTCTCTCTTCGCCTTTCCCAGTGTGATGGGACTTGTGAGCTTCTTAAGTGCATCCCACACTCCGAGGCTTCACGGAGACAGTGTTGTTGACCTTCACCCCGTGTACTCTTTTGTTGCAAGTTTGTGCATTCTCGCAGTCTTCAATTTTCGCTTCTATATGTAAATGAAATTGCCTCCACCAGACTAGTCTCCGTGTCCTCTGTCTAATGCTGATCGCAGAATCCTAACTTAATTACATTTGCCTTTTTTGCAGTTTTATCCATCCCTTTAATGTAAATTATTCTTTGAGACAAAGAACAAGAAGGTGGCATAATTCATTCTACCTCCCTGGTAGCTCCCTCCTTCATTGCTCCTTCTTGCTGCTGCAGCTCTGTCTCTTGCCATGCTGCCCCCCCCCCCCCCCCCCACGAGGCCCTCGTACCTCTTGCACGTTTCTGTATAACTCTCCCATTCAATGCTGTGTGACTTCATGACACCTGTTGTGGTATTAAATAGGCCAGCACACCACTCATCACCATTATGCTTCAGTGTGAGCCCCAAGTGTGACCAGTGTGACCAGGTGTGGGTCCTGTGCTCGGTGTGAAACAGGGTCTACGCTGAACCTCCTTGATGAGGATCAGAAAGGCATTAACCAGTCTTAGGTTGCTTGTGTTTCCATTCAGAGGGGGCATGCCCTTGCAGCTTGGGCTACCTGTTTCTATTGGAGCACCACCAAGACTGTTTCTATTGGAGCACCACCAAGACTGATTTGCATATCGTTACTCCACATCTGAAGAGGTGCCGGGGGTAAACAAGTAAGGACTGGAATGAAGACCCAGGCGTTTACTAGCCGCTGAGACTTTACGAGCATTCCACCAATGAGCTTTTGTTGCTTTAATTAAGTAAGCCATGCGTCAGCTTGGTCAATTCAGACACTGTGATGGATAGAAATATGTACCTTGCGGTCAGCGACATCTCCCACGAATGTTGGACCGACTGAACTCGCTGCCAACACCCACACTTGAAACTCCATACCGCACAAATGATTCTCAGTCCTCTCTCCCTGATATTCCCTCCCACCTTCTAAAGTATTCGTTTACAGTGCAAGCACCTGCCACAATCACTCCATGTCCCAATGCCTAGCCGAAGTAGTGTGAAGGAGGTGTGATTGGTCAGTGAGAGAATAGTGACAGTCATTTTTGTTGTATTACTGATAATTGTATAGGACATTTGCCACTAACATGGACTCTTCGTGCTTGTTGGCTGCCCAAGTGCGCATTACAGTAAAGTTCCCTTCATTCTGGAGTGTACATTACTGCATGCAGCTGGGTTGCCTTAGCGTGCATAATCACAAAGTCTCCAGAACCAATCGAAAAGGAAGTGATTTGACTCAGTGCACGTCTTTGTGAGCATGCAGGATATTCTGCACATGCTGCACTGGGCGCGTTTGCAGGTGGTGATTCAGAACATGCTTTCACAAGTGATAGTAGAGTTGCAGGCATGGCACCTGTAGGACCACGATGTGTGTAGGTGTGGTGATGCATTTCTGGCAGGCTGAGCAAAGGTCAGCCTGACAGACACTCACCATGTCAGGGTCAGGCATGTCAGGGTCAGGCAGCCAGGTGCTTTCCATGTGCAAAAA
Source organism: Lissotriton vulgaris (assembly GCF_964263255.1). NCBI lineage: Eukaryota > Metazoa > Chordata > Amphibia > Caudata > Salamandridae > Lissotriton > Lissotriton vulgaris. Next base: position 351,790,384 of record NC_141687.1, read on the forward strand.
ATGCAGGCCCCTCTCAGCCTGAACCAAGACTTGTTTGGCTAAAGATTTCACTGCCCTGAGGGTGTGATCTCATCAGCCCGGCAAAGCCTTTGGAGAACCTCTCCCTCGTGATTAGGGGAAGTATCACTGTTAGAATAAGACCTGGGTGTTTCAGTTTTAAGCCATGAAGTGCCCAGGGCTGACTGTCAATCCGTTGCTCCTCGTCACAGAGTGAGGTGGTGTCAGCAACTCTCACTGACCCCATCCAACTCCGTGAGGAGGTAGGGAGGATCCTCCTTTTATTAGCTAACCCCTGACAAGTACAGCCAATGATTGGAGGCAGCTGGATCATCCAGTGTTTCCTTCCCTCCCCCAAGTGACCAGCGCCTTTCTGTGTTTTCTGCTTCCCATACTACTGGCCGCTAGACCTGTTGTCACTACATTGGTTAGTTAAGTACTTTTTTTTAATGTATGGATGCGTGCGTGCTACATGTATCAATATATGTGTATGTGTGTGCTGTGAATGGGTGTGTGCCTATGTGCTTGTGAATAGTGGGTGTATGTGTGCATGTTTGTGAATAGATAGGTGTGAGTCAGTGTGCATGTGGATGAGTGTGAGTATGTGTATGCTTTTGAGGAAGAGAGTGTTCTGTGTGTGTGCTTGCCCAACCACTACTGCACATAATGAGCTGCCGGGTGTACTGTCAGTACACGTAGTGATCTTCGAAAGATGTTGCTATCTCCGTGGCATTTGGTGTGTGTTGGCTGCATCAGGGTATACATGGGAGAATGTGAACACTTGCATAGCACAACAGTGCACCTCACAGACTCCTTAGCTATGTAGTTGGTGCACTAAAATCAATACACTGCAATACAGAGTCCAATCAGTAGTGCAGTTGTTGAAATATTATGGTTGTAAGGATCAGGGCCGATATTAGCACTGGTGGTGCCCAGTGGGACAGCCCTTTTTTACATCCCACCAGTACCCCCACCTCTCATTCCCTCACTACTACCAGTCAAAAGTGACCCTTATCTCTCCGTAGCCCCTCTTGCACATACATTTAACTTGTCTTAAAGCACTGGTAAAGGCTGGCTTTACTAATAAGAATGTATATCAACTTAAACAACCCCTTTTTAGCAACATTGGGAATAGATAATTAAAGACCGGGGGGAAAACGTAACTTCCTAATTTTTTTATGCAGATTGAATGCAGCTCTTGGGGGACAGTTCATAACAGTCACTGTTCTATATTTGGGTTGAATCTTATGAACTGCAGTAGTCGAAGAATCTCTGTGATAAAAGCAGTATTCCACTCAGCTATCCTCATAAAATACAGATCTGGGAGCTGCACGATATGTGTTCTTTGCAGCAGGCATATTAACCCTCTGCACTGTTTTATGGCAAATCAAAAATGTCACTAGACAAAACTCCACTCTCTTTCTCCAGCAGGAACATTAATTACCAGCATAAACTTTACATTTTTTTTGCTGCCTGAAAGCTTGACCCACAAGGAACTGTGAAGCAGGTGTTTTTGAATCTGAAGTTATTGTTAAACACAGCGCCCAAGGTCAACAGCCCCCTCCTCAGGTCAGCGCCCAGTGCAGTCGCACCGGTCGCACCGCCCTAAAGCCGGCCCTGGTAAGTATTGCCACTTGAGAGCGACACATAGCTATTTGCATGACTTTTGGCACTGAGGTTCATTACCTGGCTTTTGTGTAGCGCACTTCTGATGCTGTGATGACCTCTTAACACAGTGGAGAGTCACAGCTGTGTGCAGGACTCGAGATCTTAAAGATACCTAATGTCTGCCAGCTACATCTGTGCTGGACTGTGTGATTGATTGTGGTTGTGCTGTAGGTTTTGTATTGTATAGTAGTGTATGTGCTATTCTATAGTGTTAAACATCAGAGCCCTGTGCAGGGTTAAAGACACACACAAAGCCATCGAGTAATAGGAGAGGTGGCTGGTTTGTGAACGGTTAATGCCTTGTGATGTGGTGATGTAGTGTTCTTTAGGTTAGAGCAGGCAGAAGTCAGCATCTTCTTCCTCGATGTACATCCGGGTCTCTCCTTGGCCCACGGCCTGGGGTCTCTTACTCCTTTCTGACCCCAATGCGTGAGCCAGTATCTTATTAAACATATGTATGGGCTGGCATTTCCTTTACTCAGTGCACATATCGGTGCTTCCCTGCAACAGTGATCATGGGTGTTTATTTCTTTCTCTATCTATATATCAGCCCTAGTGTGTGTCAGTGGCTGGTGAACCTGGCATGGTTTATTTTGCTGGCTTATTCTTCCTGAAGTGTTATAACTTTCTTTGGAATTCTCTGTCTTTCAAAGAAATATCCCTGTTCCCCAACTGACTTTAAGTGAAAACTCAAACCTGTCTTATCCTGGAAAGACCAAGCATGCAGCCACCTGCTGCTGCCCCCTTATCCACCTCATGTTAAACTATCCATATATCTATGTTTCAAAAACGTTTCCTATAAATGCTTGAATGTAGTGCCTTGTAATGCCAGGGAGAACATATGTGGTATCGTGCACCTTTCCACCATCAATGACCTTGCAAGGCTAACCACGAGTCCCTCCCTTAGGGGCAGATGTATCAAGATACCATTTTGCACTTCTCAAATAGCGATTGTTAAGGAATCGCTATTTGAGAAGTGCAAAATGGTATGTATGTAGAATTTCGCTATTTATTAGCGATTCCTTAGAATTCCTTAATTGCGATTAGCAAATTGCTAATCGCAATTAAGGAATAATTTCCCATTCATTTCTATGGGCCAGGAGGCCCATAGGAATGAATGTAAAATTATACTCAATTTGCGATTAGCAATTAGCTAATCGCAAATTGAGAATAATTTCAAGGGTACAAGGGTGTCTTAAGGACACCCTGCTGCACCCCTGAATTTGATATGTGTACGCATATGGCGCACATACATGCCCTAAGGGCATGTATGAGCGTCATATGGCAGCTTTAGAATTTAAAAAAAGTGCTTTTTGAAAAGAATTTGCAAGTTACCACCAACTACAAGTTGATGGTAATTTGCAAATTCTTAGTCAAAAATCGCAACACTGAAATGCTTGATACATTTCAAATATTAAATCGCAATTTGCCATTTCTTAAAAGCCTCGCAATGTTAAGGAATCGCTAAATTAGCGATTCCTTAATATTGCGAGGCTTTTTGAAAGATACATTCCAAATCCCGTTTTTTTTGTCGCGAACGCTGCTATTTTCCGAATCGCAGCGTTTGCGACAAAAAAAACGGATGATACATCTGCCCCTTAGCCCTTCACAGCTTCCTGTTCCCTGTGGCTCGAGTGGAAATCTCAGGCAATAAAGAATGCTCTTAGAACCCCCATTGCTTGCTGTGTTCTGCTGTGATCACTTGTGCTCTGGAACCAATGAAGGCTGTGTTGGTCCCTCCTCTCTGGGTCACTCTGTGTGGACCCTGCTTGTAGATGCCATGTTTTGGAGCTCCTGTACTCCTGCTTATCTAAGAGGTTTGATAGGCTCAGTCTATTTCAAAGAGCGAAATTGAGGTTCATTATATTGATGGAAAGGTTTGCATTCTTTTTGGGACCTGATGTGCAAAGAGTTTGAGCCATTTGGAAAGTTTAGTCAGTCATATTTGTTTTACTTTAACCCACATTTGGAACATTGTTTCACCAAATCCATGGCTTTGGGGGGTCCTCAGTAACAGTATTTTTTAGTTCGGGTTCACCAGTATCTTGAGGCTACACATTGGGACATTTTGGGCCTCGTTTTACACTCGATTCGTAAATAAATGTAGACGTGTTTAGGAGTTTTTTTGAAGCAACATGAAACTCATTGGGACACATTTCTGTAGCTCATTGATGGAACTGAGGTGTATTTGAGGACCAGGCAGACACAGATTCTCCTCCTGTGATGTGAGCCATACATTTATCTAATGCTATTTAGTGTGGGGTCAGTTTCAGTGATGGGAGGGATGCAGGTCCTAAAGCTGGGCGAGGTACCAATGCTGCAGCTCTATGTATAATGTCTGATTGACCCCAGCCATGGACTCTTCGCACCCGCTTCTCGCGCGAAGCTTCCAGGCCAGTGGCAAGCATGGCTTTTCTTTATACTAATAATGAATCCGCTCCTTTTCATCTGTACATGTCTTAAAATAACCGCATGTGGTGTGCAGCGCCGGGAGAGGGGGGGGGGGGGTTGATGGAAGGGGAGCCCCTCCACCCCCCTTAGGATTGGGTATGCAGTCAATTTTAGGCTCATTGGGGGGGTGGGGAGGTGGTTATGAACAAGTCCAGAACACGTGATGAATTCCAAAGGGGGCTTTATTGCATATATAATTTAAGTCTTTGAGCAAGATGTGCTGAGGTTTTAAAATATTTATCATGCAGCCGAGAGAAGCGGACACCCTGGGACAGGAAGGGAGAGTGCAGCTGTGCAGATAGTGTGCGTGGGTGTCCGTGGGGTAAGGGGTGAGGCCTGGCATCGCCCTGCACCAGGGTCTGTGGGCAGCAGATCACAGCACGCTAAGCTGGCGCCCGGGGGGGTTGTGTGTGCCAGGGTCAGGCTAGGGCTGGTGATGGCGCTGGCCCATTGTACAGGGCCCACTCTGCCCTCAGGAAGGCCATGTAGCTTTCTCCGTTCTTGTCTAGGGGGAGCATTTCCACGTCAGACCTCAGTCTGAAAGTGCACGTGGGGATATGTTTACGTCTGCTGTCCTCATTCTATGTTGAGATGGCACGTGACGAAATAAAATCACTTCCGGTCTTTTCACCCCGGCATTTCAAGTTTCAACATGTGACCTGGGGAGAGGTGCATGGAACACATAGAATGAAAATGAGGGATTACTCGTGGGAATCGATGCAGAAACACGCATTCCCTCTGTTAATCCCCTTTGAGTGGAGGAGACATTGGAGTACCAGGCTACTTCTGCACGATACTGTCTTGTATTCCCTCCCTCCATAAATTGATGGCCAGTGTGGGGGCCACATGCTTGCTGCGAGGTTCATAGTTAGAGTAATGTGTGACAGCACCGCCTGGAATCCTCTGGGTGGTCATTCTTGGTTTCTGAATGAATGCTATAGATTTCAGACCAATCCCTTGGGCGACTCTTAGCTCAGCAGGGGTTTCCCATTGGCTCCAAGGTTGCTGACACTCTGCGGTTGGTGTTACTTCCTATATGTGGTGACTGGACTGTCATCCAAGAGAGGCCACTACGCGGCATGTCTGGGCTGGGCTGGACGCATGGGAGCTTGACTTGCTACTGTGATCTGTAGGGAAGTTTGTGACTTGTTTACTTTTACTTGTGGCAACAATTGCGTCAGATACGACTTTGCATGAGTGTGTGCGGACTTCCAAAGGATATTGGTCAGTGCCTAGACATCCTTCATTTCAAGTGTTTATGTTTCTTTTGATTTCGAGGGTGTGCACAGGGGAGCAGATTTACTAAGATTTTACGTCGTGTTTGCGTCACAAAAGTGATGCAAATCGGCGCACAATCTTTTTGTCTGATTTTCTTTCCAGTGCTAAACTGGAACTTACGTGAAATGAACGTGACGCTGTGCACGGTACTGCTTTGCATCGCTTAGCGCCAAGGGGGCGTACCTTGGGAGGTGCATGGGAGGGTGTTCCCATGCAACCACCTAATGTTTCTGAAGCTAAACCCAATTTTCTTAATAAAGTAGACAGGGTTTATCTTCAGAAAATAGTGCATCCTTCCACCAGGCGCTATGAAGGAGAAATGCTTTTTCTCCTTTATTTTCCGACTTTGCAGTTGTGCTGCACCGTACAGCACGCATACAAAGTGGGAAAATGCTTAGAATTAGTCTAAGCATAGTATTTTGTACTGGAAGGGTGCCTTCCAGTACAAAACCTCGGCTTGACTCACGAACACACCCTTGCACTATGGCACAAAGGTCTCTCCGTGGATCACAGCTGCTAATTTCAGTGCTGGCGCGAGGGAGAGGGGAGGAGAGGGCCATATTTCAGTAAATTTGTCGCTCCTCTGCTCTCTCCTTCTCATGCTGCGCAGCATTTGTGGCTCCTGCACTTCTCTGCATGAGAAATAGTTACATCTGGCCCCGGGTGTGGGAGAGGGATTTGTGTATGAAAGGACTGGGAATGTGCTGTAGGGTGTAGTTTGATGAAAGGTGTATGTGTGTCTGAAAAATATTCGAGTGTGTGTATATGTACTGCGTGCATTTAGTGTGTGGGTGCACGTATAACAATTCATACCTCATTGCAAGGCCCAACGTGCATGAATTGATGTGTAACGTGGAGAGTGCTTGGTATGAAGGGGGATGTATTTGCTCTGGGCCTCGATGGAAAGTGTTTTGGTGTCATGTGTAGGGGTGGGTGTAATTCGCGTAATCGCGTTATGCAAATCTCCGCGAAATGGTAAAAAATCTCTGCGAACATGCAGAAATGCCGCGAACACACGGAATTGCTTGTTCGCAATGTTTTTTTAATGTTCGCGATCGCTGTTTGCCTGCTCAGGGGAAAATATCTTGCGACCACACATTTTGTGAACGCAAACAAGCAAAAAATTTTGCAAAGCTGCGGAACGTAGAATTTGGGGCAATTTTGCGTTCACCGCGGAACGCAAAATGACCCAAATTCTGCAAATTCCACGAGAGGATTGGAATTTGTCGCCCAGGCCCAGTCATGTGTATCATGTCGTGTGTCCGCCTAGGTCTAAGGAGTGGATGGAGGAATCTATATCCTTACGTTTCAGATCCCATGTTGTATTTATTGTGATAACCAAAATATCTGCAATCCTCCTCCTGTGCTCGATACAGCAATTGTGAAAACCACTCTGCCCATCTTGCTGGTCTAGAGAGGAGAGAGAGGACAGCGATCCACCAGGATGGTCTTTATTACGGTCGTCCCTTAGTTGTTACTGGACTCAAAGTATTTGTGATACTTCCTTTGGAATGGGGTGTGGGGTGGAGTGGAACCCGCCGTGTTTACAATTTTAAATCCCTTAAGAGGTCAGCACTATGTGGCAGGTCTCTTTAAGCATTGTTGGTACTTTTGAGTGCTGAGTAGATTCATTGGTTCATTGATTCATTGGTTATGCTATTTCGAATCTATTCTTACATCAAGAGGTGTACTGGTGCTAAAAGATCAGCGGAAGGCAAAAGTCTAGTTTGCGAACAGGTCGTTTTAAAAAAGTTTTGTAAAACTGGGGCAGGCTAGTAGTAGAACAGAGACAGGCTATTTTTAAAAAATTGCAGCTTTCATAGCGAAGGTACAGCCGCCAACAGGGGAGCAGCGTCGCTCAAGGACCACGAGCAGAGATTAAGTGGAAAAGCAAGGAATGCGAGACGGAACATAAGAAGAGAACATGCTCCTTAAGTTATACGAGACGGTGTGATGACTGCTTTATGTACAGTACAGAGGAATTTAAAAACAAGCCTTTCCCATTGCGAGCCAAAGAGAGGTTTGCTAGATGAGACTTAATTTCAGAGAGCGGTGAAGAGGATTAAAGAGATGTCGTGCCGCAGTGTTTTGTATAATCGAAGGCCATTAGATGAGGAGCTTTGCAATGTCCAGGTACAGGGCGTTCCTTAACCACACTGGATGAGATTGTTGCTTGAACAGTTTTGTTTTTTCCCCCTGAGATTTAAAGGAAGAATCTTCCTTAGGGTTTTGAGGAGGAGGAAACGTGGATGCAGCACTGTGATATTGGGGTGAATCATCAAGTAAGATTCCTAACTTTAGCTACCAAAGTGAGCGGCTCTCCAAAAGATGAAGGCCACCAGATATGAGATCACAGGTTATAAGGACCTCCAAGAACAAGTCTTGTCAGAGTTAAGCTTACGGCTATTTTCTGACATACTGGAGCGACTTTGGTCATTCGGGCCTGAAATGTACATTTGAGTCTTATAGACAAAGAAAACAAAAGGATCAATAAAGTGTCACCAAGGATGTGCATACACAGTAAATAAGTTGGGCTGTGTGCTGACCTTTGAAGTACTCTGCAGCTAGGGCTCAGTTGAGCAAAAATGATTGAGAACTTCTGGCTCAATATAGTCTTAAAGAAAACATCTGATCCAGTTGAGTGCCACTGACCTAGCTCCCATCCTGTGGAGCCTATAGAAAAGCCAACAATTAGTGATGGTGCAGAAAGCAGCTTATATAGGCATGAGCGGATTTTGCGGATTGGCAATCCGCGAATTTGCGGATTTGCGAACTCGCAATCCGCAAAATCCGCGAATTCCCGCGAATTTGCGGATTTTTTTTTTTTTTGTGTTCGCCCGTGTTTCTGCCAGTTCGCGAGGGTTTTTACAATTTCGCAATTTGCGAACTTACCTGTCGGGTCGCAAGTTTTGCGAACTTGTTGTTTCTACGTGTCCAACCTGTTTGGGACACTCTTCTTCATCACTGCCACTCTCTGTCACCACTGCCACTCTCTGACTACTCATGCCACCCTCTGGCCCACCCATGCCACCCTCTGTTTCATCACCACACCCTCTGGTTGTCCAGTGTACATTATTTTCGGCAAAGCAAAGCACACCTTCCCTGCCTCAAGTGACCTGAATTAATTTGGGGCTGATTAATGTGTCACAGAATATTTTTTTAGCTGGCACCTGCTTCCTTAGTGCGCCCTGATTAGTGATCTTTTGCACTTGCTAAGTGCTTTCATTGTTGCAAAATTAGTTACAACACCTGCCCTGCCCCAACTGACAATAATGAATTAGGGGCTGATTAATGGATTTTAACTTCCAGCCTGGCTCCTGCTTGTCTCCCTTAGCTGTAATTCATGACCTTTGTGGCATATGTGTAACTATTCTGAGGTTCAGAGCAGGGTCACATAATAGTTTCAACTGGCAACTGAACTCTGGAGGGGCCCCTCAGGAAGCACTACAGGAAATGGCTACTAATGATGTGCCTGAACTTTTGAACCTGGTAAGTAGTTACTTTCAGTTTTGCTTAGATCGTATTTCTGCAATTTCGCACTTATTCGCGGGGCGCGAACTCACGCGAACAGTGCGAGCAGTGCGAGCAAAATCCGCTGCTCGCGGATTTGCGGATTTTGCAGGAAATTCGCAAATCTCGCGGATTGCGGATTTCCCGAAAATCCGCAAAATCCGCGAGCGGAACGGATTTTCCGCCCATGCCTAAGCTTATAGGTCTAAAAGGATCAGTGCTATGAGACGGCCGTCATCAAGAGCCATACAACAGTCATGAGGGCGTGCCGCAAGGAGGGTTTCAGTTCAAAGGGCAGGGTAGAAGTCAGAGTGAGTAAAGGCAAAGTCTGAGGTACTAAGATTGCTTCAAGGTCATAAGAAAGTTCAGAATTAGGAGCTCTCTCTAACATTTTACATGCGAATGGAAGGGATACTGGGCAGAAAGGGCTCATAAATTTAGGGTCCACATTCATTTTTACTAGTAGTGGTATCGCAATCACCTGTTCAAGGCTGAGTTGGCCACAGTGCTTAATTTGTAAAATATTAAGTGCCAGGGCTCTGACCAGGAGGTCACTGTAGCTTTCACCACACATCGCCCTTGTCATCGCTGCCAAAACAACTACTAACCATCTCTTTTGCATGTAAATGCGACAGTCAGAATATTCCAGGTCCCAAAGCTAAAGGAATGGCTGGGGAGGCAGTTATTAGCACTATTTGAATGTATATTGTATTCCTAAACAACCGTTGTTCTGCTCATTTCTATATTAGATGAGCAGCGCCACCATGTGGTAGACTGTTCACACCATACCTAGAACAGTTAGCTGCCGGTGCTGAGCACCGAAAAGCACTGGCTTCACTTAAGCACTGGTTGGCCAATGTCTGTAATAAGAGAGCTAGGTTCAGGTGGTGGCAGACTATGAGAGCAACTATAGAGGCGGAAGTCCGTAGTATGCAGGCGGACAAGGACCCAGTAGAGAGCGAGCATGATATAGGAGTGATTGGTGATAACCGTCTCCGAGAGACAGCTTGAAAAGAAACAATTTATAGTTCATCGTACATGGAGCCGCTAGTAGCTCTGCATCCCCAGCAAAGTCACAGGAAGTAAATTCTAATTTTATCAATTTTGTTGTGCATAAAATCATGAAGGGTTCGCAAAAAACTCAAGGGAGATGGAAAAGAGCTCCTTTTAAAACCTGGTTTACAGAGATCTTTGCTAAGCCTAAAAACATAGCTTCTAAGTCTTAGGTGATTGACATATTTCCTCAAGGTAGAATTTGCTAAAGGCTCCAGCATTGCCTACGTTTATGAGTTTTAGAACAATTGAATGCAGGAATCATAGTTATCGCAACATTAGGGTTAGATTTATGGCTATGAAAAAAAATCAGATTTTTTTTGTGTGCAAAATATTCATAATTATGTGTATTATAGCAAATACATTTCGTCAATATCTGAAGGAACTTTTCTCCTAGAAGGCACACCCCACACAAAGAAGTCATGTAAAATACAGGACCCTGGCTTGAGGAGAGAGTAACTCACTGGAGGAGAGAATGTCTTGGGAAACCATCGCCAGTTTGTACTCAAACTAGTCTCCCATGGGCAGAAATCATGTGAAAGTTTGTGTCAAGCGCACGACGAAACCTTTGCAGCATCTTCATAATGAGACATGTGGGGGTTATTTAGATGACATTGCTGTAGCAAAACCTTTCCAGAGGCCTCGTTTGCAAGGGGTTTAAAGTTTGCGGGTTTAGTGGTAAACCAGGGTGGCGAGAATCCTAGTCCACTCGAAGCAGGGCCTGGGCGTGTCGGGGGGGGGGGGGGGCTGGCAGGGTGGGGCCAGCCTCCGTGCTGCGGGACCCGTTCTGTACCCTGGAGTGACCCGTTTATGCACCTCAGAACTCTTGTTGTGAGTTGTGGGCAGTCCTAAACGGGGGCATTCTCAGTCGCAGACCAAGAGTTACGGCTTTTGAGAGTTGCCTCCAATGTGCCCGTGGTATCGATTAGAAGAGAAATCGATTCATCGAAACAGAGTGGGGCAAAAGGAGCGTTTTACCACCAGTGGCTCTACAATATTAAACAAGCGTTACTGCTTTTATCACCCTCCTAAGAATAAAAGCCTGAATAGCTCCTGCCCAAATTCGCATTTGGGAAGGCGCTATTCGCCGATTAAACATAGATGTTCGCCACACGTGCGTGACCCCCCGAGCTGTCTGCGCCGTTACTCCGCTCCCAGCCCTCTGTTGTAAATGAAGGGGGTGGGGGAGGAGGGGTGGCTTTGCCCGCGGGCTCCAGAGACAGACTCAGCCTATTTTACTCCCTGCTGTAATTGGCCTTGATCTGAAGGAGCACTCCGGGTAAAAATCCATCTTTTTATGTAATTGCATGTCTAGCTGTCAGAATGCAGTACATCTTAAGCGCGCAACTTTTAACTAAAAATACATTTGAATTGAACTAAAAATTCACTTTCTTCACATTTTAATACCCTACCCGTGAGTGAGGGCTCGAAGCCCTCACCTGCTCTCCTGTGCCACAGAGTTAGCCGCTCCCCAGCCCCCTATAGCCCCCACCGCAAATAACTGTGCCCCGGCGGCAGCACCATGATCCTCAGACTGGACGCAGCTCTACAAAACAGCCCCAGCCCCCCTTCCATTGCACACCAGTGCAGCCGAAACCTCTGAATCGACACTACTGCGCCCAGGAAGTTCCACACTTCAGCTCTTGTTATGTTATATTTGTTTATGGTGCTTATGTTTTTCATGTTATGCGCGTTCATCAAAGCACTTTAGGGGACGCCTTCCAGAAAGGGAAAGGCTGGAGTCTGCTGTTCTTTGTAGTGTTGAGTCTGTGCTGTTCTGCTGTTCCTCTGCATTGTTCTTGTTTGTTTGAGGGGAAGGACAAATTACATTAGAGTTTTTCGCCTGTGGATCCTTTTACCCCTTGTTTTTAACTCACACATCTTTTGATTTTTGCACTGCACTCGATCCCATCTTTATCATGTGTTCATGGGTACCTTAGCGATTGATGGTGCGACCCAATTGAGTAAGGGCGATGGATGGGTCTCATTGATCAAGAGACATACCTCCCCATTTTTGGATGACCAAATGAGAACACTTGATCTACATACCTATTTGATGGGAATCCAACACATCTCTGTACGGGTCTTACCAACAATCTCAGTAGGTCCTTCGACAGGTTTGTCCTGGCACACATTTTGATATAGAGACTTTTGTAGCTCTATTAGCGCCTAACTCACTTATGTAGGAGTTTTGCAGCAGCTCGGAGTACTTGAAGCTCCGTTATAGACCCCCGGTTCTTTTGTTGTTAGGACTGTTCTGCTGTTCCACAATGCACTAAAACATACACATTTTAGGTTTTGCCTACTAGACAGTGCATGCGCTGCCTTTTGCAAGCTGTATTGCTAGCTTAGGATGGGCTTAGAGCCGGCCCATTGATTAGCATTGGTTGGCTTCAGTGTTAATCTTATTTACTATGCCTTAGTGTGTGTGCAGGCTCCTTCCTTTTCTTGTGTTTGTCCCTCCTCTGGAGCCTGGGCACACTACATGGCCCTTACAGTGGTCGCTTTTTCAGGTGCTCTTTTAAATGTTTGTTTAAGCACTCAATGAACTCCCACCGGCTCCCGTGTTGCATTCACACACCCCTGTCTGAGTTGTTTCCCCCTACCTGCTTTGTACCCTGTGCTGCTTTAACCCATCCACTTAAAAAAAAGGTTTTGATTTTTTTCTTTTTATTTACTGTCAGAGTTGGATCTGCAATTAAAAGGAAACAGTAGCTGCATCATTTTGTAGGGTCATGAATGAGGGGTGTGCATCCTTAAAAATGACACAATAAGCTTTTTTTTATATTTAGCCATGCTGCACAGCATCGGGGATACTGTGTAACATAACTAAAACCATTGACAAAGCCAATAGGTCCCAAAGGGGAGACCTATTTGTTTGACAGGCATTATCTGTGACAGAACAATGATCTTTATTACATCTGATGTCATATGTTGTATACATTGCGATAGGTTCATTTGTATTCTGCAGCATACCACCAACAAAGATCAAAAGGCCTTTCGGTGGACAGGGAGCCCTTGCGTCCTAAAGGCCATTTGACTGGAACAGTGTGGGTTTGTACTTTGGCTTATATAAGAAGTGCCATTTCTGATGACAAGATGGATACTGTTATCATGTCACATGTGGATTGCTCATGTGTGTTGTGTAGAAATTACTAATGATTAGATGACTGGTATCTTTCTATTACTCACGTTCAGCGAGCTGTTTTCCTCTCTTCCTTTCAGCACTCCATGGGAGTGCATGTATTTTCTTGCTCTTTCCCGCATGTGATGATTTTCACGTCAAATTAACGCATCCTTGACTCCTGTGCACTCCTTGTTGCTTCTCATAAACCAACTCGGCCCCGTCCCCAACGTCTACTTCTCCCTCTACCCACTCCTTTTCCATTGCCCCCCTCCTACTGGAGTCCTTTACGAAAAAGATTTAGGGGTCTATTAGGATGGCGGTCGGAAAACCTCCCCGACCGCCATGATAGCGGGAAAAGACCAACCGCAAGGACTGCAGCATAACCGCCGGTCCAATTAGGATGCTCCACAGTCAAAATCCGACTGTGGTGGTCAGATTTTGGAAATTAACATTGCGGCGGTCGCTGCTGCCAGCAGCACCGCCGCGATGTTAAAAGGAGCATTTTCTGCATCTCTCTGCACTGCGTGACAGGCACTGCTCAGTGCCTGCCACCTGGTACAGGGACATGTAGAGGGGTACCATGGGTACCCCCCAGTGCACCCACACATGCCCCCAACACATTGGGGGCCCGTAATGGGCCCCTAGAGACACTCTCCGCATGCCTTTCCATGGCGGTTCCACTGCAGCGGTAAGGTTGGCTACTGCCGGCATCATAATTGTGCCAGCGGTGCTTGGCCCTTATCCGCCACAATTGTAGCGGTCCAGCTACGCCAACCAGGGAAACGTGCGGGCTGCAACCTACTGAAAAGTGGCAGGCGGAAAATCTCAGCGGCGCAGTCACAACCGCAATGCTAATCGGACCGGCGGTTTTCCAGTTTTTGATCAGGGGTGGATGGCCGCTGCCAGACCGGCGGCTGCGATCCGCCCGCCATCCTAATAAACCCCTTTGTTTTTAAATAAAACTTGGGGGAGGGACCTGCACCTGCCATTTGCTGCTGGGCCGCTCAATTTGCGCATTTGTGCATATTTTAATATTTATTTTTTATTTACTGCTGCAAGATTTGCATCTGGCATCTTAGAATGGTAAATAAAATGGTGCTGCATGATGCTATATGTGTGTCTATATGTGTTGATGCATGCACACATGTATAAGTCATCATGCTAGGTCGTCACAGTGTCATGAGGCATACATATGCATGTGGAAGTACATTGCATCACACTTTGTTTTCTAATGCTGCAAAGTATCGACAAAAAGCATTGGCAAAATCAGCATGTCACCATTGGTTGCCAAAAGGTGAGGCCTAATGGCTTTGCCAATGCTTTTTAGGGAAGTCTGCACTCAAGGCACAAGACAATTGCCTAGGTGCAGCTGTGTGAGTCGAAAATGTGTGGTACTAATTGTAAATCAGCAGAAATATTTGTTAACTTAAATTCTGAGATAAGAAGCAATCGGGTACCTTTTCTGATGGCTCCTTCGGAGTGAATTTCAGTTTTTTATATATTGGAATTAGCTTCTTGTGGCTGTATTACACAATAAGTTACAATCCTTGTAATTTGCATATAGCACTCACAGTGGAGCAGAACTGCCACGAGGCGCTTGAGGGGGAATATTGTGGATGAAACTTCTGTGGGGTGAGGTAGGAAACGCACTGTTTACAGCGCCATCTCTACTCTCCATCTGCAATAATGGCAGAGGCGTAGCCAGGGGAGCTTTCCAAAAGCTTAAAAGGCCCATATCTTTGCAGGAGTGGAATAAAAATGCAATTATGAGAAAGGGAATCTGTGGCAAATTGAAAACGATTCTCTTGGTCGTTAATAATTGATATTTGACTCAATGGGCCCAATTTACAAATAACTACAAAGCCTTCTCGGCCCTTGGTCCGTACATTCTGCAGGCCCTTTATTCACTAATGAGAACCCGCACATTGTGCGGAGGCCAGCTGCACCCTGCATTACTCCACAGCTGGCCTCGTGATGAATACGCATCAGCCGGGCTCTCACCCAGCTCATGCATATTCATCGGCTCCTGTTGCAGGGAGCGTTGGCTGCTGGTGGTGGTGTGAAGAGTGGCCTATGTCCTTAATGGCCGGGAGGCACAAACCTCAAAGGGCTGGTCATTAAAAGCAATGAACATAAATACACTGCACGCAGTGCGCGTGCAAGGGAGCTTCGCGGCATGAAGGGGCCATGTTCACTCAGTGGCATCTGCCCGTGTGAGCTGAGCTGCAGGGGCAGCAAATCCCTTTGTCAACAAAGGATGTGCTCTCTTGGTGAAGACGAGCACAAATCAAGGCTTACCCATGCAATGTTTGGATGTGCATGAGAAAGTCTTCAGCACTCGCCCTTGGAAGTGCCAAGAAACAGAATCTTTATTCTGCTGGGCACTTTGCACATGTGCAGATTCATAGGAATACCAATCTATCCTATTTGTGAATCTACATCAGTGTTTTAAGGCCTGGTCGGACCCACTTGTGAATGGGACATGTAAAACCGTCCCCCAGATCCTGGAATCTAGTTGGAAGCACCCAGCAGGCCAAAGGGTAAATTGCGCACCTTCTCCCATGGCCCTGATGCTGGGTACCATGCATGCCGAGTTGTGCCAAGGCCTTCATATGTTCCTCGGCTCCACAGGGGCACATGTGGCCAAACAGCGCAGGTCTAAGGCTTACAGGAGGTGGTTGTAAAGCTAGTTCCAGCTACTGAATAATACATCTATTACTACAGCTAACAAGTCTGATTCACAGTTCGATTCGTTTCTTTAACAGGGAAATGCCTTTTCGATTCCACTAAAAAGATTAAACTTTGTTAAAACTAAACATATGCACCTTTAGAAGATAATGAAAGGTTGCAAAATAACATTCCAAAGTTCTGACTCCGTACAGGTTGGTAACAACAGCGGATGGATCTGTGTGTTCAATAGTATCCCGCGGCATGAGCAGGACCACAGAGAGCGACATCTCCACCCTTGACCCTGGATTATTCTACCAGGCCTATCCTGGGGTGGATTAATAGTTTGGGGACACCAACTACCAGTGTGAATTGTGAACACTGCAAACCTCGATGGTGCCACTTTCAGGAGCCAGTCCCTTATTATGAATGAGCAGAGTTTGTGGCTGTTGGAGGAGGGCTACAGGGGCTGCAGCAGTCCTTGATATGCTGCAGATGCCTGTTAGTTCTAATAAGGTCGTTTGACTTCATTAAGCAACTCCTGAATCAACATTAATCAGTGTCTATTGTAGATGGTAATGTCAATTAACTGTTGATACTCAATATGCGGTCATAGTTCTTCAGAACCTTTGTCAAAAAACATAGGTGCCCAGCAAGGGATGTCCAAGGAAGGGTGAAGCTCATTTTGTAGTCATGATCTCGTAGTATGCTTGACCGTATTTGCAGAGTTCAGATATGCTTTCTTTCCTACATCACCAGTAGTAATGGATGATGCAAGAGGACCAAAGGGTGAAGATTAACCCTGGGCGTAGTTCACGAAGTAGTGCTACGCGTAGCTACGCAAAGTGCACTTCGCACTACGCGAGCTACGCGTAGCAGTACACGAACTGTGTAGTACGCTGTTGGCGATGATTGCACAGCACCGGATGCTTGTCCGGACTGTGCAATCATTGAAAACGACATCTTGCTGCAGCTTTCGCAATGTGGACTGGTAGTTTCTCATCGTGAGCTGTCGCCAGCATTGCGACCACTCGCAATGAGAAACCTGACCTCCCCGCGTTGAGAAAACTCGCCGGGAGGTTTATTTTCCACGCTCGCGATCAGCAACTTGATATTGCTGATCGCGAATGAGGAAAAAGTCTCACTGGGATGTCATTTTGCTTGCTCGCGGTCGCCAACTTGGCGTTGAGGACCGCAAGCAAGCAAAAAATGACCGCTGCACTAGGCTACGCATATTTGCACTGTGCTACGTGCAATTTGCATAGTGCGAAGTAGCGCAAACTTCGCAAACTACGCAAGCGTAGCATAGTGCTTTGCCCAGGCTTAGTGAAGATGACTCTCGACAGTAGCAAGAACAATGCCATAGTGTTCATTTTTCGCAGCCTAACCTTGAAATGTACACGCCAAGGCCAGTCTTGCACTGCTTCTGTGTACATAGCATGAGACTTCCCAGTGTCTGTGTCTTTCCAGATAAGGACACTTCATGTCACCTTCCGGACACTAGGAGCCAGCTTCAACGCTTCTGCGATGCTCAACAGAATCAGACCTCGACAAGCAGTATCGCCTATATTTTGACATATTAGTCCTTGCACTATTTTGGGGCAGCAGGATATCATGTTCTGATTAAAGGACTCCTGTAGGAGATTTGTGAAAGGCCTTACCAGCTGTGTCTCACAGCAGAATGTCCACTTCAGATACCTTAGCAGCTCTCCTCACTGTGCAAAGGTGCTGGTTCAGAGACCCAATACTTATCGGGACATAGGAGCTGGGAAGGAGGTGCAGGTCCAATCACGGTTTCATTCTTTCATGTTGACGGGGCTGTGCTATTCAGCACCATAAGAATTATAGCATGTGCTATATAAGTCTTATCAAATCTAAAGAGATTGAGGCATACAATAACACAGACGGGCAGGCTTTATGGGCAACAAGTTCCAGATGCTGATGGTGCCGTAGATGTACAGAAAAATGCCCGATATCCGTCACCTCTTTTTACAGCAGTAATTGCTGTACCTCAAAACTCCCATCTGCCACAAGTCAGGTACCTCTAAATAGCCAGCTAACTGAGAATCCTTTTAAACAAAGGGGCACTTTGGGTACCAAGAAGTCACCTGGGACTTCGTTGACATTCATTATGAATGTCCACTATGCCAGGTCTCTGGGAAAGAGCTCAGGGCCAGACTGAGAGCCAAAAGCAGCCCTGGCAAATGTTGTCCCACCATCCACCTCACTGCACAGTCAGTCTCAGGCAGCTCCGTTTGGCTGCCCTGAGGCTGGAATTACTGTGACCCATCGAAGCCTATAGTGAGAGCAGCCGATAGATGAAAATCAGCCCCTTTAGGTGACACTCGGTCCCTTGGTCTCCAGCCCACAGGGGAAACGCCCGATGCCTTGTATGGCCAGTAAGCATGGGTGGAAAATCCATTACGCTCGCGGATTTTGCAGATTTTTGGTAAATTCGCAATCCGCGAGATTCGCGAATTTCCCGCAAAATCTGCAAATTCGCACGCAGCGGATTTTTTTTCTTTGCGGTGTAAGTTCGCAATTGCGAACATGTAGGTGCGGCGGGCAGCAACAATCTCGCACTCGCGAAATTACAAAAATTGCAATTCTGCACAAGAA
This sequence comes from Lissotriton vulgaris, assembly GCF_964263255.1. Lineage (NCBI taxonomy): Eukaryota > Metazoa > Chordata > Amphibia > Caudata > Salamandridae > Lissotriton > Lissotriton vulgaris. Next base: position 351,808,754 of record NC_141687.1, read on the forward strand.
ATCTACTAGCAAGCAGCATAGACCTTCTGAAAATGATGATTTTTATCAGAATAACTCCTCAGGTTGACATTTGCCTGCACTTTTTTTGATTTGAGGCCTTTTGATTTTCTTTGGATAACTTTTGGATTAGAAATCAACTTTCTCATATAAGCTTGGTGGGGCATTACAGTTGCTGTAATGCTGTTCTGCAGAAAAACGAGCTTTGCAAAAGTGAAAGCAGGTTCAAAAGTTCAAACTCATCATTAGTAACTGTTCCCTATAGTGCGTCCTGACAAGGGCCCCTCCAGAGTTCAGTTGCTAGTTGCAACAATTGTATGACCCTGCTCTGACCCTCACAGCAGGCTCATAGAAAAGCTACAAGTAGGCCACAAAGGTCCTGGAAAAAAAAATTGCACTGCCACAGAAAGCAAATTACAGATAAGGAAGCAGGTGCCAGACTGGAATTTTAAAACAGTGACACATTAATAAATCAACCCCACATTAATTCATGTCAGTTGCAGCAGGCAGGTGTGCTTGCTTTTCCCCCCCATAATCTACAGTGATGATGAACCAGAGGGTGGCATAAGGCATTGATGTACCAGAGGGTGGCATGGGTGAAACAGAGGGTGGCAGGGGTGAAACAGAGGGTGCTGGGAACCTGTGATGATGAACCAGACGTAGAAACAACATAATCGTGACCGTTGCGAGCCGACATGTAAGTTCGCAATTGCGAACTGTTACAAAACCCCCACGAACTGTCAGAAATCCTTGCGAACTGTCAGAAATCCTTGCGAACACAAAAAAAATCCGCAAATTCGCGAGAATTCGCGGATTTTGCGGATTGCGAGTTCGCAAATTCACAAAATTCGCGAACGCCAGATTCGCAAAATTCGCCCATGCTTAATGGCCAGTCCAGTCTTGGGAGATCTGCAGTCCGAGGAATCAATTATATTAGCAGATAATAGGTTCTTGCCAGAAATGTGACTCCCCAAGGTATCCGGGAAATCTATTATCCTGGTACATGAGTTTAGAAGGGTGTCTTAGTTTTTTTAAGAGGATATTATTTTTCAATTTTTCCAGTCATCCGTTTTTTCTTTTCCTCAGATTATGACAATTAGAAGTACTTGCAGTTAACAGCCCTGTTATTTGGTGTAAACATTTTCAATCACTGGGCAATAATTGAGCAACTAATCTTTTCTGCTGCTTTTCACACCCTGAAAACCAGGGTGGGCCGTTTTCTGTGTATCTTAAACAGAACTGAATTACTTCATTGCATTATTATAAATCAAAATCAGAAAACATGGCGCGTTGCCTTAATTTTTCTAAATCACATTTTGTGAACATACAACATGGTTTCCTTGGATTGTCCCAACTACTGTTGTACACATATAGAAGTACAGTTAATATTTTCTTTGTGCATTTAACAACCGCCTGTTCAACAAGCACAGTTCGACAACTGGATTCTAGATGTAAGTTGGGGACAGGTACACACTGGCCACAACCTATAAAACCCATTGGCAGTGCCTGCACGCACATCTCACAGCATGGATGTTTAGCACCCTAAAACCAGACCTATTGGCCTTCTCAATGCTGGGGAAAAAGTATGATTCACCAAACAGCTAAAACCACTCTGTGCTTAAGTCTGCTAGTTGATGGCCATCCATTTGCCTAAACTGGGAATGGCGGTGACCGCAACAGGCATTTACAGGTAGCAAAAGGGGTCTAAAATTAGTCCAATGAAATGATAAGGTGAATGAGAGGTAATCACGCCCCTTTCATGGAGATGAGTTTATTCATACTTCTTTGCATGAGACCTGAAGACAGGGCGGAGGCTGCTAGCAAGGCACCAATGGGACGCGTTCCACCATAAGAATTGAGATTCACCTGCTGTTGCCAGGGAGATATTCTTCTTGGCAGCCACTGACTTGTTTTTGATTGACATCCCATCCTATGATGCCTAATGGGGTCATTTCAAGAAATGATTATAAGTAATTCTGACTTTTGTAAGTGTGCACCATCTCCTCCCCCCAACACCGCGTCTACAGGTGATTGACACAAGCCTGTCCTGGGATAATGGAGGCAGTCCTTCCTTCAATCTCTGGTCTCATCTGAGCGCGACAGTGTAGGGTGACTATTTTGTGGGCTTTTGCTCACAGGGTACATCAGGGTACATCAGTGAGGCCATCACACCTGGAGGCGAGTGGGCCTCACTTGGCTGAGGGTTTATAGTGTAATGAGACCATGGTGATGGGTATATGAGCACCCAAGACATCTGTGACCTCATCAACCACCTTTTAGCGTACGTGCCCAACAATTAAGAACAATTAAGAACATCTGATTTTTTATTTTTTTTAACTTCTTTTTATTCATTTATAGTACCTTGGAACATTGTCACTGATACAGAATGAGTAGGAATCTCATAGCACAAAATATAGATATGCATCTTACTGCAGTAAGATTAAATAATCAAACATTCTTTTGTAAACAGACCGTGAGGTTTATAAGGACAACTTATTAGGAATGGTATACATTTACTTTGTTGCGCTCAGTCTTAGCTCATGCAGTTAGACTTCCTTATCACACGAACATCTCTTTCATGGGTTAAATAAAACCACCTTAAAAAACAGGGTTCCTTCTCCTGAGTTACAAAGATTCTAGATGGTATTACTGTCCCCCGATAGGGGTGTTTTCCATCAATAAGAGGGATTATGATGTTACAGTGGTTACCAAATTCACAAATTAATATATCTATAAATGGCCCACATGTATAGTTGAAAGACATGAAAGACATGAAACAATTTTATAAAAACATTTTTCATTCATTTATTTGAAAAGAGAATTTTTTTCAAAAATTTGCTAAAAGTACATTCTTGTATTTAAAATCATATACATCAACATTTATAATCAGTTTCAGAAATGAAAGCATACAATATTCATTAAAAGTTGCTGATCTAAATAAAACCACAGCACTCCTCCCATGGGTCCCACATTCCTTGTTTCTTGAACAGCCTTGCTCCGTATATACATATATGTCATAGCCCTATACCAGTCCTGGTTCCTTTTCCAGTGTGGAGAGCAAATAGAGAGGTACCCCTTAACTCAAATCAAGGGAAGTAGTGTTAACCAACCAGTGAAAAAAGAGAGATTCCCTTGAACAAAGCTAAATTTGTAAACACAATTAAAGTTTGGAAGCGAAAACAATTACAACATTTGCATGTATAAAAATATCACAATTTATTGGTTACACAATGATTAAAAAAGTGGACGGTTTAAAGACCACTTAACACAGGTTTAAAAGAAATAACAATAAAATACCTGACATTCAATATTGACCAGCAAGATTGATACATGAAGACAGAAAACAGTAAGACATTGAACTTGTGCAATACTAAGTGTATATTCCAACTCAATTTCTGACACCAATGTTATGCACACTACGGTACAGTGTATCAACAGGGATATCCGAGTCGTGAATTATACTGTAGAATGCGTCGCCGCGTTTCGGTGGCTTCCCAAAATTCTATCCACCTTTATCAAGACTACAAATGATATCTGTTGTAGTACGGGGGTCAGTACAATCTCCCCATCACAGTGGTAACTTTCGGTAAACTGTCCAATCTCATCGAATTGGGTGTGGATGGTGATATCTGTAATAGGGTTATTCTTCCTCCAAAGCTAAAGGTGCTGTTACGTTCCACTCCTGTTACCGCTTCATCTTATTAGCGAGTTTTGCCAGAGAGCGTCTAGTTGCATTTGGCGTTTCTATAGTTTACACGTGAGGTTGGCATTCCTCTAAATCCGTTTTTGAGTGCTGTCAATTTTCAGTCTTTTCCTGATGACATTTAGTATAGGAGAAGAAAAGCTGGCTTCATATGTCCGTTTAAAAACCAGACTCCACGCAACCAGAGAAGCAGGCAGCCCTTTGCGACTTAATAGTGAAGACATTTTTCACGTCTCAAGGGCATGACGTAAGCGCCCCTGGTTTTTAAAGTAAAGAAAAGCGCATCACGAGGCTCGACCATTTGGAGCTACTGCAGCCAGTGTTTAAGCGCCCCAGTAACAGGATAACTGACCTGCAACTCGATGAAGACACGCATTTTAAACTGACATGCCAGGACACCATTCGATTGCAGAATAAGAAGGAGAAAAACGAAGAAAACAAGTCAGCAGGCCTTTTCCATCTATTTACCCAGGATCTGGAACAAAATCCCCATGTCCATCAAGACCACTCCAACGCTGCTCCAATTTTGAAAAGACTTAAAGACACACCTCTTTAAAAATACTACAACACAATGCATTAATACTCCACAAACCAGCTACAAAATGTACAAAAGCACATTTTTTTTTCTCCATAGGGAAAACGCCTTGAAAAGGCACCCAGTTCTGTTTTTTGGATGGGTAATTTGCATGTGTTTTCAGGGTGCTGAAAAAACAGCAAAATGTTTTTGAATGCCCAGAATTTTCCCCTGTAAACTCCTGCATTTTTCCCATCCATTTTGTGGGAGTGCGGACTGTCTGTGTGCTTGGGGTCTGTTTGTGTACTAAATCTGATCAGAGAATGTAATTGCCCACTGATCTGTTTTGCAAATCATGGGAATTTTTGCACTTTGACTTTTTTAGCGCGCAAAAGTTCCCTTTATTCTAGAAACAAACTTTGTGAACTGGGTAATTAGTTGTAAGACATTGACAACTTAGCCTCAAACTTCGCTTGTTTGTATTCAAGAGCACATTGATGGGGAACTTTGTCTTTCACATGAAAGTGACAGTATCTAGACAATTTCTATTATATCACTTATTTTTGTTCTTACCTACACTTCTAAATGCTCTGTGTGTTTTTCCATCTAGATTTGCTCTATTACGTCGTCAGTCATAGCTCCCCATATGTCCTTAAGCTCAATTTTCATTTCTGTGCTTGGAATGTTTTAAAGGACACGAGCGCAAGTGTGTGTGTCTAGAAAGTAGAGTTGTTCAGAGTTGCAAAGTTTTTTGCATCACAACGTCGCAAAGATTTTAACAACTTTTGTGTTCTGTATGAGAGTTTTTTGCTTTGCAACTTCGCATTTTGGGCCTCATTTATGAGACTGCTTGCACCTCCGGAACATCACATTTTGTGACCTTCCCTGTCGCAGAAGCCTCCGTGATATTTATCAGGCAGCACTAAGCCACTTTTTTTGGCTTAATCCTGCCTGATAAATATGAGTCCCTTTAATGATGTGTTCTGTGTTAAAGGGGCGTGCAATGGGTGTTGCTGGGAGCGTTCCCAGCAACATCCATGGCCTTTTGATACTGCCGCAGATTTACGAGGAATCCTAAATCTGAGGCAGCGACAAAAGCTTACGCCTCCTCGGGGATGCGTAAAGGAGGCACAAAGAGGAGAAATATCTTTATTTTTCCTTGTTTTTCCCTTTTCTACAGGTGCTGCATTCTGCAGCACACGTAGAAAGAGGAAAAAGCTGCTTGTGATTATTTTTGTCCCGAAAGGTTTCCCTTCCTGTGCAAAAACAATCATCCCCGCAACGCAGGCACCATTGCACCATGGTGCAAAGGTGCCTGTGCTTGCGCATGGCAGCCCATTGTGCGCTGGTCTTGGGGAAAAGGACAGGAATCTTATATATACGGCGCATTCCTGCCCTTTTCTTTTGCCGTAGGGAAGCGCAACAGGAAGGGCTGTTGCACTGCCCTATGGCAAAACCTCATAAATTAGGCCCTTTGTTTTCAAAATGTTGTGATCTGCATGAGCTGCATGAAGTGGTGAAGTTGCAAAAAAAGGATACATTTTATTCACCCCAAAGTAGGATCGCATGAGAAAATTTAACTTCTTTGCAAATATTCCATGGGAAGAGACGTCTGCGTTGTTTGCAAACTCAACTAGTTTTGTGGTCCTTTCAAGGTTTTATAACTTTGACCAACTTTAGCGCCTTGACGCCTATCGGCAAAGTAGCGCTTTACAAATTTTATCTCAACTCAACTCAACCAGCTTCACAGGAGAACTTTACATTTTGGTTTTGCTAAGTTCGCCCTAAATTGGCAGGCTATGCCCAGACGTGGGTCCCTTGCTCACTTTGCCACTGGATTCAAGATAGCCTGGCTGATGAGGGTTATGAACCCGAAACCGGTCCCAGGATGCGTGTTTCCGGTCCAGGGAAGACATGGCTTGGCAGTTCGGGCTGCACTGTTCCCATGCGGCACAGGGTCAGACTGATTTGTATATGGCCATTTCTGAACTGGCGTGGCGGAGTGAGCTAAAGAATGATGATGGATTAAACCCAGATCAGTTAACTGGGGGTGAGTGCTTGCAATGTTCAACACTCCGTCCATCATCTTCTTTGGTTTTGCAAACTTTACATTTTACTCACCCATAGTAGGAAAGCAGGACATTTCATAAGAAGTAAGTTTATTTAACCAGTAAATCTTATTGCAAAAGTGGAATTCAATTATTCCAATTAGGATTCAGTCATATTTCCGTAATGTTTGTAAGTACCGTGCTTGCACCATACATTTACTAATGTGTGTAATCGATAACACACGTGAAGTCTGCATGCCTTGGAGCACATCTGTTTCTAAATTAGCAAAGCAGCGTACATTGCAGCCAACCTTAGGAGTAAATAACTGATGCTATAATCATTGCTCATCTTTGTGAGTGCGGGTCTTTGTTGTGGGTAGATAATCTTGGTGCTGTAATTTGACATTTGCAGCCGCATTTGAGTTGTTAAATGCTTATAACGGGGACTTTCTGCTGTCTTCAAACTCTTCTTCCTTTTCAACAAATGAAACACTGAGCAAAAAGGTGCGAGTGGTTTCACTCATTTTCATCACTTATAAAAACCCAATGTAACCCAAATTATGCATACTTTATGGTATAATTTCTTTGTGCGTTCAAAACGAGGCAGAATCTGGTTGTATGAGTCCCTTTTAGACGAGCAAAGAGGCAGAGAATCGATTCGTGTTCATTTTTGACAAAGGAAGTACTTTTACGGAACAGAAATAGGAAAGAACATTTGTATAGGTCGGCTGTCTTCATTTGTTTTATGCATGTAAGCAATACAGTCTATTATGACATTATTTTACACTTCAGGAGTCATCCATTATTACATAGTTTTTCCTCCAATAATAAGTTCATTATTTTACGAAGTTTCGTTATAATTGCTATAATCATCCAATATTTGCATGCACATGTTGTTACATTATTATGGATGTTGTGCATATATACATTCTTGATGACTCCGCAATAAAGAAGTCTAACCTAGAACACGGTAACATACCCCAACTCCCTAATATTCCACCCCCACCCACCTGACTGGCTCACTCCCTTACTTAATGTCTTACGGTCAAGTTGCACATTTTTACTTTGAGTTATCTCGCCTTAACTGGTACGTATACTAAGCATTTTCTTAGTGGATAATTTTATTTGGGGGACTATACTACATGGACTCAGTGTCTTGTGGGGAAGGGGACGACACTCACGATCTGCAGCCTTTAGTGTTTCCAGCATCTGGTCCCACTCCATGTAAATGGGTGTTTTATGCACTCCACGTAATTCCTCTCTTCTGATTAGGACGGGTGTCTGAAAATGAAGGTTATCATACCATATTCCAGGGTGAACAGGATCAGCAGCCGGGTGCCAATTTACCTCCTGCACCCTACCCCAATGGTGCATTCAAAAGTAGAAAGTATTCTAGGGGGGGTCATGCAAGAATCTGATTCAAATTGAAATCACCAGTTCCACAAGAATCACTCGTTGTGTTTCAAAACTGTTCTTTACTGTGGGATTCAGGTATATTTCTTAATTTCTTCATATCTCTAAATGGCTGCACAAAATAATCTGTGTGCAGAATTCCAAACCTTTTCAGATTAAAAATTCTGTTTTAACAACTGGAACTGTTGAATCCGAAAGGAAGGAGACAGTCTCCACTCCGGATACCATGTACATGGGGAGAGTTATGTTTCTGAACGTACCATTGTGCCACATTAAACACATCCAAAGGTTTGGAATCCTATGCGCAACTTGTTTAGTTTTGCCTTGTGAAAGATGATATTCCTCGAAACACGTGTTGGCTGGCATATTTTTATGGTGTTTCTTTGGACATTTACTGATATGAAGAAATGTACCTGAATTCCAAGATAACGAAAAGTTTTGGAATACTGTAAGTGATTCTGGTGGAATTTGTGATTTCCACTTGAATCAAATTCTTGCATGACCTTCCAGCGGATACTGTGTCATTATGAGGGTTAACCTGATACCAGAAAAGGGTCCTTTTTGGATCGGCGCAGAGTGTCCACTCAAAGGGACGGAGAAGAAAATCACTGAATGTCCACATCTTCGGCCACCTCCTAATCTTCAGTCTCCCAGGCACTTCAACAAGTGATCATTAGCATTTCAACATTGTTTCCATTCTGATTTGTTAGAACATGTTAATGCTTCAACCAATCATAACGACTGGAACAATCCATGTTATCCAAGGATGGCAAACAAACAGACGTATAGTATGCGGGGCAGTCAGAATTTGGAAAATGACCCTTAATCCCTGGGGAATTCCCGTGTTTTTGCATGGATGAAACATCTCTCTCACCGAAAATCTAGGAAAAAAACAAGGATGAAAGTTTGTATCCATTGGCTCTATCCTTAAAAACGTTTGCAGCAACTAAACGCTGCCTGACATGATGAACATTTCGAGATGCTCCTCTGAAAACACGCATTGAAATTCTCATAATACAAAAATGCATTTCTGAAAGGACACTCTCATGTCAAAGACAGAGTGTAGCAAATTCGAGGAGCGTCCTCAGGGACTCAGAATCACTCTGATTTGCATCATCATAAGTGCCTAACTTTTTTCGCAAAAACTTTCTACTTCTGAACATATTTGAACCTAGCGGAGACTGTTCACTGCAGGCAGCTTTAAAGGAGCCATCTCAGCCTGTTAGGCCTGAGTTGGGTCAATAACAATTAATGTCTGCACACAGCACAGGCTTAGTTCAGTGTCGAAAAATATATTCATGTATTCCGTCTTCAGCGAGGCTGGGATTAGCCATGGATTTAAAGTGCATGTGTGCATCACAGATGTATCAACATTGTGCGTACGAAACCTTTTCGGGTGGAACCAGAAATGCCAAGAAATATTCTTAGGTGGGGGGAGGCAGGCTGAGCACTTGAATCATGAAATCCAAAACCTCCAAAGAATGGGTAAGTGACATCCCTCATAAATATGCATGAAGCTGCTTCACCTACAACGAGAGGCTGTTTACATATTTGTTGGCTATTCTGGAAACCGCAGGGCATTTTGAATATGTAAGGCTTCACAGACCCTTCCCCTTCATAGAAATGTAGTCGGTGAGCCAAGCACCGGGGAGTCTGTGGAAGATTCAGAAAGTATTGGTATCTCCCATTGCCTCATGGCTGCTGGAATTGTCCCTCTAAAGTCCACTGCAATCTCTCCAAATCACCCACGTCCAACAGCGTACCACTCCTCCAATCCAAGTAAGGTAAAGCACTTGATGGTTTCAGTCCAGATCCCCACTATCTGGAGCCACCCAGTGCTGTCACGCGTCAGAGCTTGGCCCACACATCTTCTCCTTCTTGAACTAAAAAATCCTGTGGATTCCTTCTCGAAGCTGCAGAGCATCAATCCCTTCTAGACTCTGTGTGTGGAGGCAGAATCACATGCTGTTAACACTATGATGTAACAGAGTAGTGTCATCAACTAGTCCTCTGCACTTCTATCTCGACAATCATTTCTACAGTCCAGAACACCCACCAAAGTACTGTCCCCAAAACCCTACAAAACTGTCCTCTACAAAACGCCCCATCCCAAATGCCCCCGAACTACCATTCACAAAACTATCCACACTCCTTTCGCCAACATCCTTTAAGGCTTATATCCACAACAGCCCAACTACTTCCCCAACATTCCCACACTACTACCCTCACTGTTTCTACCAACACCATCCGCACTACTATCCACAACTGTTTCCACTCTGCTATCCACAACACCCCTCACATCACTATCCCCAACAAATACCACACTATCTTCTAAAACCCTCACACTGTTATCACAAACACAATCTACACTACTATCTCCAACAACTCCCACTTTGCTGTCCACAACACCCCCACACTACTATGCACAGAACTGGCCAAGCTACTCTACCAACACCATCCATATTAATAGCCCAAATGCCCCCACTCGAATATATTCAAAGCACTGACAGCAGACACCCAGCACACCTTGGATCCATGTACTCAATATAATAGATTAACCAGACATCCCACCTAAATACAATACCCAACTTTGTCCCCACTTATCCTGCTGCCCCATACTAACCTACACAACACCCTCACTCTAGTACTACACCCATCACAACCCACACAAGAATACCCCCATTAACCTGACTAAAGTATTATGGACAACTGTAGACACTACCATCCCCAACAACCCCACACTGCTCTCCTGAACGACTCATAGACCACTATCCAACACCGTCCAGCCTATTCTCAAGGATGCCCTCACGCTAATATATATATACAACGTCTTCACTCTACTAGAGTCACCACCACCCACACCAATATCAACATGCGCCTTTAATCACGCACCACAACAAAGTACTACACACATCTCTGTAGACACTTCCATTCATAATATACCCTACACTGCTGTCCCCAACACCATCTGCACTACTATCCACATCACCCTCAGACCAATCTTACACAGCAGCGCCATGGCACTCATGACTTCCTTAAAACTACCCACGGCAACCATTACCCCCCCCCCCCCTGCATCACCTAAGGACCCTCCCACCCCACCACTTCCTTCTGCCTACACACAGCGCCATACTCCACCCTCTGCTAACAGGAGAGCTTGTGTTTAATGACGGTGACTGCATTTGATGTGCAGAACTTCATTAAGTTTGCATGCATCACATTTAGAATTATTTTTGGGGTACCGAAGAAGGACGTCATGAGTTGTGGGTGTAAAACTGGGCTCATACTAAAGTCAGCTCTACTGAGATAGTAGTTTCTAAATAGTGGTTTCCAACTGCAGAGTCAAACAACCAGTTTAAACTCTCTGCCTCGGGAGAGCTGCAGAAGAATCGAAACAGAGGTTCTTCATCTGATCACCCTTGAGATTGGCAGTAGTGTAAATGAGGGGATGTTTGAGCATCAGTGGCATCACTATGTGATGATATTGTTTCAGTTGCTCCCTGAAGATGATCAGTCCAGATATTTAGGAATCTGTGTATTTGCTCCAGTGCGAGTATAAGCTCCAATGGATGGTAAAAGGGGTATGACAGTTAAATGATGCGGGATATCCTCCAATATCTCAAGGGTAGTCTTCATAATCTGCTTCGTGAAGGTATTATATGAAAAGTTGTGCTTTAATTTGTAATATTTTTGGTTTTTGGTCTTCATCAATTTATTACACTTTGCAAAGTCTGCGCTGAGAGTGCGGTACCTCTGATGTGTTCCAAGGCTTCTGCTGGCCAGCTGTACCCAACGTTCCCCCTTTCTCTATCAAAACCTCTGTCTGGCAGGCATCGGGGTCACAAATTGGGTGGTAGGTAGTTTTGAGGTACAACTGTGGCTTACCACGGTGCCTTAGAAACACGTTGGCTCCACTGTGTTTGCTGACTGCAGGTATCCACTGTGATGAATCTCTTTAGTATGACATTGTGCATTGGCTGACCATCGTGCCCTAAGAATGCATCATCCCAATTGTTTCCTATGGTCACAGCTATCCATGGCGCTGAAGTCCACCTGTGTAGTTGAGTCATGGTTATGTAGTCTCCGTTGTTTCCTATGCCTGCGGCTATCTATGGTGCTCAAGAACGCCTATGTGGTTGAGTAGCATGGCTATATAGTCTCCATTGTTTCCTAAGCATGCAGCTATCCAAAGCACTAAAGCACGCCTGTGTGGTTGAGTAGCATGGCTATATAGTCTCTGTTGTGTCCTATGGATGCCTCTATCTATGGTGCTGAAGCGCGCCTGTGTTGTTGAGTCGCACAGTTGTTTTGGCTCTGTTGTTTACTCAACACGCCTCTATCCATGGTGATGAAACGTGCCTGTGTGGTTGAGTAGCACGGTTATATAGTCTCCATTTTTTTATATGGACGCAGCAACCCATGGTGCTGAAGCTCTTCTGTGTGGTTGAGTAGCGCGGTTATATTGTCTCCGTTGTTTCCTATGGTCGCACGTTTCCATGGTGATGAACACCTGTGTGGTTTTTTTTTTCAAATTTAAAAGTCTTGCTTTATTTTCACCTCTTAAAAATACATTTTGTTCAACACATTTCAACACAGAGAACGAAACCCACCCTCTGAGCAATCAAAAATGGCCTTCCCCATCCATGATTACATTGATTTTTTTTTTAGGAAGTTTATTTTCAATTTTATACAATACCAAACCACAGGTGTGCAACCTATGCAGCAATAAGCGTCATGCAGTCTTTGAATATGGCGGTACATTTCATGAGATCAGAACAGCTGCCGAACCCCCCTTCCACAATAAAATCAAAGCGTAATAAACAGTCATTTAATCTCCATCCTCAGCGACTCCTGCCAGGCCGTCCGCTATTGATGGGCCTTGGGAGCCTGACTGAGTGCCATTGGCCAGCAGATCATGGCAAAGTTCCCTCCAGAGCCTTAAATCTTCCTCTAATTTCTCATCTTTGCAACATCTCTTCATGTGCCCTTCCTCATCTAAAGTCCATTCATGCACATCTTGCATCCATGCTAAAGCCTCAGGTGCCCGCGCTCCTATCCACACAATAGCAATTCTGTGCTGGGCTAGCACTAATAGCAATTGTTGAATTCTCTATGTTATCTGGCCTTGGTTTTTAGGTTTTCGTTTTAACCCCAGTAGGCAATGAGCAGGTGTCAATTGTAATCGCCCTCTCACTCTGCCTCTAATCTGCTCCACTGCCTCCATCCAGAAGCCTCTAACCTCAGGACATTCCCAAGCCAGATGAAGGACATTAGCCCCCTCCCTATGACACGTAGGCCATAAGTCGGACCTGTTGGGGGACATGCGATGTAGTCTATCTGGGGTCATATATGTGCAGTGTATATGATTGTAGTGGATTAACTGGAATCGTGCACTACAGCAAACCGAATGTGTAAGTGCAACCACCGCCCTTCAATCCTTTTCCTCCAGGGGTACCTCAAGGTTGGGGTTCCACGTAGCAATCACCCCGGGTGGGGAGGCACAGGCATCCTCCCTCATAACCCTATAAAGTAATGATATGAGGTGACTGCCCGCACGTGAGTAGAATGTCAAGTGTCTCCGTAAGCTGTGGGATCTCTGGGTACATGGGCCATACCTCTTTAAATATGTTAGCTAGGGCTGCGTTTTGTATATATTGTCCCTGCCCCAGGTCAAAGTCATCACAAGCTTTTTCAAATGTGATAAAGCTTTCACTCGGGTAAAAATCCGCAAAAAAACACTGCAACCCCCCTCCCGCCAGACCCGGATTGTCATATTGGACATCACCCTTTTAACAGGAGCAATGTCCCAGATGGATAGCTCCCGATGGAACGGAGTGCATTTTTAGATACGCACCGCTAAGGTTTGCCATATGTGTGCAGTCTGTCTGACCACATATGGCACTGCATCTGGGGTGCCACCGCCCAGCAAGTGGAGGGACGGTGAATCACTAACCTGCACTCGGCCCTGGCGCAGCCTTTTCCCCCAATTGTCCCTCACTGCAAACCATCATGCTGCATGCTGTAGATGAGTGGCGTGATAGTAAAGCTCCACTCTGGAAGCCTCGAAGCCACCCCCCTCATATGTACGATTTAGTGTGGAAAGTGCCACTCTACTCAGTCGACCTGCCCAATACAAAACTTGTGTTAGCCTCCTAACATTCATACCCGTAGTACGTGTTGGTATAAAACCACATTGGTCTTTGTGAACCAGGTGTACCATGTAGGGGGCCAACCCCACAGCAATGACTTTGCACAGAATTTCTACATCTGAATTTATCAGTGTCAGGGGGCGGTATGATGGTTGGACAAGCTGCCTAGAATAGGCATGTAAGACAGCCACTGGAAACCCATCAGCCCCAGGTGCCTTAGTTCCAGGCATAACTTGTAGCGCTTCCTGAACTTCTTCAGGCGAGATTATAGCGTTCAGTTCCTCTACCATTGCTGGTAAGAGCTGTGGGAGTGCCAACCCCCTAACAACGGGGGGATACTCCTCGGCTGTCACACCAGGGTCAGCAGTGAATACCTTCTGTAGGTGGTGCTGAAGACAGTGCCTCTAGGATACCAGCCCTGGTGCGCACTAAGTTCCCTCTCTTGGCCCTCAGCATGGTAACAGATGAAGATCATACTCTATGGAGTATCCATGCCAAGAGACAACTTGATTTGTCACCCTCAGCATGTAGACGTTGGCGGTAGCTCGTCAAAGTGTACTTATCCAGCCTGTCCAAGATGTCTGCAATGTACTCTCGCTGAGTCCTTTCCTTCGTGCCTAACTCCATGTTCGTCAGGTTCCCCGTGGATAAGACTTTCTCCTCTCTATCCAGCAGTCGAAGCAGCTGCCACCGCACCCCACAGACCAATCCCATACTCGCCCAGTGAGTCACAGCCTTTAAGGCCTCCTTCTCAGTAGCCCTCCCAGTGGGTCCCCCCAATTTATTGACAAATAGTCTGTTACTGTCTTAGATATTGCAGTTCTCCCCACCTCATCCTGAAGTAGATCTGGCAGAAATCACCAACGCCTCGGGCCAAATATCCGCGATCCCCACCTAGCCAAGCATTGCACCATGGAATGATCAGACAGGAAGTGTGCCAAATGGGTCACCTCCACATCCAGAAAGGCCGGCACTCCGGACACCAGTACCCTATCCAGTCTACTTTGTGTTCCATGGGTGTGTGAATGGCACGTGAAGAGCGGCAGTGAAGGGTGAGTCTCCCTCCACACATCGTGGGCCCCCAGGTCCAGCATGACCTTCCTAAGCATCAAAGACATTCTGGCTTTTGTTCTTGCCTTGGGGGGATCTCTATCGAGGGTTAAGTCTAGGACGCAATTAAAGTCTCCCATTCATATGTTTGGGCCGTCTAATTTGTTAGACAAGGGTTCCCGAATGGCCTGAAAGAATGTGGGGTCATCCGTGTTTGATGCATATACATTTATGATAACAATTTCCCTGCCATCTAACAAACCTCACAATATAACATGTTTTGCCATACGTTGGTATGAATGGAATGCCAGGTGTCACCCATTTCATGGTGCCCCTTGCGTATGTAGAAAAGTAGGAATGATGAATCTGGCCTCGCCGCTTCTTCTTAGCTATTCTATCAGCGCCGTTGTCATCCAAGTGTGTTTCTTGAAGGCAAGTCATAGATATGCGATGATGCTTAAGAAAAGTTAAAACCCTGTGTCTTTTGGTACATGTGCCCAGCTCCCGGACATTCCAGGTCAGAAACCTATACTCAACCCCCATTGCCAATTGGCCTCACCATTACGTCAATCCCGAGCCCTGACCACCCATGTAAAAGCCACCAGTATGCACACCTTTGCAACAAACCAAGTCTAAGAACTTGTGAAGAACAACAACACCCTTCACCCCACCCATGGACATTTGTTGAGCAACAATTATCATCCAAAATGCCTATCCCTATGTCGTGCCAGGTCACACGCATCCCACTATATCACCCAACTGGGGCTAAAACACTCACAAGCCTCCCAAAACATCGAAATCCGAACCCACCAACCCCAACCCCAACAATTCGGTCCAAGCGGGTGATAATGTCCCATGTTAAGATCTTCATATTACCGGTACAACAGCATTATTTTTTAGCCCACCCCTGTACATGCTAATCGGGTCATGCGCTATTAGTGGATCTGGGCCTGTGCGCAGCGCAGGGCCAAACAGCGGACTTCACAAACAATTCGTTTGAAGGTCGTCCCGAGTTCCCAAATTGAAGCCTCCTCAGGAATCTCCACCTCCTGCCCGGGACCACGTCTGCTGACGCGCTTGGCCGCTGTGACTGATCGTCCACCCCCAGGTCGGGGCCGCGCACCTCGGTGTCCAAGGCATGGATATAGTTTCCATTGTTTCCTATAGGCACCGCTATGCATGGTGGTGAAGCACGCCTGTTTGTTGAGTAGCACAGTTATTTTAACTCCGTTGTTTCCTTTCGATGCCGCTATCCATGGTGCTGAAGTGCTCCTGTACAGTAACATGGTTATGTAGTCGCCATTGTTTTTTATGGGCGCGGCTGTCCATGGTGCTGAAGCGCTTGTGTAGTTGATTAGCACAGTTATAGTGTCTTCGTTGTTCCTTATGGTCGCAGCTATCCATGGCGATGATGCACGCCAGTGTGACTGAGTAGCACGGTTTTATAGTCTCCGTTATTTCCTAAGGATGCCGCTATCCATGGTGCTGAAGCATGCAGGCGTTGGTTGAGGAGCATGGATATAGTGTCTCCGTTGTTTCCTATGCGTGCAGCTATCCATGGTGCCGAGGCGCTTCTTGTGGTTGAGTAACACTGTTATATAGAATCTCTTGTTTCCTATGGACGCCTCTAATCAAAGGCGCTGAAGCGCACCTGTGTTGTTGCGACACACAGTTGTTTTTATTCTGTTGTATCCTAAACACGCCGCAAACAAGCAAACCTGTGTGGTTGAGTAGCATGGTTAAATTGTCTCCTATGGTTGCAGCTACCCATGGTGCTGAAGCGCACACGGTGTGTGGTTGAGTAGAAGGGTTATATTCTCCGTTGTTTCTTATGGACGCCGCTACCCATGGCGCTGAAGCCCGCCTTTGTGGTTGTTTAGCACAGTTATTTTAACTCAGTTGTTTCCTTTAGGCGCCACTATCCATGGTGCTCAAGTGCTTCTGTGTGGTTGAGTAGCAGGGTTATATTGTCTCCATTGTTTCCTATGGACGCAACTGTCTGAATTGTTGAGTAGCACAGCTATTTTGACTCAGTTGATTCCTATAGACGCCACTATCCATGCATGGTGCTGAAGCGCGTCTAAAGTGAATAACTAGAGACATGGGAGTTCATGGACGCAGCGTTGCCGCCCATCGTACCTAGGATAGTTGGCATTGTATTATGTTTTCCCTCAATACCCCTGGGAGGAAAGCTCGCCGGCCTGCCTTTGCGGTATGAGACTGAGGTGAGAGTTTGTGATTCCCCCAGTCTTGTTTTTCTCAGGTGAGTTACCTGAACAAAAAGTGTGCTGTTGTGAATATTTAGATGTCCCCTTTCAGGCCGTAAGATACTGCCTTCTAATCCAGCGGGAAAGTGTCTAAACGTTCCCAAGGATGCTTGGCAGTCGCTTTGCTGAGGTTCACCAGGGGCTAATTAAGCGTGGACAGCAAATTCCGCTCCGCCGCAGTTTTTTTTTAGTTTTCACCACTCCGTGCTCCGCTCGGAGTGCGGATTTTGGCAAACACGGTGTAAATGGTGGCAGAGCAGAGTTACCGGACTCAGCGACCAGGGAAATGTTGTGCCGCGGCTCCCAAGCAGTGCTGCTAGTGCTAGCAAGCCCACGGATGAGGGCGCCTAGCTGGGAGGGCAGTCCTGATCTCTAGGTGGACTGTCCCACACCAACTCTTCCTCCACCCTTTGCTTTGTCACTAGTTTTCGATTCCGTGACGCATATCGCTTCAGCCTCCAGGCCAGGCCGTGTTGTTGTGCCGGTAACGGCGCTGCAGAGGCTGGCTGCAGTCTGGTGAGGAAGGATAGGGAATCAGGACCACGGTTAAGACCCCAGCACTTCCTCATCCTTCCTCTAGAGCTGGCATTTCCCTGGACTTGCAGTGATAATGGTCCACCAGGCGCCAAAGACTCCTTCCAGGTAGAGCTTGCTCCCGGACACGCCTGGATGGGCTCTAGGGCAGCGGGCATGCCTGGAACTTTGACCTGCTTTGGTGTCCGTAAAGCATGGAGAGGTGGGAGCCATGATGGGCCCGGGGCCAGGGTGGTTTCCGCAGCTGCTCTGCCTGTGAGAGGTGTTTTTGTGCTGCTGCTGTGGCATGGCAGCACCAATGCAGAGTTCTTGATGCAGATGTTGAGGGTGACCCCTAAGGAGCTGTGGGTGATCACCACCACCATCCCGGTATATCGTGCTGTGGGGGAGGGAAGAACAGACCTGGACATGGGTGAGCAGTGCAACACCGCCACACTCAGTGCCCAGATGCTGCTATGCACGAATGCTGTGGTGGACTGTGGCCCTGGGTATACATGCCTGCACTGGGCACACTCTACATGTGCCCACACCCGCACTTAATGTGGATGCACACGCTCTCCCACGCTGTACATAAAGCGGGGTGCAGCAGCCATTTCAACCATTGCCCAGTACTTTAAGTTCTGTTTACTCGTTCTTTACAGTGTTCTGCATACAGCCTGCCACATCTACGGGTGGTTGAGCAACACTCTGCCTGCTTGCAGAACTCCCCGGAATTTGGCGGAGTTTCTTGATAGCTCCGCAGAATTCAACAGAGTGGAACTCCGCAAACTCCACATGGAGCGGCCAGCACGGCCCACAGGAGGGAGCGGGTGCGGGGGAATGCGGGGGATGGGGCTCGTGGGTTGCCTTAAAAAAAACTTTCATTACCGCCACCCGGTCACGCATCTTCTCTCCTGTTCACCTGTGTCCACCTCCAGGTCGGAACAGGAAGCAGGCAGCCAATCTCCCACCCCTAAGCCAATCGCAATGCTCTAATGGAGCATTATGATTGGTCTGAGCACCGTGACACAGAGCTCAGCCAGGGGTTGTAGGGATGGTAATGTTCTCCAAGCAGGCTGTAATGCAGCCCGAATGGAGAACAGGGGAGTGCGCATGACTGTTTTAGGTGGCCTGAGAGGGGCGACGAAACAGTCATTGCGCACAGGAGTGTCCACAACTCCTCCCCACAGCTCTGCCATGCCCCCTCGCTCACTGTCACAGCAGCTGGAAAACATTTAATGATAATAACATTCTGTTATTATCATTTTTTTCCCTTTTTTGTGCTGCTCCTGGCAGTGGGGCGACGCTCCTCCGCCTTAGCAGAGGAGCCGTCACTGAGCTCCACCCAGGCCTGGGCCTTCTGAGTCCTGCCCATCTTAGTAGAATTGTCCTATCGAAGACTGTGCCATATTCTCTCGACCAAAATTGTCTTACCAGCCTTAGGGAAACCTTTCCTGCTATCAGCTTGATCTCTACTTATTCTTTTGTGTTTTCTGTTCACTCATCTTGACTTGAGTGCAGTTTGGGTCTTTGTTTATTGTATTTCGTTACTGATGTCCCCGGCTGCTGCCTTTGTTCTCTGGGCGCTGCCAGAGAAAACGCGTATGTTTAAGCCGCAGTCCCTCACTGTGCTGGTCTCACCCTCCACTGTCCCTCTTTGTGCTGGTCTCACCCTCCACTGTCCCTCTATGTGCTGGTCTCACCCAGTCGCGGTTGCCCAGAAGTTGGGTAGAGGACTCCCACTTCCTGGGGGGTAACCTGAGGAGTCTCCCTGATGTCAGCACCATTGATGCACCCCTTTGCACCCGCAGCACTGAAACCTGTGTATTCTATTGCTTCTATTCACACACAGCTCTGCCAGTGCACCTCAACCCTGGCCCCATCACTGTGCCCCATCCCTCTACCGCTCAGTCAGTGCACCTCAACCCTGGCCTGCAGCACGTCCCCCGTCACTGTGCCCCACCCCTTCTCCACTCTGCCAGTGCACCTCAACCCTGCCTGCAGCACCTCCCCCGTCACTGTGCACCATCCCTCCACCGCTCTGCCAGTGCACCTCAACCCTGCCTGCAGCACCTCCCCCGTCACTGTGCCCCATCCCTCCACCGCTCTGCCAGTGCACCTCAACCCTGGCCTGAACTGCAGCGGATCTGGCGCTGCCAAAGCTCCTCGGTCCGGTCTCGCATCACCCCGTGCTGCCCACGTGCAGACAATCTCAGTCTCACAAACGTACACCACCTCCTGGCGTCCCAGGGTTGAAACATACACTCGGCTCTGTCTATGCGCCTCGAGCGGGGGCTCGCGCTGCTCTCTCTCTTCCAAGGCTGAGTCGACCCCGCACAGCGGGGCGAATGCGGCCCACAGCAGCCACAGCCCCCTGGGGCTCCGTCGGCGCACCTCTCTCCCGCCTGCAGCTCCCTGTGCTAAAGGCAGCGGAAGTGAGGCGCGACGGAACAGGCTCCTCGCTGGAGTCACGCACCCCCCTTCCCTCAGGGCAGCTCTCGGTGGGAATGTTCATCTCAGATTGTTTTTGTAGAAACCCATGCTGCTCGGAGATCTAATTTAGGAAACAAAATCCCCTACTTAGTTACAAGAGAGCACTTCCATTCGCCTGCTTATCTTCCGCGTGTATTCAGAGGCAGCCAGGACGACTTCCTGCGGCAGAGCTTCCGTCGGGAGCAGCCCCTCTCCTTCTGTCGCCTTCCCTCTCTTTTATCCCCTGTTTTCTCCCTACCGCTGTATATTTCAGATTCAGTTTTCTCTCTGCCTTTTTTTCTCTACTTATTATTGCCTTTTTCTCTCTGCCTCCCTCTCTTACCTTTCTCTCTGCCTCACCCTCTGCAAATCAAGTATATATTCTCTCTGCCGCACTTTCTCCATTCCACATTCCCCTTTCCTTTGCCTGTAGCTCCATCTCATTCCTCACTCCATTCTCTCGAGTACTCCTCCCCTCTCTCTCTCCCTGCATCAATCTCTTCTATTAAAATATGACCCCTCTATGGACCTCCCTCTGTCCACTTTCTCCTCTGACAAGATGTCGCCCTTCCTCTTTTTCTAATCCATCAGTGCCCCTCTCCCTCTCTACTACTCTTCTTTACTCTTCCGTTCTCTTACCTTTGTTCTCTCTTTTCATGCCTTTCTCCTCCAGCTCTCTTATTCCACTCGCCTCTTTCATCGCTCTTCTTTATTGTGTTTATCTCTTATTTTCAATGTCCCACTTCTTTTCCTTCTCCTCTCCTCTCTTTTCTATCATGTTCTTACAAAATGTCTTCTCATTTTCCTCTCCTAAACAATTTTCCTCCTTCCCGCTCTATTTGCTGCCAGTCGCCTCACATTCCCGCCTAGTCTTCCACTTTCCTTTGTTTTAATCTTCCTACACTCTCCAACTATCCCTGGGTCCCTCTTCAGTTGTTTCTATTCCACTGCTTTTATCTTTATAGAAGATGTGTATCTTGTCAGCTCTATTCTTCTGCTCACTTTCTTCACGAAATCTCGCTCTGTTTCCTCCTCTTTCACCACTCCCTCTGTTCTTCTTCCGTTCCTCCCCTCTTTCTGTCCTTCCTTTATGTCTTTCTTGCTCTCTATTCTCGTTTCTCCTATTTCTGTCTCTTCTTTTCTTTGACCTCATCTATAATCCCTTTTCCTTCTCTTTTTCATATGTCTCTCTGTAGATCCCTCTCCCAATGGTCTTCTCTCAGTGTTTTTCTACCATTTTGACTAGGCTTGGAACACAATACAGTGTCTGTCCCCGATTTCTGCAGTAACTAGATTCTTATTGGATGGACCTTACTGTTTATTTGTACATGATGGTACACAGGCACGGCGCGTGATTGTTGGTCCTGTGTCCTTCTCACTGATAAGCTTTGGTTTGCACATATTTTGTGATTTATCTCAGTGGGGGTTAGTGCTGGTTCTTGGAATCTATGTTGTTTGCTAACCACCCCCCAATCTCATGCTTTCTTTTTGTCAAACCTCTTTGCCCGAGCAAATTCATCACTTCTCTCCGAATGGCCTGTTAGTTTCCTGTCAGCTTCCTGGCCTGGTATCTCTGCCTCATTTGAGGATTCCTCTAAGGGGGCAGTTGTTAGTTTCTCAAATGGGTAATTCACAATAGGAACCCTTGTCATTTCAATAGGAGAGACTTTGATGCTGGGGGAAGGAAGGCTTCCTATGGGCATTATCTAGACTTACCAAGTCCCCTCGCCTCTTGCTCTAATTAGTTTACACGGATTCCCTGTTATTTGGGACCCGTGCATCTTATCTCATCAAAGAAAGGGAACTAAGGCAGGCATATTCTCTGTGGGTATTTTTCTGAGAACCCTTCTCTCCCTCTGATTTTTCCCAGTGATTTAACGCAAGAGAACGGTTTCTCTGATTGGTTCATTTGCACATGTGATTCCTCCTTCAGTTTTCCTTTTAAGCGTGTAGGTATAATGAGTATGATGATTTACATGTTTGCCACCAGATACATAACCAGCTCTTGGTCTATAAGATGCTTCGGTCTAAGCTGAGGTCCTCTACACTGAAGGTGGCCTTAGGGGGCGTATTGTCTGGTACGCAGTGGCCAGGCTTGTCTGACGCTACCGGAGAAGTTACTAAGTAGAGTCTCTGCTGAGATGCTATACGATTACCTTTCATCAAACCAATTCACATGGCCAAGCCTCCTGAACGCTATACGCGTCTGTTCCTGATTGCATGGTTCAGGAGCTCGCCCACAGGAGCAGAGGTGGGGTATCCTCTTGGAAAACCTGTACTAACAGCAGCACTGATCTGTCATCTGGAGCAAGGATCTTTTACCATTCACCTGTATGCTCCCTGCTGCCATCTTGAGAAGCCGTAACCAACACGTCTAGGCACTACACTGAGTGCCTTAGGAAAGGCTCTTTCTGTTCTTCCCTTGTTCTCTTTGTTCAGCAAGATAGATAACCGTAGCAGCCCCACAAAGAAGATACTTCTGATAAGAAATATACCAAGACCTCCTGCTGTGAGGATTCTTCATTGTTTCCTCAGCAGTGTCTTTGTATGGAGTGAAGGACCTCACGAAGCAATGATGCAGTGATTGAAACAGGATTCTGCTCTGGGTCTTTCGACAAGCGCTGAAAGGGAGCCGGGTACGATTCAAGGCTTCAGAATATTCCATCCTTCAACCTGATACCCCAGGACTCTATGGTCCTGTGTGCTCTTGTTGCTAAGTGAATAAGAAGGATCCTAAAGGAGAGTCACCCAGTTACTCCATCAATGCATTTGGACTTGCTGTTCCGTCTAAGGCTGGATTGCTGGTGTGTCTACCATAGATCCAAAAGGGCGAATCAACGCCAGATATTTAGGATATCTGCATAATTTAAAATTACATGTTAGGAATCTAAAAGGCTCTGTAAGGGGCACGGAACGTCCGTGCCACAGGGGAGTTGCACAGCCATATGCACAAATGTAAATGATATTCACACATAATCCATATTTTCTCCAAGTTCATCCAATTTTTATTCCAGGTTATATTCCAATGTTTACTCGTTTTTTAACCATCACGTCAAAGACTTGAAGTTTTCAAATTTTTATGCATCTTAATACTCTGAGAGTGCCCATCCGGGCTTAATCACAGGCAATTGCTTAAAACTTCAAGGTTCCAGAACAATCCATTCTACCCAATGCATTTCGGTCCACTTGACCTTCTTCGGGGGTATCTACAATATTAAAAGCAGGTTTTAATAAACGCTCCATTAATAAAAGCTCCATCAGTAAAAAATGCTCCAACAAACATATAGTCCAAGTTCATAAGTGCAATAACTAAACAGTGTATATTAACTCTTACTGAAAACTTGGCAAGGATGTAGCTCTCCTAGACGCCTTTTTTATACAGCCTAAGGACATCTCAATGTACTTCTAATAGGAAATAGTGTTATGGAAGAGAATAGAAAGATTTCTATTGGCCGCTGATAGATTTATCTTTTATATTCAAGATTGAGTTTCAGTAAATCCTTTGAGACACAATTTGATTGTCTGAACATTGCGTATGTATTTTTTACGGAGTTACATTGTATTGCTTTTTTTGCACACTCGTTTGAAGTCAATTTTACAATTCTGATGGTGTGCAGCCTTTTTCGGTCTGGCCTAGAGAAAGCGTAGTTGTTTCATCAGCCTTATGTCTTCAAATACATTTTTAGCTAACATATGCATATTTAAAGAATCTATATGTTCATATATATTCATAGATGGGCTTTGAGTCAGCCCTCTTTATCCATTGGTCTGTTGAAATATCATTGACGTTTTGTTTCTGCCCACCACTACATGCAATATGATGCAATAGGTCAGCCCACTTCAGCCATTTGCCAGGGCTGGTGGACCAATAATTTACTATGACATTTCGTTTTCTACCCATTCTTTATTCTTTTTTATATCAAACGTGTGTTTAAAATATGTCTTCAGATTGCGATAATTTAAAGCCAAAAGTAAATTTTTTAACCCTTTTCCCTGTAATTTGCATTACAACTAAAAAAAGGGATTCTATATCCGTTCTAACTACACCTGCCTGCGAAGAAGTACTTAACTCCTTCCATGCTGATGAGGGAACCGCTCCGTCATCAGCCGTGGTAGCGCTGTGCTGATGACGGAGCGGTTCCATCATGGCCCGCTCACCGCACATGCGCGGCGCAGATTCCGCGCCTGCGCTGGGCGTTCCATTGAGAGGGCGGGGCCATGACGGAACTACTCCGTCATGAGCACAGCTCAACTGAGCCTGGTGACGGAGCAGATCCATCACCAGCATGGGCGCACCGCGCGGCCGCCCCGCCCCCTTAGCACTGTGGCGGAATAGCCGCCGCAGCAAAGGTGTTAAACTGTTGTATTAAAAATATACAAAATAATCATTAATTATTTTTTTATTTACATTTCTTTTATTGCAAGCACATGGTCACCACACTTAGGTGGCAGCATTCTATCTTTTTGTTTTTATTTCCATGTCACATGCTTGCAATTAAAAAAAATCTATTCTACCTGCTTACCAAAGCCAAATACCTGAGCTTTGCAAATGCTTGTTTAAGATCCTGCCATCTTCACTGAGCTATAAACTGGTTGCACCTCCTGCTCGCTGGCAGTGCACAACT
Source organism: Lissotriton vulgaris (assembly GCF_964263255.1). Taxonomy (NCBI): domain Eukaryota; kingdom Metazoa; phylum Chordata; class Amphibia; order Caudata; family Salamandridae; genus Lissotriton; species Lissotriton vulgaris. The sequence goes on from NC_141687.1 coordinate 351,833,505, forward strand.
GGTTGAGTTGTAATGCCCTGAAATGGAGCCCAGAAACAGGGCCCCACGCAGTTGATCCACCTGTTCATTGGCTGCTCCAGCTCGCTACACCCCTCACTACAGTAATGAACCTCGAGTCATTAAGGCACCTTGATGTTCCAATGCTGTGCAATCAGGCTCCTTTCATCTACACATCATTAAGATCTTCAGAGATGGGCCCTTTCCTCATCAAGGTATGTGCTCCTTCTCTTTCTTCATCTCGCTAACCCTTCCCCTCCCTGCCTACCCCTGTATGTTTTACCCACTCTCTCCTTCCCCGTCCCCTTAACTCTTCCTCGCTGCCTTCCCCTTTACAACATAACATAACGTGTATTTTTAAAGCGCAGGTTCACCCGCAGGCATCTTGCCGCTGAATAAAAGATGTTTATGGTTTTGTCCACTCTCTCATTCCCCGTCTTCCAACCCTTCCTTTCTCTGCCTTCTCTTGCGTTTTATCCACTTTCTCTGTTCTGTGACTATGCCTGTCTTTCTCTCTCTCTCACACTCTCTCCATCTCTCTATTTCTCCTTTTACTCCATCCTTTATTGCCTCCCTCCATCCTTCTCACTTCATGTTTGTGGTTCTCCCTCTTGTTCTCTCTAGCTGCTTTTCACTTGTGTCCCACCTTCCCTTTGTCTCTCTTCTTCTTTTACCCTTCCTTTGTATCCATCTGTTCCCACTCCTGCTTTCTCGTGATGCCTCCCTCATTTTCTTTCACTTCATCCCCCTCCCATAGTCTCTCTTTCTCCTCCCCCTCTTTATTTGTACTATCTTTTAACTGTTCTTTGTTCTTCATCCCTCTGTCTCCATCTGACTCTCTCTTTCTGTCTTCTTCTTCCTCCCTCTGTCTCTCTCTCTCCCCTCACGCTCTCTCTCTCACTCCATTTCCTCTCCCTCTTTCTCTGTTTCTGTCTTGTCTCTCTTATTCCCCTTCTGTCTGTCACTTTCTCCCTCCCTTCCTCTGACTATATCCCCCTGTCTCTCTGCCCTTTCTTTCTCTTCCACAGTTCCTCTCTCTCCTGTTTTCCCCTTTCTGTAGTGCGCTGTCTCTCCCTCCTTCTGTCTGTCTCTCTCTCCCTCCCTCTCTCTCTCTCTGCTACTTTCACTCTCTGTCAGATTCCCTATCCATGTATTTCTCCCTGTCTCTCGCTTCCTCCCTCTGTGCCTCTCTTACAGTGCCACTCTCCCTCTCTGCCTCTTTCTCTCTCTCTCTCTCTCTCTCTATCTATTCCTCAAATTGTCTCCCTCCCTGTGTTTCTCTCTCTCCCTCCTTTCCTCTTCGTTTTACTCTCTATTTTTCTGTTTATGTCTTTCTTCTTCTCCCCTCTTTGTCCCTCGCTATGCGTTTCTGTCTCTTCTTCTTGCTCGTTCTCTCTATTTCTTTTTCTCTTGTCATTACCTCCTCGTAAGTCTTCCTCGCCACATGAGTAACGTAGTGAGCTTCAGCTCCACAACAGAACCCTCCAAAGCAAAAAAGGTTAGCCTCCCATCCCTTCACAATATGGCCGACCCATTACACCCTTGACCTCCATAAGAGGCGGGCCGGCCCAACCCTTCAGCCTGTTTTTTTAGTTCTGCGCTGCAGATTCTCTAGAGCGGGTATCTCTTCCTTGTACACCTTAGCGGGCCTGCCTGTTTGCGCATGGATTAACCTGGGGATGCCGGGGATTGAACCCGGGGCCTCATGCTTGCGATGCATGCGCTCTGCCACTGAGCTACGCCCCCATGTTTTTTTATGCGCGTTTACGGCTCCTGGCTGTGGAGCCGGTCTTGTGTGTGTGTCTCTCTCTCTCTCTCTCTGGTCCACCTCGCTCTTTCATCCTCCGTGTCTCTCTCTATCTCTCTCTCATTCGGTTCCTCTCACTCTCTCTTAGATGCCCTCTGCCTGTTTCTCTCTGTTACTTGCTACCCCTCTGTGTCTCTCGCTGACATCCTCTCTGCCCCACTGCCTCTCTCAGTCTTTCTTATCTTTTCTCCCTCTCTCTTGTTTTCCCCTCCCTGTATCTCTCTATTTTTCTGTCTCACTCTCTTCCTCTCTCACTGATCCTTCCTCTTTCTTTGTCTCTTCCTGTCTCTCACTTCTACCCTTTCTGTTTCACTCTCTTTCACACTCCCTCTTGCATTCTCCAGCTCCCTGTTCTTTTCTCTTAAACGTATTCTTCCTCATTGTCTCCTTCTTATTCCCTTCTGCTTTCATTGTCTATATCACTTTCTCTCTTTGCCCCTCTCTTCCCCTCTGTCCCTCTTTGTTTTCTCCTACCATTCGTTTCTCTCTCTCTCTAATCTCTCGCTTCCTCATGTCTGTCTCTTGTTTCCCCCTCCTTCTGTCTCTAAATCCCACCTTTGTTGCTCCCAGCCTCATGCCCTCTGTCTTTCTCTCTCTCCATTCTTCTTTTTCCCACCCTCTCTCATTTACCCTTTGTCTTACTCTCAATATCCCGTCCTTTCTTTTTTTTACCTCTTTTGCTCTGTCTCCCTACCCCAGGCTGGTTTTTCCCCTCCATCTCTCCCGATCTCTTCTTCTTTTTTTCTGTCACCCTCCTATTCCCTGTATCTGTCTTTCTCATGGTTTCTCTGTTCCCTCCACCCCTCTGGATGTCAATCTCTCCCTCTCGCTGTCTCTTTCCTTCCTTCCCTCTCTCTCTTTCTCTCTCTCTCGCTCTCTCTCTCTCTCTTGCTGTTCTTCTACTGTTTCTCTATATTCTCTACCATTTTCATTCCCCAACGCCTCTCGCTGTCTTCTGCTTCTCCTCATTCTGTCTTCCTCTTTCTTCATCCCTCTGTGTCTCTGTGTCTCACTGTCTGCCTCCCCTGTATGTCTGTCTGCCCCTCCGTCCATCTGTGTGTCTCTGTATCTGCCTCTCCCTCACTCTATCTGTATCTAGCTCTCTCTTTCTGTCACTCTTCTTCTGTTCCTCTTTCTCTATTTTTGCCTCCCCCTGTATGCCTCTCTGTCTGCCTCTCCGTCTGTGTGTCTCTCTCTGTTTCTTTGTCTGCGTGTCTCTGTATCTCTCTGTGTCTCTCTATTTGCCTCTTTCTCCCTCTGTCTGTACTTAGACGTTTCTTTCTGTCTCTTTTCCTCTATTCTTCTTTCTCTCTGAATGCCTCTCCGTCTGTGTGTCTCTCTCGGTCTCTTTCTCTGCCTCTAACGTCCATCTGTATGGCTGTGTGTCTCTCTGTGTCTCTTTGTGCCTGTCTCACCCTCCTTCTTTCTGTATCTAGCTGTCTCTTTCTGTCTCTCTTCCTCTGTTCCTCTTTCTCTCTGTCTGCCTACCTCTCCCCCCCCCCCCCAGTGTGTCTCTAGCTGTCTCTCTCTCTCTCTCTGCTTCAGTGCATACATTGAGTTGCTTGTCCCGATGGTTCTCAGTGAGTTATCACTGCCTGTTTTCCTTTTTTATTGCCCTAGATACACCTGTCAGATAGTGTCCATTTGGTATTCATTTTTATGTACACGCCTCTATATTTAGGTATGGAAATTCCATATCGTATAAATATATTATAAAACAAACAGCAGCCTCTCCTGACATCCTGGGCCAGAGATAATTGCTCACTGCATGTCAGGGACGCTCCACTGGTGAGCGATAATCTTTGGCTAGAGGAGGAAGATTGCTTGGGATGAAAAAAGTGTAAAATAGCTCAGACCCAGTAAGATTAAAAGGTAAAATATTTGGTTTATTAGTACTCCTGCAGCAAAGATCCTTGGATACAGAGCTTTGTAAGGGAAAGGAAACTGAACATGAAGCGCTGTAGTCCAGCCCTCTCTGGATCAAGCTTCCTACACCCTAGAATATTGGAGGGTACCTTCACACAAGGATGCTCAGCCTTGGTCCATGAGGGCAGATTTAAGTAATTTTTAGTAGGGGTGGTTATAACTCACATAATGCGGTGCAACGTAATCACACAGAATTATTTAAACAAACAGGGTGATTACGCTTGATTTCGCATAAAGTGTAATTCTGCGATTAGTGCTTTTTCTTAGTGCAAAAATGCCCTCTTTTGTCCAAAATGGACGTGATGATGGATTTTGCCCTACGAAACAACACTAAATACAACAGAGCACAAATAGCTAGCACAAACAGCCGCTCGCGCTCGCTAAATGTGCTCTTAGGGTACAATTTATCCTCAACATACTACCAACATTTAGCACAATTTTTTAAGCACAAAATGCACTCTCACCTCCAAAATGGATGCGAGGGTGCATTTTGTGCTAAGGAACAGCGCTAAATGCAGCTGAATTTCCCCCAAATTACTCTGAATTATGTGAGGAGGAGTAATCGCATGATTATTGATAATTTCGCATGATAGAGTAGCAGAGAATTTCTGAAATTACTTCAGTTACCCCGGCATAATCGAAATTCTGCTCAGGCCTAGTTTTTAGGCTACCCACTAACTTTGTTAATTATTCTAGTGTAGAATAATCAAGTGTAGATTTATATTGGTTAGAGGCGGCAGACCCGAGAGCAGAGGACGGCCCGGGACCAGGGTTCGAATCCCGGCGCGGCAGGTTTCTGGACCAGGGTCAGCGGACTCGATAATTCTCTCGCCTCGGTGCCCACTCTGATCAGCGATCACACTCGGCAACTCTGGGCATTAGCTTGCCTCATCTTCACTAACGGCCCCACCAGACCGCCGGGGATGCCTGGTCTCACCCTGGAGATACCCATTAAGGGACCATCTCTCAAGGAAGCCAGGAAGGGTTTCGCAGCGGTCGAAGCGCCTTGGGACCCTCCGGGTAAGAAGTGCGCTATATAAATGCCTATACATATTTACAAGATAATGACGCAGAGCAGCACTTCGAGCCATCTTGCTGCGTCATTAGGAAAGTGCATGGATGCATGGTATTTACAACAATATGATGCATCCCTGTGCTTTCCTCTGTGCTGTCGCACTAAAGGCTGCCTTGCGCCGACGCAGGTACCCTTGCACTATGATGTAAGGGTGCCTGCGTTGTAGGGATGATTATTTATGTAAATCTTGGAAAACATCAGAATCCATGGGTGTTCTGTAGGAACGCCCACAGCAACACTCCTTTCACACATAGTAATGCGTGAAAGGGGACCATATTTACAAGATCATGAAAAGCCACGCAGGGTGGCTTTGCAAGGTCCTTGTAAATATGGGCCAGCACACTGCACCATCAGAGCGTAAAGAAAAGGGATGCTCTGCTGGCGCAAGGAGCTTGTAAATTTACCCATGTGTTTTTATAACAAGAATTTATATGCTGCACACCACACACTGATCTCTCTACCTTGGTCTTGGAAAACAGACGATATGATCAAACAACTCAATTTTATCGACCCCGTAGGGATGAAAAGCTGCATGGGCCATACATGGAATTTTAAAGCACAGAGGATTAGAGGTATAGCCAAGTGATAAGGGGTCAGACGCACAGGGAGAGCGGCGGTGGTCAAAGATAAACAAATGGACAAAGCAAAAACGAGGAATGTCAAAAAACAAATGATTAAGGGAGAAAGCAATAATATATGTGCGAGAACACAAAAGAGAAGAGGTGGGCACACAGATGATGGAGCATAGATGATGCAGTAGAAAAGGAGAGAGACAACCCACCAAGGACAGGAGATGGAGCACTAAATAAACAGGGAGCAAAGAATGGGGAACACACCACTAATAAGGGAGAGAGCCCTATTGAGGCATGATACAAGGATGAGGGACAGAGCACTATTGAGACATGGCACAAGGGATGAGGGACAGAGCACTACTGAGGCATAGCACATGGGATGAGGGACGGAGCACTATTGAGAGATGGCACAAAGGATGGAGGACAGGACACTATTAAGACAAGGCACAAAGGATGAGAGAGAGAGAGCACTTCTGAGGCATGGCACATGGGATGAGGGACAGAACTCTTCTGAGACATGGCACATGGGATGAGGGACAGAACACTATTGAGACATGGCACAAAGGATGAGGGACAGAGCACTACTGAGGCATGGCACATGGGATGAGGGACAGAACTCTACTGAGACATGGCACATGGGATGAGGGACAAGAACACTATTGAGACAAGGCACAAAGGATGAGGGACAGAGCACTACTGAGGCATGGCACATGGGATGAGGGACAAAACTCTACTGAGACATGGCACATGGGTTGAGGGACAGAACACTATTGAGACATGGCACAAAGGATGAGGCATGGCACATGGGAGTCATGGCATATGGGATGAGGGACAGAACTCAATTGAGCCATGGTACATGGGATAAGGGACAGAACACTATTGAGACATGGCACAAAGGATGAGGGACAGAGCACTACTGAGGCATGGCACATGGGATGAGAAACAGAGCACTATTGTGACATGGCACAAAGGATGGAGGACAGGACACTATTAAGACAAGGCACATGGGATGAGGGACAGAGCACTATTGAGACATGGCACAAAGGATGAGAGAGAGAGAGCACTTCTGAGAAGAAACATTCTTTACGACGCAACTATTACCACGCAGTGCCTTTACAACGCAGGTTTTTCAACGCAAGTCATTACAACGTATTGCGCTGGGGGCGCTGTAGGATAGGTAATAGTTTAATTTACTATCCAACACCTTCCCTACTATCCACGGGGACTGGAGTTGGAATAGTAAATTAAACTATTCACTATCCAGAACCCCCCAAAGCAAGTCGTTGTAACGACTTGCGTTGAAAAACCTGCGTTGTAAAGGCATGCGTAGTAAAAGCATGAGTTGTAACAATGTACATCCACTTCTGAGGCATGGCACATGGGATGAGGGACAGAGCACTATTGAGACATGGAACAAAGGATGAGGGACAGAACACTACTGAGGCATGGCACATGGGATGAGGGACAGAACTCTACTGAGACATGGCACATGGGATGAGGGAAAGAACACTATTGAGACATGGCACAAAGGATGAGGGACAGAGCACTACTAAGGTATGGCACATGGGATGAGGGACAGAACTCTATTGAGCCATGGTACATGGGATGAGGGCCATAGCACAACTGAGGCATGGCACATGGGATGACGGGCAGAACTCAATTGAGACATGGCACATAGAATGAGGGACAGAGCATGAATGATACACTGCACGAAGGACGAGGGACAGAGCACTATTATGACATGCCAAAAAGGATGAGGGGCAGGGCACTATTGATACACTGCACGAAGGACGAGGGACAGAGCACTGTTATGACATGGCACAAAGGATGTGGGACAGATCACTATTGAGACATGGCATGAAGGATGAGGGACAGAGCACTATTAAGACATGGCATGAAGGATGAGGGACAGAGCACTATTAAGACATGGCACGAAGGATGAGGGACAGAGCACTATTGAGACATGGCACAAAGGATGAGAGACAGAGCACTATTGAGACATGGCACGAAGGACGAGGGGCAGAGCACTATTAAGACATGGCACGAAGGATGAGGGACAGAGCACTATTGAGACATGGCACAAAGGATGAGGGACAGAGCACTATTGAGACATGGCACAAAGGATGAGGGACAGAGCACTATTGAGACATGGCACGAAGGACGAGGGACAGAGCACTATTAAGACATGGCACGAAGGATGAGGGACAGAGCACTATTAAGACATGGCACGAAGGATGAGGGACAGAGCACTATTGAGACATGGCACGAAGGATGAGGGACAGAGCACTATTAAGACATGGCACGAAGGATGAGGGACAGAGCACTATTGAGACATGGCACAAAGGTGTGGCAGGGTATACTCAGACATGAGTCCCTTTCTCACTGCTCCATCAGGATTCAAGCAAGCCGGGCCGAAGAGGCTGAAATGCCAGAAGCCGGTCCCCGGTAGCTTGTCTCCTTTCTGGTAAAGAATTGGCTTGGTAGTTTAGTCTGCCCTGTTCCCATGATGCACTGGGCCAGGGACAGACTGATTTGCATATAGCCAGGTTCTGAGCTGGGATGGGGCAGTGAGATAAATAACGGTGATGGATCAAGCCCTGATCTTTGGACTGGGTAAGAGTGGTCTGCTCAATTCAGACACTCTGTTCATCACCACCCCCTTTTGTAAATCACTATTGGGACATGGCACGAATGATGAGGGATGGAGCACTATTAAGATATGGCACATGCGATGAGGGACAGAGCACTATTGAGACATGGCACAAAGGACGAGGGACAGAACACTATTGAGACATGGCACGAAGGATGAGGAACAGAGCACTATTGAGACATGGCACAAAGGACGAGAGACAAAGCACTATTGAGACAAGGCACAAGAGATGAGAGACAGAGCACTATTGAGAAATTACACGAAGGACGAGGGACGGAGCACTATTGAGACATGGTACATGGGATGAGGGACAGAGCACTATGGAGACATGACACAAAAGATGTGGTACAGAGTATTATTGAGACATGGCACGCTACCAGGGGCAGAGCACTATTGAGACATGGCACGAAGGATGAGGGATGGAGCACTATTGAAACATGGCACATGGGACGAGGGACAGAGCACTATTGAGACATGGCACAAAGGACGAGGGACAGAGCACTATTGAGACATGGCACAAAGGAGGAGGGACAGAGCACTATTGAGACATGGCACAAAGGAGGAGGGACAGAGCACTATTGAGACATGGCACAAAGAACGAGGGTCAGAGCACTATTGAGACAAGGCACAAGAGATGAGAGACAGAGCACTATTGAGACATGGCACGAAGGACGAGGGACAAGCACTATTGAGACATGGCACGTGGGATGAGGGACAGAGCACTATTGACACATGGCACAAAAGATGTGGTACAGAGCACTATTGAGACATGGCACGAAGGATGAGGGACAGAGCACTATTGAGACAAGGCACAGGAGATGATGGACAGAACACTATTGAGACTCGAAGGGCGAGGGACAGAGTGCTATTGAGACATGGCACGAAGGATGAGGGACAGAGCACTATTGAGACATGGCACAAAGGATGAGGGACAGAGCACTATTGAGACATGGCACAAAGGATGAGAGACAGAGCACTATTGAGACATGGCACGAAGGACGAGGGACAGAGCACTATTAAGACATGGCACGAAGGATGAGGGACAGAGCACTATTAAGACATGGCACGAAGGATGAGGGACAGAGCACTATTGAGACATGGCACGAAGGATGAGGGACAGAGCACTATTAAGACATGGCACGAAGGATGAGAGACAGAGCACTATTGAGACATGGCACAAAGGTTGAGAGACAGAGCACTATTGAGACATGACACGAAGGACGAGGGACAGAGCACTATTAAGACATGGCATGAAGGATGAGGGACAGAGCACTATTAAGACATGGCACAAAGGACGAGGGACAGAACACTATTGGGACATGGCACGAATGATGAGGGATGGAGCACTATTAAGATATGGCACATGCGATGAGGGACAGAGCACTATTGAGACATGGCACAAAGGACGAGGGACAGAACACTATTGAGACATGGCACGAAGGATGAGGAACAGAGCACTATTGAGACATGGCACAAAGGACGAGAGACAAAGCACTATTGAGACAAGGCACAAGAGATGAGAGACAGAGCACTATTGAGAAATTACACAAAGGACGAGGGACGGAGCACTATTGAGACATGGTACATGGGATGAGGGACAGAGCACTATGGAGACATGACACAAAAGATGTGGTACAGAGTATTATTGAGACATGGCATGCTACCAGGGGCAGAGCACTATTGAGACATGGCACGAAGGATGAGGGATGGAGCACTATTGAAACATGGCACATGGGACGAGGGACAGAGCACTATTGAGACATGGCACAAAGGACGAGGGACAGAGCACTATTGAGACATGGCACAAAGGAGGAGGGACAGAGCACTATTGAGACATGGCACAAAGGAGGAGGGACAGAGCACTATTGAGACATGGCACAAAGAACGAGGGTCAGAGCACTATTGAGACAAGGCACAAGAGATGAGAGACAGAGCACTATTGAGACATGGCACGAAGGACGAGGGACAAGCACTATTGAGACATGGCACGTGGGATGAGGGACAGAGCACTATTGACACATGGCACAAAAGATGTGGTACAGAGCACTATTGAGACATGGCACGAAGGATGAGGGACAGAGCACTATTGAGACAAGGCACAGGAGATGATGGACAGAACACTATTGAGACTCGAAGGGCGAGGGACAGAGTGCTATTGAGACATGGCACGAAGGATGTGGGACGGAGCACTATTGAGACATGGCACGAAGGATAAGGGACAGGGCACTATTGAGACACGGCACAAATGATGATGGACGGAGCACTATTGAAGTGTTGCACAAAGGATGTCTATTGAGACAAGGCACAAGAGATGAGGGACAGACCACTATTGAGACATGGCACAAAGGATGAGGAATAGAGCACTTTTGAGGCATGGTGCTTGGGATGAGGGACACAGCACTGTTGAGACATGGCAGAAGGGATGAGGGACAGAGCACTATTGAGACATGGCACAAAGGATGAGGAATAGAGCACTTTTGAGGCATGGTGCTTGGGATGAGGGACACAGCACTGTTGAGACATGGCAGAAGGAATGAGGGACAGAGCACTATTGAGACATGGCACAAAGGATGAAGGACAGAGCACTATTGACACATGGCACAAAAGATGTGGTACAGAACACTATTGAGACTCGAAGGGCTAGGGACAGAGTGCTATTGAGACATGGCACGAAGGATAAGGGACAGGGCAGTATTGAGACATGGCACGAAGGATGTTCGACAGAGCACTAATGAGACATGGCACAAATGATGATGAACGGAGCACTATTGAAGCGTTGCACAAAGGATGTCTATTGAGACAAGGCACAAGAGATGAGGGACAGAGCACTATTGAGACAAGGCACAAAGGAGGAGGAATAGAGCACTTTTGAGGCATGGTGCTTGGGATGAGGGACACAGCACTGTTGAGACAATGCAGAAGGGATGAGGGACTGAGCACTATTGAGACATGGCACAAAGGATGAAGGACAGAGCACTATTGAGAGATGGCGCAAGAGATGAGGGACTGAGCACTATTGAGACAAGGCACATGGGGTGAGGGACAGACCACTATTGAGATACAGCACTTGGGATGAGAGACAGAGCACTATTTAGACATAGCACGAAGGACGTGGGACAGAGCACTATTGAGACATAGCAAAAAGGATGTGGGACAGAGCACTATTGAGACATGGCACGAAGGATGAGAACAGAGCACTATTGAGACATGGCATGAAGGATGAGTGACATAGCACTATTGAGACATGGTACGAAGGATGAGGGACAGAGCACTATTGAGACATGGCACGAAGGATGAGAACAGAGCACTATTGAGACATGGCATGAAGGATGAGTGACAGAGCACTATTGAGACATGGCACAAGAGATGAGGGACAGAGTATTGATACACAGCACTTATAATGAGGGACACAGCACTATTGATAGATGGCGCAAGGGATGAGGGACTGAGCACTATTGAAACAAGGCACCTGATGTGAGGGACAGACCACTATTGAGATACAGCACTTGGGATGAGGGACAGAGCACTATTGAGACATGGCACGAAGATGTGGGACAGAGCACTATTGAGATATGGCACAAAGGATGTGAGGCAGAGCACTATTGAGACATGGCACGAAGGATGAGGGACAGAGCACTATTGAGACATGACATGAAGGATGAGGGACAGAGCACCATTGAGACATGGCACAAAGGATGAGGGACAGAGCACAAGGCACAAGAGAAGAGGGACAGAGCACTATTGAGACATGGCACGAAGGACGAGTGATGGAGCACTATTGAGACATGGCACATGGGACGAAGGACAGAGCACTATTGAGACATGGCACAAAGGATGTGGGGCAGAGCACTATTGAGACATGGCACGAAAGACGAGGGACGGAGCACTATTGAGACATTGCACGAAGTACGAGAGACAGAGCACTATTGAGAGATGGCACGAAGGACGAGGGACAGAGCACAATTGACACATGGATCTGCTTACTGTATGTAACAATTTTCCAGCCTCCATGACTACTCCTATTCCCACTATGCCCACTTCTACGGATCAGTTTGCCCTCTTCACTCCAGTGAATACAACTGAGGTCGTGAAAATTCTGGCTACCTTAAAATCGGGTTCCCCTGCGGACCCCTGCCCAGCCAGAGTCCTTGCGGGCATGGCTAACACAGTCGGCCAAGAGGTGACGCATATTGTGAACCTCTCTTTTTCCAGCGCCACAGTCCCAGCTTGCTGGAAACAGGCAAAACTGCTACCACTCCTTAAGAAAAATGGCCTAGATCCAAAAACTCCCGCTAACTTCCGGCCCATTTCTTTACTGCCAGCTCTAACAAAGATATGCGAAAAAGTTGCATTTTCACAGCTGGACCGATTCGTAGAAAACTCTCAAGCTCTCCACCCTGCGCAATCAGGCTTTAGAGCTGCTTTCAGCACAGAGACGGCCCTAGTTGAGGTCTCTGAGGCTATCCGTGAGTGCTTAGACGGAGGTGGCAGAGCGGCGCTGATTTTATTGGACCTCTCTGCCGCCTTCGATACGGTCCCTCACTCCCTCCTACTTACCAGACTAGCAGACATTGGCATAACTGGCCCTGCCCTCGGATGGTTAAGATCTTTCTTAGATGACAGGTCCCAGCAAGTGTGGATGCCGCCTTTCTCTTCCTCTCCCAAAAAACTCTCAACTGGCGTACCACAGGGCTCCACCTTAAGCCCCCTGCTTTTTAATGTCTATATGACCCCCCTTATCTATCTTGCGGAACAGCTAGGGGCCAAAATTATGGCCTACGCCGATGATACCCAGCTCTTGTTTACATGGCCCAAAAACAACCTTGACACGACGAGAGTCCAATTTTGCTTATCATCGGTCTTCCGCTGGCTGGCCTTGGCTCAACTTAAGTGTAATGAGAGCAAATCTGAGATTCTACTGTACGGCTCCTTCCCAGATAATTTCTATGATTCTCTCTGGCCCACCGATTTTCCCAGCCCCAAATCCACAGGTGGACCTGCAAAAAACCTAGGAATCTGGTTCAGCAATAATCTCAGATTTGAAGATCACCTGAAAAAACTCACCGGAATCTGCTTCTCCACTCTCAAAACTCTACGCAGATTCCTTCCTTTGCTTCCGCGATCAGCTAAGGAGACGGTCATTCGCGCTCTGATATTATCCAGATTGGATTATGCGAATGCTCTCTACTGCGGACTCCCAGCCTATCTGATCCACCGCCTCCAAGTCATCCAAAATGCTGCGGTCCGGCTGCTGTTTAACATCCCCAGAAGATCTAGCGTCCGCCAACCACTCCGAGACCTTCACTGGCTTCCAGTGGCTCAAAGGATCTTATTCAAGATCCTTGTGTTAGCATACCGAGCACTCCACCTAACAGCCCAACCTATTTGAGAAAAAGATTCTCTCTTTATGCCCCCAACCGCCCTCTCAGATCAAGCAATCTTCATCAAATGACTGTACCAAAGTTCAAATATAGCAGGCTTGGTGGACAATCCATTTCTGTTAGAGCAGCGAGAGCTTGGAATACCCTGCCTCTGCAACTGAGAACAGCCCCTTCCATCATGGCTTTCAGGAAAGGCCTAAAAACCTACCTCTTCAACACCAATGCCTAATGGCTGTTCCTCCTTTGCATTTACTGTGATCTGTCCCCTTCTTTTTCTCTTAGCGCCAGGATACTATACTATTTAGTAGCAGAGCGCGTTACAAAAGCCTCTATAATAATAATAATAATAATAATAATAATAATAAGGGAGAGGAATAGAGCACTATTGAGACATGGCACTTGGGATTAGGGACCCAGCACTGTTGAGACAAGGCACAAAGGACGAGGGACAGAGCAGTATTGAGACGAGACACATGGTGTGAGGGATAGAATAGTATTGAGACGTGGGGTAACGGGCAGAGCAGTACTGAAACTTTTTAAAACACGAACGAGAGAGGAACACCAAAAATGAAATAACACGTGTTAGTCCAGAACACGCATTTTATATAGTCGCAGTAGTTGGAGTTTGGGATGTATTTTAATGTGCGGCCAAGTTCAATTCTAGTCCCTGACAGTATCCAACTACTGCGACTATATAAAATGCGTGTTCTGGACTAACACGTGTTATTTCATTTTTGGTGTTCTGATTTAAGACATACAAGTGCTTTCTCCAAGCACACCCTTTTAAACAGATATCCTCCTTTTCCGTGTTGGCGCTCACATTAACCAGTGGCGTACAGAGCGATCTTTGCTCATAATAACATACTAATACCTGGAGTACCATTTACATGTCCTAAATACCAGGGAATGAGCATTAGGGCTCTATCTACCTGTACTTTTTGTCGTGCAAATCGACAAAATCCACTAACTAAGAATAAACACGCTAAAACACCCCTTTCTGCATTCATAACAGTACTATTCGCTCCTGCTTAGCGTACTATATGGAATTGTCAATGTATTTCACTAAAGCCTTTTTGTTAAAATATATTTGATAAAATTGAGACACTAAAAAGTCACTACAAGTCACAATGGGGTGTGTACCCTTTAACAAGCACAGACACTTTTTCACTCGATTCTACCACTCTTCATGCTTTTTCCATGATATCTTAATTGAAATATTATCCACGCACACTGGTCAATGTGTTTGCTTTTAAGAATGAGCATAACTTTAGATTGTTAAAGTCACATCTACACAATCTGTATACCCACGATAAAAAGATTACCACCTTCCACAGTCACCAGTAACATAGATATCAAGTCACACATGCATGACACAATGTCACTCTATGGCATGCCTGCTTTATATCACCAAGGGTTCACCAACCACGTTTCACTCACGTCAAATCAACCATACAAATGCATCTTTTGTATCTATACCCAGCCCTGAAGATTCGCAGTCTGTTTCCCTGCGATGAAACACGTGTTGGCCAGAACAAGAGGAACAATAAATTGTTTTCCATAACAAGGATTCTACTTCATTGAAATTTCTTTCTGAAACACTATTGATGTGTGCATTTTACTATTGTACCATAACCGAGACTCACTGAGACTTTATGATATTTTCCTAGAGCAGGGGCTTTTGTTGTTATTGTACAATTAGTGTGGATTTGTAATCCACCCCCGAGCGGTTACGAGGGATTGCCACCCGCCCCTTTGCCTGGAGTCTGACACTTTACATCACCACAGTACCCTGCGGTTACTAGGTAGCGCGCCTGTCCTATTCTGGAATACCTTAAACCCTCCCAGTGTAGCAACACCTTATTGATTTCCAGTAAAGGCTGCCCCCCGCAATTCTATCCTTCACGAATCACATCTCTACATCAAGCACATCGTTTTGGAATCAACCAAACAATATCTCCATACCAACATGGATAGAGATAAAATAGCAGCAGATTTGTTCGAAAATCTAGCCAAAGGCATGCCCACTCACACTGCCACGGCGAATGCTGGTCCCCCCCGAATGGAGCGCTCAAAGATAAATTCCAAAAATTAGAAAGACTTAAAAAACAAGAGAACTCACGCTGGTGGGACTCTACGACCCTGAAACAATACATGCGTCTAAAACAAATACCGAGAGGCTTGCGCTCCAATACGTTCCCAACATATGACGATCTCGATCTAGATCTAGTGAAAAAATGGGAAGAGTCTGTTACTAACAACTCTTTTGCCCTCATGGACATTCTGATAGAAAGTGCCGATCGCAAGTCCAGTAAACTACTGGGAGAGATTGCGATACTGGAGCAAGAAATCAAAGACCTCAACCTACCAGAACCAACTGTGAAGAATTATACCATTTTGGATGAGGTATTATTTAAACATCAGGAAGAAATAAAAAACAGGAAGGCCAGACAAATAAAAAGAGACGATGCAGATTACCGTAATGGTCGAATTTTTACTTATGATCGTAAATATGACTCTCTAATTCGACCACACAACCCCAAAAAGAGTGGCAATATCTCTTCCGCCCCAAGTTCTGTCTCATCCAGTAATGCTTCCCTAAATTCTGCAGGTGTAAGCGAACCCGATCGGGATTTACAAGACACCAACAGTACCCCTTTTTTAGTGGAGCTAGAACGGATGCGCAAAGGGAACAAGACCCAACCACAACGAGATACCACAGATCAAAGACCCATAGAGGCAGCAGGGGTGGCAAATGAAGATTACAGAAAAAAACTGAGGTCAGGAACAGCGAGGAAATAGAGACCGGACACAACGAGGTTCAAGTAGTCAACCTTTCCTCTTTTCCACTAACTACCGATATGACTAATCTCCTTTCCAGGGGTTTGAATTTCAATCCCTTCTCAATAGGAGACACATGCCAAACAAAAATAGACCTCTTTAAATTTGTACGGAGCCTGAAATTAAAAAAGTATTTTGCTGGAAAAACTACCAATACAAGAAATGTTAAAAATATTCCTGATGTACTAACAGACAATGTGACTACAATAAAAGATATACAAGCAATTCACCTATTGTTATCTATTACTGAATGTGAAGACAGCCCCGTAGAGATGGGACAACTTTTAGAGGAATTGAACATAGATACAGATCTGGGGGTTGTTAGTGGCTTGAAAAATAAATCCACTTGGACACCAACACTACCAGGTGGCAACAATATTGACATTTTTCACAAGCGAGTTCTTGATGACATCAACAAAATCAACACAAAAAAACTCAACAAAACATTTACATTTAAAGATAACCTCACCAAAGGTGAGCGTCTTGCCCTCACCACACTAGCACAGACTTCCACCATTGTGATCCGCGAAGCGGACAAAGGAGGGAACATTGTAATCATAAATGCAGACGATTATAACAATGAAGTACTAAGCCAATTGGCTGATACTTCTTGTTATGAACCGATCACCTTTAACCCCATGGGCACCTTGACAACATCCATTAACGACCACTTAAACAAGTGGAAAGAAGATGGCCTACTGAATGAAGAAGAATACATGTACCTTAAAGTACACAAACCAACATTTCCATGGCTCTATACCCTCCCTAAAATCCACAAAGATCTCCCCTTCCCACCAGGCAGACCAATTGTCTCTGGCATAGGGGGCCCAACCGAGAGATTGGCGGAGTATGTGGATTTGTTTCTAGGCCCACTGGTCAAGAATTTACCTTCATTCATTCAGGACTCCAAGCATATACTGAGTGTACTAAATGACCTAGAATGGCAACCCAATACCACCATAGTGACTATGGATTTGGTTGCCCTATATACGAGCATCAATCCTGTCCTAGGTATAGAGGCTATAACACGAGTTCTATCTAACAGACCGGCATCCCTGTGGGCACATACCCAAATGTTAACATCCATGATGACTCTGATTCTTAATAACAACTTCTTTATGTTCCAAAAAAACTGGTATCGACAAAAACGTGGAGTAGCCATGGGCTCTAAATTCTCGCCATCTTTTGCCAATCTATTCATGGGTGCCTTTGAAACCAATCACATCTGGGGCACTAAGGGCAGCGAATACACCGACTCCATACTATTTTGGGGGCGTTATATCGATGACTGTATCTTACTGTGGACAGGCTCAGACGAACTTCTCCAAAGTTTCTTTGAACATCTTAATCACAACGATTGGGAACTGAACTTTACTATGAAGTCCAGCAAAACCAAAATAGAGTTTCTAGATTTGGAATTCTATATCCTTAACAATAAACTACACAGTAAACTTTACAGGAAGCCTACATCGTGCAATGCCATACTTCGAGCGGATAGCTACCACCCGCCACACCAAATCAGATCAATACCATTTGGTGAATTCCTCAGAGCCAGAAGAAACTGCAGCAAAGACAGCGACCTGGCGGATACTGAACAAGACATGGAACGGAGATTCGAAAGACGTGGATATCCCCAATCCATCCTGTCCACAGCCAAAAAGAGACTCAATAAAATCACGAGACCAGAGACACTTAAATGTAACAACCCTAACAAGGCGAAAGATTCCACAGTAAGGATGATCACTGAATTCAACAGTCTACACAGATCAATTCGCACTAGTATGACTAAACACTGGAATCTGCTTAAAAATGATTTAACACTTAAGGATCTAATTCCTCCAACTCCACAAATAACCTTCCGCAGAGGAAGAACCCTGAAGAACAGACTCAGTCCCACCGTTCCAAGAACAGACACAACTCCGGACTGGCTGACACAACGGAATAAAGGTTTCTTCAAATGCGGCTTTTGTGTAATGTGCAAATGGGCGAAACACAAGACAACGAAGTTTATTGGTCCCAATGGTGACACATATGACATCAGAATGAATATCAACTGCACTACGAAATATGTAGTATACATAATTGAGTGTCATTGCGGAAAACAATATGTGGGCAGCACAATAAGGTGTCTAAAAGACAGGATCTCTGAACACATGAGAGCGATACAAAAACAAGACCCTAAATATCCTGTTGCCTTACATGTAGCCAAATGTCAATCAACCATGGAAGATTTCCGCATCAGTTTCTATGGCATTGAAACAGTACCCACTCACATAAGGGGTGGCAACCGAGAGCTAGCTTTGAGACGCAAAGAAGCGACCTGGATCATGCGTCTGCGCAGTATTAAATTCGGCTTAAACTACGACCCTGAGATGCAATACTTCTTAGGGAACTAAATTAGAACTGGTTCACACAGATAATTAGAACATCTCAATTAACCCAACTCCACATTACAACAGTGACACAAATGTTCTCAATAGACTTTTTTCTATAAATATATCACAACATGTCTGTAGAATATGTGGTCTTAAACGCCTTTCTTTTTGTTGTTTATTTGAACTTCTCTTACTTAATTATATGTACTCTCTGGATTACTCTGCTTTACAATTATGTACTTTGCTGTTAAATCGCCTGCTTAGTGATACATCAAACAACACCAAAACACTACCATCATCAGAACCAAGAATCAATGTAAATAATGCAATTTTCACATTTACTCCTCTCATTTGAACCAGATATCAATCTGGATAACTCCTAACTAGCAAACACGCTCTGATTTTTGGCTTCCGTATAACTTACTCTACTTATCGGAATACCAACTGATTCTTGGCTTTCGTATAATTTACTCTGCTTATCGGAACACCAATTAGTTATTAACTACTGATATTTCCACCTGTAACCAGATTTCCATTGATTCACCCATTCTGTTACTTTAGTTGTAGTATTTTCTCTAAATACGGCCAACATTTCGATTTACAAAACGATACGTTGCCGTTCTAGTTCTTTTAAGACTAACAGAGAAAAAAACGGAAGTAAAGCTTAAATAGACACCCCCACTTCCTGTCAGGTGACCGTCTTCGAAAAACGGCACCGGGAACCACAGGAGGGGGAACGAATCTAACCAGGTAAATCATCTCGCCTTGCATTCCGACCGATTCCCTTCTCTAAGACAGACCGAATCACTTTTAAAAAAAGATTACACCACTCTTGGTTTTTCATTACTCCCTCTACAGGTGTATCCGCCTGTTTACCTGATTTCGAGCGTTACAGCTTCAATCTCTTCTCCTCCCGGTCATGGTTTCCTTATGACCTTATTAAGGTATGAATATACATCGACGATGTGTTTCTTGATAACACCAGCTCCCATAATGGTTTTACTTGACACGGTATATACTACTGTCCCGTTTTATCACCTTTTATGATATATACTATGTTTACCTATAGGAACCATCCGACTACGCTTCTTAGCGCTTTATCCATACTTGTTGCCACATCACTACTTCCGGCTTTTCTCTCAAAAGGGTGAGTTGCGCATCTGTGCTTAGATACTGTCAGGGACTAGAATTGAACTTGGCCGCACATTAAAATACATCCCAAACTCCAACTACTGCGACTATATAAAATGCGTGTTCTGGACTAACACGTGTTATTTCATTTTTGGTGTTCTGATTTAAGACATACAAGTGCTTTCTCCAAGCACACCCTTTTAAACAGATATCCTCCTTTTCCGTGTTGGCGCTCACATTAACCAGTGGCGTACAGAGCGATCTTTGCTCATAATAACATACTAATACCTGGAGTACCATTTACATGTCCTAAATACCAGGGAATGAGCATTAGGGCTCTATCTACCTGTACTTTTTGTCGTGCAAATCGACAAAAACCACTAACTAAGAATAAACACGCTAAAACACCCCTTTCTGCATTCATAACAGTACTATTCGCTCCTGCTTAGCGTACTATATGGAATTGTCAATGTATTTCACTAAAGCCTTTTTGTTAAAATATATTTGATAAAATTGAGACACTAAAAAGTCACTACAAGTCACAATGGGGTGTGTACCCTTTAACAAGCACAGACACTTTTTCACTCGATTCTACCACTCTTCATGCTTTTTCCATGATATCTTAATTGAAATATTATCCACGCACACTGGTCAATGTGTTTGCTTTTAAGAATGAGCATAACTTTAGATTGTTAAAGTCACATCTACACAATCTGTATACCCACGATAAAAAGATTACCACCTTCCACAGTCACCAGTAACATAGATATCAAGTCACACATGTATGACACAATGTCACTCTATGGCATGCCTGCTTTATATCACCAAGGGTTCACCAACCACGTTTCACTCACGTCAAATCAACCATACAAATGCATCTTTTGTATCTATACCCAGCCCTGAAGATTCGCAGTCTGTTTCCCTGCGATGAAACACGTGTTGGCCAGAACAAGAGGAACAATAAATTGTTTTCCATAACAAGGATTCTACTTCATTGAAATTTCTTTCTGAAACACTATTGATGTGTGCATTTTACTATTGTACCATAACCGAGACTCACTGAGACTTTATGATATTTTCCTAGAGCAGGGGCTTTTGTTGTTATTGTACAATTAGTGTGGATTTGTAATCCACCTCTGAGCGGTTACGAGGGATTGCCGCCCGCCCCTTTGCCTGGAGTCTGACACTTTACATCACCACAGTACCCTGCGGTTACTAGGTAGCGCGCCTGTCCTATTCTGGAATACCTTAAACCCTCCCAGTGTAGCAACACCTCCACTGGTGCAGGCAGTGGGTGCAGCTGCCCCAAGGCAGGGCACGTGTCTGTACCTATGCTCATTTTTAGGATTGTGGTTACAAAACTTAATGAATAAACAGTTGCAGTTGTCTCTCTGAGGCCAAGCAGCACATCACCTGTCTCTTCAAAGCACCCTAACCTAAGGAGCAAACTTGGTGGGGGGATGGAGGGGGTTGCAAGATCTCTTAGTGCTTTTAATTATATAATTGTGGTCATTGAGGTTTTGAAAATGTTCCTATAATCGGTCTTTATATCAAGCCAGGTGAGACAGCAGAGTAAGGGAAGGCAGAACGCGCAATTTTTGTAAGTATCGCTGTTGGCTCCGCTGACTTGACAAAAAGAGCAATTTTAGGAGAGGTTCAACACCTCAATGATCTCAATTAAATAATTAGTCACATCAAAGGGGCCTGGGCTGCTTAGGTTACAGATTGCAGGGTGAATCATGATTTCAGACAGGCAGGTTCTGTCGCCGTTTCATCTTCAGTGTCTGTGGAAATATTCCAAACAGAAAATCACAGCTTGAAATATTATGACCATGCACATGTATATATGTGTGTACAATGACAGTTTGATTTAAGGTGTGATATATGGGATAGAGTACCCCCCGCTGTACATTCTAAGGATATTGCAAGTCACCAAGGAATTCCTTGACCATATAGAGGAAGAAGGCACAAGACTGAGTTTCTTTATAAGTTGGGGAACTCCAAGTTGACTGGAAATATGAAGTACAGCAGATGTACTTTATTCCTTATAATACATGGTCCCACCATCATCTTTCCCACAAACTACTTAAATCCTTTGTGTGTGCTCTTTCATATAAGAGAGATCATGTTTGAAAACATGAAGACGAAAAAAATGATAGAGTCTGTAGTGCAAACGTAAATACAGTGAACCGTTGTTGGATATTTGTGGCAAGAAGAAATTAGAATTCGCTCGCTACAAGTCATTGTAGAAATGCAAAGTAGAAACAAAGAGAAAGATTCTAACTTTTCTATAACTACAATAGGAGTGTAAAAAATAAACATGTTTCCTTAAATCTTACCTTGCAGATTGTGATTATGCAACTAGAAAAACAGAGCAAAAAAAGAACGACAACATTTGTGTTGCTGTTTAAACAGCTGCTTTAATTAGGCTCCGTGGCCTGACCTGCCTTTCAACTTGGCTGCTGGCTCTGGCACCACGCATGTGACGTCAGAACTCGACTGTAATAAATGATCACAGTTGACTTTTGACATGATTTCTTTATAATCAGTGACTGAGTGAGTCACAAGTCACCAAATGAAGAAATTAGGCACAGGCCTTTAATATTAGGATTGCAGAAACGTCTGTATGTAGGTTTGTGTTGTGTTATGTTATGTGGTTCTTGAATTGGCTTAACAACTCAGCCCGAAGGGACATATCAGCACTGAGACCAGCAGGAAAGTGAAGAAGCAGCTGATTAGAACAACCAGGTTTTGACATTTTTTAAGGCCTGCGAGACTGGAGCATGCACGAATAAACAGTGGGAGCCAATTCAAGTTGAACGGAGCAAGATTCGAGAAAGCACGGCCACCAAATTTAGATGTTCGAATACACCGGGACATAAAAGAAGTTGATTCTTGTAATGTAATGTAATGAAATGATGCCTTGTAAAGCGCATGAATCACCCCACATGGGGTATCTCCACACTGTAGACCGCTGGGGAACCTGTCCTGGCTTTACCTGTGAGATGGTCCCTCCTGGGTATCTCCAGGGTGAAATCAGGCATCCCCGGCGTATGTGGGGGGCCGTTGTGGAGATGAGGCAAGCTAATGCCCAGAGTTGCCGAGTGTGATCCCTGGTTAGAGTAGGCACCGAGGCGAGAATTATCAAGTCCACTGACCCTGGTCCACGACCCTGCCGCGTCAGGAATTGAACCCTGGTCCCGGGCCGTCCTCTGTTTCCGGGTCTGCCGCCTCTAACCAGTGAGCCACACCACTCCACTTAGATCTTAGATTCATAACAGGGTGGTATTGAGTGAGTCTGTTATTAAAATACTTTGGTCCGAAGCCTGAACAGATTTGTACCTCAAGCATAGCAACTTGAACACTGCTCTACTGGAGTGCCAATGAAGGGCTTTGAACATAGGGGCTGACAGATTCCAGGGAGGCAAGTTGTTGACCAGGCAGGCAAGGGTGTTTTGAACTACGTACATTTTGGATAAGAGGGATTCATTAGATGCAAGTATTACGGCATTGCCATAGTCTAGGTGGCTAATGATTAGTGCCTGGGTAAGTGACTTCCAAAAGCTCAGAGGAAGCCACCAAATGGTTTTCCTGAGTAGGCTCAGTACACCGAAGCAAGTACCACAGGTGGAAGTAATCAGATCTTTCCTAGATAGTTTGTCATAAAAGAATATACCCAGATTCCTGGCTGTTGTACTGCGCAAAGGGGCACGACCAATCTCTGCCAGCCACCAGGCATCTGTCCAGTAAAGCTGAGCTCTGCAAGCAAAAGGATCTCTGTTTTGTCCCCATTTAATTTGAGACAGTTGAGAGACACACAGATGGCAATTTATCTTATGTAGGCGACAAATCTTTGATTTAAGTTTTCAACGTCCTGCCCAAACGAAATGACCAGGTGGGTGTCATCTGTGTAAGAAAGCATTTCGAACCTCCATGACTTGATTACCAGGGCTACTAGGGCTACATAAATGTTAAAAAGCTTAGGGCTCAATGAACAACCCTGAAGTACCCCCTTGTCCATGATAATAGTTTTGGAATGGTAAATGCCCATACAAACTGTTTGAACCGTATCTATAAGGAAATCTTTCAACCAGTCAAGGACGGTGCCCTGGATACCTAACTGGTAGAGACGTTGAAACAAGATGGCATGAGATATGGAATCAAACACTTCCGACAGGTCAAGCAAGTCCAGCATGGTGGAATTTCCGGCATCCAGGGATACCTGATAGTATCTACTGCCACTGGTAGGGCCGTTTCGGTACCATGGGAAGGTCTGAATCCCGTTTAAGAGGCTTCCAGCAAACAATGGTTTTCCAAGTAGATGGAGAACTGTTTGTTGATGTAAAACTCCAGCATTTTGCCCAGCAGAGGAAGAAGAGACATGGGGCGATAGCTAATTGGTTCCTTGTATTTTAAATGTATTTATTGTTTTCCATATACTAACACTAATTGAATAAGTGAACATAAAGCACTGCAGCTTTTTTGCATTAGACAAAAGAGAGAATGATGTAACCCTACTGTCTCTGAATTGTACAAAGTGCAGCCAGCAATTCTGTATTCAAATCTTCGCTTCCCCACCAGGCCATGCTGTGTGATCCACAATCCACCACTTTACTTCATTATGCATCTTTTTCTTTAACCAACAAGTTTCAGAACACATTCAAGTAATTGAAACAGAATCTGCCGTGTAAAAAACTCACTCATATATGGTTTAATATAAAATAATTTTGATTACATTTAATAACAATGTGTGCAATGTAAATAGAGAACATGACAAGCTGATTCATTTTGGGTAACTCATGGCAACGCCTTCAGGGCATGGTGGCATTCTTGAATGTTTCGTGTTTAAAAGAAATTACTTACAATAAATGTCACTCAATACAGTGATATGATCGTATGCACTTAATTGAAGCACTGGAAAATGTTGAAAAACATTTTTTTTTCATTTTAAAGTCTTTATCACATCTTTTATGACATTTATGACATTTGTTGCCTGGTTTACATCTTTTTATGGCTCAGCTGCTGCTGCCAGAGCCAAGCCAGACTACTGCTTGGCTTTATCCTATGCTGGCCGTGTCCTTCACTCTAGAAATGTAGTGTCTCCTACACTCTTGGTTTAAATTCATTATAAATGCATTTACTGTTTTACCTGTCTGTGTATAATAACTCACTGTTATCTCCTGGTGGAGAGCTGACTGGGACAGGTGGAGGAGGATTCTGCTTTGTCCAGAGTTGCTGGCTTGTGTCTCAGCACATGAGAGGGCGGACGTGGTGCTGGTTTGGTCTCCATGCACCACGTGCCTGGCGGAGTCTTTTTATTTAACAGCTCGTTTGTCTCATAGACCAAACCAAAAACTGAGCACTGGGTTTTTCTTCTCTTCAACAGTTGTGTATGCACAAAACCACAGAGTTCATTCCTCATTGTGGTATAGTCAGAGTGTTGAGCACGTCTTACCAGAGTGCGTTGGCAGAGACAGTGTCAATAACCCACACAATGCCAGTGTGGTGCTGCCCCCACGTGAGATGGGCAGTCTCAGGTGACTGTGACTCACTGATGTGCCGTGTGACTGCTCCAGGCCACTGCTGGTGCCAGGTATGAGGCCAGAGGGCTGCAGTACTCTGTTGTAATGCACAGTTACTGGTTCACACTGGTGCTCCCTGGGTACTGAAGTGATAGGACAAAGGTGGGCCAGTGTTCTCAGATGAACTCACTGTGGGATGCTTGACTCAGAAGTCAGCATCAAAGGTAAGGGAACAGGCAGAGGTAACTGCATGACCACCCAGGGCCTGCCGAACTCAATGTGTGAACAAATGGGAGGCAGCTCAGGCAGTGCTGTGAGGCTTAAAACCTTCTAAGGCTGACCTCACCACTGAATGCCATATGTCCGAACAGGAAATTGGTGTTCTTCACCTTACCGCGATCCCTAGAAAAAAACTCCCCTCAATTCCAAACCAAGTCCTTGTTTCATCTCATTCAGGGGAATGCCCAGAGCCTACTGATCACTTGACCACGCCTCTCCCGTCCAAGCTATCTCATGTGTTGTGAGTGCGCACAAACCTAAGAGTTGTAAAACATTGAGCACGTACTGTGGTTGTTGCACATCTTCATAACACTCAATAAAACTTTGCTACTGTAGACATGAAAGGCAGCCCAGAGCATGAGCCTGGTGTAGCTTACACATCACTGAAGTTGTGTACGCGATGCTCACATGTTTTCTCTTCTATCATAGAAGGGAAGGCAATGGGTTGGAGATGCTTGACATTAAGAATCTACAGAATATTCACCGGTGAAAGCTTAACGCGTTCCCTTCTGGAAGGGTCCGTGGCCTGCATTTCTGGGTCGACTGCTCCCATGAGGATCTGGATAAGTACTCATTTGCAAAATACAAGGAATTTTTCACTTATAAAAACCTTAAGGAACCTCACTCTAAATACTTTGCCACTGACATGAGGCAGATACTCCTCTCACAAACCCTCTGGGCGGATGTATGACATTCCGATGCATGCTTTTACCACACATGCTTTTACAACGCAAGTATTACAACGAAAACTTTTACAATGCATAGCGCTTTGGGGTGCTGGATAGTGAATAGTTTAATTTACTATTCCAACTCCAGTCCCCGTGGACACTAGGGAAGGTGTTGGATAGTAAATTAAATCTATTTCCTATCCTAGAGCGCCCCCCAGCGCAATGCATTGTAATGGTTTGCGTTGTAATAGTTGCGTCGTAAAGGCACTGCGTGGTAAAAGTTGCGTTGTAAAGGATGTTCCCCCTCTGGGCTATTTTAGCAACTCTATTGCAAAGCCCAACCACAGTAAGTACAGAGACACCAACCATTGTTGCCACAGATGGCATCTACATCATCCTTGAGAGAAGAGACAGTGCCGCCCTCATTCTAATGGACCTCTCTGCAGCATCTGGCATGGTCTCACGCCCCGTCTCATCTGGTGCCTGCATGAGATTGGCATCCAAAGGCCTGCTCTCTAACTGGATCTGCTCATGCTTAACGGACAGAACCCAAGCTGTCAGCCTGGCACCTAACTTCCCTGAAACCTCAAACTCGTCTGCGGAGTGCCTCAATGTTTATCACTCAGTCCCACCCTCGTCAACACATACATGTTCCCTCTAGCCAACATCATTCGCACACATGATATCAACATCCTCTACAATACCGATGACAGGCAACTCATACTCTCACTGTCGGACAAGACCTGTAGCACAAGAAACAAATTAATCGCCTACATGACCAAAGTCGCTAACTGGATGAAAACCAACTTTGTCAAGCTCCGCCCAAAATAGACAGAAGTAGTGATATTCAGCAAGAACATCTCACATGGGACTCCAACTGGTGGGCCGCTGAGCTAGAATCCACAACAGGAACCTCAGACTAATCATCAATACTAATATGAACATGACCGCAAGAGTCAGTGCCACCAATGCATCCCACTTCCACACCCAGAAGGTGAAGAGGAAGATCTTCAAATGTCTCCCAATTAACAATACATAAACTGTCCCTCATGCCCAAGTCACCAGCAAGGTGGACTACTGGAATATGCTCAATGCCATGATCACCAAGCAACTCACTAGAAGAGTACAAACTATCCAGAAATAGGCAGCCAGACTTATCCTCAACTTCGAACACAGAAATCACACCATAGCTCGGGGAGCTCCACTGGCTCCGATAGACAAACGCACTCATTTCAACTTCTCACACACACATTCAAGGCACTACACAGCATAGGGCCCACCAACCTGAACAGTCGTATCTCCTTCCACCAACCACACAGACACCTCAACTCCGCAGACCTCCTTCTCGCAGACATCCCACGCATACACAGAACCAGATCAGGAGGGCAGGCGTTCCCTTCCATCGCTTCTAAGCCGTGGAGCAGCCTCCCACGCCACACCAGAGTCTCCTCCCCTCTTGTTCAATTCCGCAGGACGCTGAGGACCTGGATTTTCAATTAATCAATTATGTTTGTGGGGGTTCTGCACGAGAGATAAACATTGAAGTGAGACAGGGAAATGAACCAACCTACCATAGGCAAGGCTAGGCACACACACCTGCTCAACACCAGGATACCCCGCAGGTGAGAGCACACTTTACAAATACACTTAACATAAAAAAGCTAACACAGCAACACCCAAAGAACCCTCAGGTTTTACCACAACTATGCTATCACCGAGATAAACAAGCTCCTCTCTTGACCAAACTAAAGAAGCAGCTGCCCCTGCTAACCCTGGCTCGTGCTCTGCCTCAAGCACCCCACCCTGGGGTCAAGGAGCAGTGCCCTTCTCTTCAGCTGTAGATTCCTGGCGCCTGGCAGATTTCTCGTGCACCCTGCACACTCTCTTTTGTCTTTCCTAACACGCAGTGAGATAAAATCTCATTACCCAAACCTGCTTAGTTTTTGTTTTGATTTGATTTGGTCATTTAAGAAGCATACACCGCCGTTCATCGGCGTGGTTAAAATGCGCCAGTACACAGAATGAATTAGAGATGACGCCACGCGTCTCGAGAGTCCACTGAGCCAATTGCGCCCCCACGAGTTCCCGCGCGCCATTAGTGGAGTGATCCCTGCCGCGCGCGCCGGGCTCGGCGCGAGCCGCTCGGGGCCGCGGACGGGCCCCTCGACGCACCTGACGCTAATGCTCCGATTACAGCTAATGCGTCCAGGCCCCGGCGCTATCGCCTGAATCTCTTCCAGAGGTGGACGCCAATTGAAATACAATTGCCTTTGTCTGAAGGAGTAATGCACGCGCCTGCCGCCTAAATGGGATTTTCGAACGTAGCATTTAGCAAATTTAGCCTTTCGTGTATATTGCCAGGGAGATTATTAGAGGCCTGAGGGGCGAGTGGCGCGAGCAGTAATGGGATATGGTAGCATCCCTCTCCGGGTGACCACTGGGGTCCCAGGGGGAGGTAGTAACTTGTCTTTGCCAGGTGGAAGGCCTGCTCCAAGATGTGCTCTGCGTGCGGTCGTGTTATCGGGCTAGTTCTGTGGTGATTCGAGCTCCCCTTGGGATTCAAGGTGTGCCGTCTGCTCTGAAGTAATACAAGTGTCTGCTAAGGCAGATGATGCTGTGAGATTTTGAAATAATGAGGAGTACAATTGATTAGGACAGAATACTTTACACTGAACCACGTACACGTTTGTCCAGAGACCCAATGTAAAGCGTGATATCTTCAGCCATTTCTGGACTTTTTACAAAAAGAATATTGAATTCTACCTTCTGTTCTTTCGCTTTTAAAAGTTTACAATTATGAGCTAAACAATTCCAGCATCCAAAGTTATGCTGGCTTAATAAAAACTCGAATGCCTGAAATTGTGAAACATGCCATAGCATAGGATCACTTTGCAGGTGTTTAAATCAGGCCAGAGCGTGTATCTCCAGTTCAACAAATTCCCTTCCATTCCTCCTATCAGTTCTTCTATTGCTTCTCCTTCTCTCCGTGTCTGGCAGGCCTTTCTCTTTATATGATCTCCCTTTCCTCTTCAGCATCTCTCTCCTACAAGATCTTTCTTCACCTCCCCACGACGAACGCACACAAACACACACACACCACACACACTCCTGTAGCAACCGAGAGAAAATGCTTAAAGGGATAGTTCTAGCTTTGGCCGAGTGTCAGACTTCCCCACATCAGTGAGTCTCGGAGGGTCAGCAAAATCAAATTAATGGTGGGGAGCGAGAAACAAATGTTTGTTCTCTGAATATATAAAGGTGCTTTCATGATGGGATGCAGATTGCTGGTTGGCTGGCCACTGAAGCTTGGATCGGCCCTTGTTTGTAGAGGTGATAATGCACTTTCTAATGAGAGATGCTCGTTAAGTCTGCCTCAATAGACAAACCCAGGAATCACAGCCCGGATTTGCTGTGCCTGTCCAGCACTGAAACAAAGGCTTCTCCCAGCAATGTACCAGAAAAAATGGCCTTCTATGTAACATCGTGGCAAAGCTTTTCTATGCACAGGGAGAAAAAGTTTTTGTCACTCAAGAAACTCCGGGGCGATGTGGGTGGACACAAGCCCAGGTAGTTGCCGGGACATCTCTATATGCGCTGCTGACTGAAAACCTATAATGACAGCATCTCTACTCCTGCTACCCTCAAAACCATCAAAAAGATGAAAAGAACCACTGTCTGCTGCATTGCATGTAGGAAAAGATTCATCCTTTGACACCATCACAGCAGCTTTACCTTCTAATATCCTGGTTCTCCTAGAAGCACACCCTCTGGAGGAAGTGAAAGAGTTAACAATCACCAGTTCCCCTACTTTTCCTTCCCTTTAACTCAGTTGGAGTTTGTGATTGGTGCATTCGTGTTCAGTGTCATTAGAGCACATCAATACTTGTACACAGTGGGGTGTCATAGATCCAAGATAAACTGCACAGCACCTTCCCCTCAATAAGATTTGCAATTCAGTGTGACAAGCCTTACCGGATAGGAACCTGGAAAAGAATGACCAGCAATGTTGAGTCACTAAGTGCCTTGAAGGAGCTGCCAAAATCACCACATCCCAAGAACAAAGCTAATAGCACAACATCACATGTACACCAACTTGCAGGAGTTTTGTAAAGACAAAAGTCCCCACCCACTTGTGCAGTTGAACCACCCTGACATTTTTCTTTTGTCCCTGTAAGTTCATTTCCCATTTTGTTTTTGGCTGCAGTTTATAGGAAGCCTATTCCGGAAGGATACCTCAAACAGCAAATTTGGTGCAGCCAGAAGTGTGTAGACCCGCCATTCGTTTCCCACCTCTTTGGTGTCAAGTGTGTAGCTCCCGTCAGCCCCCTCTGCCCAGATCCTGGCTGGTGCAGTCCGCATAGGTTTCTGTGGTGCAGTAGCTCCACCCGGCTGTGATCCTTCCTGGAATACCTTTGTCACATGTATAATGTCATGGAGAAGATGAGATAACTTTCATTTTGTTTGTGAGTTTAAATGTTGATGAGGCGTTCTACCATAATAAAGAGAGCAAAATATTGATGTGCATACATACCAAGTGCAGTATACTAACTATCACTATATGATCAAATATATACAAAGGTAAGAAGGGCGTTAAGTGGGATGAAAAAACGGGGGCAGGGGTCTCTCAAAGGGCCATGGCCGGTATAATTAATGGTGTGGCTTAAAAATACATACTCTAAAAATCTGTGCTTAGCATCGTGTGCCGCCCAACTGATATTTTGCTGCCTCTGTCATTGCATCCACTTATATAGCACAACAAGTAGCATTACACCTACAACAAGCCAGGACTATTGACTTTGTCCTGGAGCTAAGTGTAGATTTCCTGTTTTACCTCTATGTCTGTGTACCATGACAGTATACATATATTTCTATGTTCCGTGTATATATATATATATACACGGAACATAGATGTGGAGCTAAGAATAGTGAATCTACAGAGGCATATATACTTAACTTCATGATCTAGTGGTAGCTGATATTCTGCATTCAATATTGTTGCAGTCTTAAATGTTGTCACTCAACATAAAACCGTTTGCCAACTTTTTGTGCATATGGTTTGCAATAACGATTGGATGCATTGGCGAGCGAGCGCAGAGGAGTTAATTTATGATTATTAGCAGTACAAATGCCATTAGGGTCACCATTAGCTAATTGCAAACTCAGATATTTTTCTAAGCCAGCATTTCGTAGAGGATCATGAATGCTAGCCAGTGGATAAACGTGGGCAAACCCACCCACCACATATTCGTCCCTTTTCTTTGTTTCCAGGACTTACTGTGTGGATGGGGAATGCATACCATTTGTTGACTAAGCAGGACCCTGCAGCTTGTACCTGGCCAGCTACAGCCCAAGCCTCCAGGTCGTGGAGCTGAGTCCTGCTCATTTCCTGCTGGCTGGGAGCAAGCCTGATGTGAAATGAAAGGATGCTGTCCTGCATTGCAGCATTTGACTGTTGCTTCATACCCCGGATATGGGCACACTCTCTCCAGTTTGAATCAGGTTCCGGGATGGCGTTTTGCTTTTTGGAGTATATGTTTCGAAGGGTGTTGGGTGCAGTATGTCCTATAAGAAATGTGTTGGGTGAGGAGTGTGCGGTGTAAAGATGTGGCTCAAGCATATGTCGCTTTACATAAGCATGAGGTGTTTAGAGTGCGAGAATGATCTCATTTGTGCATAATGACTACGCAACTTACATAGCTCATGATCTGCGTATTGTTATTACGTGGGTGGTTGGTCCGTGCTGCCACTGTTGAATGTGCTTGTGTAGTAGCCTTTAGCTAGCCTAACAAGTCCAGAAACGAGGACACAGTGCCAGATTCCACCTGTAGGCTTCCATTGCGATGTACCCTCTGTATCTGTGTTTCAGCTTGTTTTCAACAGGCGCGATCAGTAGCGCTTTGTGAGCTGTAACATAGTTGTACACTTTTGGCTAGTCGGTCATCCTCCCTTTTACGGTGTTGTTTTTTGAATGATAGAGCATTTGTGTAGCATTAGATATGAGTAAAGTGATTCACCAGTATGATACATTCACATTTTGTGAATTACAAATGTGAATTGGTATTCTTCTGTCATGCCATTTGCTCTACTAAGTTAAGTTACGGGGCAGAAATGGCTACGGTGATCGAGTCATCCATTATTATGTGTAGCCTCTTGTAATATGGGCGATCTTGCTCCTAGCACATCTCTTCTAAACATCCACCACCCACTTCTAGTTCTGTTACATTTAAAATGTGAAATTTCTGGAGCCCTTTCATAGAAGCATGTTTTGACTGCAGAGCAGTGATATAACATTTCCACTGCTGCAATATTCTGCATTTGCAGGTGTATATCGCTAAAACACAGTTTTTCTTAGATCAATGCAGTGGCGGCTCCACATCTAAGTCAGAGGAGAAGTGTGGCTCACTGGTTAGAGCGGCAGACCCTGATGCAGAGGTCAGACCCGGGACAAGGGTTCAATGCCCGACGCGGCAGGGTCTTGAGCTCAAAAAATGTCCCCGGACTCAATAATTCTCGCCTCGGTGCCAACTTAAATCATGGGTTTACACTCTGCAACTCTGGGCATTAAGCTTGCTTAATCTCCACTACGGCCGCACCGCGATGGGATGCCTGGTCTTCACCTTGGGAATGCCCAGTAGGGGCTATCTCGCTGGGAAAGCCAGGACGGGTTCCCAAAGCAAGCGCTAAGAGACCTGTCGGTGATTTGGCGCTATCTAAATCGAAAATAACATAACATAACACTACTCTACAGCAGCAAAAGAAAGGAAAAAACAAAATGATAATAACTCCTCTTGCGTGAGGGTCAGGGCGGGGCTGCAGAGCAGGGGAGGAGTGGTAGAACACTCCTGTGCGCAATGACTGTTTGGTCGGCCCTCTCGGG
This sequence comes from Lissotriton vulgaris, assembly GCF_964263255.1. Taxonomy (NCBI): domain Eukaryota; kingdom Metazoa; phylum Chordata; class Amphibia; order Caudata; family Salamandridae; genus Lissotriton; species Lissotriton vulgaris. The sequence continues at coordinate 351,866,603 of NC_141687.1, forward strand.
GCGCCCAAAACAGTCATGCACTCTTTCCCTGTTCTCCATGCAGGCTGCATTTCAGCCTGTGTGGAGAGCATGCCCATCCCTCCAGCCCCTGGCTGAGCTCCATGTCACAGCGCTCAGACCAATCACAACTCTGCATTGCAGCATTGTGATCGGTCGGGGGAGTCTAAGTGTGCTTCCTGTTCCTGGAGTCAGTCACAGGAGAACAGGATCAGAGACGTGGGACCCAGCGGCAAGGTACGTTTTTATTTATTATTATTTTTTTCATTGTGACCCACGCCCGTGCCCTCCCCCCACTCACTACCTACAATGCATCCTGCTCAACACCCGCTCGGTCCACAGGCACGCCATCGACCTCTGGAATCTACTAGACACCATCTCACCGGACGTCGCCTTCCTAACAGAAACATGGATGAATGCCTCTTCAGCCCCAGACATCACCATTGCTATCCCAGAAGGATACAAGATCATCCGCAAGGACCGCATCAAGCAAACAGGAGGAGGAATCGCTATCGTCCATAAGAACTCCATCCGCATCTCAACCAGCTCAGACGTCAACCTTGCCAGCGCCGAACACCTCCACTTCCAGATCCACACCGACCCCAAGACCACACTCAGAGGCACCCTCCTCTACCGACCTCCAGGACCCCGTGCACAATTCAGTGACGACATCACTGACTTTATCACCCCACACGCCCTCCCCTCCAAGGACTACATTCTATTGGGAGACCTCAATTTTCACCTGGAAAAGAGCAATGACAGCAGCGCCACCACCCTTCTGGACAATCTCGCCGACCTCGGACTCAAACAACTTGTCTCTACGCCCACCCACATCGCAGGTCACACACTCGACCCTATCTTCACCTCCAGCAAACATGTCTCCTTCAGTCACACCACAACTCTCCATTGGACGGACCACAGCTGCGTACACTTTATCTACAATAAGACCACAACTCACAACCATCCTCAACCTACTCTGCGAAGAAACTGGAACAAAATCACCATCGACCAGATCTCCTCATCGCTTCTTCAACACTCCCCCGCCCACTCCTCAAACCCCGACCAAGCAGCCATCAACCTCACCCAATGGCTATCCAACAGCGCCGACATCCTAGCACCGCTGAAAAACCGTCAAAGCAAACTAGGCAGCAAAAACGCCTCCTGGTTCAACGATGACCTTAAGAAATCGAAGAAACTCTGTCGCTCCCTCGAGAAGGCCTGGAAAAAAGACCCAAACACCAGCACCAGGGACGCCTTCAAAAACGCCACCCGCATACACCACCAACTGATCCGGTCTGCCAAGAAAGCCGCACTCAAAGACCGTCTAGATAACAACGCCCACAACAGCAAGGAATTATTCAACATCGTCAAAGAATTTACCAACCCATCAGCCAACTCCAACGACATCACCCCCTCCCAAACCCTCTGCGACTCCCTAGCTTCCTTCTTCCACAACAAAATCGCAGACATCCACAACAGCTTCAACAACCGACCCGAAGACCAACCCACCCAACCTTCCGCAGGACCTTCACCCCCCTTGAACATCCTTAACGACTGGAACCCAATCTCCACTGAGGACACCATCCGCCTGATGAACTCCATCCACTCAGGATCCCCAACTGACCCATGCCCTCACCACATCTTCAACAAAGCAAACTCCATCATAGCACCACACCTCCGAGATGTCATCAACTGCTCCCTCAACTCCGCCACCTTCCCGGAAAGCTGGAAACACGCAGAACTCAGCGCCCTTCTGAAAAAACCCACAGCTGACCCCACCGAACTCAAAAACTACAGCCCCATCTCGCTTCTTCCATTCCCGGCCAAAGTCATTGAGAAAGCTGTCAACAACCAGCTCGCCGCCTTCCTCGAAGCCAACAAATCCCTTGACTCCTCACAGTCCGGCTTCCGAGCCAAACACAGCACTGAAACCGCCCTCATCGCAGCAACAGACGACATTCGAACTCTACTGGACAATGGAGACACAGTCGCCCTCATCCTCCTCGACCTCTCCGCTGCCTTCGACACAGTCTGTCATAGCACCCTTCTACAGCGCCTCAGAGACGTAGGAATCCAAGGAAAAGCACTGGAATGGATCACCTCGTTCCTCACCGGAAGAACACAGAGAGTCCGCCTCCCACCATTCAAGTCAGAGGCCTCTGCAGTCATCTGCGGCGTGCCACAAGGATCGTCACTCAGCCCCACCCTCTTCAACGTATACATGAGCCCCCTTGCGGCCATCGCTCGCCAACACAATCTCAACATCATCTCCTACGCGGATGACACCCAACTGATCCTATCACTCACCAAAGACCCTACCACCGCCAAAACCAACTTACACGAAGGAATGAAAGAAGTAGCCGAGTGGATGAAACACAGCCGTCTGAAACTGAACTCAGACAAAACAGAAGTCCTCATCTTAGGCACCTCCCCCTCCGCCTGGGATGACTCCTGGTGGCCAGAAGCCCTTGGAAAAGCACCCATCCCGACGGACCACGCACGGAACCTGGGCGTCATCCTGGACTCCTCACTCTCGATGACCAGACAAGTCAACGCCGTTTCATCATCTTGCTTCAACATTCTTCGCATGCTCAAAAAAAACATTTCGCTGGATCCCCACCGATACTAGAAAAACGGTCACCCACGCACTGGTCACGAGCCGCCTGGACTACGGAAACACACTATACGCCGGTACCACCGCAAAACTCCAGAAAAAACTACAACGCATCCAGAATGCTTCAGCCAGGCTCATACTAGACATCCCACGTAAAGAACACATCTCTGGTCACCTGAAAAATCTCCACTGGCTCCCCGTAAATAAGAGGATTACTTTCCGCCTCCTAACCCACGCACACAAAGCACTTTACGAACTTGGACCCGAATGCCTCAACACACGATTGTCCTTCTACACCCCCTCCCGTCAGCTGCGATCCTCCAACCTAGCCCTTGCCACTGTACCTCGCATCAACAAAACCACCATGGGAGGTAGATCCTTCTCCTACTTGGCAGCTAAAACCTGGAACTCACTTCCCACTCACCTTCGCCTTACTCAGAACCACCTAGCATTCAGAAAACAACTTAAAACTTGGATATTTGAGAAGTAATTTCCCCACCCTTCCTCTAGCGCCTTGAGACCCTATGGGTATGTAGCGCGCTATATAAATCTCTTGACTTGACTTGACTTGACTTGACCCATAAGCAGTGAAGGCCGCCACTGGATCAATGCCCTTCCTATGTAAAGTTTTGCCATCAAGATCATAACTGAATGTGACATTTGTCACTGATTGTGAAAACACAGATGGAAACAGTGTGACAAAGCAAACAAGAATGGATGGGACTCATGTAGCAGGATCATTCCATATAAATCTAAGAGATCGCTCCCACTGTCCAGTGGTCATCACTCTCTATGGTCAAAAGTTGCAGAAAAGTGAAGATTAACAATATCCTCTGTGTCCCTGCTTGTACTAGAAGCACAGTGCCCCCAAGAACCTCGATTGTTATATATTTATAGCTTCAAGAGCCTCACGGCTCACAGGCACCGTTCATCCGTTGCAGTTGGAGTATGTTGCATTTTTTAGATCTGGAGACTAACTGTGTGCAGGCAAAAAGCACCGGAATTTTCATAGCCAAAATATTGTTAGTGGGCATGTGTCACTGATGGACTGAACTAGCATTTAATCAGTGCACAAGGGTAAGAGTCGAATGACCTGGGCTAGTGCTGTATTGGCCAAGGGTGTTGATTCAATGGCCTCCTTTTGTAAGTAGGCTATAATGATGGTTACAAAAATGAGCCACATCTATAAACATGTTTTAAATGATGTTTATATGCCAAGGGTTTATAGTCTGTGGTGCTGAGATCTTTGCCAGTTAAAAAAAGGTGGACTTATTTACACAATTGTATTGCAAAATAAATACATATACATTTTATACTTCATTTATATTTAAATCTTAGAAAAACATTGTTGGATTTAAAGTATTCAAAATGATTAAATATTTAATTCAAAATGTAGTTAGTAATGCTAAAAGATTTTATTTTTTGACATTTAAAATACATATTTTAAATGATTTTACATTAATATTTATCTTTAAAATATCTTAACAATTGTTTGCTTAACCTTTAATAAATATCTAAACTTTTACTTCCACACCAGTGGCTTCAGAAGGTGGCGACATGTAAATCTACACTTTTTAGTAAATTTACACTCATAAATGGTGAATAGCCTGAAGTAGTAAATGTACCTCAAAGTGTGACAGTAAACATAAAACTTAAATTTGTAAAGTTATTCACATGTAATTTTATCTTTGTGAATTGCCCCTACCATGCAGATTGTAGAGAGAGCTCTGAAAGCAATGGGCAATTTATAGTAATGGTGACTGTGGAAATTCTGGTAAAAATGCCAGTACTTACCACATTGGTTAAAAACCTTCTAGTGATTACGAACCGGTATCATGGTCTAACTAATTTTCGCTGTCTGTCTCTGGCCATGTGGATTCCTTGCTTGAAGTTAATACAAACCAAACTTCCCCTTTAACTGGAATTTTGCAGAACCTAGAGCTGTGGTTATGAGTTAGGCACAATTCCATGGGGGAGATTCTCAGTGGCCGCAATTACCTTTAATGGATAGTATCTTCACATGGAATATTACCTATTATAAGCGTTACCTTTGGAATGGGGAATAACTGTGCAAACAACGAATTACAGTTTGGAATTCCACATTGTATTCCCTATGTAAAAGGGCATAGCACACACATTTAGCTGCTTCTGTGTGGGCTTCTATGTGAACAGAGATGGGGAAAGGGGTAGGGATGGTGGGTGAAGGAACTGATACAATAGTTCTGGCAGAGAGGAGCATTGCCTTGCCGGACAAAAAGGTTGACAGGGTACTAGGGTAGAGGGTTAAGTGATGTTGCAGCCAAAGTCTCGTGCAATTTTGCCTGTCAGAATGGGCAGCTGGGTAAAATTGGGCCTGCTTCTGTTTCTGTGCAGGAATACCGGGCCAGTCGTGTATATGCAGAGCAGTGTCTTACCCTGCAATACCATTATATCTAACTTGTAATTACGCCCTGAGTAAGTAATATGTATTGTGGGCTTCATTCTCTGTGTATTTGAAAACGGATTCGTCTTCTAAGTTTTAATTGCTCGGTTCTTTCATTAATGTAATGCTTTTATCATTTTTTTTAGCCCATATGGATTGCTCTGCTTTAGAATTAGTAGCCTTGTAGTTCATAAAATCTTACTTTTCCAAAAATGTTAATATGTTGGTAAAAATGACATTTGAAAACGTTTTGTGCAACTTAAAAAGCAGCCTAAATGTACCCTTTGCGTCCATATGTAATTATGAAGTCCATTTGTATTGTATGGACTGTCCATGTGTCTTTTGTTGCACTTTTTGCACTCGGCTGGAGCTACTTCTTCACTAACAGCCGCAAGTATCATTCTGGAGATACAACATAGAATGTTGCCCTCAAAATGGGAGGGGAGTGGGCTTTCAACCCAGACCTCCCTGTGATTTTGACTGCAAAATGATTGTAAAGGGCAAGCTATTATTTTCCTTCTTTGTTGGTTTGTTTCTGCTGGCAAAATATTGCTGAAGTTCCTTGCATTGTTGGAGTCCATTGCTTTAATGTAAATTTCGTACAACATTTTTACAACATAAATGTACTGCTCTCGCTTATGTGACTATTTCTTTTACAAAAGCCAGACATAAGACCACACATTGAACCTATCTCTTCCTCTACAACCTCTGCAAATTAATATCAAGGCCATTATAGGAAGAAAGAGAAGGCACGCATTAAAATCATGCAAATAATTAGAGAAAATTTGTGTTAAAAGACTCATGTCCAATAGGACATTTTTAAGGAGGAGATGAATAAAAAATAATCACCCTTTACTCTTCGTATATGACTTCGAAGAATAGGCAGTATGAATACTATGTTGCTATAGGGAAGATGGATGAGACATGCAATGAGTCCAATTAGAGTGATGAAAGGCTTCCCCACATTCTTTGTACATAGGCAGCCTTTCATCATATAACGTCTCTAGGCTATTAATAAGTAGTGAACGGAAACGTGCCAAAGTGGAAAGTATTTGAGAGACAACTATTCAGGTATGATCGATTACCAAGCATTTAACATAGTCATCAAACCACTTGTTAAGGTTAATTATGACCTGCACACCTATTGAAGTCTCACTTCAATCAAGTTTTTGTCACAAAAGGGGATGGGATATTCAGTTGCTGCATAATAAGCAGGTCTTTAAAGATATATTTTAATTGTACATCATTTATTACATCCTTTTTTTACAATAATACTATTGCAAGAAGCAATAATAGAAAATTAAGAGACTAGAATAACTGTAAGGAATTGTAGAGATGTCAAGAACATATCACATAATGGTAACAAATCACTGAGTCTGAAGGAAATGAACATTTCCAGGTCAATATCAAAGATTACAGGAATAAAACAAAGGAAAGAAGAAAGATAACTTAACCCATCAATGGGCATAGATTAGAACCAAAACTCCGCATGGCACCACATCTCAAGTAGTCTCAACATGATTCAATCAATCAACCAGGGATTTGTAGAAAGTGACTACTCACCTGTGAGGGTCTCAAGGCGCAGAGTTTAGAGCATGGTGAGGCTTCCAGCTTGTCACACATACAAGATTCTATACACTGGCAGTTCTAATTTCAATCATATCCCTCGTGGACGCCGTTTTACTATTTTCAGTCCTTCCATGTGTGCTTAGTTGCAGACTCCTAAGTTCTGCATGTTTTTATTAAAGCATTTGAGTGCTACTTTATTGGCTACTTTTTGCAGGTATCTATACAATGAAGATTTTACCACTAACTCACTAATTTAACTTTTAACTTTAAAATTACCAGTCTTTTAGAAGCATCTCATTGTTTCCCAGTTACAGTAATCAGGTTCTAGAGCAATCAACAATTAAATGTCCAGCATAGATATTTAAATCCAGAAACCTAGCAGCATGTGAGTTTCTGAGTCCTAATAAAGGCTCTGGTAGCAAATGTCCTCATGCCGAAACATTTGCTGTCCACACTTCTTGTAGCTGGTAAGATTATTCGCACCACCTTTTTGTGTACAACAATGCATGGAAAGCATTATTGACATAATATTTTTTTGTGCTTTAAGCAACTACCCCTTCACATAGTTTACATATCCCAACTCATCCTGATTTGTTTCTGTGCTTTTTGTTGCTTTTGGTATTTTTGATGCTTGAGAATATAAAATGGAGAATGACAGTGGTTCTCGTCAGGAGGTAGCTTGCACTAGCCCATTTCTCCTGTTAGCGCTGCCTGAAACAGAGCCAACTTCTAACCATGCAAGCAGGGAGAGGATGTGTCGTAAAGGCCGGAGTTGCCGACTTCAAACCTGGGGAACCAGGTTTGAGTCTCGTCATCGTCACAACATCCTGTGATTCTGGGCAAATCACTTAATCTCCACATAAATGAATGTGTCCTTAACTGGTGCTCATGAAAAGCACTAGTGTTGATGATTAAGTGCGGGTGCTGAGCACCGGAAACCAGAGGCTCAAATTAAGCCCTGGAGAGTGAGTTTTAATTCATTTGAAAACTCCTAGTCTCCATTTCTTTCCAACACTCCACTGATGATTTTTGCCTTTTTTGGGGACATTATGATATTTTATATATATTGGCTGAAATGTATATATATATATTTGGAAACTGGTTCATGTCTTCTAAATAGACCTTCATTAAATGTATACCACAAAAGTAGCTGTTCTTACATTTCCATCCCATTTGTATATGGAGACGTCTTTTCAGAGGATCTTTGTTTCACAGGTGTTTTTAACAGACAATGCTTTAATTTTAAGCATTTGTACTCACAGCATTGTTGCCTTAAAGTTTACACATTCTTGGGTTTCCTGATAGTACCCCCAAAATCCTCCATCATATGTGTGCCACTCAATTGAAAAAGAAGCGCACTTTGTAGGTTAACGCTGTTCCTTTTTGCAGTTGAACGCTTTATTTTCTGTTGCATTTCCACAGCACATTGAAGATGTCTGTAACTGAGCGATTCAACTTCAAATATGTATATATTTACATATATTAAAGTGAAATAGAGCAGTTTTAATGAATAACAGGCAGAAAGGCTAAAGATCACTGTCTGCACTTCTGTTAGATGTAGTCATGAAGCCAAATATATTTAAGTCTATTGGCAGAGGCAGGGGTTAAGTTTGTTGGTTAAGTGGTATGTCAAGTAGCTGCATTGCCTGTATTATTGGCAGGTTCTGAAGTGTAAGTTGCTGCCCAGGTTTGCAACCTTCGCTTACAGCATGCATGTTATGCTTTTATCAATCCTACACTATTCTCTGAAACAAAAACATTTCTCCGATGCTGTAAGAAAGTTGATCTAAATGAATTCTAACTCAATTCACGGCTGTGAAAATGTGAATTGATGACCTTTTTACAGCGACAGCCACATTCGTTTGTTGTTGGTTACACGCTGTTGACACATACATTTCTGGCTTATCGTTTTTCCCCACTGTTGGTATTTTACTGCCTCTCTCGGGCTATTTTAGAAATGTAGGCTTTGTTCTTGTAATTCACAATTTTTGTTTTTGAGAATTATGCTATCATGATATTAAGTGTTAAGACAAAATTCTAAACCACAAGTCAGGTACATACCTAATATACCTTTCTATTTGTTGATTAATATCAGTATTCTGGGTTTTGGGCCGCCTTGGGTTGAGCAGCATTGAGAGCATCTTACAAGTGTTAGTACAAGAACCTTTTGATTGGTCCTCCGACGAGTATGCCACCCGCACTGAGGGTGGTTTCAGGGCCTCATTAGATCTACAGGACTGTTTTTCTTGTAAAAGATCTTTAGCATAGTAGACTAACCATGCTTTCCTAACCACTGCTTCATAGTCACAAAAACTCTAACACTCTAGGGACAACCAACAGGATTTGGTTATTTGTGTGCATCTCTGTTGTATTGTTATTTTTATTATTATGCTGTATTTCTTTAAATGCTCGAGGTAGTATGTCATCTAGAATGTTACAATACGTATGATGTTGTCTGGTTCCAATTGGTGTCAGTTGTACAGGAGGACTTGGAGTGAAGCGTCTCACCTGGCACTCACCTGTATCATTTCGATTTATCCTTACCTAATAAAAAGGTTAGATTAAACCTTGCCTCATCTTTACAATTGGCGACGAGGATGGGATTCGAATCCACGCGTGCAGAGCACAATGGATTAGCAGTCCATAATGCAAATGATCTTTTGGGGGAGGGTGTTTCTTCTTCCTGTAAGGGGGGGGGGGGGGGTTGGTGATTGCAATTCTGATGTTGTTGAAGCTGCTCTGGGAAAAAGAACAAGAGTTTTACCTGGTTGGCTAAAAAGGTATTTTATGTAACTTGTGTATATATATATTGTTTTTTTTTACTATTCCATGTTGTTTTATTTTCTTTCTTTCTTCTTCTCTACTGTCGCTCTTTTTCTTTGTTACAGGGGGGGGATGTGTTGGATTGTTATTTTTATTATTATGCTGTATTTCTTTAAATGCTCGAGGTAGTATGTCATCTAGAATGTTACAATACGTATGATGTTGTCTGGTTCCAATTGGTGTCAGTTGTACAGGAGGACTTGGAGTGAAGCGTCTCACCTGGCACTCACCTGTATCATTTGGATTTATCCTTACCTACTAAAAAGGTTGGATTAAACCCTGCCTCATCTTTACAATCTCGTTGTGGCTCATCCAGTTTCTATTGCCAACCTGAGAAACTAAAATTGCAAAACATTGCACCTATGCGCCTTTAGAAAATTACATGGTAAGGATGTATTTCGTTTAGCCTCTGTCTCGAGTCTCTCACTTTTGGGTGTGTCAGTATCATAAAGGGTTTAAAGTTTCAGTAGCTTCAGGGTTTGGCCATGTCACCATATCCAAGTGTTGGACTGACAGTGTCTCTGAGGTTCGACCTTATCAGTATCTCCTACGTTTGATCACATACTGATATGTTCAAACTTAGGAGATATCTGTGTGGTTTGGACATGTCAGCATCTGCAGAATGACAGCGTGGCAGTGTCTTCAGTGGTTGGACATGACCGAGTCTAAAAGGGTTGGACGTAACCGAGTCTCCATGGGTTGGACATGACCGAGTCTCCAAGGGTTGGACATGACCGAGTCTCCAAGGGTTGGGCATGACCGAGTCTCCAAGGGTTGGACATGTCAACATCTTCTAGACTTGAACATGTCAGTACCTTCAAGTGTAAACATGTCAGTATCTCCACGGTTTCGACATGCCAGCATGTCCATAGTTGGACATCCCAGCATTTAAAAGGTTTAGACAAGTCACAATCTCTAAGCTTTAGTCATGTCAATGTTTTATTTGTTTAAGTATTATCACAACCCCACTGTTCTGCTGATGTCTTTATCACCAAGATTTTAACATGTTGGTGTCAGGATAAGAGTCCAGGGCTGTTTGTACCATCTGTTTTCTTTTACCCCTTTTTACTTTTGACCCCTGATTTTATCTGCACTTTTTGATCATTAGCTGTATTTGAGTGGCTCCGGACGCCAGATCCCACTGCTAACCCTGGTGTCTTCTGAGGCTGGGAACACAGAAAGAGTTGCTTCAACATTTATTCTCGAGGAGGTAATACACAAAAACATTTTTGTCAGGTTCCAGCTGGTGGTTACCGCTGCAGTGAGGTGAGGTCTGCTGGTTATATTTGCATTCTGCAACCAGTGACTTAGCAGGAAATTGACAACAACAAATGAAGAAGGTTTACAAAATAAATGCAGTGCAAGCAGCAAATGCACATTCAAGCAAGTTCAGAGTGCTGTTTCTTTGCCATGTTTATGAGGCACAAACTTGACCCTAAGATACTGAAGCTCTTTACATGAGCACCAGTCAGTGTTTAATTAGTAAGTGCCAAGTTCCTTGTGCCACCCACTGCCCCTGCCAGCGCTGTCATTAACAGTACCAAGACAAGTGCTGACTGTCACACTTTTACATGTGTGACAATGCAGACTATTCCACGGCCTCCAAAGCTATTATAATGGCTTGGGTGGCAGGTATTAGTCATTTCTATTGCATATTAAAAATTATAAAACAACTGTCCTTGTGCTCATTTCAAAATCAGACAGACAGCACCACCTTGTGGTGGACTGTCATACATGCCGCTCTTGATAATTAAATGCCGGTGCTGAGAACCAGAAACCACAGACTGAAATTAAGCACTGTCACCAGTTACATTAACTTCATTAATTACACATTATTCATTTTTTGTAGGCACGGGGAGATAAGTGATTTTCCCTGGATCACAGGATTTTGAGTCAACACCCAGTTTCAAGGTTCCCAAGTTCCAATGTCGGCCGTTACGTCACACCCTCTACCCTGTTTTTACATAACAGCAGGTGTTCTGTTAGTGTTATGCAAAGACAGTTCAGACTATCCCAACGCTCCAGTGCTTTGCACAGCTAGGGCTCACACAGACCGCGTTGGACCTATGGGGAATATTGCAGGAGAGATAGGGATATCAGGCAACAGGAGACTGGAGAATGGTTACATGAAGAATATTCATTCCTTTTCTTTAGTACATGAAAGATATCTTGGATATTTGCCAAATTGAGGGGTCTTTCAAATGTCTGTTATGGAGGTCCAAAGGGTCTAAATATGAATTGTCTTGGAAAGAACATGTGCAATAGTGAGGAGAGGACGCTCTTGAGTTGAATACGAAAACATACTTAAATCATGGAAAGAAAATATAGATATTTAGAATCAATGAACACAGGAGGCCAAAGAGCTCATAGCTCCAAAGTAAAGATTCAAGAATCAGAATCAGAAATAATGGCCAAACCAGCAACTCTATTTGCAGGACAGGCAAAGGTGCCTGAGGAATTAAAAATGCAAGGGACCAAAGTTGATAGCGGGTGAAAGGCAGTGATGGGTTTTGGTTGAGTAGACATGGTGCTTTCCCATGAATATTATCGCTCCTCTTTTTCTTTCTCTTTCTCAATTGTGCATGATTTCATGGCTGTCATGGGTTAGGGTCTGCGTCTCTTCCTATGGTGGCAGAAGGAACTGGACCATCAATGCCTGGAGTGATAACACATGTCATAGGGAGCACTGCACTGCTGCTTTTTGACCATTGGTTGACAGACCTTCTTCAAGCTTGTGGCAAGCCAATCCACTGGGCCTGCGTTGTTGCTCCCTTGGGTACCAAGCTCCAGCCGAATGCCCGTCAGTGTAGAACATGGGCAATGAGTTGCATCCATCAAGGGCCCCTGTAGTGTGGATGGGGAGTGCTGGGGTTCGAGGCTAGTGAGCTAGCGCCATTGGCTTCCATGTGCTGCTCTCCACTGGTAAACTGATGGGCTCCATTCAGGTGACTTTCATCCACCCCTTGCATTGTGAGCAGAAGCTTTGAGCATTAGGTACTGGAAGCTGGAAGTAGACGTGTCCAGCACCATCCCACACCACTTCTGTGGCTTCCTTTACATTGGTACCCCTGAATCCTACCGGTTCTCCCAAATGACGTCTATGAGGAGACCTATTTCCCCCTACCCAGAATGGATGAGCGAAAGAGAGCAATAGTGTATGTGTGTACATGTGTGCATGCATACATATGTGTTTGAGCATGTGTCTTTAAGTGTGTAATGGGCAATGGCTGCAGCTTACATAAATAACAGAGCCAGCCCACCACCCACATTTCCCCCAAAGCAGCTGTGTAGCTGCTATACACAGTGTGCCACCAGAGCACCTTCCACTGAATGTTTACTGGCTGGTGGTATGCAGCAATAGCAATCCAGCCATGCTAGGAGCACAGCAAGCCTGTCCGGCAGAGCCGCACCATTCTTGCGTCTTCAACCTTCTCTGGCAGCCATCATGGAATGCACATCTGCATACTCTGGACGGGGAATGTCAGCCACAACCTGATTGGCTGGCACCCAAACTTTGAGCATTGCTAATAATTTGATATTGATATTGATACTGCTGGCCAAACTGTAAAAAACTGGGCACTCAACCTGGATCTTCGCTTTAGGCAAAATAATCTAACTTCGCATAGACCTGCTCTGGTGCCTTTCTGACATTTACAGCTCAGCTCAACATTTCTCTTTTTAAAATGCGACAACTTCCAAAAGTTAAAAAAATGCAGTTTTTACATATAGTTTGTTGCACAATTTACATCCCAAATATTTTGATTGCTCAGCGCGAGCTCTTGTCTCTCAGGGCCAAGTCGGTTCCTTGGTGCTGCTCAGCTCTTCTGTTAATTTGCTGGTTTGGCAGGCATGGGCACGTGCTACATCATAGGATACAGCACTAGTAAGTGGCAGCAGATTTCTTTGTAGAAAACGCCCTATAGCACCCCACCTGACACATAGCATGTCTAAGCGCTTCAGACCGTCAGTGGATAAGGGCTTGGAATACTGTGGCCCCGGCCAGAATAGTCCATGGCTGTCGAAAGGACCAGTGCCAGAGTGAGTTACCCCAAACCATTTCTTGATGAAGGGGGACCACTTGTGATTTAGGCTACATTTTGATTTTGCGTAAGCTTAATTTTTTTTCCTCAAGGGCAGATGGTTGGCTTTGGTGCAGATGTTGTTTGAGGGTGTTTTCCACAGACAATATCCCTGAGCTGCTACCTAGCTTGAGACCTGGCCCATGCATCCCTTGGATGTGCACAAGGACAGAGTTTGTGGAGAGGTGGGAGTGGCCAAGGTTGCAGCACTCTGGTTGCTGATGTGAGTCAGATTCAAGCAGGAGCCTGCTTGGCACCGGTGATGGCTCACACAGCTGTATTATGAGGAACCTGTTAATGACCACAATGCGAATGATGCCGGCGAATTGTCCAGATGAAACTCCAGCTAAAAATGGCGAAAAGCAAGAAAAATATGGGGGGAGTGGTGCAAAAACAATCACCCCATTCCTGTAAGTGATTCTTTAGTCTCTGGCGATCGTAAATGCTGTGCCAGATGTCGGTCTACTAGACTTGAACCCCACCATTGATTGAACAGGACTGACGAGCACGGGTGATTTTTGTGGGGGTTATAGTTAAATGTGTTTTGTGGCTTTAAGGGCTGGATCATTCCAGTCTGCCCGAGAGGGTGGGGGAGCCACAAAGCCAGGGCTGTTTGCAGATGGTATTTCTGCACTTGTTATTTCTGCACAGCTTCGTTTTCGCCATTTCCCTTCCCCTGCTCTTATGTTATAATAGGCCTTGGAGGAGATAATGTTCACCTTGTCTGAATCAGCTATAAACCCCCTGCGCGGACCCCGTTCAGCACAGTGTGCGTCCTCCGCTACTGCAAGGCACCTGCTGCTAAAATGTGCAGGCCGAGGCCATCCGGCAGGGCCGCATTACAAATCTGCGACAAGGCTGTCAGCGCAGTGGGCCGCGCGCAAGCGGGGGCCCCTAACTGGTACCGGAAGCCCCGAAAAAGCAGCAGCGAGAAAAAAAAGGGAAAACAACGATGACAACATGGGCGTCCGCAGGGGGGGGCAAGGAGGGGCGCTTGCCCCCCCCCTGGAGCAACCCTCCTTGCCCCCCCTGCGGACGCCCATAAAAACCGTGATTTGAAGACGGGGGTCTCACTCTCTTTCCTCTCCTTTCTTTTATTTGCTTCCCTCTGAAATGGATCCAAAAAAGAAAGACGCTTTTACTGGAAATGTAGTATTTTTCTGACATTTAATTCCAAAGTGCAGCATTGGGAATAAAAGGCTAAAAATATGAAAAATAGATAAATAACTAAATAAAGTAAGACAGAGTGGTAGCAAACTGGCCAACCTGATTTTATTCACACTGAAACACATTAGCGCCACTTTTACAGAGTTTGCCAGTGAAGCGCTATTTTTGTTTTCTTGTCTTTGTTTCCCCTAGACTTGGAACTAGTGCACCAATCCTGGAGGTACCAAAATGTGTGGATTGGATAACAAATGTGTGCTGCGGCTCTGCGTCCAGGAATGTGGTCTTTTTACCATACTGCTTACGTTTTGTAAGGATATAAGCAATGGCCATTGAAATGGGTCCATTTAGGGCCCTGTAGCCGTGTCCTTAACTTTTCAGGCAAAAGCACTCACTGATTTCTGAATAGTGAGTGTAAAAGCATTAAGGTAACCATGTTGCTCCTGCTTACATTTTTCCATGGTTTGCTAAATGTTGCATTCCCTATAAGTGTTTGCTACTTCCAGGATGTTGTTCCTTTTTTTTTGTAGGCCGCATATTGCTCTTGTCTAGTGCGTAATTTAAATTGTGCATCCAGGTGTTTATAGCAGGCAACAATTAGGTTGTAGTTGAAAACAGTGGGAGTTTTTCTCAGTGGGGCAGTATGGTGTTCAGTGGGGGAGAGGATGTGGCACTATGGTCAGAGCTGCTGAATTTGGAACTGGGAACCAGGTTCAGCCTTAATAACCATCCCAATAGACCACTCTCCTGCGAGAGCACAATCACATGATAGACCTTAGAAAGCTTCGCAACACGCAGGCCTATGAAGCAACACACCCTAAAACAACAGTCACTGAGGTCACAGGACCCTTGAGAAGGGCCAGCTCTAGGGCGGTGCAACCAGTGTGACCACGCGGGGTGCTGACTTTAGGTCAATGCATCATGTTTGCAAGTATTTTATGGTTTTAAAAACGCTTGCTGCCTCCTTCCTGGCTTCCAGCAATTTTCGGCAACAATAAAATGTTATGAGGATTCTGGTGATTAATGTTCTTCCTAGAGAGAGATCAGAATTTTGTCTAGGGGAAGTTTTGACTCATGGAAAGGTAGCTCAGGTGGTTTATGTACCGGCTGCAAAGAACATGCGCCATGCAGATCACAAAGTGCACATAATGCAAATAGGTCAGTGGGCTACTGCTTTTGTCAGAGAGATCCTTTTGTTACTTGCAGTTTATAAGTTAAAATCCTAACTTAGAACAGTGAGCTATTAACTGTCATCTAAGAACTGAATACAAACTGCAAGGTATAAATTAGAGTGTTATGTTCATCCCCCGCCCCCCCCCCCCCCCCCCACCCCCTGTCTTTGATTATCCTAATGTCCCAAAAAGTGTTCTTTTGGACAGAAATCAATTCTGATTATTAAGGAGAACCCCCAACCATGGCATTACATTTTAAATTGTGTTTCTCCAGACCAATCACTATAAAACTATACGGGCTACTAGTATGGTTGTCATGTGACTCCTACACCTTGTAGTCCTTAGTCTTATGTAACATTTTCTATTCAGTGATTTACACACATATTGATTGTCTCTGTGTAATGTATGTGATGTAAAGTGCTCTGACACCCTACAATGGTATGAGTGGCGCTGTAAATCAAATTAAATGTATCTGAAAGAGAGTGGTCAAGGAAACTTGGGGGGGCACAGTTAAAGGGTGATAATGAGGGAATCCATGGCAGAGGTGGTCATTGGGGGGCACTAACAAAACATTAATGCACAGGACACCACCAGTGCTATGGCTGGCCCTGCCCTTGAGGCCAGTCTGCCTCACCCAAAGGTACCTCCATTGGCCTTGTTTCAGCAGCAGTAGCTGCAATTCACCAGGGATTGGCAATGCAGGATTTGCACACACCAAACTAAGTTCGCAAACTTCACAGTCTCCCTGCTTCATTCACAAGCACTTTTAACATGTGCTGCCTGCTGTGGGACCACTGGAATTAATTATGCAGCAAAGGATGACAACATTATGCCGTAGTGTTGACTAAATTATGCATTAAAAAAAGGCTGCAGCGTAATGCAGTATATTTTCAGATATTTTATTATTTTGACGTGTGTACACATGCTAACAGTCTCTGGAAAGGTTTTGCCTTATTAGTACCAGTGTAACATACAAATGCAGCAGTGAGAAAGGTCACCAGGCAACCTTTACAATAGGCCATCCACTCCGCAGCAACACAAGTCACATTTTATATTAACTTTTGATATGTTTGAGCTACAAACAATTTATTAGTTTAAATGGTCAGATCTTGCATTATGAGGCAAATATGGCAGAGCCATAATTTTAGAGAAAACATTTGCAAACTAGGATATTTTGCCATTCATGTTTGAACTGCTGTTGTTGAAAAAGGGTGAAGTGCTGGTGACAGAAATTCCATGGCTCGGAGACAAATTGCTTGTGTTTCCACATTTTATCGTATTTGGTACATTCTGTGATTAGAAGCATATCCCACTTTGTGAATATATTTTAATGTCAATAACTCATTATAACCTTAAATAATCATGTGTATCCATTGGTTGATTAAACTGGGCAGTGAAATGTCAAACAAATACTAAAAATTGGGTTGTCTGCGCATTCTAGTCACACCTCTGGCTCCACCCACAGATCCAATCCTTGGGTTATTCCTGCCCTCTGATTCTCTGCCCACTGTTCCCCTACTTTTTCCCCCCACTTCGACCACTGTGTAAGACTCAGCATTCCTGGACCTGTGATGTGGAGCAGCTGCGGGCGCCACATGTGCCACACATTTACGGTGCCGGGCTTCCACATAAGGGAGCTGGCCATTATTGTATCCCTAAACGTGCGCACGATGTCAGTTTGACATTGACTACACGTAGAGGGACTCTTAAGTTTCTTTTACAAAATTTAGCTAACATTTGGACCTATACATTTTATTTTGTATAAATTAATTGAATGTGTGTTAAATTTGGCAATGCCCGGGGAATTCTAGTAAAGGGAGCACCCACTGTCAAATCACTAGCGTGTGTGATTGCTGCATTATTTATTACTAACTTTGACGTTGTGCTTTAACTTTGGATAAAAGTTACCATGAATTCTAGCACCAAGAAGCCAATATTGGTAAATATGTGTGCTACAAATAATCCCTAACATACACTGTGCCTACAGTATATTTAATCTGGTGCTTTAATTTAAAGTATGATAAAAATCGAATCGTGCTGAAGACAGCCTTGATTGGTGTTGGATCAAGGACCCAGAAGTCTGCACACCTAGCAGACAGAGATAAAGCACCTTGTCAGAAAGTTTAGCGTTTTCCCTACAGGTGGTGTTTGTTGGCCCGTGGCAGGGTCAGTCACATGTCCTGGATTCCTGGCATTTAATGGAGTCTATCCTAGTTCTGCGCACCAGTGTTTCTTGTGCCCCACCTGGCACACATCATGTCGGAGGATGGTGATGAAGTTAACATTTTGCCCCCCCCTGGAAAAATTTCTGCGGACGCCCATGGATGACAACAGGTATAAGGCAGCAAAGAAGCTACTCACATCTCACATGGGTAAGCCGAGGTCTCTGCCCTAAAGGAATCACTCACTGCCCATACTGTGTCCAAGTCATGAAATTGCAGCCATGACAGCCCCATCTTTGTACGATGGAGCACCTGGACCCTCCAGCGGGGCGTCCATCGTTAGCCTTAGATTTAAGCATGCCGCCGGCCAGCCTGCATTGCTACCCTACATACACCATCCAACACGCCTCCCCCAGTCTCCCCATGGTGTTGGAAAACAGGTACAGGTAGAATATTGCAGGGGCAAACAGAGAGCAGAAAAGGAATATTTGTTTCTAAATCAAGGGACCAATGTTGTCCCCAAATTGCCACGTTAGTGATGTTATCACGTATTTAGTGTAAATGCCTCTCGTTTTTTCTGTAAGTGTCGTAAGTGGAATCCTCATGGCACTGATGGGTGGATCGAAGGCACACATTTATAAAGAGCGCATTACCCAGATTCCAAACTACAAACTTATGCATTTCCTTGATGTCAAGATTGAATATTCACTGGGGATCAAGGACAGTACCCTGTAAAAAACAACGTGGATGGTGCTTATGCCCTGCAAGTTGTAGACTTTTTTTGGTGTTGAGGGTCTGTGAATATGCTGTATTTATGTACTGATTTATCACTCACAGTGATGGATTGACTGGACACCTGGAGGAAATATGAGCTGTAATCTAGAAATAATGGTGAGTCTCTGGTGAAAAGATATTGAAACAATCAAGTTAGTCCAGGGTACCCTGGTAACCAGAGATAAGTAGTACTTTTGAATTTAAAAGAAACTGTGTATATCAATGTGTATGTCCTGATCAAGGTGGAGTAAACCAAAGAAACACCGAAACGCTGCGTCAATATTCTAGGAAATATTTTTTTGATCAATTTGGATAGTCTTGGAATCCTTGATTAGATTTGTATAAATTATTAAGAAAGGATACATTACAACATGTGATGTGCAATATTGTGATTATTTATGTATTCAGAATAGCCTTAAAATTTGTTCTCATGTAATGGATGTTAAAATAAATAAGACAATATTTTTTAAATATAATATTTTTAGTGCTATTTTGTTGTGGTTGTGGTAAACAGGAGTGAAATTATTGAGGATTACATTTAATATACATAGTGTCAATTTGTCACAGGGAAAGCTCTAGGTCTGTTTTGCACTAGGAATTTGCTTCCCTATGAACAAAGAATGTTTTCAGTAAAAGCGGTTGCAATTTGCACACTGACATTTACCAAATGCATTGGCATTTTACATATCTGGCATATCACTAATAGGTCAGCTGGCAAAATATCAAATAGTAGTGGCTTGTAATTCAACCCACCTCATAAATATAAATAAGGTAGGCAATTTACAACCCACTACGTTTCACTGCCATCACAGAGCTGGTGTCTTGCTGGAGTCATGTCTGTGATTGCTTTTAAATGAAGCAATTATTTAGTTTAAGAATGCAGCCTGTTTTCCTTAAAGGAAAATGAGATACATTAAAAAAATGAAAAGTGTCACAAACTATGTTTTCGGTTGGACCACTGCCACTTCTAAAAAAAGGTTTTGTCAATATTCACGAAGGGGAATGGGTCACTTGGATACCCCTTCCTGTTGCCAAATGAGCGACCATGGTTTGGACCACACAAATCATTGATACATTCCAATCCAATACATTCCTTATGGAATTGAAAATTGGAAGGGACACTTTAAAAACAACCTTCTAATTTGAAATTCTGTATGTACTATGAAACCTACTTCGTAATTCGGTAACGTGTAACTAAATCACAGTTTAGGTTTTGTACATACCCAAAAGTTGTTTTGCGGTTGCAAAGACTCAGATTTTGCAAATGATAGCCTTTGCAACTGCAAAGTAGCTGTGTATAATAGGCCGTTTGGGTGTAACACACAAGTCCAATCTTTGAAAACCAGCAAGGCATATTCAGCAGTTCAGTAATTTTAAGTCCACATAGTGGGTGCCATTAAGTTAGGTAATGATTGCACTTATTATTCAAGCCTTCGTGAGACACAATGCTTTGTACCAAGTTCCCTTACTTTTCCCGTTTCACTGTTACACAAAACGTTAGGGGGGTGGGGGAGCGCATGTACATCTGTGTGTGTGTGTGTGTGTGTGTGTTGTGTATTTTGTAAGACTGCACGCAAGCATGAGTGTCTGTGTGTGTTTGTGTCTGAGGGGTGTGTGTACAGAAGCCTAATAGAGCCAGCTGCTCTGAAATGTACCAGCATACATGCAATTCATCATCTGCGACACAGGCCCCGATGGCTGTAGAACTGCATTACCAAGGCAGCCTCGAGCTTTCAGCAAGGGGATTGTATACTGAATCTTTCGGAGTGTATGGCGCTAGTGTGTGGATCTATGTCCACCCACTCTCCTCCCCATCCTCCACCCTGGGGCAGCCACATTGCCCACCCCTAGTACGCAGTTCACCATTTTGCCTCAAGAAGAACCCCCAGTGTATGTATACAATCAGCTTGTCGAGTTGTGTAGTTTTCTCTCAGATGACAAGCAGAGACTGTTGTGTACACTAGAAGTGCCTAATGTCCGGGGCCGGACTAGCCGTAGCGGGCACTAGGAGTTTCCCTGGTGGTCTGCCAGGGTGGGCATCTGTTTTGGCCGTTTTTAGGTCTCAGCCAGCATAGGCTGCGCTTGCGCAGTCTCCCTGGTGAGATTTTATGTTTTCTAGTACGGAGGTAAACGAGCTAGCTCTTCTCCATTGGCTGGCTTCCTAAACGGCGGCAAGCCATTGGAGAAGAGCTTTGTCTGTCACTTTAAGCCACATCCGTTTGGATTGAGGGGCGTGTTTTTTGCTGCCCTTTCTCTCCGTGACGTCTTCAGTCACGCAACAAAAAACACGCCCCCAGTCTGAAAAGGACGGGGCTTATCCGCAGCTGCTGCCACCATTTTGTTTGTACAGCGCTCTGACACCTTTGGGTAAAGTCTGCGCTATATAAAAATGCATTAAATAAGATAATGCTACCGGGTCTGAGATTTGCAATTACGTGTATTGTTGTCTCTGATTCTAAGCTCCTCCTAGGTACCTCTGTTCCCGGAACTAGATGTGCTCGGCTCGCGTTGAGGGAGGAGCAGCGGACTGAGCGCTCCCGCACTTCCTGTCTCCCATGCCGAGGTCTGTGCAGAGGTGAACAGGCAGAAGATCGAAGGGGGCGGCGTGGGCACCGTGCAGGATGAATGCGGCCAAGACGGCGGTAAGGACGAGGGCCCAGGCGAGGGGAATGTGGGAGAGAGTGAGGGCGAGTGAGTGGAAAATGGCAGCTCCCCTTCCTGCTGCAGAGTCGGAGCCATCCACAGATGCGGGGGAGACACCAGTGTGAGAACCGAAGGCATACTGCTTACCCCACCGGAACAGCAACGACCAACAACTGTGAGCATGGTGCACCACAGGTGAAAGAAAAAGTGTATAGCAGTTAGCGGCAGGGTGCCAGACTGTGTGTGTCAGCAACAGTGACGGTGGTCACAAATCGTGTCCCAATGCTGCAAGACCCTGCGCGGAAACTGCAAGCCAGAGGCGGGTTAGGCATATCGCGACCCCCTTGAGATGCAATGAGGGGGTAAATCAGTAAACCATTGTGCATAGTTGTGGGCTTCCGACCCACAACAGAAACTGAAACCGAAACCACCAGGTCCCAGTTAACGCTACTGGAAAATGGCGGCCATCACAATGAGACCGCATCGGAACCCAAAGCATGCAAGCAGAGACTTTGGACACTTATAAGAGGGTATATGGGTCGGGCGAGGGCTATGCACGTAACAGGTAACGGGCAGACAAGCGCCTTTTGAGAGCTAAGTCAGGCACTATGTTCTACAGCGCATAGTGGTGCTGAGGAACCTCCGAAGGCAAGCGGAGCTGGTGTTTGACATTGTTCTAAGTCAGGGGGCCACCCACTTTATGTGCCTCAGTGTTCGAGTAGTGGCAGTGTCTCTTATCGTTTGCAATTCCGGTGGCTTCTACCCTGGCTTCTACCCTGTCTCACTGGCGGCAGACGCTCTTCCACTCAGGTTACTCTCAGCCTCATAGACCGCCCCCAACTCAGATCATATCCAGAGGCCTTCGCACTGTATTCACCTCATTAGACGGGTTTCGGCAGTGTCCTTAATATATATGATGCTGTTCCATGCTGCACCGTCTCACAGCCTGAGTTGCACTCTCCCCCCCTCAGTTGATTTACCCCCCCGCGGTCTGTTCCATCCGGGTTTCTGGCAAGAGTAGAGCTGTGGCGGGGAGTCATGTTGCAGATACCGTGCCCGCCGGGGGCTCCTTGCACTCAGCATTCGTGTTGTTCCTCTATGCATCCCCGTGGCCCAAGTTCTGTCCTGTGTTCAGACGCCCGCTGCTTTGCCCCGCAGCACGTCCATGGGATCAGCCACTCGAGTCAATCACTCAGGGAGACCGCGCTGATGAAGGAGGTCCCCGCTGGGCACACTTCTCTAGGTGGAACGCCACTACTGTGCTCCCTCATCACTAGCGGGTCAAGTTCTGGGGTCCTGGGCCGCACTGGTGTTCCACTGCATAACGGCAAGCTGCTGGGGTAAGGGGAGGGCGCCACTTACTTGTAAATGTTGCTGCTGTCCTGGGAAGTCACATGCGTCACTCCGGCTCCCTCGCTAGGTCTTTGGAGAGCGGCTGCGTCACGCCCTTGTCGCCATTTGGTCTCCTGATTGCTGAGTTCTTAAATTGATTACTCGGTCAGATGGCAGTGCAGACTAGCACCGGCATGCTCAGTGGCTGCACCGGGTGTTCCGATTTCAGGAACACTGCATTATGTTGGTGATGATGCGGTTTAGCACAGCTTTATGGATGATGTGCGCAGTGCTCCAAGCGGCCATTACAGTCGCTGGTCCGGCCACATCCCCCAGAGGTCATCACTTTTGAGATTGGGTCTGCGCTTAAATTATGTAAGGGACGGCCTACAACATTCAGTTTTGGGGCCCTGTGCTTATTTTTCATCATCGAACTTAGAGCAAGAAAGCGAAAAAACAGAAAAGTAATTAAAACCAGAGAATATAAAGAACCTGCAAGAGTGTGTGGCTCTGTGTGTGTGTGTGGCTCTGTGTGTGGCTCTGTTGTGTGTGTGGCTCTGTTGTGTGTGTGGCTCTGTGTGGGGGGGTTCTCTGTGTGGGTGCAAATGCAATAGGTCTCGCATTTGCGAGAGATTAAGCTATTGGCATTGTAAATGACAATGCCATTTCTTTATATGTTTTAAAAACATAAACAAAAATATGTCATGAGCAATGCCAATAGCTCTAACTTTAACAAAGAGGAGACCATTGCATTGTAAATGCTTGTTGTTATTGGAGGCCAGTTTTCCAGCATAGCTGCGATATCGACCCCCTGTACCAAAATCACCCAAAACCAGCCCTAGAAATCAGCTCGGGCGCACCACCCCCGGCTCGAATCCCCCCACAACCCCCCACAACCCCCCACCCCCTCCCTCCCCTGTGGCGGAGCAGTTTAGCAGAGCCGGTTTCAGTTCCCAGTCAGGCCCTGCTAATGTCCCTGTCTCATCCATGATTCCATGAACCTGTCCAACACTTGCTTTTGTTTAAGGATGTCTGGGTTTCGGAGATGAAATAATGAAGGTTTAAATCAATACTAAAGGGCATGAGCAGTATCGTGCATTTCTCAAAAACTGTCCAGGTTTACTCCAAGTAGAGATGCTTCACTTAGTTAAGTTCTACTGTCATGCCAAGTTTGATGTAATTGCATTCACGGTTTTTTTCCTGTGTTGAAGAGCAAAGTTTCCTATGGCAGTCAAAATAGAAACGTTCACAGTTTTTCTGATCTTTTCCTTCCCCCTTGATAAACTGAATGAATTTTGACAGGGTTAACACTTTTTAATGAACTTTTTGAAGGACGTTTTGTGAAGATTCATCCAATAAAGCAAAAAAGGTTTTAAGCAAACAAATGCATTTTCTCTGGAAAATCTGACAACAATAACTAAACAGTCACTATAGCAGACTGGAAGTTAGACAGACAGACAGCCAAACAGACAGAAGACAGACAGACAGACAGACAGACAGTCAGACAGACAGACAGACAGACAGACAGACAGACAGATAGATAGATAGATAGATAGATAGATAGATAGATAGATAGATAGATAGATAGATAGATAGATAGATAGATAGATAGATAGATAGATAGATAGATAGATAGATAGATAGATAGATAGATAGATAGATAGATAGATAGATAGATAGATAAACTAGCTGGGTTGAGCATCTATTGTACAGATCTGAGTGTAATCACCATTTTAAATCCCAGCAGAGCCAGGTTCCCTTTCAACTACAATACATAGCAGTAAGTAAGCTAATATTATGTATATTAAACTCTATCCAACATTACGATTTTTTTGGTGTGTTCTGTATAGTCAATATTGTTAATTCTAGTAAATTCTTTTAAAAATGTGACAATGTCATCTAGCACAGCTTTGGTTTGAAAAAGTACAAAATGTGTTGGCAATTAAAATGGCCCTTCACATGCTTCAGCCAGTGGCATTAAAGGAAAGCACCTTTCTTAATTATTTAGTAAACCCAATGGTTGGGAGTATGTTCTTAGCTCTATTTTTCCTAAGAGCTAATGACTTGTCCCTGCTTCTGTCCACAGGCAGCTGTCAGGGTACTCCCAAGCTGGTTTTTCCAAATTGGAAATTAGAATTAGAGGGAGGCTTTGGCCTCTGCCTGCCAGAGATAACCGTGTGAGTGACAGGCGGGCCATGCAGGCGCTGTTCCCCGCAGCCTTCCCCGCCCAGGACAGGGTAGGAGGCAATCCATGCTGGTGCCATTGTTTTGGGGACATCCTCCTCAGCACTGCTGTTCGATGGTTAATCACTGTGCAGATTATAAATCCAACTGTGTCCCTTCCCTGAGGCTCTAGCAGCCAGCCAGTAATCTGTGACAGGCCGACTGGTTAGGTTGAAGAGTCACAGACATGCAGGCGTGCCTGAGGAATGGCCAGGATTCAAGCCTTCAGCTAGTGCTGGGATGTTTGTAGTTATAACAAAGACTTTTTTTACACAAAACTATATATGATAAAGTAACATTGTTGAAAACCATCATGAGTAGTAGAGTTTTTTTTAATGTTATCTTTCCATCATGGTCTCCTGTCTACTTTGCACATCATGGCTCAGGAAGCTCCGGGTACTGCGCCTGATGCTAGTGTAGGCTGGCAGGCTTCCAGTACCATTCAGTTAGTCCCCTTTCTATTACTCCTCACTGTAGCAGAAAGAGGACTGGCAGAGCTCCGCCAGCTTCCCTCATGTGGACTACCTGACCTGGTGTATTGAGGTTGAAGCTGCCCGTCCATCCCTGCTGGTCACTCTGCCGCTTACCGTTATGCAGAGTCTACAATGTACTTTTCACAATGAAAACCTTCTGGTACTTCTCAGTATTACTTGTTATCACAATAGTTTCCTAATGTTTGTCTTTCTTTTTTATTATTGAATGAAGTGGAGAGCGCTTAGAGACCTCCCGGTGATAGGCGCTCTATAAAGTGCAATCTAACATAACATAACATAACATAACAGAGTTGGGCTCGGATGTAAGAGGCTGTGATATGAGACTGGAAGAGGAGGACTCCGGAGTCAGAGGTTATAAACATATCTCTGTCTCTCGTAAATCTCCCTGCTTCACTTGACGCTTACGCCACAGATTTTCTGCGACAAGACTGGAGCATGACTCTGAACGTCAAGCGTAACACCAAAGCACTTTGCACAAAGGCCACTCTATAAACACGCACTTTCCTAACCAGGCTCAACTAACAGAATAGCGTTTTACTCGACCGCCTGGAGGGCTTTCGTAGCTACTATAGAAACATGTTGATACAACAACATATTAAACAGCAGAGGCGGCTTGAGAGTAAGAGGCCAGGATTGAAGGTGGTAGAGGAGGCTGAGGAGTAAGCTCTGGTGGTTGCTTCTGGGTGGAAGGACCCCCACAATGGCTCTTTGGTGGGTTAAGGTTTGGGATGTATATGCCATGGAACGCTTGACCGCAACAGTGCGAGACTACGCTTTGATAAAGTATGACCCCCTTTCTTAAAATATGTAAAAGAAAGATGCACACTGCACATCAACACACTCTCATGGCTTGATAGCCACTGCTGGGCCTCATGGGCCGCGATGGGGTGGACCTAGCTTGAGAGGTGGGTGGAGGGAGAGTTGATAGGGATGTGAGCGGAGGTTAAATGTTCCCACCCCCATGGGTGGCCTTGGGGTCCCCTAGGATAGCGAGGTACCGAAAGGGGGTGATGATGCTGAGGGGTTGGAGGGGCACATTATATAGAGAAGTTGTTTGAATTATGTTGTATCCTATAACTTCTGCGTTGTTTACCCTAAGTCCATCATCTGTATCTAATGAGCAAGATATTACTTTTGTATCTACTTCTGTACCTCATTGACCACTATTGATAGATATCTTTGCTTTTGTATGCCTTATTTGTTTTGTATGATTTTCTTTAAGGGAATGTAGTGGTGGGTCTGGGCTCAAGCGACTGAGCTTCTGCTACAGGGAGGTTTCTGTTTGGGTCTATACAGTGAGAGCATTACAAATATGAAGCCACTAACACAAAAACCGCACTCGAGCAATAAAGCCATCAGGTGGCACCACGTGCCTCCCTTATCAGGGATACTTACATGGATCAGCCCAAACTATGGAGACATCTGTGGTAATGACACTCAATAAGAAAATGTAAAGGGACAAGGAAATACAGAAGACTAGTGGTGGTGGAAAGCTGTCAGGATTCAAAGAGCTCCTCTAAACTAAGGCGACACTCACATAGACACATGTTCAGACTACCCTGCCCCACATCAGAACACCGTCTAACTGGGATACACAGCTTCAGGCTTTTAATAACCTAACAGCCTCATTGAGAAGTTCACAGCAGAAATCTAAGCACTATAGGCAAATAATGTAGCATACAAAGGGCCAGGCTTCCACAGGCTACAAAACCCCATACTCTGAATCACAGCCGTCCATTGAAGCATCAACCACATTGTCATATTGTAACCTTATACATGCTAACAAGGTGGACTATTTACAATCCCAGGGTACCCGGCCTTGTCAGTTCAGTAGCAATTGAATACCTCCCTCCCCTGGAATCGGTTTAGAGGCTGGACAGCCGACCCTTCTGTGAGCAGTAAAATCACTGCTAGATCTTTGGCAACAACTGAAGCGGCTTGTGATAAAGTGCTCTGATGTTTTGTGGAGTCAAGATGAGGGACAATGCAAATTCCAACTTCCACTGTACTATTAAACCTATCAGAAATGTACTGTGGTGTTATGATAATGGGTTCAATGTTCTTAATTGCTCTTGTATAGGAACTATGCACAATCCTTCCAGAGGCTGCTTCTGTGCATGCATTTGGGGTGAGATACAACCTAACCAACAAATCAATGATCAATAAGGCGGTACCAGCTAATTTGAGGCTAGCTTCTAGGGTGAATAATATTCCTTTTTGAGAAATGTATTTGGTGATTTTTTGCAAGGCAAGGTGGTTAGTTATCTGAGTCAGTCTCCAGATAGCTGGTTCCAAAAGCAAAGCCACAAGCACCGAGATAAGACGGTGGGCTTTTGGTGTAGCTGTCTTGTAATTAGTTTTCTGTACTGTTCTGATGAAGTTTAAGTTGCCCCTTGTGATGCTGGTTTGTTGATGTGCTCTGTTGTTGGTTTGATGATGTATTCTGGGCAGCAATGTCATTGTAGTACACCAGTGCGGGTCCTGTTTTTTATGCTCACTGGATGTGCCAGGGACGCTATGTATTTTCCTGTATCCAATCTGGGGTACTTTTTATGTATGCATTGATTGCAATAAACCTAATTACTGACCTGTGGTACTGGTGATGTAACTCTATGCAAGTAGCAGAGCACCAGTTATATGTAACCTTGTGCCCACATCCGTAGCCTGCACTGGCTCCCCGTCAAGAAGAGATGCCACTACAAACTGCTTACACATGCCTACAAAGCCCACCACAACACGGGACCAGACTACCTGAACAACTGCCTGACCTTCCACCAGCCCACCAGACGTCTACCACCCTGGCCCTCACCACTGTCCCCGAATTTGTCATACCCGAACCAGAGAACACTTCTTCTCCCACCTCTCAGTCAAAGCCTGGAACGACCTGCCCATCCAGCTCCAAACGTTTACCTCCCTCGCCGACTTCAAGAGTAGATGCAAGACCTGGATTTTCGAGTCGATCTACCTTACGCATGTGCCTGGACACCCCTTGTGGTGATTAGTGCGCTCTACAAATCTCTGATGTCCAGTGCACACTTCCTGGCCTTGCAGCTCTTGTAATTTTGGGATTTGTCATTTATGGCGGGCTTGTGGCAGTGCACTGGGATTGTCTGGGGTGATAAAACAATCAAATCAGGGATTTCGTAAAGCACGGCTAATCTCCAGTTAGGGTCTCAAGGCGCTGGAGTGGGTGGGGTGTTCTGCAGTTCAGCCGAAGAGCCTCAAATTGAGCCAATGACGGTGATTGCCTGAGATGCAGAGGCAGGGAGTTCCAGGTCTTTGCGTCAAGGTAGGAGAAGGATCCTCCTCCAGTCAAGATATTGTGGCTCTGGCGATGCATAGCTGTGATTCTCTAGGTGAGATGGCATGCGTTTTGTGGGTTGGTGCCACCTGCTGACTGCACAATGCTTCAGGGGAGGTAGGAAATAAAGACAGAAATGCGGCTGTTCTCCTTGAATAGCGAGGTCTCTGACAGCACACTGGGACGTGAGGCTATTGCGAGAGTAGAATCGCAGCGCGGGTCTTTTGTCAGGGCTGACAAGAGCAATTTCTCTGAATGATGGTTTGGGAGATGAACCTGTTTTCATCCATGTTTACAAGTGAGAAGGTGCAGTGGGGAAGGGAGTGGGCAGTGTGCCCATGCAAACACTTGTGCTTCTCTACTCATGTGCCTTGGAATCTCTTTGTCCTTTGTCTAGTTATTTGTTTGTCATTTTAGTGGATTCAGATTATCTTTGTTATTTTTTGGTACGATGTCAACCATTTTACAAAAATGTTACTTGGTTATGGTAGGCTTTCAGCCCGCCCTCTTCATCCCTTGGTCTGGTACTGTCATTCGCGGTATTCATTTGTCCTCTACAGCATCCAGCATGGGCCAACCCTCGTCAGCCATTGGTTAACTTCACTCTGAGTGATGTCATTCTGTCCTGTCACAAGAAGCACATCCACACAGGAAGTAGTCCCCTTAAGTGCCAGTGACTACTGTGGCAATGTGTACTTTTTGAGACAAAAAATATTTTTGGTTTTAACCAAAGGTTTTTTGGGGGTTATGAGGGCCTGACAGCTTCACCAACAATATAGTTTTGCAAAAACCATGACATAAAAAGGCAATCATATGCGAAGTGAGTAGTTTGGTGGCTAACATCAGATCTATTGGCTTTGCCTGTGCGTGCTTCAATAGTTCCGATGTTGGTTTCCATCCACAGGTATCTATGTCTTTTCCATACCTCAGTGCTTTTGTTTGTGCTTGAATATTGGCACTGCCACTTTAAATCAAGGGGAGAAGAGGTCTTTCGTTTTCGTTTCCTTGGAAAGAGAGAAGGCCTGATATTGGTATTTCATTGAGATCAGAAGCCTTGCAGTAGCTTCAATGGGAGCGGAGACACACCACTGTCATTCCAGTTGGACTAGAAACCTGTAGTGGGGTCGCCAGGCTAGTACCAGAGGTTTTGCTTGACAAAAGCTAAAAATACGTTGTCAGGATTCCCAGAGGCCAGTTTTCCAGCCCCCAACTTCAATGTGCTGGCGGGGCAGTGCCCTGAATTCTTTTGCAGGCATTTGGAGTTGGGGTGAAGTCTGCTACCTTCTTTAAAGGTGTGCCTCTTCTCTAGAGGGGGCCGTTTCTCATCCCAGGTCACTGGCTTTCAGGCTAGAGAACTTTACACTTCATGCTGGCTCTTCTGTCTAGTGGCAAAGAAACTCTGCAACTTTCAGATGTCCTTTCCCCTCGTCTATTTGCGATTGTGACGGCCACAGTGGAATCCAGACATCATCCTGGCTGGAGCAGTCAACTGGTTGATGGCTACTCTGGAAGGTTCAGTCGGTCTATAGGGATAAAAGTCCACTCTCCCAAAATAGCTTTTTTTCAATGTACTTAACTGTTCCCTAATTTTTGGCACGTCCAAGTTGCCCTTAAGCTAAGGGTCGCACAGACACTAAGTTCAGTGCTCATCAGTTTAGCTGTAGTCTACTCCTAGGACACGGCGGAGGCCGCATCCCCCCGAACTCCCTCACTCTGAGACTCCCTGTGGATAGCATTGAGGGACCATGTTTAGGAGTACAGCAGAACAATACCTCATGGGTGAGGTCTCCCGACCTGTCAGACATGACCTCACTGCCCCTTCGTAACTTGACTCTTTTCCCCTTTGCGTACAGTGTTGTATGTTACCGTAAACTTTTTCCCACGAGTACCCTGTAAAACGGGCCGGATGTGTTAAAATGGTGGATGTGTCCCTATAGATAATCAGCAGGTCCCACCCCTGTTTCTTTCTTCTTTTTCCTTGCTGCTTCTCTGAAGAGGAACCCATGTTCTTTGTTAAGCAACAAGAATCCTTGATATCCGGAACAGCACAGTGGGAGCTGACAAGCCTTGGTCAGCCTAGCCACATTCCTCCTCCCTGTCCCTCTGCCCCCACAACCCACCCAAACACTCCCTCATGGAAATCAGGACTGTAATTTCCGGACATACATATGGCCTTCCCAGGAGAGGACAACTTACAAAAAATTCCACCCGTCTGAAATGGTTGGCACACATTTTTTGAATATTTTATCTATCTTGACTTACGGCCTTCTGCTGGCAGAGGGATGCTGGCCCAGGTGTGATGCTTTGGAAGAGCCCGAAGACCCTCCGTTGCAGCAATTCAAAGACTATACTACACCTACCTGAACGGTTGGTGCATCCGCGACATAGGTTGTCATATACATTGGTTGAATTTGTTGTTGATAACAGACAAGTGCTGCACATATCGGGTCACAGTTCAAAATGTGTACATGAGTAACTCATTCACACAAGTAATGAGATGTGTAGTTCATTCATTCAGGTTGGCAGTCACTCGTCCAATGTAGGTAGTTTAGTTCTGAGTGGATTACTAGCATAATTCTTAAAGCATCTTGTAGAAACAATACTAATTTTAAATATTGGAGGTTCTCTAGCAGAAGCCTAGATGACCACAAAACCTGACCCTTTCACTGCACTGGGAAGAGAGAGCTTGCAGTTTTATTGCAAAAGGAGTAGAATCCTGACACTTCATGGCAGTGAAAGGAGACATCATTCAGTTTCATTTCAGAGGCAGCAGAGACCTTGCACTTTCTTTGTAC
The DNA here is from genome assembly GCF_964263255.1 of Lissotriton vulgaris. NCBI lineage: Eukaryota > Metazoa > Chordata > Amphibia > Caudata > Salamandridae > Lissotriton > Lissotriton vulgaris. The sequence goes on from NC_141687.1 coordinate 351,898,167, forward strand.
TGGAGCAAAGATCAATCACGTTTAATTCAGTTGCAGCAGAGACCTTGCACTTTGATTTCAGTTGATGCAGAAAACTAGCACTTTCATTGCAGTTGCACTTTCTTTAGTTGTTGATGAGGTTTGGAATGGTTGAAAATCTCCCGATAGTTGTCTGCCTGGTTGTGGAACTGAACCCTAAGATCCTATAATCAGGGTCACTAGAATTATGCAGCTACAGAGGACCAAATTATGTGGCAGGGTTGACTACATTATGTGGCAAGAAAAGCCAAATCATGCGGCATAATGCAGCATTATTTGTAATAATGTTATTTCATTATTTTGTTATGTGTACACTTGATAACACTCTATGGGCTTAGGTTGCACCTGGTTGGTACCAGCTTAACACCTAAATATAGCCACTAGCAACAGAAAGGTGACCATCCACTGTACAGCATAACTTTTGAGCTAGAAATACATTTTGAGTAACATTTAAGCTTGAAACACTTATGCGTGGATGCTGAGCGGAAAGGATCGTTGACAATGTTGTCGTGGATGGGCATGATGATGCCTTAGGAATTCCCTATTCATTCAGCGCAATAAGCTGGGGAAACTACATTGAATATCGAGGCTTAAGGAATTTAATATTACTGTTATTTAAGCCCTGATGAAGTTCCTACTGTTGGAACGAAACGCGTTGCTGAGCTGTATGTGCTATTGAAAAAAAGAATGAGTTGAAATAAAGGCTTTGAAACTACAAGAGTGTTTGGGCTTCATTACCTGGCGCACCACCACATGCTTCATCATCTAAGCATCTGGAACACTAAGGCACCACACAACGGCTGATGCTGGAGAGTCAGTGCGCAGAACTTGACACTTATGAAACTAGCGTGAGGTGCTATAAGTCCGCCGTTGGGTTCCCCTTTATAGACTTGATAACACTCTCTGGGCTTGGGTTGCACCTGGTTGGTACCAGTTTAACACCTAAATATAACGACAAGCAACAGAAAGATGACCATCCACTGTGCATCAGCATGCGTTGCTGCGTGTTTTGTAACTTTTGAGCTACAAAATAAATTTTGAGTAACATTTGAGCTAGAAGCCCATTTGTTTGTGTTAAAACGTGCAACTTATGCAGAAGATGATGGAGTATGTGGCAAATGCAGCAAATCAATAATTATGCGAATATTGCAGAGGTTTCGCAATCACATAATTCCAGTGGCCCTACCTATTCTATAGAAAGTAAAGGTTGCATATAGGACAGGCAGTAACAGACCAGTGAAATTCCTCTAACGCTACTATACTATAGATTGTTTGTTTTCCAAGAAACAGGTTGTCAGCCGGGTCCACCCTCCCCGCGTGTCACTCATTCAGACAGCAGAAGAAAGTGCTTAGGGTGGCGATCCACGTCAACAAACCCAGCACCCCGAAACTGCCTGGTATGCCCCGCAGCGAGGAGTGAACACCAAGCGGTGCCTTCTTAGCACTCTGAATAGGACAGAGCCCGTCTATCCCTCACCAAGAACACGGTGGATGTTTGGAAAAGCCTTTAGCTGGATTGTGGCTGCCTTTCCCAGAATTTTCAATTCGTAATCGAAAGATAATTCAGTGAGAGGGATTGAGAGATTGCTTTTTGATTAATGGGCCTATCTACGCCGGTTTCAAGCAAACCAGGAAAAATCCAGTCTGAAAGGAGGTGGTATAAATACTGTAATGATTGGTAGAAGTGTTTCACAACATTCTGCAATCCCTCTGAGAGGGCTCGAGTAATTAAATCAATCTTAGCTACATAAGAAGCAAAAACGGTGTACTTTCATTCACTGGGAGCAGAGGCACTTCGTGTTCATTGCTTCGAGGTCGCAGCCCATGGGCTGTCGACGCACTGGCACTTTTATTGCAACAGAAAATAGCCTCTGCACGTCCATTGCAGTGGACTCTCAGCAGGACTCTGGCACAGTAGCTTTAATGGGCAGTACCAGCACCCCTCAGCAGGGCTCTGGCACAGCTGCTTTAATGGGCAGTACCAGCACCCCTCAGCAGGGCTCTGGCACAGCAGCTTTAATGGGCAGTACCAGCACTCCTCAGCAGGGCTCTGGCACAGTAGCTTTAATGGGCAGTACCAGCACCCCTCAGCAGGGCTCTGGCACAGCAGCTTTAATGGGCAGTACCAGCACCCCCCAGCAGGGCTCTGGCACAGCTGCTTTTATGGGCAGTACCAGCACCCCTCAGTAGGGCTATGGCATTGTGACTTTAATGGGCAGTACCAGCACCCCTCAGCAGGGCTCTGGCATTGTGACTTTAATGGGTAGTACCAGCACCCCTCAGCAGGGCTCTGGCATTGTGACTTTAATGGGTAGTACCAGCACCCCTCAGCAGGGCTCTGGCATTGTGACTTTAATGGGTAGTACCAGCACCCCTCAGCAGGACTCTGGCACAGTAACTTTAATGGGCAGTACCAGCACCCCTCAGCAGGGCTCTGGCACAGTAGCTTTAATGGGCAGTACCAGCACCCCTCAGCAGGGCTCTGGCACAGTAGCTTTAATGGGCAGTACCAGCACCCCTCAGCAGGGCTCTGGCACAGTAGCTTTAATGGGCAGTACCAGCACCCCTCAGCAGGGCTCTGGCACAGCAGCTTTAATGGGCAGTACCAGCACCCCCCAGCAGGGCTCTGGCACAGCTGCTTTTATGGGCAGTACCAGCACCCCTCAGCAGGGCTATGGCATTGTGACTTTAATGGGCAGTACCAGCACCCCTCAGCAGGGCTCTGGCATTGTGACTTTAATGGGTAGTACCAGCACCCCTCAGCAGGGCTCTGGCATTGTGACTTTAATGGGTAGTACCAGCACCCCTCAGCAGGGCTCTGGCATTGTGACTTTAATGGGTAGTACCAGCACCCCTCAGCAGGGCTCTGGCACAGTAACTTTAATGGGCAGTACCAGCACCCCTCAGCAGGGCTCTGGCACAGCTGCTTTTATGGGCAGTACCAGCACCCCTCAGCAGGGCTCTGGCACGTCAGCTTTAATGGGCAGTACCAGCACCCCTCAGCAGGGCTCTGGCATTGTGACTTTAATGGGTAGTACCAGCACCCCTCAGCAGGGCTCTGGCATTGTGACTTTAATGGGTAGTACCAGCACCCCTCAGCAGGGCTCTGGCATTGTGACTTTAATGGGTAGTACCAGCACCCCTCAGCAGGGCTCTGGCACAGTAACTTTAATGGGCAGTACCAGCACCCCTCAGCAGGGCTCTGGCACGTCAGCTTTAATGGGCAGTCCCAGCACCCCTCAGCAGGGCTCTGGCACAGTAACTTTAATGGGCAGTACCAGCACCCCTCAGCAGGGCTCTGGCACGTCAGCTTTAATGGGCAGTACCAGCACCCCTCAGCAGGGCTCTGGCACAGCAGCTTTAATGGGCAGTACCAGCACCCCTCAGCAGGACTCTGGCACTGCAGCTTTAATGGGCAGTCCCAGCACCCCTCAGCAGGGCTCCGGCACAGCAGCTTTAATGGGCAGTCCCAGCACCCCTCAGCAGGGCTATGGCATTGTGACTTTAATGGGCAGTACCAGCACCCCTCAGCAGGGCTCTGGCATTGTGACTTTAATGGGTAGTACCAGCACCCCTCAGCAGGGCTCTGGCATTGTGACTTTAATGGGTAGTACCAGCACCCCTCAGCAGGGCTCTGGCATTGTGACTTTAATGGGTAGTACCAGCACCCCTCAGCAGGACTTTGGCACAGTAACTTTAATGGGCAGTACCAGCACCCCTCAGCAGGGCTCTGGCACAGTAGCTTAAATGGGCAGTACCAGCACCCCTCAGCAGGGCTCTGGCACAGTAGCTTTAATGGGCAGTACCAGCACCCCTCAGCAGGGCTCTGGCACAGTAGCTTTAATGGGCAGTACCAGCACCCCTCAGCAGGGCTCTGGCACAGCAGCTTTAATGGGCAGTACCAGCACCCCCCAGCAGGGCTCTGGCACAGCTGCTTTTATGGGCAGTACCAGCACCCCTCAGCAGGGCTATGGCATTGTGACTTTAATGGGCAGTACCAGCACCCCTCAGCAGGGCTCTGGCATTGTGACTTTAATGGGTAGTACCAGCACCCCTCAGCAGGGCTCTGGCATTTTGACTTTAATGGGTAGTACCAGCACCCCTCAGCAGGGCTCTGGCACAGTAACTTTAATGGGCAGTACCAGCACCCCTCAGCAGGGCTCTGGCACAGCTGCTTTTATGGGCAGTACCAGCACCCCTCAGCAGGGCTCTGGCACGTCAGCTTTAATGGGCAGTACCAGCACCCCTCAGCAGGGCTCTGGCATTGTGACTTTAATGGGTAGTACCAGCACCCCTCAGCAGGGCTCTGGCATTGTGACTTTAATGGGTAGTACCAGCACCCCTCAGCAGGGCTCTGGCATTGTGACTTTAATGGGTAGTACCAGCACCCCTCAGCAGGGCTCTGGCACAGTAACTTTAATGGGCAGTACCAGCACCCCTCAGCAGGGCTCTGGCACGTCAGCTTTAATGGGCAGTCCCAGCACCCCTCAGCAGGGCTCTGGCACAGTAACTTTAATGGGCAGTACCAGCACCCCTCAGCAGGGCTCTGGCACGTCAGCTTTAATGGGCAGTACCAGCACCCCTCAGCAGGGCTCTGGCACAGCAGCTTTAATGGGCAGTACCAGCACCCCTCAGCAGGACTCTGGCACTGCAGCTTTAATGGGCAGTCCCAGCACCCCTCAGCAGGGCTCCGGCACAGCAGCTTTGATGGGCAGTCCCAGCACCCCTCAGCAGGGCTCTGGCACAGTAACTTTAATGGGCAGTACCAGCACCTTTACGCAGAGCTCTGGCACAGCTGCTTTAATGGGCAGTACCAGCACCCCTCAGCAGGGCTCTGGCACGTCAGCTTTAATGGGCAGTCCCAGCACCCCTCAGCAGGACTCTGGCACTGCAGCTTTAATGGGCAGTCCCAGCACCCCTCAGCAGGGCTCCGGCACAGCAGCTTTAATGGGCAGTCCCAGCACCCCTCAGCAGGACTCTGGCACGTCAGCTTTAATGGGCAGTCCCAGCACCCCTCAGCAGGACTCTGGCACTGCAGCTTTAATGGGCAGTCCCAGCACCCCTCAGCAGGGCTCCGGCACAGCAGCTTTAATGGGCAGTCCCAGCACCCCTCAGCAGGACTCCGGCACAGCAGCTTTAATGGGCAGTCCCAGCACCCCTCAGCAGGACTCTGGCACGTCAGTTTTAATGGGCAGTCCCAGCACCCCTCAGCAGGACTCTGGCACTGCAGCTTTAATGGGCAGTACCAGCACCCCTCAGCAGGGCTCCGGCACAGCAGCTTTAATGGGCAGTCCCAGCACCCCTCAGCAGGACTCTGGCACTGCAGCTTTATTGGGCAGTCCCAGCACCCCTCAGCAGGGCTCTGGCACAGTAACTTTAATGGGCAGTACCAGCACCTTTACGCAGGGCTCTGGCACAGCTGCTTTAATGGGCAGTACCAGCACCCCTCAGCAGGACTCTGGCACTGCAGCTTTAATGGGCAGTCCCAGCACCCCTCAGCAGGGCTCCGGCACAGCAGCTTTAATGGGCAGTCCCAGCACCCCTCAGCAGGGCTCTGGCACAGTAACTTTAATGGGCAGTACCAGCACCTTTACGCAGGGCTCTGGCACAGCTGCTTTAATGGGCAGTACCAGCACCCCTCAGCAGGGCTCTGGCACGTCAGCTTTAATGGGCAGTCCCAGCACCCCTCAGCAGGACTCTGGCACTGCAGCTTTAATGGGCAGTCCCAGCACCCCTCAGCAGGGCTCCGGCACAGCAGCTTTAATGGGCAGTCCCAGCACCCCTCAGCAGGACTCTGGCACGTCAGCTTTAATGGGCAGTCCCAGCACCCCTCAGCAGGACTCTGGCACTGCAGCTTTAATGGGCAGTCCCAGCACCCCTCAGCAGGGCTCCGGCACAGCAGCTTTAATGGGCAGTACCAGCACCCCTCAGCAGGACTCCGGCACAGCAGCTTTAATGGGCAGTCCCAGCACACCCCAGCAGGGCTCCGGCACAGCAGCTTTAATGGGCAGTCCCAGCACCCCTCAGCAGGACTCCGGCACAGCAGCTTTAATGGGCAGTACCAGCACCCCTCAGCAGGACTCTGGCACGTCAGCTTTAATGGGCAGTCCCAGCACCCCTCAGCAGGACTCTGGCACTGCAGCTTTAAGGGGCAGTACCAGCACCCCTCAGCAGGGCTCCGGCACAGCAGCTTTAATGGGCAGTACCAGCACCCCTCAGCAGGACTCTGGCACTGCAGCTTTAATGGGCAGTCCCAGCACCCCTCAGCAGGGCTCTGGCACTGCAGCTTTAATGGGCAGTCCCAGCACACCTCAGCAGGGCTCTGGCACAGTAACTTTAATGGGCAGTACCAGCACCTTTACGCAGGGCTCTGGCACAGCTGCTTTAATGGGCAGTACCAGCACCCCTCAGCAGGACTCTGGCACTGCAGCTTTAATGGGCAGTCCCAGCACCCCTCAGCAGGGCTCCGGCACAGCAGCTTTAATGGGCAGTCCCAGCACCCCTCAGCAGGGCTCTGGCACAGTAACTTTAATGGGCAGTACCAGCACCTTTACGCAGGGCTCTGGCACAGCTGCTTTAATGGGCAGTACCAGCACCCCTCAGCAGGGCTCTGGCACGTCAGCTTTAATGGGCAGTCCCAGCACCCCTCAGCAGGACTCTGGCACTGCAGCTTTAATGGGCAGTCCCAGCACCCCTCAGCAGGGCTCCGGCACAGCAGCTTTAATGGGCAGTCCCAGCACCCCTCAGCAGGACTCTGGCACGTCAGCTTTAATGGGCAGTCCCAGCACCCCTCAGCAGGACTCTGGCACTGCAGTTTTAATGGGCAGTCCCAGCACCCCTCAGCAGGGCTCCGGCACAGCAGCTTTAATGGGCAGTCCCAGCACACCCCAGCAGGGCTCCGGCACAGCAGCTTTAATGGGCAGTCCCAGCACCCCTCAGCAGGACTCCGGCACAGCAGCTTTAATGGGCAGTCCCAGCACCCCTCAGCAGGACTCTGGCACGTCAGCTTTAATGGGCAGTCCCAGCACCCCTCAGCAGGACTCTGGCACTGCAGCTTTAATGGGCAGTCCCAGCACCCCTCAGCAGGGCTCCGGCACAGCAGCTTTAATGGGCAGTACCAGCACCCCTCAGCAGGGCTCTGGCACGTCAGCTTTAATGGGCAGTCCCAGCACACCCCAGCAGGGCTCTGGCACAGCAGCTTTAATGGGCAGTCCCAGCACACCTCAGCAGGACTATGGCAGCAGCTTTAATGGGCAGTACCAGCACCCCTCAGCAGGGCTCTGGCACGTCAGCTTTAATGGGCAGTCCCAGCACCCCTCAGCAGGACTCTGGCACTGCAGCTTTAATGGGCAGTCCCAGCACCCCTCAGCAGGGCTCTGGCACAGCAGCTTTAATGGGCAGTACCAGCACCCCTCAGCAGGGCTCTGGCACGTCAGCTTTAATGGGCAGTCCCAGCACACCCCAGCAGGGCTCTGGCACAGCAGCTTTAATGGGCAGTACCAGCACCCCTCGGCAGGGCTCTGGCACATCAGCTTTAATGGGCAGTCCCAGCACCCCTCAGCAGGGCTCTGGCACATCAGCTTTAATGGGCAGTACCAGCACCCCTCAGCAGGGCTCTGGCACTGTGACTTTAATGGGCAGTACCACTTCCCCTCAGCAGGGCTCTGGCACAGCTGCTTTAATGGGCAGTACCAGCACCCCTCAGCAGGGCTCTGGCACAGTAGCTTTAATTGGCAGTACCAGCACCTCTACGCAGGGCTCTGGCACGGCAGGTTTAATGGGCAGTACCAGCACCCCTCAGCAGGGCTATGGCATTGTGACTTTAATGGGCAGTACCAGCACCCCTCAGCAGGGCTCTGGCACAGCTGCTTTAATGGGCAGTACCAGCACCCCTCAGCAGGGCTCTGCCATTGTGACTTTAATGGGCAGTACCAGCACCCCTCAGCAGGACTTTGGCATTGTAACTTTAATGGGCAGTACCAGCACCCCTCAGCAGGGCTCTGGCACAGCTGCTTTAATGGGCAGTACCAGCACCCCTCAGCAGGGCTCTGCCATTGTGACTTTAATGGGCAGTACCAGCACCCCTCAGCAGGACTTTGGCATTGTAACTTTAATGGGCAGTACCAGCACCCCTCAGCAGGGCTCTGGCACAGCTGCTTAAATGGGCAGTACCAGCATACCTCAGCAGGGCTCTGGCACAGTAGCTTTAATGGGCAGTACCAGCACCCCTCAGCAGGGCTCTGGCACATCAGCTTTAATGGGCAGTACCAGCACCTCTACGCAGGGCTCTGGCACAGCTGCTTTAATGGGCAGTCCCAGCACACCTCAGCAGGACTCTGGCACTGCAGCTTTAATGGGCAGTGCCAGCACCCCTCAGCAGGGCTCTGGCACTGCAGCTTTAATGGGCAGTACCAGCACCCCTCAGCAGGGCTATGGCACTGCAGCTTTAATGGGTACGACCAGCACTTCTCAGCAGGGCTCTGACATTGTGACTTTAATGGGCAGTACCAGCACCCCTCAGCAGGGCTCTGGCACTGCAGCTTTAATGGGCAGTCCCAGCACCCCTCAGCAGGGCTCTGGCACTGCAGCTTTAATGGGCAGTACCAGCACCCCTCAGCAGGACTCTGGCACTGCAGCTTTAATGGGCAGTCCCAGCACCCCTCAGCAGGGCTCCGGCACAGCAGCTTTAATGGGCAGTCCCAGCACCCCTCAGCAGGACTCTGGCACGTCAGCTTTAATGGGCAGTCCCAGCACCCCTCAGCAGGACTCTGGCACTGCAGTTTTAATGGGCCGTCCCAGCACCCCTCAGCAGGGCTCCGGCACAGCAGCTTTAATGGGCAGTACCAGCACCCCTCAGCAGGACTCCGGCACAGCAGCTTTAATGGGCAGTTCCAGCACACCCCAGCAGGGCTCCGGCACAGCAGCTTTAATGGGCAGTCCCAGCACCCCTCAGCAGGACTCCGGCACAGCAGCTTTAATGGGCAGTCCCAGCACCCCTCAGCAGGACTCTGGCACGTCAGCTTTAATGGGCAGTCCCAGCACCCCTCAGCAGGACTCTGGCACTGCAGCTTTAATGGGCAGTCCCAGCACCCCTCAGCAGGGCTCCGGCACAGCAGCTTTAATGGGCAGTACCAGCACCCCTCAGCAGGGCTCTGGCACGTCAGCTTTAATGGGCAGTCCCAGCACACCCCAGCAGGGCTCTGGCACAGCAGCTTTAATGGGCAGTCCCAGCACACCTCAGCAGGACTATGGCAGCAGCTTTAATGGGCAGTACCAGCACCCCTCAGCAGGGCTCTGGCACGTCAGCTTTAATGGGCAGTCCCAGCACCCCTCAGCAGGACTCTGGCACTGCAGCTTTAATGGGCAGTCCCAGCACCCCTCAGCAGGGCTCTGGCACAGCAGCTTTAATGGGCAGTACCAGCACCCCTCGGCAGGGCTCTGGCACATCAGCTTTAATGGGCAGTCCCAGCACCCCTCAGCAGGGCTCTGGCACATCAGCTTTAATGGGCAGTACCAGCACCCCTCAGCAGGGCTCTGGCACTGTGACTTTAATGGGCAGTACCACTTCCCCTCAGCAGGGCTCTGGCACAGCTGCTTTAATGGGCAGTACCAGCACCCCTCAGCAGGGCTCTGGCACAGTAGCTTTAATTGGCAGTACCAGCACCTCTACGCAGGGCTCTGGCACGGCAGGTTTAATGGGCAGTACCAGGACCCCTCAGCAGGGCTATGGCATTGTGACTTTAATGGGCAGTACCAGCACCCCTCAGCAGGGCTCTGGCACAGCTGCTTTAATGGGCAATACCAGCACCCCTCAGCAGGGCTCTGCCATTGTGACTTTAATGGGCAGTACCAGCACCCCTCAGCAGGACTTTGGCATTGTAACTTTAATGGGCAGTACCAGCACCCCTCAGCAGGGCTCTGGCACAGCTGCTTTAATGGGCAGTACCAGCACCCCTCAGCAGGGCTCTGCCATTGTGACTTTAATGGGCAGTACCAGCACCCCTCAGCAGGACTTTGGCATTGTAACTTTAATGGGCAGTACCAGCACCCCTCAGCAGGGCTCTGGCACAGCTGCTTAAATGGGCAGTACCAGCATACCTCAGCAGGGCTCTGGCACAGTAGCTTTAATGGGCAGTACCAGCACCCCTCAGCAGGGCTCTGGCACATCAGCTTTAATGGGCAGTACCAGCACCTCTACGCAGGGCTCTGGCACAGCTGCTTTAATGGGCAGTCCCAGCACACCTCAGCAGGACTCTGGCACTGCAGCTTTAATGGGCAGTACCAGCACCCCTCAGCAGGGCTCTGGCACTGCAGCTTTAATGGGCAGTACCAGCACCCCTCAGCAGGGCTATGGCACTGCAGCTTTAATGGGTACGACCAGCACTTCTCAGCAGGGCTCTGACATTGTGACTTTAATGGGCAGTACCAGCACCCCTCAGCAGGGCTCTGGCACTGCAGCTTTAATGGGCAGTCCCAGCACCCCTCAGCAGGGCTCTGGCACTGCAGCTTTAATGGGCAGTACCAGCACCTCTCATGAAGGTCCATATCATTTTAATGAGGTGGAACCTGTACTTTTTAACTCGCAGCTTTACTTTTAATGGGCAGTACTAACACTCCCAGCATGACTGCTATACCTTTAATTCTATAGTCCTACCCCTCCTGACCATGTTTCTGGCACTGTAACTTTAATGGGACTGCACCAGGACTTCTCATGAAGGTCCATATAATTTTAATGAGGCTGTGCCTAACTTTTCAGCACTCAGATATACTTTTAACGGTCAGTAACAGCACTTGCAGCAGCACTGCTATACCTTTAATTCTATAGTTCTGGCATTTCTCATCAGGGCTCTGGCATTGTACCTTTAACGGGACAGTACCAGCACCTCTCATGGAAGTCCATATAATTTAAATGAGGCTTGCCTGAACTTTTCAGCACCTCAGTTACACTTTTAATGGGCAGTACCACCAGCACGCCCAGCATGACCGCTATACCTTTAATGCCGTAGCCCTAGTATTTCTCAGCAGGGATGGTGTAGTTTTGGTTGGGCAATGGCAGGACTTGTCAATAGATGAGACAGTAACAGGATTTCTCACCAGCACTATCATACCTTTAATAAAAGAGTCCTGGCACTCCTCAGTACTCTCCAGTGCCTTTACCTGGAGGTTCCACGGATTCTCAGCAGTGCAGTCACTTTATTGGGCAGCCCCCACACTTCAGGAGGCGGAGCAATTTCCGCCTTCACTCCTTAGCCATGGCCCCATCTGGCACCCACAGTGCGCTGTAATACAACTTAGACATCTTTCCGCAAGGCCCTGAAGACGCATCTTTTTGCTTAGAGACACTAGTTTTATATTTAGCATTATCATATCAGTTTTAGCGCCAAGATGCCCTTGATGAAGCCTGTTCTTACAAGTACTTCACAGGATACATACATTTTAATGTCTTTGTCCTGTCAGATCTGGTTAACACTGCTGTACTTTCTCTCCTGGTGTAATACTTTTCTTGACTAATGGGCACACGCATCAATATTGCTTTTTGCGATTCCTTAATTGCGAAAAATAAGGAATCGCAATTAAGGAATCGCAAAATGCAATGCATCAAGAAATCGCAAAAAAAATAGCGATTTCTTAATATTCCTTTATTCTAATTGCGAGTCGCAATTAAGGAATACCTCCCCATTCATTCCTATGGGCCTACAGGCCCATAGGAATGAATGGGAAGACATTCTCAATTTGCAAATAGCAATTAGCGAATCACAAATTGAGATTGCGATTTCAAGGGTGCAGGGGTGTCCAAAGGACACCCTGGTACACCCCTGAAATTAATCTGTGCACATATGTTGTGCACACACATGCCCTAAGGGCATGTGTGTGCACAACATGAAACTTTGAAAAATGCACAAAAGTGCATTTTTCAAAGTTTTTGCAAATTACCATGAGGTTCAACCTTTATTTATTTATTTATTTATTTTGAAAGTTTTATATAGCGCGAACAAGATCTTCGCAGATATCAGAGCGCTTTACAGAGGAGGGGAGCATGTATACGCAGATACATCAATCATGTTAACAGTACATTGAAGTGATATCATAAAACAATCAAGTAAGTCAATTTCAAAGTCAAAAAAATAAAAATACAAGGGTTCGAACAAGTATGGTAATTTGCTCCCCCTAATTGCGAAATCACAATTTTTTAAAGTTTCATGCATTGCATTTAAGGAATCGCAAAATGCGATTCCTTAAATGCAATCGCAATTTGAGAATTCGCAAATATTTGCAATTTCTCAAATTGCGAGGGCCTTCACCCTTCATGCATTGCAAAAGCAGATGTTGCGATCACAAACGGCCGATTTTTGCTATTGGCACCATTTGCGATCGCAAAATCCTTTGATGCAAGTGCCTCATAGAGCCCAGTCTTATCGACAAGGTTGTAGGGTACGGAGAGCCCGGCTGCAGGGCTGCACTTTCAGTCTTCAAACTGACTGTACTTTTTTCTCTGTGCCAAGCACCGAGCCCCTCTCTGACTCAGATAGCCAGGGCCTCTCCTTCGTGTCCTTCATGTTCATGCCAGCCACAGAGCAGCCCTTTCTAATGCAGAAGTCATTAGTTACCAGGAAATTATTGCTTTTGAAATGTAATATTAAAATGGCGCCTGGGGCAGTGCACTGGCATTTGGGTTTTGCAGCATAAAAGATTGATGAAAGGGAGGCCCAGAAAAGAAGGGGAAATTACAGCGTGGCTGCTGGAGATGGAGACGGGGATGGGGATCTAAAGGCTCTTCACTGTGTCTGTGTTCAGGTGTATGTGAGAGGAGCTTGTGTATGTATGCAGTGCTTAATTTGTAAATGAATGAGTGCCGGTGCCCGAAGCTCTGCTTAAAAGCCAACGGCAGGTGCAATTAAACGTGACGCACCATGAATACCAAGGCTGGAGTCTCAAATCCACCTCGTGTCTCTTTAGTCCACTACTAGGCACTCCCTGCCCCTTTATAGCACTCTTGCAGATTGTTTTAAATGTCCTGCTTTCTCCCTTTGTGGCAGTTTTGCGGTCTTTCTCTTCCTCTATCGTTCCATTTGTTTGTTTTTCCTTCTCTTGAGCTCCGAAAATTTCTGATAAGGAAAAATAAGTGGCAATCCCCCAAAATGAGTGCTGGTGGGCTTCACCAGCCACCAAAAGTTCAAATTAGGCACACACAGACCCTCATCACGGGTGCACACTGTCCTCACTGTACTGTGTGCAGTAATCGAATACCGTATCACCGATATCAGGAGTATCGATAATACCTGGCTGCAGTATTTCTGAGGGCTCAGAAGCTGATACCCCCTGGGCCCCAATGCATGGTAAACAGCATGCGCACACTGGCACCACCGCCCTCATTACGCAGGGACCCCGTCATTCCAGGCCCTTCTGAGGCCAGAGCCCTCCTAGCGGGAGCGGTGGTGTTTGTCCCTGAAATCGATGCAGTGATCCCGAAGGAGCCATCAGACCACTTTGGGCAGGAAGTCACGTCTGAACCCAAAATGGCCCCTGGAGAGCCGGCTGGGGTGCAGGCCGTCGCGTGGGCCTGCTGTGCGCCACGCGCCCCTCCCCTGAGGCTCCCGGGCCTCGCCGAGGCTGTGTTTACCCTTCCGAGGGCTCCATCGCTCCAGCAAGGCTGTAATTTCAAAACATTGTATCTGATATGTCAGCCGTCATTTGTCATCGTTAGATTTCTCCTGGATGCTCCAGGGAGCGCACTGAGAGGCGACATGTGACATGTGTCACTGGGTAACTGGCTGCTCAGCTCAAGGAGAATGGCACGGCGCACAAGGTCAAATGTTGGCTGGCGAAACGCCGGCGTGAATATTAAGTAGCTGGTGGCAGCAGCGGCTGCGGACTCCCGGGGCTGGTGCCAGGACAGGGCTCGAGGCTGTGGCACACAGCTCCAAGCGTCACAGGTGGGGAGAGTGCCCAGAGTTTTTTTTTTTTTGCAGAGTTTTATATAGTGCGAACTTGACCCGAATCGGGTATCAGAGCGCTTTACACGAGCACCAGTTACGTTACATGAGGATACATTCATTTTTGTTAGGCACAGGGAGATTAAGTGATTTGCCCAGAATCACAGGAGGGTTAGCTTCATTACCGAGACTCGAACCCAGTTCCCCAGGTCCGAGGTCGAGCGCCCTAGTGAACAGCTCACTGCAGTGGCTGCAGACCCCGGGGCTGGTGCCAGGACAGGGCTCCAGGCTGTGGTTTACAGCTCCAAGTGTCACAGGTGAGGAGAGACCCTAGACTGTACAGCTCAGGTCAGGGGCTGCAGACCCCGAGGCTGGTGCCAGGACACGGCTCTAGGCTGTGTTGTACAGCTCCAAGCATCACAGGTGGGGAGAGCGCCCAGAGTGTACAGCTCAGGGCAGCGGCTGCAGACCCCAGGGCTGGTGCCAGGTCAGCGCTCCAGGCTGTGGCACACAGCTCCAAGTGCCACAGGTGGGGACATTGCCCAGGACATAGCTCCAGGCTGTGACACACAACTCCAAGTGTCACAGGGGGGAAAGTGTGCAGAGTGTACAGCTCACAGCTGCAAACCCCAGGGCTGGTGTCAGGACAGGGCTCCAGCCTGTGGTATACAGCTCCAAGCGTCACAGGTGAGTGTCCAGAGTGTACAGCTCACGGCAGGGGCTGCAAACCCCAGTACTGGTGCCAGGACAGGACAGAGCTACAGGCTGTGGCACACAGGTTTAAGTGTCATAGTTGGGGAAAGCTGTCTGCAGTGGATTGACTCTGAGTTGAGTGTAGTGCATGAGCATATATATTATGCCTGTGTAATGTGCAAGGGGATACACCCCTTTAAATGGGACCCTGGCTCCACACAACTGAAGGAAATGTGTCCAGGCATCTGCACCATATTTCAGATTCAGGTACATGGGAAAAGTGACAAGATAGCAGAGCACCCCCTAGGAGAGGTACTCAGTACATAGGCAAGTTCATGTGTGCACTCGAGAGAGCACAATTTTCGTGCAGTCGGGTGTGCGGGCCCTGTTTGCCCTGGACTCATCCAATGACTTTGCGCAGCCGCATATTCACTCATTCATTAAATCTGGTACCTGATGCTCACATAGGCTGCATGTTTTTTATATGCAGTATGTGCTGTTATAGACTGATTGTGTTTTAATGGTTTAAAGGGACCGACGTTTTACAGTGACTTTGCAAAGAATAGATTCTGAAGCCTTACAATCAAGCCCTTTTCTACCAGCATCAACGCCCCACCTCAGCATCCCCTACCCGCCTAATACAGTTGCATTAACAGTGCACATCATGGTCCAAACAAAAACAACCCCACATTTTTAGGTCGAGCCTGGGCAGTAAATGCTCTGCGAGCCATGCTGTACCAGAGAATGTACTTGAAGTCCCGCCCATTCTTTGTCTATATTTGTCATTGGCTTGTGACTTTGTCCTTCGTAAATGCTGGATTCTGATTCGTTTTAAGGCATGTTAGTCCCTCCTTGGTATCACCTTGTCTTCATTTGTAACCTTCCATGAGGACTGTCCCTTTTACTTGAATTGCTACACAGTAGGTCTTCTTTTGTCTGTAAGCACTATTTTCTTTAATGATTTCACCTACTGCAGGCACACGTTTTCCTGAAACATTAGTGTGTCATTCACGCTTTGACTTTACAAGCAGCCCGGGACAATGGCGGCCGAGGGTTTGCATTTACAAGTGTTTAAGCTATTAGCATTGTAAATGACACTGACTTTTATTTATGTGTTAATTATCAAAACACATAAATAAAAGGCATTGCCATTTACAATGCCGATAGCTCAAACTCGCGTAAATGCGGGACCTATTGGATTGCAAATGCTTGTTTTCTCTGGTATAAACCCCCCATACTTGAAAGTAACACATCTATAACTGCTTGTCTTCTGATCAGAGCGGCGATAATGTAATGGCGGCACCAATCACAGGTGGGGACGATAATTGGCCAGAGGAAGGGGAGGGATCATCAACAGCATTTGCTGCCCTGGTGTTTAATTTTGAAATGTGCGTGCTTTAACGGGTTGCCCAGGAAGTCGCGCTTGGTGCCCATTGGCTGCAAGGGGTGAGCGGGATAGCCTTAGCTGCAGCAGGGTTATGGGAAGGGGTACTTAAGGTGTGAGGTTTTGAGCTCCCACATTGCTTCCTGGTTTGCTGTGCCCCTGCCTAACCTCTAATCGACCTGCTTCCCCAGGATACAAGCTTATTTAACCCACCCAACTCATCCCTAGATCGACAATCTGGGCAGTGGGTGGGCAAGTGGGCATATGATTGCCCGTAGTTGATTTTCTCCATCTTGGTTTCGTTTATGTGCATTCTCGGGATTTGTCGTACGTGTTGCAGAGATGGAGTCAGGTTTGGCCACAAAGCTATTGCACAACTTGGAAACTGGAACAAGAAGGCAGCAAATTCTGGATACATTTGGCTGTTTGATCCAGTCGGGGCAGAAGCACCACAGGCTGTAAGGCAGGGAGGTGCACTACATTGTCCTTGGCCCTCCGGGTACTCTGCTGCACTGTCCTGGGACTTTGGGGAGTTGGAGCTTGTGCCAGGAGACCAAGAGCCATCCCGGTTGCCCAAGCCCATTTCCAGAAGGGTGCATGGGGTATTCATCTTTGGATTGCTCTGGCATGAATGTTTAACGGACTCCGTTGGCTTGCTGGCCTTTAGCTCCTCTCCTTGTAAGGGAGCAGGGGTGTTTGCCTTGTAAAGATTATATCTGGGGGGGCTCGTTGGCTAGCACTCAAGCTCCCAAGTCAGTTAGCTGAGCATGACTGCAACGAAGTTGAGGGCATATTATCAAGAAACGGCGTTAAAATTATTGCCTCTTTAGCGGCAAAACACTGCTGCTAAAGCGGCCATAATGGGCTTGATAATATGCCCTTGCGAATTCCCATAGAAGCCCATGTTCTGATTCCAATGTATAGAAGTTCCACAACTCTTTTCCATCTTAAATGTAAAAGTATGTACATTGTGTGATGGTAATCAAATGTTTTAATGCAATCCTGTTGTGTAAAAAATATTCAAAATCTGATTGTTTCATGCTAATTACTTGCCTTTTTCTGTAAAGCGTGGCCCGTATCTCAGGCCTTGGGTTTCGCACAACTACTGCCGGCTTCGGTGTGGTGCCCTGCCTGTAAGCACCACCACTTCTTGGCCATGAAACGCTTTGAGGCATTTCTGTTCACAGTTCTGCACAATTCTGTCTCTCTCATGTCTGTCTCATTCATTCAGACTGGGTGAAACAGTTTGTTCATCTCTCACACACCCTGATTAATATAAAGGGGCTGCCCCGCCAAGCTTGCGTCATCTTCAAGACCGGAAGCAACCTACAGAGCAGTGAACAGCAGCATACCCTCCTACCTGGTGGAAAGGTAGTCCATCACTGGAGGTAATGCAATGCAAAGAGACAGGGCTACCAGAGTGTGCAAGAAATCCTAACTACAAGTCTTCTCCAACAATGTGCCAATGATATGGTACCGCGTTGCTCAGCATGTCCAGGCCGTGCCCGCTCCTACCAGTCAGAGAAGAGCTTTAAAGACTCTTCATCCAATTGCGATAGGGACTTCCAGGGAGGCCTTCATGTTATTTTTATTATGCAAGCATAGCCTTGCATAGATAACAATTATTTGATACGCCCGGGTTCACATAATTCTCTGTTTCCTTATGCTAACGCCAACCGCGTGGATTTCTCTCACAAGTAGCGTAGCCAATGTCATGGACCCAAGGGCAAGGATGGAAATAGTCCCTGGCTGCAGCTTGAATTATGAATTACAGCAATAATCAGGGTTCACTGGTCTCCTCAGGCCCCTGAGCCTCGGTGCCACTGCACCAATTGAAGCTACATCCCAGATCTCTCATGGGAGAGTTGGTTTGAGAAGTGATGTATATCAGGAACTGTAAAACAGCACGTGCGCGCCCTGATTGGGCGGTGCTTTGTTGTTCACAATCCGGGTTGGTGATTTATTCATACCATAGCATGTATCAATGCATATATAATGCATGCATGCATACATAAACACAGGTAACTAATGATGCTAGCAGGCCTAGACACATGATTCAAATGGGGCCTTACTTACACATGATGTGCACTGAGGCACAGCTTATGTTCTCGTCACTGTTGTTTTATAAAATCGCCATGACATGTATATATGTAACACAAATTTTGGGGCCACCTGCAGAATGTGAAGAGGGGCCCCTGAGTCTCCCATATATCACAGGTATTTATCAGCCTTGGGGTGAATGGGGGCTCCCTGAAGTGTTGGGGAACCCCTGGAAGGTTAGGGGCTTGTGTTACGCCTCTGATTCATACTTCCATAGCAGCAAACAATGAGGCGAGCATTGACGAGCCAACACAAACTTACATAAGGATATGACTGGTTGTGGGAAGCTGGCCTGGTATATAATGTACACTTACGTAAGTGGACACCTTGCACCAGTCCAGACAACCCTTATGGTGATTTAAGAGGTCTTAGGCAACCTTAGAAAGCTCTCTACGTGGTAGCTGGGGAGAGCAGCCTTCAGACTTAGTTCAGAAGGAGTGTAAATCAGCTTGTTTTACCAGAATGTGATCTTATAGTATAGATTAAGTGAAAATAGAAAAACACAAAGTATTTATAAAAATATGTATTCATTATATAATACTCTCTAACACATAGAAATATCTCCTACCCGGAGATATGCAGAATGCACACAATACTTTAGCAAAGAAACACAATAAATAGCACAAAGTACACAGTGTGCCCCAGGCAGGGGGGGTACAAACCATATACTAAGAAAGTGGTATAAGAACCATCACTTGGGTCAAGACAAGGTTGGAAGGATGTAGAAGTGTTAGGGACCGAAGGAACCACCCAAAATGAGTAGATAGGGACCCCACAGAGAGTGTTTGCAGTGTGGAAACATGACTGCATGCTCCGTACAACTCTACATGTAAGTCGCGGTTGGATTTTTAAAGATTAAGGATCCTTCCCAGTGGACCCTGAAGAAACCCCGTGGAAGACAGAAGGTTAGAGTGCCACACCACCTGTGGATACCCTAGTACCCATGTTACCTACACCATGGAAGCCGGGTGCATACGTGTGAAATGGTGTCGGAAACCGCCATCGAACCCAATGGAGAACTTCAGCTGAAGAAGGAGAAAGTGTCCAGTGGAATCTGAAGGTGGATTCTAGATGAGAGGTACCTGCAAGTAGAGGGGACAAAGTCTATGTCACTCAGGAGTCACCAGGAGACTTGGAAGACGAATGCACTCCAATGTCAAGTGTTGCAGGATGAATGACGATGACCTTGGCTCTGCAGCTTTAAAGACCAGGCGATGCTGAGGAGGACCAGGAGCCATGCATGTGCTGTCCCATGAAGGATGTTGTTTGCTGAGGGGTCTCTGTCTGGCAGGAGCACCAACAAGTCTTGATAAATGCAACCAATGCAGGGATCGAAGAAGGAGCAATGTCGGGACAAGCAAAGTCCAGGGGACTCATCAAAAGCAGGATAGTCAGGGCAGGTCTCATGCAATCAGGAGAGCTCAAAAGAAGCAAATGTGACCCTTAAGTGAACCCACAGGCCGGAGACATTGGAGTCGCGAGAGGACCTCAAACAGCTCACCAAAAGATACAGGTCACGATGCACAAGATGTAGTGTGGCTGAAGATTTTGGTCACAGGAGATGCTCGAGGTTGGGGCTACCTGGAGCCTGCAGATTTTCTTCGAATGAAGCCAACAAGCCTTTGCAACTGCAAGTTGGCGCAGTGCTTACAGGTACGGTTATTGCAACCCCCACGAGGGATACCAGCCTCTAACTTGGTGAGAGGGTAAGGCAAGCATCTGGAGCTGTGGAATACTACCACCTGTGTTGCAGAACCTTTCGGAGTCTGGAGGAGCTCAGGGTCAGCAGACCGGTCGACTTAGTTGCCGTGTCTGCGAATGCACAGGAGTGACTCCTTCACTCCAAGGGAGATTCCTTCAAGTGTCTTTGATGCTTCCCAACCCTTGGAAGGTTCCTGTTTGAGGCACAGGCACAGCCAATGCATCAGACTGAAAGGGAGATGAAGTCAGGCCCAAACGAAGTCCAGAGTGCCCAGACGGTAGAAGAAGAAGTGGTGTCCGATCTGAATACTATCACACGATGAATCTAGGTACCAACACTCAGGTAAGCCCTTAAGTACCCACGGGAAATGCTTGGGATGATTCAGGGGACCCTCCCAGGGGAGGGTCTGGACAGAGGGGAGGTTACTCCCATGCCCTTTGTCCAGTTTCATGCCAGAGCAGGAGCCAACAGCTCCCAGGACTGGTTTGAAGTGGGCTATGCATGATGACACCAAATGTGCCCTCATGCAGACTGAGTGGCGCTGGCAAGGACACCCACCCTGGCCTAATACACTAAATATTGTCTGGGGTGGTCACACCTCCCTGTGACAGGTTGCCTATTGTTCTGCCTTCCCCTGCTCAAGCTTGGCTCAGCAGCAGGAGGGCAGAATCGTGACTCTGGTCAGCAGCAACCATTTTGTGCCGGAAAACTGGTACCGCTGACATGAAGAGCCTAAAGGAGGGCTCTTCCAGTGCTTGGAATCAAACCCTCCACACCATTTAAGGTGTGGGGGTATGATTCCAGCATGTTTGATACCAAACACAATTGGATGTGTTGCATCCAGTTTCTAGATGGTCATCGCGTAATTACGCGATGCCCCTCTATATGGTGTATGGCTGCTTCACTGACAACCCGGGAGGGGTGTCCTGCTCATGCAGGGGCACCCTCTCCCTTAGAACCTAGCACCCTGCCTTCAGGATTACAAAGGCCTGCTCTAGGGGTGACTATAGGTTTTCAGTGCAGTTACCCAAGATATAGGAAACCTATATCTTTAGTAAGTGGTGTGTGCACCAATTTACAGAGGCTGCAAAGGTAGGCCTGGAGTACCATTTTGAATGATCTCTCATGGGTGGCATAATACATGCTTCAGCCCATGGGAGACCTCTGGGGTACCTATTCCCTGGGTACCTTAGGAAAATATACCAGGGACTTAAAAGGGTACCCCAGTATCCAATCTGGGATGGACCTAAGTACTGAGCACAACAATTTAGGGAGAAAGCAGATCGACTGGGGTCCTGATTAGCTGGATCCCAGTCAGACTAGTCAAATACTGCTTAGCACCAGGCAAAAGTGGGGGTAAACATGCAGAAGGACCCTACCTTCATACACTAGTGTTACTATCCTTTACAAGCATGGGGTTCTGCCCATGGCATCTTCTGATAAAGTCTCATGCAGCAGCATTCACCTCTCGAGTAGTAGGATAATGCTACGGGGTATCGGATCCAGGACTTTGAAGATGTCTTATAGTGGAATAAATGAGAAGGAAGCAATTAACAGGACCTGACACGAGAAAAGAAAGATATTTAGCTGTAAGCGGCTGCCACAGACTGGAACAAGCTTTCTACATGGATCTGCTCCTTACAGACCTGTAGTTGGTGGCCTTGTGTTTAAGACAGGCCAATAGGGCATAACCATTAGTCAACTCTACCAGTGAAGTTAAAGTTGACTGCGCTGTGCCTAAGGCCTGTACATTGATTACCATGAGACTTTAGTGATACAGGGCTTTAGAGGCAGCTGTATAAATAAAATAAACATTTCTATGAAAAGTAAACAAGAATAAACAAAAGCTTTGTCAATGTTTTTTTGTTCTGTCCTGGTTTTTGTAAAACTTTATCGTTGTGGGAGATGCCATGCTCTTGCAATTGGTTCAAAGTAAAACAATTTTTTGTTTCAAATTTGACATATTGTCGTATTATCTCCTACTAATCCCTGACTCTGAAGATGTACTCTGTGTTCAATATGCTCCAGGTAAAAGAGCAGAATGCCATCTCTCACAGTGACATTAACCAATGGCTAAAGTGGGCAAACACATAGACCCATGCTCTATGCTGTAGCGGGCAGAAGTAAGAATTGAATGACACAATCAATCCGGTGTTTGTTGAGCATGACTACTCACCCATAAGGGTCTGAAGGCACTGGGGGTGGGGGGGGGACACAATAACTGACCAATGGATGAAGAAGAATGGCTGAATGGGCCTATAAATATATGATGGGCATAATTGTATTAAAATCAAGCGGTCTTAACCCACGCCAGACCTAATAAAAAGAGGGCTCACCCTACTCTCTTAGCCTGGATGTCAACCCTTTCATCCATGAGCAATGGTACAGTCGGGTGATGTCAGTAGTGAAACCTGTGCCCCTCTCTGTTTATATCTCTATTTATGAGGTTGGTGCAGTGTAGCACTCTCACAAGTTGTTCTATGTTGCCAATCTCTGTAATCCGAAACGTCTGTTTTTAAGGATGTTTTTAATTGTAGAGCTCGCTGACACCCTATGGCATCGTTAAAAGGTAAAATAAATACGGTAACTTTTCTAAAATGAAAAACAGATTGTCGATATGAGACAACACAGAGGCTGCGGTAATCCGCAGTTTAAAGGCTGACCTGGATGTAGCGCACAGAGGTGTGTTATGGAGGAGCAGCATATGCTGTTCAGCTGGACCTCTGATATGCATCTCAAGTCTGACCCCTCTTCTCTTGCCCCCGACTACATACCCACAAGCTGATGCCAGTAGAGGCGGATGAAATATTTCACCAAACAGAAAAATCTGCACACTCCATCCATTGCGTTATGAATTTACTACTTTTTAGAAAAGGTTTTCTGCTTGGTGGGATTTTATGTATTTTATGATGTTTGCACAATGAACCAGTGACATTTCATGAGATTTCACAGATGCAAAAAATGGTGAGACTGTCAGTTCTTGGGACACTTTGCATTACACGAAACAGTTAAAATCCAACCCAGGAGTTAGCTGCAACCAACCTTTACTGCCAATGCATCATAATTCGGATCTGCAGTACCTTCAATCTGCCAATATCCACACACAGCTCTGCAAAGGCACCTCAGCCCTGAACTGTTGTAACCCCAGCTATTATACCACTGGGGTCCACACATAGCTCCGCCAGTGCACTCCAATCCCATGGCGTAGCACCCCGCTATAACAGCAGTGGGGCCCGTGCACAGCTCAGCCAGTGCATCTCAGTCCTCACCTGCAGGACCCCTGCTACTCTGGTACACCATCACATATTCACCAGTGCACCTCAACCCAGCATCCGGGACCTCCAGTTAAATGTATGATGATACTACGCGATCATGTTGATCGCGGTATCTTACAACGAGGGTTTTACAACGCAAGTCGTTTCAACGACGTGCGCTGGAGGGCGCTGGACATAGGGACAGTACGATTTACTATTCCAACACCAGTCTACGTAACTCGTACAATTTCTTAGCTTGCAGCGCCCTCCTGCGCAAGTGGTTGAAACGACTTGCGTTGTAAAACCTACCGCGGTGCAACTCCTGCGTAGTAAAGGTCGTCTCCCCTCCAGTTGTACCGATACTGGTACTCAATGACAGCTCTTCCAAATGACCTCAAACATAGCCCTTAGCGCCTCCTGCTGTTACCAACTGAGGCTCACAGGTCACTTCAAAAACACGCGGACCACCTTATCTGACACACCCCATAAACTCCCTCACAAATCGTTTAATGCTCCTCACTCTTGGTGCGTGTCTCTTTCAGCCCCCTGGAGAAGGGTCGGTGGTTCTACCACACTTCACTCCAGGGAAGGCCTTGTGCTCTGTCTTAATGTCTGTCCCCCGCGGCCTTGGGGGAGATAAAATGGCAGACGCACGGTTCATTTACACTTGCAACTAAACTGGGGCAGTCCATTAGCTCAGGAGTAAGGGTAGGTGTGGGAAGTTACACAGCACATTTCGTCTAATGAGCACTGTCTTGGGAGATGCAGCCGAGGCTCCCGGAGTGGCGAGGTGTGCAGTGACACCTCTCTGGGAACGAGCTCTGCTCGTGTGACTGGCGGGAAGGCTGCTGTGCTTAGCCTGCTCTTGAACGCAGGCGCCCAGGGAGCTGACCTTCTGTCACGCGAAGATACGGAGCCCCACGAGGCCCAATTAGCCGAGCCCCAGCACCTGCCGCCTCCAGACCGCTATGTCTTGATTAGAGCAATGCCACCACTCTCGGCCCGAGGAAGGAGCAGCAAGGGCACCCAATTGCCCCCGAGCACCTGCCAATCTGGATGCCAACACCTGTGTGCCCTTCCTTTGCATACCACTTAACCTGGCGGTGCCCTTTCCACGGCTCAATCAAGAGTCGTGTGTACCGGGAGGCATCCGAGAATCAACATCCTCTTCAAAGTTGACCTGGTTTCTGAGCAGCCATTATGTTTGTGACATCTGAAAGAGGTTTGAATTTTCTTTGCAGCACACTGAAATATTGAAGCACAACTTATGAACAAGAGGCATCTTTTCTGTAATACGAGCTTTCGCTTCATTTAGAGAGGGCCCTATAGTTCTGCCAGATATCAGTGGAGTATTAGTGTGTCCTATTGCAAGCAAGCAAAACACCAATCAACCCCAACTTAATGATGGTGGTGATTGTCATAACCTGGCGGCAGTGAGTTCCCCAGACCCCTGGCCCCCATTGTCACTTCACCAGCTGGACTAACGATGGCTACGCCCCAACCAGATGTTATTCCCCATTCCCACTGCCTTCACACACATCTCAGAGAAAAGGAAAAATAGTTCAACCCAGAGAAGCGGGAAAAGCACAGAAAAGACTCATGTGCTTCTAAGACAAATTGTACCCAAATATGTTTGAAAATAGTTTTTGGAAGCTTTAATTGGACAGAAAGCTACAGCAAGTGTTATGGCCACACCACATGTGCCCTGCAAGAATCAGATTTTCAGATGTGTCACCTCCTTTGAACGGCATGTGAGGGTGCCATCTGCCCCAAATGCAAGCAGGTAAAATGGCCCTCTACAAGGGAGTACCAGAAAATGTAAATGCCCCCACTTATGACACTGAGTGCGTGAAGCAAGTTAGCCCAATACTTCCTAGACTAGTTCTCCTCCTATCTATCCTGACATCGTCCAACCCTTCCATTCATCCATTCTGCAACACTTCAGCTGTTCCTGATCTGTCCAACCCAGCTGCGCTGCTGGGATGGAGAGAGCTTTCACTGCGCCTGATGGTTGGCCAACCTGAGACGGCCAGCCAAAACATCATGCGCAGTGATGGGAGTGCACCACCACTCCCCTCAGTGCCTGTCACCACCAGGCCCTGCCCCCAAGACTTGGCAGGTAAGGAAAAATAAAAGGAGCATCCTTTTAGTTTTCCTTTCCTCCTGTTTTTTTGGGGGGCACACTCCTTCGGCATAGCAGAGCAGCCGCCGCTGTGCACTATGTTCTTTTCAGATGTGTTCATCATTGAACCAATGTGCAGACTACTACCAGATTATGTGACTTCCCAGCCTCTAAGGTTGTACAACCGGGTGAAGATCTCCAGTGCGCCTTGAGTCATCATGTTTACTTACTGCTAAACTATGTGATTTCCTTGCTGAATGTGAAGTGTTGTAAAGCGATCCGATGCCTTCGGGTCTGGCCAGCGCTATATAAAACTCCTTAATAAATAAATGAATACATTCTTTTTCTCTTTCCTTCCTTGTGCTCACCAGCTCTTGACCCTACCTCTAAGCTCTGCCCTGTCCTGCCTAGATGCTTATGAGACTTTGTCTGCTGGCCTGTAGAGAGAATAGGCCAAATACAAAACGAATCATCTTTCGCTGCCATCGGGTGCAGCGGCTATTCCCACTTGAGCTGATAACGCGGCAGGGAGAGGGTCCCGATGCCACTGCCCTCTGTCTCTAGCCTCAGTGCCTCAATTGAGGAAGGACCTCAAGACCCGGCTCTTTGACTGAAATGCAGAACCCCTCACCCGAGTGCCCTAATGGGTGATTAGCCGCGCTCTATAAGAACCCAGAGTGATTGGTCTTTTAGTAGTAAAAGGCAACCATGCTTGGGGTTCATTGGGTCCTACACACTCCAGGGCTCCAGTGCCATTGCACCTGCTGCACAAATGAGAGCAACATGTCCGCCTCTGTTGCTGTATGCCACAGCATAGGGAGAAAACATCTCTACTCCAGCTCATGGTCCCTGGCTGTTCTTTACTTCCACTTGCCGGGTGGTACCAAGTGACATCTCGCTTACATCCTTACTGATGGTGTCTTATGATTGGAGCAGAGCTTCTCTTGGGATTGAGGAAATTAGCAAACACAATTCAAGGTGAGTTTCAAGGCAGCCATTGTCCAGGTGAGTTGTATTTAGGGGGTCAAATGAAAAGCAGCACAACTTTTAAATGTTTGACTATGATACAGCACCCCAAAACCTTTCTCCCTAGGCAAACAACCCCTGTAATTGCTCAACCACTTGACCGAGACGCCACTAAAACAACATCCAACACTAAGTCTTCTACCACCCACTCCCTGCAGCCCTCACTGCGGTACCACGGTACATCCCACAATCCAAGCAGCCCCATCTACTAGCTCCTTTACTGTACACCAACCACCAACAACTCACATGGACTGAGACACACACTCCTAAACTTATAATGTGTCAAGCATAAACAGCACCAATTGTCATGTCACACAACAACACACCATCAGCATACCCAGCCTCATCCCACAACAGCCCACACTCATAACCCTAACCTACGCCTCCTAGTTAGAAACAGTGATGTCATTGACCGTCCTCTAATATTTTTTATGAACAGCACTTTAGACAAAGAACATTCTGCCAAACGTGGGCACCTGAAGATTGAGGTACACACACCTCTCCATGGATACCGCACTGAGGCTTGGCTCAGCCGAGCACACCATCTCCCACTGAGAGTCAGTGTACCACAAGGCTAACCCATCATGACATAAGGCAGACACATGGACTTTTCGGCGTAGTAGCCATATTGTTCGTCGCCTTCCTCAAACGCACCCATCTCGCTAACCCTTCCACCCACCCCTTCAAGACCTCTCTGAAATCCATAGCTTTAACATCAACTGCATCCATCACAGAACTTTATCCTGCACACAGGCACCAATTACCTTATTTTGTTAAACAAAAATAGAAAATGCCCTTAAACTGCACACCACGGTGTCTGATAGTGCCGTCTTCATAGTGGCTATAACCTTTACTTGGTTAACACAGTTCAAAAGTGAATTCTAATAATCCTAAACCACTTCCTCTTACAACAGATTTTACAAAAATCACTTCATCATGTGATCATACACTCAACCCCACAATGATGTTTACTGCTTCTCTCAAAAAACCCATACCGCGTAAGCGGTACTCCCTGAAACACCTGGTGCGAGAAGATGTCTGCTTGTGATGTCAACAAAGCTGATCTATCAACAGAGTCAAAATAGACCTCAGAAGACATCTTCTGTTTGCCTTGTAGTGTTTGTTGATTGCCACAGAGGATCAACCCAAATGGGGCGTAGTGGTTCGAGAGGAGTATTACTAACTAATCTTTTATCTGAAACCCTAGTAGACCTATGCAACAGAATATCCTCGCCACCGATGACTCCCCACTATTCCGAGTGGTGTCAGAACTCTACAGATACAGCTCCCACCATGCCAGCACCTGGCAGGCAGTGAACTCTGTGCCTTTGCAGTCAACCGTTCTGTAAAGAGCCCCTTCTTAGGGGTTTGCAAGTCCTTTGCAAAACAATACCCCCCTCAATCAATAAGTGACGTTGCTGTAGCAATCGTGTAATGCAGCGGAGCATCAACTGATGATACTCAACAAATCCTCAGGTCTCCTCCTGGAAGCCTCGCCGTCCCTCCTCGTTAGCATGCCCCCTGTTCTGTCTCTCCTCCCCGCTCCGCCGCCATCCTACCGGTACCACAGACATCCCTCCTAATCTCCCGCTGATGGCAGAAATGGATTCTGACGTCCCGGCGGTGATTGCTGTCTCTATAATGAATCCCTACCTGCCATCCTGGCTGAGACAGACAGCAGACGGGCGCAATTCCCTCTAATACAAACTTAATTACTGCGTCGCGTTTTGATCTGCCATTTTTTGGGGGATGCTATTTTTCGACATGCCTGTAGTAGTGTAATGTTGTAGTGCGGCACCAGCAGGGCTTAAGGCCCTGATGCACCCCCATGATCCTGAACACCAGAATTATTTTCACTAGAGGCCCCTGGATTTCCATATATCTCTCCTGGATGGATGCCAGTTCTTAAGGGTCCCCGCCTGTGCGCGCGCTCTAGAGCAGGTAACGAGGACCCCCGCTCTGGAGGAAATATTGGGAACGTTCAACGCTATTAAACCCTGTTGGAGTTCCATGCCGCCGTGGGGTGCTTTAGCATTATCTGCGTGCAGCCCATCACCTGTACAAAATATGCATCCTGAGCAGAAAAATGCAGCACCCCGCCGCTTCACAAACTAATGCACAAAATCCATTCATTTTACGCTTGAAAGGTGAAAAAAAACTACCTGATATTTTGCAGGAAAAAATCATAGATTCCATCTCCTGCTGAATTTTATAACACCCTAGGCAGACCGTAAAAAATGTAATGGGCAGGTTTCCTGACAGCATGTGCAGAATTCAGATGGATTAAACAGTAATAAAGCAGGCTCAGAGAAAATGTAAGTTACAAATAGTTTAATTTTTTTAAGGGGCAAAAAAATTGTTCAAATTCATCTCTTTAGATTGATATTTGATATTGGTAAACTTGTGGTTTAAGAAGGTAAAAAAGGTTAATGTATAGGCTTCGCTATGAGTGCACTGCTCCAAAGTTTAACTTTAAGCGCAGTATCTATGTACATGGCATGTTGAAGTGCGAGCCGAGGCAAAGTCAGAGAGTGTTGTATATAGTCAGTGATATGTTTTGGTCGAAGTAATGGGAGAACCTCTGAATCTCCATGCCTAAATATGTGCACCTTACACTTTAGGATAGCTTAAGAATATGTAGAAATATGTAAGTATTTCGAAGTAGTCCCTGGGCATAAGTCCGGCTATTGTCAATAAATTATCTTCAGGACTGGGCATAAGTCCAAAGCAAATATTGTCAATACGTTATCTTCAGGGCACAGTTTGTACTAGAGGTTTGCGAAATTGACGAAGTACAAAATAACCATTATTACATTTCGTGACACAACTTTGGCATGTTTTTCATAAAAAAATCGTGGAAAAATTTTCCAGCAAATGTGATGGTTCTCAAGCGAAAGCAGGGCTTTGGGTTATAGTTGTCCAGCTAAAAATAGGGTTTTGCTAGGCATGCTACCCATGAAACCTGTTTTAGTGTTGTTTTGTTTACTCTCTGTTAGTTATTTATAATCTGCAGACTTTGTGAAGTTTATGGGATTGTAAAAAGAAAAATGACAGTAATGAAATCACAGTTTTACACGCTCTTATTTCCCACCAATACTGTTATTTTCTGTGAAGTTTCCTCTGGGCACAATTTAAATGACCTTGTCTGCCAGTATCAGTAAAGTTTTTTTCAGGGCACGGATTATATGACACTTGCGCTCTCCTTTAGCAAAGATGCCTAAAGGACACTGGCATGGACATCAATTCACCAAAAATGCCTGGGATAGCGGAAGTGATATCAAACGCGATTTCACTTCTACTTTCACTCACACACACATGCTTACACATACGCACACACACACATTGACACCTTCCAGCTCACATAAACACGCTCTCACCTGCTAGCATGTATGCAACACACATTTAAAATCATTTTTGCTTACCTCAGCTGCCAGCTCGGTCATATTCCAGCTAATTGTAATCCATTTGTATTACACAAATAGAGATTAATATTATTCACTATTTTCACAGTAAAATAATTGACAAAAAAACTAGGAGCGTGGAGCCCCAACGGTCTTCCAATAGGACGAGCTGGATGTTGCCACCTCTCAGGCCAGGGGTCAGAAAGCCAGACCCAGTGGTTGCAAAGGGCAAGCCAGGAGTCGCAGCACAACCCCCCCCCCCATGGACAACGGTTAGATCAAAATTTCTCTCTGTTTGTGTGAAGAAGCCTTGAGGACGTAGTTTGTTTGAACATCATGTGATCCTAATAATGAAGCTTTTTTTTCTGAAAAGTTCTCCTCAGGCACATGTCTGAACATTGTTCTCTATTTTAGTCAGGTTCAGCAGTGCACAAGTTTCCTTCAGTACAACAGTCCAATGCTGCACAGTTCTACGTGCATACTTTTTCTGAACATTTGTCCCTATTTTTAAGTCGAGCCTGGGCAGCGCGTGCAGTGCTCTGCAGCATGCTGTATTGGAGTATGGAAGAGAAGCCCTGCCCACTCTCTGCCCATATTTGTCATTGGCTTGTGTCATTTTCCTTTGTAAATGATGTCTTTTGATTCGTTAATAGGCTTGTTAGTCCCCCCCTTAGTACTGCCTTGTCTTCATTTGTAACCTCCCATGAGGACTGACCCTTTTACTTCATTTGTTATACGGTACGTCTTTTTTAGACTGGAAGCACTATTTTCTTTAATCAGCTTCTCCTCCTGCAGGCACGACTTTCCTGCAACATTTAGCACCCCATGCACACTTTCACTTTCGGAGCAGCCCGGGACAATGGCGGCCGCTTCTTTGAATTTGAATATGTCTCACATTTGCAAGAGTTTGAGCTATTGGCATTGTAAATGAAAAGGCCTTTTCTTTATTTGTTAATTAGCTAAACAGATACATAAAGACATTGTCATTTATAATGCCAATAGCTTAAACTCCCGCAAATGTGAGTCCTATTGCATTGCAAATGCTTGTTGTTAAGTTATATTCAGTGTACTGTTTATGTACTATGCTGTTTCTGCAAGGTTCTACATATAGCATGATTTGTATGAGCAGCACTCTGTTTCTGTAAAGTTAGCATGGGTTGTATGAACGGCACTCTGTGTCTGTAAAGTTAGCATGGTTTGTATGAACGGCACTCTGTTTCTGTAAAGTTATACATACTACATGATTTGTATGAACAGCACTCTGTTTCTGTAAAATCCTACATATATCATGGTGTGAATGAACAGCACTCTGTAAGGAGCAGGTCGGTTTAACATTACTGTCTGTTTGTGTGGACTGACTGCACAGTCTGTAAAAACATTGCTGCCTGTTACTGTAAA
Source organism: Lissotriton vulgaris (assembly GCF_964263255.1). NCBI lineage: Eukaryota > Metazoa > Chordata > Amphibia > Caudata > Salamandridae > Lissotriton > Lissotriton vulgaris. The sequence continues at coordinate 351,929,199 of NC_141687.1, forward strand.
CATCATTCAAGCACAGTTTGTGTGAACATTGCTGTCTGTTACTGTAAACATCATTCAAGCACAGTTTGTGTGAACATTGCTGTCTGTTACTGTAAACATCATTCAAGCACAGTCTGTATAAACATTGCTGTCTATTATGGATGTACCACGTTACAACGCATACCATTACAACTACCTACCATTACAACGCGACCATTACAACGCATACCATTACAACGCATAGCGCTTAGAGGTGCTGGATAGTGGTAAGTATAATTTACTATTCCAACTCCAGTCCCCGTGGACACTAGGGAAGGTGTTGGATAGTAAATTAAACTTATTCCCTATCCTAGAGCGCCCCCCAGCGCAATGCGTTGTAATGGTATGCGTTGTAAAAGTTGCGTTGTAATAGTAGGTAGTTGTAAAAGTTGCGTTGTAACAGGTGTATACCGTCTATTATTGTAAACATAATTCAAGCACTGTTTGTGTGAATATTGATGTCTGTTAATGTAAACATCATTAAAGCACAGTTTTTGAGAACATTGCTGTCTGTTACTGAAAACATCATTCACGCACAGTTTGTATGAACATTTCTGCCTGTTTCTGTAAACGTCCTCCTAGCACAGCTGTTATGAACGTTGCTTCCTGGTTCTGTAAACTTTCTTCCTGCACAGTTTGAATGAACAATGTTGTCTGTTTCTGTAAACTTTCTTCTGGCACAGTTTGTGTGAACAATGCCGTCTGTTTCTATAAACTTTGCTACCTATTTAAGTAAACTGCATTTAAGCATGGTTTGTGTGAACATTGCTGCTGCTTCTTTAAACTTTCTTCTAGCTCAGATTGTGTGAACATTGCTGCCTGTTTCTATAAACTTTCTACTGGCACAGTTTGTGTAAACGTTGCTGCTTGTTTCTGTAAACTTTCTTCTAGCACAGTTTGTGTGAACATTTCTGCCTGTTTCTATAAACTTACTTCTGGTGCAGTTTCAATGAACATTGCTCTGTTTCTGTAAACTTCCTACAAGTGTGATTTGTATGAACAAACTCTGCTAACTGTTTAAGTAACGTCCTTTAAGAATGGTTTGTGTGAACATTGCTGCTGTTTCTGTAAACTTTCTTCTGGCACAGTTTGTGTGAACGTTGCTGCCTGTTTCTGTAAACTTTCTTCTAGCACAGTCTATGTGAACATTGATGCCTGTTTCTGTAAACTTTCTTCTGGCACAGTTTGTGTGAACGTTGCTGCTTGTTTATGTAAACTTTCTTCTAGGGCAGTGTGTGTGAAAATTGCTGCCTGTTTCTGTAAACTTTCTTCTGGTGCTGTTTCAATGAACATTGCTGTCTGTTTTTGTAAACTCCCTTCAAGTGTGGTTTGTATGAATAAACTTTGCTGCCTGTTTAAGTAACGTCCTTTAAGCATGGTTTCTGTAAACATTGCTGCCTGTTTCTGTAAACTTTCTTCTTGTACTGTTTGTGTGAATGTTGTTGCCTGTTTCTGTAAACTTTCTTCTGGCGCAGTTCGAGTGAACTTTGCTGTTTGTTTCTGTAAACTTCCTTCAAGTGCGGTTTGCATGAACATTTCCATCTGTTTCTGTAAGCATTCTTCTGGCACAGTTTGTATGAACATTGCTGTCAGTTGCTAAAATGCTCTTTGAGGCTGGTTTGTGTAAATGCTGCTTTGTTTCTATAACGCTCTTTGAGGCGGGTTTGTGTAAATGGCGCTTTGTTTCTATAACGCTCTTTGAGGCGGGTTTGTGTAAATGGTGCTTTGTTTCTATAGCGCTCTTTGAGGCGGGTTTGTGTGAATGCGATTTGTTTCTATAACAGTCTTTGAGGCGGGTTTGTGTAAATGCCACTTTGTTTCTATAACGCTCTTTGAGGCGGGTTTGTGTGAATGCGATTTGTTTCTATAATGCTCTTTGAGGCGGGTTTGTGTGAATGAGCTTTGGTTCTATAACGCTCTTTGAGGCGGGTTTGTGTGAATGCGCTTTGTTTCTATACCGCTCTGTGAGGGGGGTTTGTGTAAATGCCACTTTGTTTCTGTAACACTCTTTGGGGCACCGTTTGCATGAACGTTGCTGTTTGCTTCTGGAAAGTTCCCCTCCGGCACAGTTTGTATAAACAACGTGTGGCCTGTTCTCTGAAAGCCTGTGTGAGACACCAGGAAAAATGATATGTCTTTACAGGCTGATTTACGGCGCCCGTGCCTCACACGGCCTATGTGGAGGCGATATTCCTTTTTATTCTCTCCATTGTGCACACTTTGCCTGCTCCTTGTGTTGTCACAGAGCTCCTTACGATGACGGATTCCTCGTCCTTTTTATGCACATGCTGTTATTTCCTCCCGTGGTGGTGGTTAAGCACGTTTTATGTCTTTGTTTCCAGCGCTTCTTCTGTGTTCTGTGCTCCACTCCAGAGATGGGAATGGCTCAGAGATGCTGCATGAAGCTGAGGAGATTGTTGTCAAAGGGATCTCTGACGTTAGAGTCCATCAATCGGGCAGCCCCTTGGAATGTCAGCACAGCTCTACACCCGTGTTATGGACAATAGTAATCGTTACCTATTTAGCGGTTTATACCACAATTTAGCCATTTGTAAGCACTCTAAATAATAGCCATTTTATTACCCATTTGTAATCGGACTGAATTTACCGACCTCTGAATGATGGAGGTCTGAGTCTGCGTTACTGAGATTCGAACTCCAAGCCTGCGGATCCCCACGTGGAGAGCGTAGAATGTTTGGTGAGGACTTGAAGGCTCCATAACATACTCCGGTGTCCAGCAGACCACAGTGCGCTTAGAATGTTAATGAATTGATAGATAAGGTGCACCGCGTCCTATTCTGCTCCTGCAGCTCAGAGGAATTAGCTCAGTAGGTTGTGTATCTGGTGCTGTGATTTGTGCATAGATAATTGCTGTGTGAAGTTTAAATTTGGCCAACGAAGTTCCCAGTTTTGTGATATGCCAAGTCTTCTGAATTTACACAGCAAAAATGGGCTAATTCTGTCTACGTAAAAAAAATTTGTGGAGAACTTTCCTACTAACTCAAACTTCGCGAAATTTCCAACTTAGGGGTCCATTAGGATGGCGGACGGATCGCCACCGCCATGCAGGCGGTGGCGATCCATCCGCCATCATTGCCCGTCCTCCACCTTTCTTCCCCCGCCATATTACAATAGCGTGGGGACCGTGGCGGAGGAGAAGACCGTCCGCCGCTTTTCCGCCACGGTCGCCTTGCGACCGCGGTGGAAAAGGCCTGATATGGTGGCGGTATCTATCAGACACCGCCAGCCATATTAGGATGGTCTGGGAGGAATGTCTTTCCGTGGCGGCAATGCCGCCACGAAAAGGCATACAGTTCCTGCTTTGGGGGCCCATTGCGGGCTCCCAGGGTGAAGGGGGAGGGGCCTGGGGGGTGCACATGGGGGTACCTATGGTACCCCCCTGCGTTTCACAGCACAACATAGCAGGCACCGTGCGGTGCCTGTCATGTTGTGCTGTGAAATGCACAACAAGCATTTTTCACATTGCGGCGGCCGGTGCTTTAAGCACCGTCCGTCGCAATGTGAAAAATGCGGGATGCACCCGCCACTGTGGCGGGTGCATCCTAATTGGGAGTCCTGCTATCGCATTCTTTTGTGCCATGAGTGCCTAAGGACCCGGGGGTCAGGGCTTACAACCACAGTGGCACACAGTGGTGCCCCAAACACAGCTGCCTGTATAAATTTGGGCTGCTCTACGCACAAACATATTATGCCGGTTCTGAGGTCACTTCACTGGTCAAGTGCTTAATTTGGACCAGTGGTTTGTGGTGCTCGGCACCAGAACTTAATTGTCAACACCGACACTTATGGCACTCTGTCACATGGTGGCGCTGTTTGTCTAATTTAGAGATGAACACAAGAAAACTTATAGGAGTGTGACGGTTAGTAGTTCTGTTGGTACTATTGATGGGGCATGGATGGAGCAAGGACTCATAGAAAAGAGACTTGCTCGAAAGCAATCCGCTCTAGTGCAAGATGGAGGGGCCTCCTAAGCTAGGGCCTGACAGTTATATTTTTTACTAATTAAGCAGTGCCGGTTACCTGTATTCAAGAGATTCCTCTTAAAGTTACTCCTCACATTTTAGCCTCCAAATTCTCCTGGTGCATTCTCACCAAAATGCTACCCACTGCTGATCTTTTCCTGCTATTAGTCCCCAAAGCCAGATTTGTTGCTCGTTGTAACCTGGTTTTCTCTATAGCAGCACCTAGGTTTTTACAATCTGTGCCTCCACTCCTATGTTCTGAAACCTCCTTATCTGTTTTTGGAGAAACAGTTAAAAACATGTATCTATCTCAAGTGTAGTTAATTAGATTGTGCTATTTTAACGGAATCAAGAAGCCAATGTTTAGAATGGTGCATCAATATAATTAATCTAACGTATCTCCATACAGTTGTCAATGATCAGGAACATTAAGAAGTAGTAGGTATGTCAACCACACATCTTTATGGTCTTACCACTGATTACACAAAGAGCTCAAAATGAGCCCACACTCTGAGCTGATGTCAACAGGGTGCAGGGCTAAGTAAAACGGTTCTGGAGAACAGCACTGATGCAATCCTCACAATGTGTAACTCTCAGCGCAGTTCATTGTGACATTTCCGCGTATCACACAAGAATGGAAACATTTTAAAGTTGAACACTAGGGGTCCATTGAACTTTTAATATCAATATTGTAAAATAATCACCGAATTGGTGGAGAACACAGATGAAAGATATGTTTATGGAGTGTTTGATGTCTAGTCAAGACAAGCATTGGGTAAGCCGATAGGTTTCACCAATGTGCTTTAGCCATGTTATACGCCATTGTGACTGCTGTTCAGCATGGGTAATAGTTAGTAGTGTGCAAGAGATTGGCATGGAGTGGAATATCGTAAAGTGGAGTGACATAGAGTGGAGTAGAGTGTTGTAGAGTGGAGTACTGTAGAATGGAGTGGCGTGGAGTGGAGTGGAATAGAGTGTAGTAGACTTGGATGCGGTAGATTGTTGTAGAGTGGAGTTGTGTAGAGTGTAGTAGAATGGAGTGTCATGGAGTCCAGTAGAGTGTCCTTGAGTGGAGTGTCCTAGAGTCGTTTAGAGTCGATGACACAGAGTGTCATAGAGTTGAGTAGCATAAATTGGACTATGGAGTAGTGGGGTAGAGTGAAGTGGCATAGAGTGGTGGAGAGTGGGATGGAGAGGCATAGATGGCATAGAGTGAACTCTAGACTAGTGTGTCATAGAGTGGAGTACCTGAGTGGAGATGTGTAGAGTGAAGTAGTGTTGTAGAGTGTAGTAGAGTGGCTTAGAGTGTTGTGAAGTGGAGTGGAGTACAGTGGAGTACAGTGTTGTGGAGTGCAGTGGCATAGAGTGTAATGTTGTGGTGTGGAGTGTCATAGAGTGGAGTGTCATAAAGGTAAATGGCATAGAGTGGAGTAAAGACGAATGGCGTAGAGTGGAGTGGCATAAATTGGAGTGGTGTAAAGTGAAGTGCCGTAGAATATTGCAGAGTGGAGTGAGGTAGAGTGAAGTGATGTGGCGTGTCGTAGAGCAGATTGTTGAATAGTGGAGTGGCATTGAGTGGCGTGGCATCAAATGGAGTGGAATAGAGTGGGATACAGCAGACTGGCAGAGAGTGTTGTAATGTTGTGTAGAGTGCAGTTGTTGAGTGTAGTGGAGTAGAGTGTTGTGGAGTGGAGTAGAATGGAATATCGTAGAGTGAGGTAAAGTGGCATTAAGTTTTATAGAGTGTTGTATTGTAGAGTGGAGTGGTGTGTAGTAGAGTGGGGTGGAGTGAAGTGGTGTAGAGTGGCATAGCATAGGGTGGAGTGGTGTGGAGTGTTGTGGAGTGTTGTGGAGTGGTGTAGAGTGCTGTGCAATGGAGTAGAGTGGTGTGGGGTAAAGTGGAGTAGAGTGCATCGCAGAGGAGAAGAGAAGAGTGCATGGTGTGGCATAGCAAACACATTTTCAATTGAAATTTCCATTACATTCACGCAGACATACAGTTTTAGTGATAAAATTAAATCCTTACTTTGCTGTCAGAGAAATAAAAGTAAATATTAGGGTCCCTGGAAGACAGAACCTGATGTTTGACCTCGGTCTTTGAATACACTGCCAATGTGACAAGATAAAAACAAAATGTAAACTCCTTTTTATTGCTCATTCACTTAAGAACTGCGGTTTGATTATTTTGTGGGTGTTTCAGCACGATCCCTCTCTCTTACTTCCAATGCCTTTGGCATGGACATGAAATTGAGGGAGAGAATTGTTTAAGTTCAGCTGTTAGTAAAAGGCATTGACCAAAATAAACAAGCTTGCAGACAGAACATTGTTCCGTACAGTTATGCAAGACTGATGATCAAAGTGGCAAAGATTAGGAGAATCAATCAAGCAGAAAGATAGAGGGCAGGAAACCTTTCAAAGAGATTAAACACATTTACTGCTTCCTGAACTAGCATACAAGAAAGGCACTGAAAAGGCATGTTCTCTTATGGATTGCCTCACAAAAAAGAGTTCCTAGAAAGCAAATACTTTGGAAGGATGCAAGGAGCTAGTCAGAGAGATGGTAAACAGACTATGTTCCATGGGAGGGACAAAGACATGCTGATGAGCCTAAAACAGATAAAGTCAGTAAATAGAAAGCGAGCAACTTGGAGTTACAAAACACAAATCCAAGGGTAAGCAATGGGTGGAATGCATTCCCAGGGAAGCTTTCTGAAAGGCCACAAGAAGTTTTTCGCTACCAGACAACTCTGCTGTGTAGTAGGCTTCAACCTAACAAGACCAAGATAGGGAATAAGAAGGGAAAATGGTAAAGCCAATGGCTGCATTGCTAATTCGTGATGTTGCTTATAAGTTCTTTGTGTGAAAGATATTTGAAAAGGCACTGACAGCAAGAAAGGTAGTTAGTGCATCTGAATTGTAAAGGTAGAAAAGGTTTCTCTTGTGATCAGAGCAACTCACTTAAAGTTAAGACGTGCATTATGAGGACATGGGGTACAGATGTAAGGCTGAATAGGGAGGGTGACTGTAATAGGAAGACACTAGAAGGCCTTTCGGGTCTTATTAGACGTGGCCGTTTGTACGATAACTGTCCCAGAGATATTATGAGAATTTCAGGATGCTAAGAAACATGATGAGGGATGATAACTGAATATGACTGGCCCAGGCAGCCTCCAATTATTTTTGATACATGGTCAGCAGTTTGATGAGAAAAATAGTGAAGCAATATGCAGTTTTATAATCTGTGCCTGTATTTTAGAATTTTGTATACATTTTTACATTTGACTGAGTTTAAATTGTGTAATGGGTGTTTTACTATTAATCAACTTTAAGTTTATATGGAACCAGCCAAATTCACCTTGTGAGGAGAGATCAAGGCATTGGAGGAGGCGGGCCATCGTGCTGAGAAGTACTTAAGAGGCACTTTTGTACTCTACACTCCCCTCCTCCCACCAACTCTCCTCCTCCAAATAAAAGTGAACCTTGCTGGGGCTGGTGCTGATGTCCTGGGGTGTTTTCACACCCCTTAATGGACAGCAGCTGAGCAACGCCTCCAAAGACGAGCAGCAAATCTGTCCAATTTCTGCAAAGTGTTTATTAACGAAAGAAAAACATATTGTCAATCACAGAGTAGGGTGACAAGGGAATCCACTGATGTCCTAAATGAGCATACTCTGCCCAATAAGGAGTGGATACAAATGTACACATGTTTGTATTCAGAGGTCCTGTGGAGATCAAGTAATGAAACCGAAACAAAGGAGTTACACAGGTGCAGGGTTCTAAAGTCATGAGGAAGTACAAGGATGGACTTCAGGTGGATGCAGAAATATGAACTTTCACTATTGAGCAAGCTAATCAGAAATATTCACCTCGTGGGCCAGGCATTATTTGAAATGAGGCTTTACATGTCATAGACGGCTATGACTTGAATGTATGGTTAGCATGGGAAAAAGATGGCCAAAGAGGTTATAGTTATACTAAAGCAAATGTTCTTTATGTTTCACATAAACAAAGAAACAAATAGCACACTCATTCATTGTATTGCTTGTTAATCAACTTTTAGTGTATGTGATATTTCTTTTTATTTGTATACAACAAAAGGTTTGTCAAACTGGTAAATAAATGAAAAACTATTTTCCCCTGTGTTTCCTTACAGTACTTTATCTGAACTGTATGGCCATGTCTTCTACGAGTGCAGGCTGCAGGTGCATTCCTAGCTGCGAAGGACACGTGTTTTGTACTATACCTAGATTTGCCTTTTTCAGACTCTGAGCTTTGCACTGTGGGACTTGTAGTATTTATTTCTTGTTATAAGTATACATCTACAATAACTGGATTGGAAGAATACGTAACATATAGCATGGGGTGACTATGCAGCACTCTTAAGCAGACGTAATCATGGTCCATGATTGTGTGGTGTCACTAGCACCAAGCCCACCCCCTAAATTCAGGAGACACCCTTGCCACCATCTATCCTCTTACCACAGAGTCCAGGGTCTACATTTAATATGCATATGCATGGATGCTCGTGGGAAACAAAGCAGTACCACGTGAAGCAGAGAAGCGTAAAGGGAAGCATTTATCAATTTCCCGAGAAAAATATATTTGAGCCAAAAAGTTCATGCAAAAGCAAAGCCAGTTGGCTTGGCGTTGCGTGGTGCCACAACCATGTTAATGAATGCCAGTCTACTAGGGTAGAGTGCCCTGGCTTTGTGTGAACTCTCATCGTCTAATGTACCAGACGCACATAGCGGCAAGTGGACCATAGCATGGCAATCCCAGGCATAATGTGTCATTTCTTTGAAATGACAGATTGTACACATCTTATTGTTGAGCAGTTGTCATTACGTGGACATTTGTATTGGTATTGCAGGGAGTGATGCGACTGAAAATACTAAGCAAGCCCCCGCCTCCCGACTCTGCACACTGGCTCTATGCTTACTTAGCACTTGGCAAAAAAGCATTCTTAGAGCATGCACAGCCAATGACATCACCGGCGCACGCGTCTTTGTAAATACGGCACAGTGGAGTTTTTTTAACTTCAGCTGCCTGGCTTTGAGTAAATGTGGATCCCGGTGTGAGCAGACACTGTTCCCGTTATTTTAAGCCTCCGCGCCACCGCCACCACCCAAGCACAGGGGCCACTTCCGATTTTCATCGTGATGACTAAATGAAGCAGCGCAGCCGGCCTGTCCTTCGAGCACCTGTGACCAAGGAGCTCATCTCGAGGCTGCTCGGTGCAGGACCTGGCTGGGGCGAGATTATGGCGGATGATGGAGGCAGCGCTTAATTTGAGATGTTGGAGGAAGGCAGCAGCTCCGAGCTGCTGGTCCTTCACCTCAGGTGGCCTCAAAGGCCCTCCGCTCACAGCTCCCACCCTGCCTCCTCATCAAGAGATGACTTGTCTGCCCAAAGCCCCTCTCTCCGCTGTGGAAATAAGCACCTTATCCCGAGGCCCAGAGACATGTCCACTCAGGGCGGACTCTGCGGAAGAGCTGGCCAGCTGCTCGATCCCCACCCCGGGGGATTTGGAGGCGGTGAGGATTTTTTGAGAGCGATGCATGGCAGATGGTGTGGATGTGCAATATTGGCATAAATGTGCACAAGACCTTATACAAACAAGCATTGGCGAAGCCACTGGGTCTCGCCAATGAGAGCGCTATTGGCTTTGTCAATGTTCTAAACTCATGTACAGCAGCACAGATGCTATGCAGCATGGCTGACAGTACAAGAAAAAAATGCTGTGGCGTGGCCAGCGCTGGCTGAGCTGCTTTTTTTTTATTGTTGGAAGAGAGTAGCAACTGAAAACAAGTGTGCACTTGGAACTCATTTGTAGCACTATCTGTTTTCACAGACTTCTGTGTAGACTTAATCTGTATAAGAAATGTTATAATAAAACAGACAAATGTTACGAAAAGACCTAATCTTTTTTCAGTTTGAAGAGGTGAACAAACAAGCAGTACATTATTATCTAGATATCAAATTCGATTCAGCCGAACCAAAATTTATTTTAAGTCACACATTAGAAAGAATTCATATGACGTTAATAATAATGTGAGTGGTGAGAAAATTTTTAAAAGCACCCAAAGTGAAAAAAACAGAACCAGAAAAGGAGCAAAGTGACCAGATGAGTGAGCATAAGCAGTAAACTGGCTTCTCTAATCAGACAGCCAGCCTTTTTACACATAATAAGCCACAAAGGAAGTATCCGTGTTCAATGGGGTGTAGCAGGGGAGGTCACAGGAGTTTTGGACCTAGGGCGATGATGCTTTCAATGTGGCCCCATTCAATGATATGCTCTGGAACGGCTGTGTTTTGTGGTCTCTCGGTCAGAGATCCGCTGTGAGACAATGAAAGCCCTGGCCAGCCCCCGGCAGGAGATGGCGGAGCCAGTACCAAGCGCTGCATCCAGCTTCAGCGTTTTCCATTTGGGTGGTGGTAGTTTGGATTGGGAGGTACAGCGGAACAAATACTAAATAAAGTGCATCAGTGTGGAATTGACATTCCGTGTGAAAAACTTTTGCAAAACAACAGTGAGCTCACAAAGACGCATCAGTCAGTCAGTACTGAATGTAAAAATCAATTAAATGTCATGCTCTCTGAAGGTCAAGGCACAACAGACTTGAACTTTTGGAAGCTTTGCAGACGGCAGGGCTTCCTCATTAATGATTGGAGAAAGTTCAACTGAAGCAGGACTGTGGGCAGGGCGGCAACGCGCTTTCCGAGGGGTGGGCACCCGGCCGCTCCTGCCCCACCACCTCCAGACAGACCTGTTGGTTCTTCACATCACACTGCTTTCCAGCTGCAAGGCACTGGTTTTCAGAACCATCGATCGAGTCCAGGCTGATGACCTTTTTAAGCCCAGAATTCTTGGACCACGAGACAGCGGGCGCCCCTTTCCTTCTCCCACCCCCCTCTGGTAATTGCTGATCTTCTTGTCAGTTATGCATCTTGGCAACAAGCCAGCATTTGAAAGGTTAATATTGGTAGACAGCATAAGGCTCCTGTCACTCAAAGTCAATTAGTTCTTGAGCCAATTAACGCAGCAGAGTTCTTCCGCATCTTCTATCAGCAGGTGTCGGGACCTTTGGGGGAGGAAGTGTGCACCTAACACCTGCTTAGTGCAGTGCCCTTCGAACCAGTGTCCTCGGCCGATACTCACTATTCCCAGACTCTGAAACCTCCATTCCTGTTTGTAGGCCCAGTTTCATTCAGTCAGTGAACCGGAGTCTAGGGAAATCGAACAAAGTTGGAAAACGTAGCCCTTAAAGAAGGGGAAAAAGTTTCTTGACTTTGCCTGACTTCGCCCGAGGTGAAGACGTTAAAGTTCTACTGATCTCAGCAAGTCATTTGACACAAACTGGGCTAATTCCTGTAGGCGGATGTCCCACCCAGGGACGGCATGACTTCCGGCTGAAGGGAATCTGTTCTTGCATGTCTATTGCCGTGTGCCGAGGTACCATTAGCTGTTCACTGGAGGGCAGTCACCAATCACAGAGGCTGCTGAAGATGTTTTTTAATAGCAATCTTTAGGTTTTGCCTGCAGAGCACAAACACTGTGCTTGCGAAATCTCTTAAAAAGAAAAACACATCTTAAAGGGGCTTAGAGCCCACCCATTACTTGCCATTGGTTGTCTGCCATGCCCTTTTTGTTTCTTTGCTTCCTATTGGTCAGGATACCTCCGCGCCTTCACATTCCTCCTGGTCTTCAGTCTCCATCTCTGCCGTGGAGAATGGACCGAGTACAGCTTCCTGTGTTCAGTGTCCTTCCACTGGTTGCAGGCTTCTGCAGGTTCTATGTGTTTTACTTTTTGGCATGCACTCTTAGAGAGTACATGCCTCTGAGTCCCTCTCCTTTACCCCACTCTCCTCCACTCTCTGTGGTATTAATCTTTCCACACTGCCATCTTCCCACTCTTCATGGTGTCAATCCACCCCTACCCTCCTCCTGCCATTCAATCTTTTTAACCTACCCACCTCCCATTCTTTTTAAAACACTCCCCTGCCATCATTCTCTTTAACCCACCGCCACCTCCAGCTACACATACTTTTATCCCCCTGTCCTCCTGCTTGTTGCTTGCCACTCCAACCCACTGTGCTGTCTTCAGGCATATTGCACAGCAGCACAGGTTGCAGTGAAACATGGCTTAAAGTAATTAAAAACAAAGCACTGTGGCACGGTCAATGCTGGCCGCATCATAGCACTTTGTTTTTATTTACTTAAAGCCATGTTGCACTGCAGCGCAGGCTGCTGTGCAACAAGGCTTAAAGTACATTGAAAAAGCACTATGACACGGTCATCGCTGGTCATGCCATATCACTTTGAGCCATGTTGCACAGAAGGAAGCGCTGCTGTGCAACATCTTAAAAAAACATTGACAATGCCAATAGGTCTTGCATGGGTGAAACCTGTTGGCTTGCCAATGCCTATTTGCACCTAACTTGCTACATACTGCACGAAGCTTGCACAATTAGAAACTATTCACAAACTTGCAAGATGCAAATCTTTTGAAGTTGACACACCACCTCAATTCCTGCTGTTCCACCACCAGTTGCACTTCCACCAAATGTTTCAGCACCAAATTCTATGAACAGGAACATCTGAGTCAATGTGCTTCCCGGCAAATTCATTAATGGAGTTCTACAGATTGCTCTACTCAAGGCTTTAAGTGGGATGAAAAAACTGGGGTGAGGGTCTCTAAAAGGCACTGGCATATGTAGTGAGGGGCATGGCTTAAACACATAAACAATTTCTGTGATTCCTATAGTGTGCCACCCGGCCGGTATTTTGGTGCCTCTCCGAGCTTTCTGTTATTGCATCCATATGTAACACAAAAACTGACATACAGGTAAAACCAGCCAGGACTGTTGCCTTTGTCAGTGGCCGCTAGCTGGTCAAGATAAATGAGTAACAATAATGATTTTGTTGTAAATAATATTGATAAAGGTTCAGTTCTTAAATCGAGACTATGAATTAAATATTACTAAGGCCTGTGGAAGAGAAAGTGGTCTTTAGAGTGTCTCAGTTATTCCAGTTATATTCACTCTATGTTAGACCTTTATGCCCCTTTTTCGCTACAAATCTCCTCCATCTGCAAATCTTACACTTCATCTCTTTCCTCTTCAACACCCTCTTTTCATTCTCTCCTGAGTGTTTTTCCTTGCAACTTCTTCACTAGACCAACCTCCACATACACAACACACCCAGTCACCTTTAAGCACTGCAGTTTCTTTTGCTTTTGCTTTGTCAATATTTGGACAAATGTATACCACAAACAGAATCCTGCACAGACTCACATTTACAACTGCAATACGTGATCATTTGCAGAGAGGCCAAGGATTGTTTGAGCATTTACTCTGCGTACTTTTTTTGACCCACTTACAGGCACCGTGAGAAAGAAACTGATACTGCCTTTAGCCTCACCTCTGGAGTAACCGTAGCCTGTTATAAAACCCGGAGGCAACCTAGTTCAAAGTATGCACTATACAAGAGTAATATCCCTCACCAAATAAAATACAGAAAGACACCATCCTGGAAAATGCTTACTTCATTTTGCTTTCCCTAAGAGTGTGAAACATTGTAAATATATCCAGAAACTAAATCGCTGACATGCCTTAACGAGTTTTACATTCATTGTTAAAAAATCAGTGTTTTTGCCAGTAAAGTTAAGGACATGATCACCGGGTCAGATAGCGACCAGTTTCAATGCATGTTTTTAATTATCACTGGGTCTGAGATCTGGACGGATCAGACTCCCTTAAAGCCTTGGCTCCACTGATGTATCTCAGCAGTGACCAACAAAAGGTCCAGCACGTGCTTCTTACTTACGGCTCTGCAGATGCACCTCACTGTCGACGGATACAAGCTCCCTGCTGTCCAAGATTTGCAAGAGACTCATGCATTGCCCTTTTAGACGAGCTCTGCTCTGCTCTGCTCTGTAACTCATATCACGATGCATCTTCCACCATGACATGTAGGCAGCCAGCACTTGGACTGTAGCAGGACAACACATAAGCAAGCTCTTATATGTAGTGAAAAAGCTGAGCTATACATTAGAGGTGAGGTGATTAGAGCTGAATCACATGTCATTCATGTTCTACCTGTCAATATGAAGAGTAATGCCCTGGCTGCCTCTGGATGCATGGCTTGGTGAAGAGCTCATAAAAGTACAGTAGGACAACATCTCCTACAGTGCTAAGTTGCCCACAGATGGAGTAGAGTACAGGGTGTCTCTTATTCTCCTTTGTGTTTGGCTCCACTCCCAGGAGAGACTTCACAAAAGCCGGGAACAGAGACGGGCAGGTGACCTGGGAGCACTGCTGGGATACATGGTGGTGAACACGTCAGGTTGCCATTGATCCTGTTAAACGTAAGGATCCAAGCTAGACATGTCTTCTCTATAACCAAGCATGTGTGCCTTGCAGAGAGTAAACAAAAGCTGCTGGAATGGCATTGAAGTGAAATTTACTGAACTGGTTGGGAAGGGTGAAGTTTGGGGATGGGGTGAGGAGAGTTTCAGTGCTTCACAGCTGTCCTGAGCCACCTTCAGTTTTAGAGAACAAAGCACCCTGGGCAAAGGTTGGCACCACTGGGTAAAGGAACTTCATCACTTTGGAGTAAAAGTGGAAGGGGATCACTGGTAACTTTCTACAGATTTCTACAGGTTTAAGATCACCCTCCTGTGGTATGCTGGCTCCCCTTCAAATGGTCCTTCTACACAGGGTATTGTGTTCCTCCCAGGCATGATTCTCTTTGCCCATGACTTGTTGCATAGCTGTGGGAACTAGTTCGCTGGACAGGTCCATATAGTTATTTGAACCTTTTCCTTTTTGTACACTGGAAAGCTGGAGAGGTTCTTTAAAATGGGTGCAATGAAAGGGATTGAGCTGCATCAGGAAAATTCCTGCTGCCGCACAAGGTTGCAAGGGTGCTGACCAGGACCCCCTTACCATTGGCGGAGAACCATGCCTTGGTCTCATTTTCCCACTACCCTGTTTCCACGGGCCAGAGTGCCAGCAGGGAAAGGAGGTACTCCCACTGCAGAGTGATAGCTTGTGATATCCTGCTACCACTCATGGCTACAGCGGCCCAAAGGACAGTATGGACACACAAACTCTGTATGTTCCTGTTCTTCTCTGTATTCTTGGGTGGTTGGCCTGGAAAACATAATGCCATGTGCATTCCTCCATGCATGTTTCTGCTGCTCTGGATCAGCCCCCAATGGTGACCCAAGGAACCCTATAGTAAACCTCTGTGGATGGTGCTATTTTTCATTGTCCAATGGGCCAGGTTGTCATAGAACAACACCGCTGGGTTGGAGCAGGATCATAAGGTATAGAGTTGCATAGGGAGCTGCTTTTGCTATTAGATTTAAGGAGGGACTCCTGAGATCAGAGTATTCCTGGCCTCACCGCCGCAGTGGTCGTTGGAACCAAGCACGGTTTACATGGTCAGAGCCACCAATGGTGACCCAAGGGCAGTGGGTGCTCGAAGGCCTGTTCAGTGACAAGTGGTGAGACATGAGTGGCTCGATTTAACTTTGGACTCTGCCACCTTCCCATGTTGGCATTTGCGAATACAGAGAAAAGCAGCACTCAATCTCCCTGAAGTGGCGGAGACCAAAGTCTCATGCAACCCTACAAATACTCTTAATTTATGTTTTATGAGCAGTAGAACTCTTTCTCCAAGGTGAAAGATAGTGTAGCCTTACCCAAAGTGTAAAGACCTTATTTGAAGCATTTCTTGTGCTGACATCACATTCTGGTTCCATTACACAAGACGTCCTGTCATTCCATTAACAAACACAGTGTGTTTCTGTCCCTGCCTGTTTGTTCCATGTCATGCCTGCCACAGAGTTGTGCTTCTTTTGTTTGCACTGCGCCTGGCTTAATCTTGCCTCGTTTATTTCTGTCTCTGTTCTGTCTGCATCCCTTTGGCATTTGGAAATTAGCTTTTTGTCTTCGATCTTACTCATTGTTCACAGAGTGTGATTTTATTGGCTGCTCACCTATCTCTACCATCTTGTCTGTGTGGAGGCATGTGAGTGTTTGTGTGTGTGTGTGTGTGTGTGAGAGAGAGAGAGAGTACAGACAAGTGTTTAACCCCTTGCATGCTTGTGACGGAACCGTTCCGTCACAAGCCTCGGGTGAGCTGTGCTTGTGACGGAACGGTTCCGTCACGGCCCGCTCGCCGCGCCGGCGCGACGCGAATTCCGCGCCTGCGCTGACGAATTAATGGGCGGGCGGGTTTGTGACGGAACCGTTCCGTCACAAGCACAGCTCACCCGCGAGCTGGGACGGAGCGGTTCCGTCACAAGCACGGAACCTCCGCGCGGCCGCCCCACCCTCTTAGCGCTGCGGCGGAATAGCCGCTGCAGCGAAGGGGTTAATAAAAAAAGCACACGTGTCTTTTCTCCCCTATGCGACTCTGCAATTAAATGTCTGATAGACACCTCCACACTTACTGCCAGCATAGGCTTTGGAAGTGGAGGTGCGGGGGGTGCTTCAAAATGACCCTGCTGGAGTTCAGATGGTGAATGAGAAATAAACGTGCCTTTACATTTACTTTTTATCCTGTCACATTTGCTGTGAGTTCAAATGTCAGACTATGTCTTCTGACAGATTGCTGCTTATTCTTTGAACATGCCCGTTGCTTTTTACATTTCTTTCTCTGACTGCATAGTGAGAACTTTACAAATATTAAAAAATATATTAGCATTGAGGAATACTCCAGTCAAGCACTTTTTCATAATCCTGAAGTGCGACGGAAACAAATATTTTAATTGGATTAAATCGAATCTAGACACTTTACTTCATAATTTGTGCGCTACATAGTATTACCAGTAAAACTGCACGTCTTTGCAAATTGAGTGGTCATTTAAATGGAACATGTGTTGTCTGTAAATGACAGAGCGCTACCACACCATGCTTCAATAGTATGTGTGTGACAGTGCGTTCCAAAAGCACCACCACCTACATGCCACACGTGCACCGCGGTCCTGCTGAATGGGCGTGGCTCATTTGCTGCACGAGCTCTTTTTGTGATGCTTGTATTTGTCATAATCCCTGTGACTTTAGTGATGTAACATTGATGGCAGCACCCCCACTCTGAAAAGGATTCCAGCCCCATACAGATGCCAGTCCGTTGTAGTTCTTCATACACCATAACAGAAGAAGCTTGTGCCGACCCCAGTCCCAGAAGGATACAGCACACTTGGAACAGGGGCGGCTTTAGGCTCATGGCGGCCCTGGGCAGGGAGCGTAGGTAGGGGGCCCGCAAGAGGGAGTCTGGGCGGGGCAGAGCGCGGAGGCCAGTGAAGAGGGGGGGTCAGGGTGTTTGGAAGTGGAACAGAGCCCAAGGCCACCAAATCCCTGCCAGGGGCCGCCATGCAAATATGTATCCTTCCTCAGAGGATTATTATATTAAGGATATATATTGGTGTGGTGGCCCCTGGGGTTTGGTGGCCCTGTGCAGGTGCAAAGCTTGCACATGCCTAAGGCCGCTCCTGCTTGGAATCTAGCATTTTGAACTGTGCAATAGTGAAGGACTCCTTCTACCAAACAGAATAATCTTTATTATGTACAGACAAAACCAATAGTAGCATTCTGCGACTTTTATCAACAAAGATAACACTTTAATATGTTTATCAGCTGCATAATCAAAGTCACAGAGCTGGGTACCTCTGTGCCCATCGGTGGCCCATTGTCCGATATTTGTGGCTGGTCATTCCATACTGCCACTTCCTTCTTTCATGGCTCATTCATGAATCATCCACCTTGTTAGTCACTCGTTTGCTTCAGGTGCTGCTGCCGGCGCTCTTGGCAAATCATTCACCTTTTTCAACAGCTCTCTCTATCCCTAATGATCAACAATCCCATGTCTAAGCGTCGCTATCCTTAATCTCTACTTTGGTTGTTCCAGCAGCGCATGTTTACGACCGGGGTTGACAATACAGCTGACGCCACACAATGATGTGAGTATCACTAGGAGAGTGGCTTTCACTCCACCTACATGTTGGGCGGGAGGAGTACATGTTTTGATTGGCCAGAAGCAGACTGCATGCCACAAAAAAGTGCTTTCCTTCCACACAGCTGCAATCATTTTGATTATGTGTCCAGCTGCCTGAGCTTGGACTTTCAGGCACACACATGCCTTTGCAATGCTATTTAAGTATCTTAGCTATCTAGATCATCTGCAGCAGTTTTCTCTGGCAGCAGCCCAGATGAAAGCAGGGCAGTCATTAATATACATGCATTTTTAGGTCTGGCTTGTCAGTCCATTCATAAGCCGAAGCAATTGGCATTGCCATTGCAGTGCAAGGCCAGAGCATTTTGTCCCAATCATCAGAGCATACTTTTCTGTTGAATCAGTTGTTCTTTTCTGTTGCTCGTTTTTAGCCTTGACAATCAGCCAGGTCAGGCCATTGTGTCACAGTCATTGGTGTGTACATTTCGCTTGATTCTTCCAGCGGCTCCATCTTACTCCTGACTATCAGCAAGGCAAGGACACTGAGTCCCCAGCATCGGTGTATTCCATTCTTTTGATTTTTGCAGCAGCTCATTCTGAGCACTGATAATCAGCAAGGCCAGGACATGGTGTCACAATCACTGGTCTGTACTTTAATTCGGATTTCCTACAAAGTCAGGGCATTGTGTTGCATTCTTCAGGATGTGCACTCAGCCTGAGCCATCACAGCCTGTCTCGGCTTTGCCATTACTAAGCAGGTAGCTGATCCTTTCCAATGCCCACATGTCTGTGTCCAGCCTTACCCTGACAATTACTTTTTACACTAGCTATGTCACCTATGGATGCCACTTTAATGCCTTTAATGCCTTCCAGACCTGGGCACCTAATGTGCAAACACTGAGCAGGCCTAATATTTAGAGTGATGTGTCCCTGCAGTGATAGCAAACATGCTCTCTTTTTCATTCCATTACACTGTGGTACCTCTTTTCTGTAATAAATTCCATATGTCGGGTTAGGAAACGGCTCCTGAAATCAACCACAAACTATTGCAATATTCATCAAAATCTAATTCAGAGTTGCAGGCATCACAATGCAGATTATATGATCAGAGGAAGAAACAGACAACTCAATCTACTGGTTGAGCTGATGAAATGAAGAATCTACCTAGGCACATTGGCCAAATACAGAATATGGTCCACTAATCCAACTAATAGGCATAGCAAATACATTTTCTGAGCTCTATTGAACTCTAAATGTCCAACTGAGACCATTCCCCTGGAATTCATCATCACATACTTGCCATCAGTACGTCTACCTTTCCTATCTAATTAGAGGAAGGCACTATTATAAGAAACGCCATCTAGAAGAGAATTCAGAGACACTATTAGGCAACTACTCTCATGCAAAACACCGGATCAATGGATTGTTGGCCAAATTCATCAAATACTTTACAACACCTCTCGCCCAACCCCTCCGCAACCTGTTCAAAAACAGGTGAAAGGACAGGACACACCCGAAAGAGATATGTAAAGCACATTTCACCGTCACCCTAAAGCCACATCTCCCACTGATAAGTGTGAATCATACAGACCTATTTGCTTCATAAATATCAAAGCCAATATTCTTGGAAAAGCCCTGGCCACCTGTTTCTTGAAAGTGATTAGAAAACTTCTCCATCCCAATCAAAGTGGCTTCAAGCCACTTACAGAATATTTGACAGCTATTCAAAGCATTAGCCTTCACGGCAAACAGAAGGTGTCACTTCTGCTCTTGCTGGTAGACTTTGAGAGAGCCTTTAACAACCTTTCTTTGGGCTATATGTTCACACTCCTTTTTCAGGTGGGTTTTGGGCCATGCTTTGTCTCCTACGTATGCAGACTACAGAATGGGCTAATGAAGCTGTCGAGGGTGGGCGGAGCCCTGTCGGACACCTCCCCTATTGCTAGGGGGATGACACATGGATGGCCACGATCCTTGGTGCTGTTCGATCTGGGGTAGAGCCGTGACTGAAATGACTTAACCACAACACTCCGTCTCAGGATTCTGCTGGTCACCTATAATCCAAGATAAAATCTCTCATTATGATGTCGATTTGTTGATTTATTTGGGCAACCCTCACATGTATGACCCACAAGCAGAGCAGATGTTTAAAAAAATTGTCACATGCTCAGGGCTGATGGTTAACCGGATAAAATCAGTTTTATCCCCTGTGCCCGCTTCCAAAGACACTGCCTGGTCAGACTGAGCAGGGCCACAAGTGAACGCATGGTGTGTTAAATATTTGGGCATTCAGATTACAATCAGAGATGAATCGGTTTCTACAGAAAACCGCTGATACACCGAATCCAGGGAGACGCCTTACTCTGGGCATCTCTTCCACTATCAATGATGTGGAGAGTTACATCACTAAAAATAATTATTCTTCCCAAAATCCTCTATCATCCAGAAAACGATCCTTTCTGCCCTACTAAGATGCTTCCGATTAATCCAACGTTGAGATCCTTCCTCTGGCCGAATGGACATCAACCAGTAGCAACGACTAAATTCTGCAAAGCATCCAATGACGGAGACTGGGAATAATTGACCCTCCATCGTGTTATGGAGAACCACACCTGATAGCATTGAGCAATTGGAAATAAAGCACAGCTCAAGACCTGCTATATTAATGGAGTGCTAAGCACTGAGAGATTATTCTCCAATACACCCGCTACCTATATGGAGTTAACCCCCTAGAAAAACCCTCTGAAACCAAATCGGGAGCCTCTCTCACAGAGATTGGCTGGTCAGATAAAAGAACAAGGGAAACTCGACTCTGGGTGGGTAAAGGTCTCCCTCAGGCCACCTTACTGAACGGATCCAGGGATTGGGACCGCTTGGACATATCCACCCTGGCAAATGTTATCTCCTCAGGAGGTTCTTCACAAGTCAAAGGGAGGATTTCCATCTCAGTTCTTCAGGTACTTGCATCGTAGACATGATTTTACACCACACTTGGCTGAACTAGATGTGCCTACTCAAACTGACAATGTTATAACTCCCACAAAAAAGGAAAACTATCCTATATATGTTAAAGCCTACAGAAAATGTTTAAACATTTAAGAGAGGCCTAGAAGTGTGCCCTTGAAAAGATGAAGAATGGACCGTTTATGTTAGTGGTTCCAAGGGAGGTAATGTTCTCAGACAGATGTCACCTCATACAATTTAAATATTTAGACAAAATATACTGAACCCTGGAAAAAATATGGTGCATGCAAACAGGTCCAAAGCCTACTTGTCTTTGATGCCAGCCTGAGGTGGGGGACTTCCTCCATACGAGCTGGTTATACAGAAATATGACACTCTTCTGGGATAGGACTACTAATGCATTCCTTGTAGTCCTATTCTGCGTAATTTAAATTAATCTGAAGATATCCCTGTTAAATATCATAGTGGATGAACGGTTCCCACATGCTGAAAAGGTTAAGTCATGTTATTAAAATCTAATTAAGTGGTAAATCAATATTGTATTGAATATGCCGCAAAAATGGTTTTTTAATAAAACGTACTTTTCTCTGCCTGAAATCCCGAAAGAAAGCATTTAGTTCTGACCAGGCTCTCCCTTCTCCCGTGGCAGTAATTAATTATTTGATGAGGTATGAAATACCCTTTGGTTTATTTTAGAAAACAATATGTCTAGGGTAAAGGCAAGGGGAATTCATCACAGTTTGTCTCCTGCTGGGTATCTGGGAATGTAGAAGAGGGAAGTGGACAACAACAGCAGATGGCATCTCAAAGTCAGGGCTGTGGCCTTGACATCTGACCTGTGTCCTAGTGCGAGGAAGGCCTTTAATAAAGGTCTGTTCCCTGGTGACCAGCCTCCTTTCACAACAAGAGGCTGTGGGGCCTTAGTAACAGCCAGGGATGGATTTCAGGGGCAGTTTCCTCATTTCAAAATGATAGTCCATGGTTAAGAATTAAGAAGACCCCACTCATTGGATTTTGGGTTTTCCCATCTTGAAGACCATCAGAACAAGGTAGTCTAGGATTGTTCACTCAAAATCAACAGGAAGTGCTTCAAATGAACAGAAGTCGAATTATGGGACTTTTTACAGGACTGAATTGGGAGTTTGTGTTCACTACCAGAACAGCTTTCTACCTCCAGCTCCGTAAAACACAACTGAACTTGGAGGTACAGGAGAAGAAGACAAACCTCTACGACAAAAACGGAGGCCTTTGGGTCTTATTTCCCATTGCACAAAGTCTTTAATGATTTATTTAATTTTCCATCGTTATCATCCCTCGTAATTCCCCCGGCTTACCCCCACACCCGGCCCCACTGCTATTACCTGCACGGACCATGGCTGCCTACGGCCTCAGGGAGAAAGCAATGTATGGGCAACTTGAAAGAAGAACCAGCAGAATATTTAGGACAGGAACCTCAGCTGGTTGAGCGTGCCTTCCTCCATTGCTGAGTTTGACCTACTACCCTAGAAGGCTCCCCAGGTGCCTGTGAGCTTTAGGAGTGACCAGGAAGATGACCAGGAGGGAGTTATGCAGCATCTAAAGAAATTGACACTCATAGCTTTAAGCAGGAAGACGGGTTCAAAGTTTGTCTTTCCCTTGGATCTGTGGCTGGAGTCCACACAGAAGAGTGCCCAGAAATATTGTAGGCATTTCTCTGGATAGACTGTACTATGATATCTGTGACATCATAGAATGCCTGGGTGTCCCTCTGGCTCACAGTGCCTCTCTCTAACCTGGTGTGGTAGTTGGTCATCTGAGGCTGAGCTGCTTACAGCTGGCTCCTGGTGGGGTCTACTCTTGTACTTATTATCTTGGAAGGAACTTACAATAAAAAATCTTACCTACACAGTGGATTGTGCATCTTTCATTTACCACATTGTTCCTGTAGCAGGAAATGCAAAGTGGAAAGTCAAGCTGCTGCAGACCCTGAAATTACAGTGTGTGCAGGGGAGGGCAGCCACAGTCCTGGGGTAGGAAGTGCAATTAGGGTATGGGCAGGTAGGGACCCATGGTTGCTTGGGGTTAGGGGTGAGTGGGCAGGGTGCAGGCCGGGTGGTATTCATCCAGTGTACATTCTCCTCAGCAGCTTTTTGATGAACTAAACAACTTTTATAGTTTGAGCCTGGGCAGCGGACCATGCAAGGCATGGGGCACGGATTTAATTCCACCCACTCTCCACTCATCTTTCCAATTGGCTCCTGTTGCTGTTGTTTCTAAATGGTTGCTTCTGATTTGTTAACAGGCTTCTTTATCCCTCCTTAGTAGCGCCTTGTCTGCATTTGTAACCTCCCATCAGGACTGGACATTTTAGCGTGTCCTTACTGATTAGCATCCATTACCCCTTCTGAGAACTCTTTGTTCACATTATCTAAAGGGCACTGGTAAAACGCCAGCTTTAGTAACGGCTGCTGATTTTTTTTTTATTTGCAGCATTGCTTTCACTTTTACTATGTGGTCACACGCAGCATCCAATCATTATTTTTTTAACACTCTCCCTCCCCACGTCATTTTATACACTGCGCTGCTTCCACACTTTATCACACACCAAGGCAGGGCAGCAGGTGCTTTCACTTAATTTTAGTCTCTCTTTCTTCTGTGCAATCAATCAATCAATCAAGTAATTTGTAAAGCGCGCTACCTACCCGCTAGGGTCTCAAGGCGCTTGGAGGGGGGGGGGTGAGGGGGAGCTGCAGTCTTATACTGCATCCCTGCCACGCTTTGTCCCACAGCATGGCTGGGTGCTTTTACTTTATTTCAATGTATTAAATGCGTTTGTAGATACATACAGTGCGGCGCACTCAATCTGAAAGCATGGCTAAGCGTCTTTTACGCCATACACAGCAGGCATTGGAGGCTTGAGGAGGAGAGCAGGCAAGTACATCGGCGGGCTCGGGCGCGCTGCTCTCCTGCCTCGCGCTGCCCTTACACTGTCCCAGCAGCTGCTAGCATTCCCACAAAGTGGCCAGCCGCAGCACTGCTTGTTGTTTACTAGCGCCTCAGTGGCGCTTTCATATTCATAGAGACCGCGCCCCTTTCTTTACACAAACCGCGTCTAAAGAACGGTGTGCAGCCTACATGGGCGCCTTCATCCCAAAAACACATTTGCTTGTCAAGTTAACAAACAGATGCTTTTTTTTGGTCTAAGACCCCATGCCGTGATTTCACTTTCATGTCAGAGACGCCCCTTTCTTGAGACGCGGCTTGTCTAAAGAAAGGGACGCAGCCTTCATGAATGTGAAAGCGCACCATGAGCGGTAGAAATTTGCGATGCACTAGGTCTAACATTTAAGTGCATTGCCAATAGCTCAAACTCTTGTAAATGCGAGAACTATTGCATTGTAAATGCTTGTATTTTACAGTGACTGTGTGTATCTGCAATTTGTTATACATCACTGTTATGGTAACAGGCAGCCCTAAATTATGTGATTAATTTCACAATACATGCACTGAGTACAATAATCACCAAACAGGGCGTGTTTTGGACTGATCAGAATGATTTTAAACAGGATGCGAGCCGTATTACCAATTCTTCTGACGGTCCGTGGGTTCTAACATTGCCCTGATATGTGCCTCTCATTTTATCTGTGTGCTTTGGAAGCACACAGGTGCCTCCACTAGTGTGTAGGTGTGTTTGTGTGAAGGTATCCATGTAATTGTAACCACAAACAGACATGGAGTTGTGCACGTGCATACGCTCCATTCTGCTTTATTGGAGTGGCATGTGTGCATGCATGAATTTCATTGAAACCACATGTACCAGTATGCGTGTGAGTTGTATTGAGATCACATGGTACTCACACGCTTGTGTCTGTGCACACCAGCACAGGTGTTTGTGTTTGAGTGTCTGCTACTGTGGTCTTCTTTCATAGACTGCACACAGGACTCTGCCCCCACTTGTTTGTGTATTTTTTTTTTTTTACAGAGTTTTATATAGTGTGAACTTGAGCCAAAACTTGAGCCAAAAAGGGTATCAGAGCACTTTACATAGCACCAGTTGCGTTGCACAAGGATACATTCATTTTTGTTAGGCACAGGGAGATTAAGTGATTTGGCCAAAATCACAGGATGTTCAGCGTCAATGCCAAGACTCGCACTCAGTTCCCCAGGTTCGAGTTCGACCGCCCTAGCCGGTAGGCCAACTCCTGTCCCCGAGAGTATATGTTGTTTCACGACTATCAGCAGTCCCGTGCCTCGAGAGCACTGCACGATGATCCCAGAATGTGAAAGGGATTGATTCCAGTTACTTTGTGTACATATAGAAAACCTGGTAACAATTGTAACACCACTACTGGTTTATGCACTTGGTAGACAGCTATTCAGGCTGCAGAAAACATGTGGGAGGCAGCAGAGCCAGCAGGAAAGGCGGGACAATAAGAGCTGGGAAGGGCACAGACACATTAGGGCAGCCAGCCACAAAAGGCCAGGAGTGAAAGGATTATCCAAAGTTTTCAAAGGAATAATTATTCAATTTCCGGATTTGTTCATGTCCAGAGGTAGCAATTCATTCGGCACATGATTAGAAAATGGAGAATTCCCAGGACATTTGGTAAATTGTCGGGCATTCGACTTTCTCTTCAGTCCCCTCCCATCTTCAGGCTCCAGTTGTCATCGATGATCATCTTGGCTCAAAGCAAGTCACGCTTCATGCCCAAGGGACATGGGGTGCTTTGGCCAATCTGATTAGCAGGGCTGTTTCTAGGTGTTTTGCTGCCCTAGGCGATAATTGAAAAATTGCCGCCCCCTCCCTTTTACTACCATCACTCTGCATTTCTCTCTTCTGAAGTTCATGGACTCCTCTCTCGTGTGTCGAGCCCTCCCTTTAGAGTGCCCTACTCTGCACCTTTCACCCCTCCACTGGTTCATTAACTCTCCCTGAGTCTGTCACCTATTGTTCCAGTGTTCCTTGTTCCCTTGCGTTTCTCCTCTGCCTCTCCACCCTACTCTCTCTGCAGTTCTCAATTGTCCCTCTCCCACCAGCACTCGGTATTGTTCTACACCCCCCCCCCCCCCACCCGCTCTACCCTGGCCCTATTCAAAAGGTCCTGTCCTTCCTGTTTCACCAGCTCGCATCTGTTCACAGGCCCTGCACTCCTGATACCTCCTTCAATGATTCCCGCATCGCCTCTTTCATCTCTGCTCTTGGTGTGTCTTTTATCTCCCCAGAGCATATAGTCCTCAATATTCCCCCTTTTTTTAACCCATGCCTCCCTGTCACCTTTCAATTCCTGATATCAGTGGTCCTCACCTTTCGCCTTAATTTAACACTTACCCCTTCCCCTGCTTCTCTTATATACTCCTGTCTGCAGAGCTCAATGCCCCCTGTGGTGTGGGGAACCCCCCACTCCACTAGATTAAGCAGAGGCAGCACTGACCCCATGGAATGGCTAACTGGTCCCCACTTAAAAGTGAATACTTTGTTTGTGGGCCTCTTATGCCTGCAAGTCAAAATACCGGATGGATGGATGGAAACAGTATGGCTGAATGGGGCAAGAGGTTAGTGTATGGGAAGGAGATGGATGCATGAATAGAAGGGAGGGGGAATGGATTGTCAACATTAAGTTGGCGAGCATGAGCATCGAAAACCAACTTCCCGTCAGATTTCTCTCCGCAGGCGGCCAGATTTCTCATTTTGAGTCATCGGATATGCTGGCGACCGCTCGCATTGAGAAACTGTACGCTTGTTTTGAGAAAGCTGCCACTCCACTAAAAGTCCACACGAGCGGCAGAAAGGAAGCAGCGCCCACTTGCGCTGTGGACGCTGCCGTTCACAATGTTTGCAAAGTGCAGACAAGCACCTGGCGCTGAAAATCACCATGAACAGCATTAATCCAACGCACTCTGCCGCCTACGGAGCTCCGCGTAGTGCTGCAGAGGTTTTATTTGCACTACACGGAGTTCCGCGTAGATGAACTCTGCGTATTCCGCCCAGGCTTACCCATTAGCAGTGCTTCAGGATGTGATGAAGGGACTTGTCTGTCCATCAGCTAGGGCACTTGTCACATTTGGCGCACTCAACTTTACTGCCACAGGTTTCAGTTGGGTGGATCTCCCTCAGCATGATCTGTATGGAACCATTTAAGGCTTTGGATTGTTTATCTTAGGACACTTTACACACTCATACCTTTCAAAATATCACATTTTGGATACTGCGCTCCAAAATAACATGACATGGATCCATGCAGTGCATGGTCAGCTCTTGGGCATCTTGGCGCTGGATAACAGATGGATATTTAGGTAGGTTTCCATTTCATTGACTTCGATGGATGAAAGTCTGAGTGGACCCGCTGGTGTTCCAAGATGTGACCATGACTTCAAACACAGATTCCTGGAGTTGATGCACTAGTCCAGTGGGCCACTAGAATTAGCCCTTCAAAAAAACTCTTTTTTTAAATGCATTTCAAAGATCAGTGAGTAAGACACATAAATATTACAGTGTAGCAGCGACTACTGACCCCGGTCAGTGATAGCCCACAAAGACTTGCTGCCCGCCCGCCCATCCTTCTATGCATCAAACGCACTTCTCGCATTGAGAAGGAGAAAGGCAGAAGAGTGTGTGCATTCTTGATCTGGTTCCTAGAATAGATGAGACTGGAAGATCTTTGAAGTAAATCCCATCAGACCCTGGAAGATGTGGTGAAATTGTGAGATGGAAAGTAAAAGATGCACAGGAGAGAGCAATAGCGAAGGGGAGTCAATAATGTTAATATTTTAATAAGAAGATGTGAAGGTGATATTGTTAAACTTAGAAGTGAGTTGAAGAATGTATAACATTGTGATCTTGACTGTCTGAGATGCAGTAATATGGCCGGGTCCTTCCATGGTTCAGTGGGGGCCTGACTGCTCACTACTGGAATATCATCTTGAAAGAGCTGAGAGACGCAATGAATAACCAGATCTCGCACAATCCACAATATCTGTTACTTGGTGTCACCAGAGACAAGACCTACCCCGGAATCAATTATTATTCTGTTCATTTGGATTTGTGGTAGCAAAAAGGGACATTGTACAACTATGGGGTCACCGCTATTACCAACAAAAAAAAATGGCTTACAGGAACGGATGTGTGAACAGGAAGCTGAAAAAATAGTAAATGTAGGTAGAGATTGACCGAATACATTTGAGAAAGAATGGAGGAGGTGAAAGGAGTGTTACAGCCTAGATTCTGAATATGTAGGTACCCTCGGAAGTAGGGAATAGAACAATATATAGAGATGGCCACGGTGCCCAGATATGCATGAGGCCCACGCGGGTCGTTAGGGCGGATGGGGATAAAGCGCAAACTGTCTACAGGTGGGGATAAATGAAGGAGCTTCCAAAAACCTGCCCCTACTAAGATAATGCGCACAGTAAACCATGTTTAATATTCCGATCGCTGGTGGGGTCATGACGGCCGGGAGCCGTCATCAGCACACGAGCACTGTGTGCCATGACGGCTCCCGGCCATCATCAGCATGCAATGGGTTAAACATGGATATGTTATGTATAATCATCAGCAAAATCTAAATAAAAAACAGTTGGTAAAAAAAACATTGTGACCTTTACCACCCCCTAAAAAGTGATGTCATTAACTCTCTACGTTAGCAACTTAGCGGGGTTGAGTGTAACATTTGTGTGTAACATGAAGTATTGAAATGGATGTTTACAGATCTTTGAATTTAGTTGGAGACGCAAGCCTCCAAAGAAAGGCTCTTAAATGCTGCGGCCTCAGAATAGTATGCAGCTGTGGGAAGGGGCTGGAGGATCAAATGGAACAAGAGAGCACAAAAGGTAAGGAGGGAGAGGGGTGGAGGAATGGAGGCACACACGTTGAAGCTTCGTGGAAACGATGAGAGATGATGAATTGATGGAAAGGAAGAAGGATGTATGGATTGGTTGGTATGGATTGATGGATGGATCAGAGATGAGTAGTTGGAAAGAGAGAATGATGGTTAGGTAGAAGGAGAGAAGGATAAATAGAAGGACAAACGGAGAAAAAGATGGAGAGAATGATGGATGATAAAGAGGTGGTGATATGGAGAAATGGATGGATGTAAAAAATATAAGGAGGGACAGTTGATGGTTGAAAGGATGGAGAGATCAAAGGGAGGGAAAAGTCAGACAGAAGAAGAGAAAAAGAGAAAGAAAGATGGAGTGGAGTGGAGTGGAGTGGATTGGAGGGTTAATAGATGGGTGGAAGCCTAGCTGGATCGATGCTGGAAGACAGAAAGAAAAATCGAGAGATGGAAAGAAGGAAAACATGAAGCATAGCAACCCTTTTCCCCCTTCCAATGAGGGCTGGGCTCACTGACTCTCAGACTATTTCAGATATTATTTGAAGTGTGGTGTGGTGGTTCTCATGTTTCTGGGTACTTCTATCACTCCGGTCCATTCCTCCATACTACTGAGTCGAAGGTCATTTTGAGGGGACATTGCTACCCCTTTTTGCCTACTATGTTATGAACATGAATGTATGGATTGCAGTTGCAATCTGTCTCAGATATTGAAATATCAGCAAAGCAATAGGAACAAAAATCACCAAAAACATCTGATGGCTAAATTGTTCTTAACTGAGTGTCGGAGCTTTCTAGTTCTGTGTAATGCTGATGGTTCAATTATTTAGGAACCGGTGGCTTGGTAGTTTTTCTCATAAGCATAAGTATCATCATTGCACCAGAAGATATGTGCGGTGAGACCGCAAGTACGAGCACAGACTGGAGCAAGACTCAGCTGCACTGACTGCATTTAATAAACTAACCCGACATTCAAATACAAATCTTATGACTTAGTATTTGATTTTACTGCCTGAAGAAGGCCTTACGCCTTCTTGCTCCCATCGGGAGAAACACGTCAACTATAGTTCCTCGCAAGTAAATAAGCAACCGACTAATTGGAAAACTGCAGAAAGCACCATCCTTTTAAACACACAAGTTGAAGACTGTACAGTCAAATCAGGACTGAACCTATTCACTCCAACAGTTTTTAGTGTTCTCATCCACACGGTAAGCAGCCAAGATAGACAAACATGAGTTTAAACGGCTAATTCTGTTTCCATGCTTTCGAGTCTCTCCTCAATGGTATGCTTGGGGAAGAATTCTAACAAAAGGTTCAACGTTGACTGGGTGTTTCCAAAATTCTTCTGAGAGTCAATGTAGTCTTCCTCCACCACCGCTCTTCTGCTCATGTGTTTCATGCTGAAGTTGCTTGGTTTTGTTAGAACCTAGGAGTGTTAATCCCTGTTAACCTTGGTATTGTTGTCGCGCTATCCTTGTTTACGTTTTTGAACTGACATTATATTCTCCCTGAAGGGCCTCTTGTGCTACACTTACCTTTCTGAGATCTGCAAGTTATAGGTTGTTTCACTGCCTGTCTCAAAAAGAATCCTGGGCCTGTGAATCAACACCACACTATGTGAATTATGGTTGTTTGACCTGTGTGGATTATGGTATTCATATGTCACTGATGTGTGTGTCTGCGTCATTGTGATCCTGACGCCACTGCGTAGACTTACCTTGCTTCAAGATCTTCCAGTAGTGGTTGCTAGGAGTTGTTGTGTTCTCACTGATATTGGAGAGGAGCGAGGAAGAGGGGGTGGTGCTTAGTTTGGAATTTTCATCTGATTGCTGATAATGGTGTGTAATGAGAGTGGGGCTAGTGTTGAGTGATGTGTATTTTAGTATGTTGGAATAAAGGAACATGCTGAATGTTTTGGTTTTTTAAGACCTGAGATCTAGTGTGGCTTTGCTGCATTGAGTATTTGGGTAACAGTTGGTGGGGCATTTCAGATGGTTGATATGGTGAGTAACAGTGATTGTGTCTGTGTAAGTGTGTGTGTGGATGAGGTGTGCGTGTGCGTGTGCACACATGTTTAACCCACACTGTGGGGGTCGGACTGGCCCTCAATGTGTTGGTTACCTCTGGCAAAGTCAGACAAACACCATCAAAATTATTGTATGTGTTTGGTTTTTCTGCCAAATTGTGCTGTGAGCTTTGCATCGGGCGAACTGTGGACGGTGAGAATGGATGATATGTGTTTCGGTTTGCGGATTGGGGAATCTTGTGTCTGAGTCTGTCTGAGCAGATCGTTTGGCTTCGTGTTAGTTATCTCAATTCCTGGCATCGGTTGAGGATTTTCTACATTGATTTTGTAGAAATACCTTCTGGTGGACTGGCGATTTAGTTAGCAATGTGCAAACATTACAAAGTTGTTTATTCTATCCACTTGGCCTGTTCTATAAATTCACCACAGTCGAAAAGTAAAAAATAATAATAATAATAATCTTGCAAAGGTGAAGACTAAATGTTTGACTATATGTGAAGCATCTGTGGCTACATTGCAATTCCACTTGTCATATCCTGGGACGTGTCACCATGGTAGCAGAGGTGGCACAATCATTGTGCTTCATGTGTAGGCACTGAAACGGATTGTTAATTCTCAAAGCTCCTTGCACATTCAATGACAGTAGGTGGATCCTTTACAATATGTCAGGGTATTACAATTTCATCAAACAAACTGTAGAATTTTGCTAATAATCAAAACAGACAGCGATTTTTACAATATTAGCTAGTGACCCTGTACCTCTAAAGTATTATTTTAACAAGATGGATACTGTATTTATATGATCTATCCAGCCTTTTGTATCTTCTTATGCCCAGTTGCTCGGATTTTGCAGCTATTTTGTAAAACTAAAGAAGTGAGTAGAGAGGGTGGCTTCAGGTGCTGAAAGCCGGGTTAGGGAGGAAAAAGAGGTGTGTATGCAAGTTTGCATTCATGTATGGAGTTCATTTGCATTGGTGTTTGTATGCTTCTATTCCTGTGCCTGGGTGCCCTAATGTCTGTTGTTCTTGTGCATTGTTTCCTCTTTATCTGTTGTCCTGTTCACATGGATGCTAGTGTGTCTGAAGATCTGTGCCTGGGTATCATCATGTGTTGCTCAGTGTGTCCAGGGCCTGCATGCCAGATTGGTCTGTGTATGGGTGTGTCTGTGGGCATAGGTCAAACTATTGCCCTGTTTGGGCATTTTGTTGAAGTGTTGGCAGGTTGAAGGTGCTAAAGATCAGGACTGCAATGTTAAGACGATCATGCTCAAACATCTAGCTGTGCTCGAACAGCACCTCTAGTGACCTGAAATACTGTTGTTTTTAGACCCTCTATGTATGTTCCTAATACCATTAGGATTCTTCAGACCAGGGAAATGCAGTCTCAATGTACCACCACCTTGAGAAGCCTCTTTCTTCATTGTGGACTATGTTGACAACTTTCTTGTAGTAGGCACAAGTGCTACGGAACAAGATAAAAACAACGGCAGCTTTATGGACTATACAAATGCGGCCTATAACTGGGCACTCATTGACATGCCAACTTTGTAACTAGGGAACCAGGTTTGAGTCTCGGCGTCCGCTCAACATCCTGTGATTCTGGGCAAATCACTTAATCTCCCCCTGCCTAAAAGAAAAATAAATGTGACCTTGTGTTAAGTAACCATTGCTCAATTTAAGCACTCCATTACATTTGGGTCAAGTTCATCTATATAAAACTGCAAAAAAAGAAATACAATTGATAGGAGCAGTATGATCTAAAGGGAGGCAACCTCATTTCATCAAAGGTAACTCTTTCAGCCCAGCCTGGGGCTATCTACAATGTAACCTCGGCTAGGAATCTCACTGTGGCATCAACAGGTGTTTCAAGATGTGCTGGAAGCTTGCCTGAGTACGTATCTCAGGGTGGAGGGTGTCTCTCAGCCATGTCAAGGGTTGCTGCCATCTTCAGGCGACTTGTGGTATAAGCTCCCGCAGACCTCAAATCTCTAACTACGCTGACTTCACAGATCACCCACAATGCATAGGGCCATGATGAGCAGGCACTTCACCATGGCCCAGATCATGTGCCCAGATAGCAACTCTTCTCCCTACTTTCATAATTAATTGGAACATTCCAACAAGAGATCCATTTAGAAAACATAATGCATAGTTGGATCAATTTCTTGTCCTCTTTTTTCCTTTTTTACCACACCCATTTTAGATGCCCAAACAGTAGCTTTTAGAGGGCATCAAGTATAATGAAAAAACTGCTTGCTTTATCCAGTCCTGCATTGCTACATTCGCCGGCAACAGGCATTCTGGAATGTTCCTTTGTTTGATGACTGCTTGGGTTTCGAGACTTATTGTATTGTAATTGCATTTATATAGTGCTTGCTACCTCTGTCGAGGCGTTGAAATGCTTTGTGGTGGGTGGCACCCTACCCTGTAACCCAAAGTTCATGGTTATTCCAGTTGTAATAATTATAGTTGTAAATGTAATGGTTATAAAGTTAGGCTTGTGTTCTAAAGAAACAGAAGCATTTCTGCCAGTTTCTAGTGGTGGATTAAATTAATAGGTGTTAGACGTGATTATTAGAGTGTGTCCATGCAGATGGAAAAATGATATGTAAATAGAGTGAAGAAAGGGAGATATTGTGAGATTGGAAAGAGATATTACACAGAAGGGGAACTGTGATTTATGGGAATGGGATTAGTAGACAAGTTAGAAATGGTTTATATATTGCAGGAATGGTTACCCAGAAGTGGAGTTTTTGATTTGTAAGGAGGGTATGTTTCGTTTACTGAAGTGTAGCAGAGAGTAAGGTGGAAGGCATGTGCTAGAGATGGGTACACTCGGAGGAATGAAGCCAGACAGAGGATGGAGTGTAAGTAGAGCATCATTCAAATAAAAAGCTGAGGAAGAACACTTGCTAGCTATAAATCAGGTACATTTACATGCAGGGCTTTTGAAATATTGGGATAGAATGCAACCTGGAGAAGTAGAAAAGAAAGGCTGAAAGTTGATTAACTGTGGGCAGGTAATATAAGTTGTTGCATTTTAGATTGTTCCATTTGGTAGTTGATAGTGTTGATACAGTCAGTTTTTTAATCTAGATAAGGAAACATTATTAAACATATTTTACTTTGTACTTGTTTTTCAAATATGGGTACTGAGTAATGTGGTATGTCAGGATAGTGGGTTGTTCAGGTTTGCCTGGAGGGATTTTGAGCAGTGAACTACCCCTGTGTTTTGAAATGATAATTCTGTTATGTAAGACAGGTGTGTGTGGTAGGTTTCTTGAAGGTGTGGTTCTCCCTGGTATTAGTTGTTGCTCGTTGAGGAGTCAGTGATATCATTCAACAGAGGGCCCTTCTATATCCTAATGGACATTAAGGGTCTGACGAGAGTGTGCGAGAGGTCTGCAAGCACTTTGTTTCCCTGGCCTTCAGTTGAGCCCCCACCACTGGCCTGGCTTTGAAGAAAAGCTTCAGTTATTAGCGCATAAATACCACCCGAGAGCTCCTCATTAATACATCCCCCGGAGCCTGGGCCATCATTTCCAAAGGATATAAAAACTTGAAGTAAATGTCACTGAAGTGTCTGCGGCAAGTGCTGCCGTATATCTGTCTCCTTGAGGACCCATGGGCTAGTTAAATACTGCTGTACCAGGGCTGCAGGAATGATGAGAGGATGAGGTGTCCTCGAGCAGCTCGCAAGGCCATCCTGCTCTTCTGCGTGGTGGCCTTGTGCATAAGAACCCAAGGCCACCATCCACACTCCAGGGCTCCCTGGAGACAGAACACCTGCAAAGCTTGTACAAGCAAGCACCACTGGAGCATTTTTTTTTAATGAAAGATGACCCTCCTCTCTATGTTAATGACATCACAAGCTTCAGACATTTTAGCCATTCTTCTTATCCTTATCTCATATACTTCAGTCTCACTCATCCCCAAGTTACTGACCACTCCCTTTATTTGAGCTGCACTTATATGATAAACTCAATGAATTTAGCACTTTCTTCATCTTATTGTCTTCCTGAAGGCCAATGCGTTCTCACGCCCCTCTATTTTTATTCTCACACGTTTACAGTTTCACATCTTTCTCGTTCTCTATCTCACTACGCCACCCCAGTTTGGACCCAACCCAAAAGAACGATAGATTTAACCCAGATCTTTTGACTGGATGAGAATGTTTGCATTGTCAGCATTCCGTTCATCATTTGTTTGCTGTAACACTTTTTGCCCTAAGTGGGATGGGTATGACCAGACGTGGGTCCCTTGCTCACTGTGCCACTGAATTCATCTAGCCTGGCTGAAGAAGAGTGACATACCCTGAAACCGGTCCCATGATGCTTGTTTCTGGTTCAGGGAGGACTTGGCCTGGCAGTTCGGTCTGGACTGTTCCCATGGAGCACAGGGTAAAGACTGATTTGCATATGGCTGGGTCCAAACTGCGGTGGCGTAGTGGGTAAAAGAACGATGGATTTAACCCAGATTTATTACTGGGGGAGAATGTTTGCTTTGTCAGCATTCCGTCCATCATTTGTTTGCTGTAACACATCCTCCTCAGTGAAGCCTCCCTGGGGATCCTTCCCATTGAGCAATACTCTTCAATCGAGGTTCGGTCTCCCTCCATTACTAGCCTTGCATGCTTCAGAGGAGTCTCCCTCAACCCCTATTGCAAACCTTGTATACTGGTATAGATTTTGTCTCACTCATTTCCATCAGAATCCTTACATACACCAATGGAGTCCCACTCATTGCTTACACCAATCCCTAGATACTTCTTCTCTGCATTCAAGCTCTTCAGGCGGCAGGTCATATGATGGCCACCATTGAGAACTCTTCCCACGTCATCCAGTACAAGGAAGAAGAAGGCACGAAGATGCAATATCCAAGGAGCACCAGCATGGCCACATAGGTTTGTTGGGATATACCTCACAAACTGACTGGCCCTATAGGTTTCATTGATTAGTTTTAGGGGATACAGGACAGAGTGTGAGAGCCACTCAGTACTGTAGTAGGCCCAGTAGAAATGTGCTTTACGGTGGCATAATCTCATGTCATTTCGCTAATATTCAGTTTTTCGTATTAGGAAAAAATATACAAAGTATGCTATTATTCCATGGTGCATAATTATATGCCATTTATGTAAAAATTTAGCATGAATACACAGGAACAACGTGAACAGCAGAACACAAGTAGCTGCTATTATTTGCAGTTCTTGTATTGTATTGTAATTGCATTTATATAGCGCTTACTACCCCTGACGAGGTGTCAAAGCTCTTTTCAGCAAGTAGCACGCTACTCCAGAACCCATAAAGGGTTTGTGTTGAATTAATATAGTGAAATATTAAAGTATTTTGAGTGGTGGATAGGTTAGTCAGTTATTTGGATTCAGAAGAATAGAAGAGGATAAAAAGGTTTGTATTTATATAGCTTTTGTTACCCCTGATGGGTATTTTTATGCCATTTTTTTAGCACAAAAGTCATCCTTCAGGCCAAAATGCATGCAATGATAATTTTGCTCTAAAATATAGCACCAAGGGCCTAATGTACAAAGCGGTTTTACGGTTGCAAAGGTCAAATTTGAGCCTTTGCGATCGCAAAATGGCATTTTTAAATTTACAAAACCCAAACTGCAATTCAGTAACCTGTAACCAAAAATCAGTTTGGGTTTCACACTAAATACAGAATCGGTCTTTACAAGAGGCGTGTAAAGAATGTCCCTTTCAAAAAACGATTCCCTAACTTATCTATCAATGGTGGCAACCAAATATAGGCTGTCACAAATCATTCATATTTTATCACCAAACTCAAATTAATGGTAACCATTTGCAAATGGGGCGGGTCCCAATGGACCCCTTCCACTTTATGAATGTAGGCAAAAATATTTTTTACGAAGCAGACAATGGTCCTAAAAGATTTTATAAAATTTGTCATTTTCTTTTTTAAACGCATCCTGTTTTACTTTTAGGAAAACAGGCTGCATTTTAAAAAAAAAAGATTGCTTTATCTAAAAGCAATCACAGACATGGTGATTTTTCAACCCCAGCAGGCCACCATGTCAGAAGCAATCACAGACATGGTGGTCTGCTGACCCCAGCAGGCCACCATACCTGTGACTCCAAGCAATCATAGAGAGCCTCAATTTGCGATGTATCTCATGCATATTAACGAGTTAGCGACTAACTACGGATCAGTATTTAATGAAGCGACCTATCAATACATACATAGGTTGTTTCACAAAATACCAATTTATTTTGTCGAAGTAGGTGTGCAAATTGAACTCACTTTTACTGAATCCATTTTAGGGAAGTCCTATTACAAAATCGCAAATTGCAAACATCTTTTGATACAATTTAAAATTTCTTTTAAGGAATATTAGTACATCAGGTCCAAAATTGCCGTTTTGCATTTTGCATCATTATGAGAAATTTTGTATAATTTTCACAAATTTTACGTAATTGTCCAACGGGAAATTATTCGAATTTCACACTCCCCTAGCTCTTAAAATGTTGATGTGCAATCAGTGGGGAAAACTGGATTTGACTGGGAAAGAGGTTTATTCCAACGACAAGCCAGACGTCTGAAAGCGGCTTCATATCTGGTCGTACAGGATGCTAGCAGAGGTTCCAGATGGTCGGAGCCAGCGCCCTGCCCCCTTCCCTCTGGTACTCTAGTGGAGAGAAAGTACCATTCTTAAGCATCCCTGTAATGGAAATCCTAGACAGTATTTGTCACACCCTCATCCTGGGACGGGAAATCCTACTACGGGTACTTAGCAGGCGTTAGTAGACCTCACCAGAAGCATGCCCTAAACAAGTGCATCTTTAACTATACAAACTGCCACCAACAAGACAGACAGATCCCAACCAATCTAGGGAAGTTTCCACCTGAAGGTGAAAGAAAAAGCAGGTTTGGGGGCCTCTGAAGAGACAAGGGGGCAGGTTTACATTAATTGGCACATCCCCAGGAATGCGCCAGTTATTGTGCGCCACAGGTCCGCCACCCATGGTGTGCCGCATTTACAATGTGGCACACCATGGGGCAAAAACGGCACAGATGCGTGACGCATCTGTGCCGTAAAGGCGGCGCATTGCTGGAGTTGCGTTGCAAGCGTGACGCAGCTCGAGCAATGCTCTGGGGGGCCCTATCTGTCCAATGCTGCGTCAAGCCTTACGCCTGCTTCAAGCAGGCGCAGGGTTTTGACGCAGCATTGGCCTAAAAGTGCCTGCGTGAAATCTTGTAGATTTCACGCAGGCACTTTTGCGAGGCGCACCTGCCTCGGAACGCCCACCCTGCGCCGGAACGCCCACATGTGGCGCAGGGCTTTACAACGTGACGCATCTGCCTAGATGCGTCACGTTGTAAATGGGTCGCAGGGATGCACTACGTTTACGCAGCCGTTGCGTGACGTAACAGCGGCTTAAACGTGGCGCAAGTCCGACATAAATCTGCCCCTTAATCTAGAACTCTTCGTAGTAGCACTCGAGGGTAGGCACCCTGTGGATTCTGGGATTATAGACCACCAGATGAAAACAAACAGGAGAACAATCTAAAAAGAGAAGGATGGGACAACTGCAACAGACAGCTACTTCCTTCCAACCAAGCTACAGCGTGCATTAGGACCCGGTCCAGGTGCCCGTCGAAATAACTCTCAGCCCCACCTGACACCCTTGCGTTGGAGGCTAAAATTATTAGGCTAAACTTTCAAAGCATGCACTTAGAAACCACATTAGTTTGAACGTGTATTTCGAGAAAACATTCAGTGAAAAATCTTCAATGAGGAAAAAAGTTTTAAATTCAAATTCTGCGGATTGCCACTTCGAGCCATTAATGCAGCTTGCCTCTAGACTAGAATAATAAATATGAGCAGTCGAGGTTATGGCTAAATTCTAAGTTATGATTGGATCACGGCTCTGAAGAAAAGCATTTTTTTATTTTTAAAAGCTTTTTCAAACTGTTCTTCAAACTAATGCAAAATACATGCCAGTGAACATTATCAAGGTTTGAACCTAGCTGATTTGGATTCTAGAGTTCAGAATAGAAGATGATGTCTACAGTCCCAGACTCTGGGTGTCCTGTAGGGGAGTGGCAAACATTGGTGCAGCAGGTGCAGTGGCACCGGGGCCCTGAGCCTTTTTTGGGATTACTGAACCCTGACAATACTGTATTTTACTACTCCAACAGCACTCAGTCTCAAAGGGGCAATTCTCTAGGCCTGCCTCAGTACCCATGGCATCCTCGCTGCACTACTGGCGTCCTGGAGCGCCGACACAGCCCGTGGACTCCAGCGGTTGGTGATTTGCGTGCCCGCAGGGGACTCAGCTGCACGGAGAGATTTTCCATATCCGCCTCTCTCGCTTTGCTGCAGAGTCGATCATTTCTTTAATACATCGCCCAATATTGATTTGCCAGTTATATGGTTACGTTTCTTTCTATCATGTTTTTTTATTTATTTTTTACTAGACAAAATTGATTTTTGTGGAATGCTTTTTACATCTAAGTCTCTCCCATTCCGCCTTTCTCTCCCTTGCGACCTAGTTCAATCTCTCTCTCTCTTTCTCTCTCTCTCTCTCTTTCTCTCTCTCTCTCTCTTTCTCTCTTTCTCTCTCTCTTTCTCTCTTTCTCTCTGTCTCTTTCTCTCTCTCTCTCTCTCGCTCTCTCTCTCTCTCTGTTTTTCAGTCTCTCTCTCTCCCTCTCTCTCTCAGCCCATTCTCTTTGCCTTCGCCCTCCAAATGAAAGAGCTGGAGATGGGGGATTATTTTGTGCCAGATTCAACTACTGTAGGCTTTTAATATAGTCTTCTTTCAGGAGTCTGATGTAAGGGGATTAGGATCCTAGAGTGACAGACATGCCTGAGCACGTGTGTTGCATACCTAGTAAGGGAAGCCGAGAGAAACTGTTCCATAGGCAAAACTAAAACATAGGTGAAATTGCAACAAGGGCCCCCTGCCGCTGGCAAAAGAAATAATTTCAGAGGTTTGCATTTGTTTAATAAAACACTCAAAAGGTGATGGGAGGATGCTTGCAGTAGGTCCAACCTCTGGCAATCCCTTGGGTAGCATTCAGCCCATTGCTCTTTTAACCACTTTTGTAAGCTTTAGTGCCATGGTCCAAGTATGACGGGTACGCCTAGACGTCAGTCCCGTACGCACTATGCCACTAGAACCAAGGTGCATCGTTAAGATGAGCTCAATCAGGACAATAGAAGAATAAGTGATATGCTGTTCCTGGTTAGTTAAAACGGAGTCCGTTGAAGGGAATTAAAGGTTACTCGACCACGAATGGTTCAGAGGTGGGAATCCATTTTATTGGACAATAGAGCCCTCACACACCCGGATGGGTGTCATGCTGCATCATCGGGCTGCTCCTCGTCGGGTCGGTGTTGCAATACCCGACGAGCTCCCAATGAGGGGCACTTTGGCAGAGATCTTTTTTCCAATAGCCGTTTGGTGACGTGGGGGTGTAGGGCCTGGTGAGTGTAGATGATGAAAAACGTGTTGAATAAGTGAGTTAAAACAGGATTGGGAGTACCAGCAACAACAATTGTAATCAGTGGGTCTACTACCCTGAGTAAAAGAAAAACAAGATGCGCAGGGCTGAGAGTATGTCTCAGATGAGGCGCTCTTTTGTGTAAATGGTCAACATGTTTCTTGCCTAATCCTTAATCTGGGAGCGATTCATCAGGACCTAAAAAGTTTTGTAATCTATCTACAACAATAGTAGTGATGTGGTAAAGACTCACACTACTAACCACCCAAACATCTATAGTGTGGAGTACCTGTTAGTACTGGATCTACCCTAATTAGGTTGTTTTTAATGCTTCATCAATACCCGGCAGCTCATGCATAAGGGACTTCCTGATGTAGTTTGCAATGTTCGCCGTCACCGGTCGTACGGTCACTGGTCGTGTTGCGGACATCTCCGCCAAAGTGCCCATCATTGAGAGCCCATCAGGTATTGCAGAGCCGACCCAACGAGGAGCAGCCCAATGATGGAGCATGACACCCATCCGGGTGTGTGAGGGCCCTATATTTCAATAAAATGGATTCCCACCTCTGAACCATTCATGGTCGAGTATCCTTTAATTCCCTTCAACTGACTCAGTTTTAACTAACCAGGAACAGCATATCACTTATTCTTCTATTGACTCAAGGCATATATGCTGGACCTTGCCAAAAGCCCATTGTCCCCCCATTTGTATATTATCTCAATCAGGACAAAACAGGTATTTGGTTCCTTATGTTCTGTTCCAGGGAGGACCTGGTCCGACAGTTCAGCGTGCACTGTTCCTATTGGGGCCTGGTCAAGAATGATTTGCATATGGCTGTGTCCAAATTGAGTTATTATTTGTGAAAATAACAATGATTTGAGATGCAGCCCAAAGTAATTACCATTGTTTGAGATTAACTCAATCATTCCATCCATTACTGTTTAAATATATTTAATATTTTTGGGGTTAGCTAACTGAAGTGTGGGTTGAATTCGTTTCAGTATTGCTTTGTCTAATAGTTTAATGTCTGCTCAGTTTTAGATTTAGAACGTGGTTGCAGTTCTCCTTATTGTCAACTTTTATTTTCAGAGTTTAGTATTCATGTGTTATTTAGAATTTAACATCTACTGGGCCTACTTTGAAGGGGGTTCTGACGGCACTATCATAATCTTGACCATGCCTCGAGCTGCAAATATTAACGCTGCATGAGTTGCAACTAATCAGCTTTTCCTGACACAATGGCTCTTTCCCCAGTTGCTTTCTCCAGATGTGCAGACGGAAATCTCTGCCTTTTAAGGGGCGCTGAGGGGTTTCACAAGGGCGGGTGGACAATTGTATCAGACCAACTCATGTTGCCTAACAGGAACATGCATGGGTGAGAAATTGATTACCTTGATTTACTCAGAGCATAACCTGTGCAAATTCAGTTACATGTCCCCTGTAAAAGGTGTTGCCTCAAAAATTCCTTTTCAACGCCAGATTTTCAAAATCTTTGGTTTTATCTTCGTTTTCCGATTTAAGATACTGTTTTTGTTTTATAGTTTTACTGTATGCTTATTGTTTCAGTGTATGGTTTTAGTTTTA
Source organism: Lissotriton vulgaris (assembly GCF_964263255.1). NCBI lineage: Eukaryota > Metazoa > Chordata > Amphibia > Caudata > Salamandridae > Lissotriton > Lissotriton vulgaris. The sequence continues at coordinate 351,971,026 of NC_141687.1, forward strand.
GTGCTATTTTTGATTTGTATTTAAGTCTCTGACTTAATTTCAAATGCTTACTTATTATTTATGTTTTAGATCTAGCACTAGGTTTTAGATGCTATGTAGATTTTTACTTTCAATACGTGACATTAGTATTATTATCTAGTTTCAATTACCAATTTTAGTTTCATTTCAAATGTCTGTTTACAGTGTTTTGCTTGAGTTGTGGGTTATAGTTTCGGTTTCAGTGATCTATTTAATATTTAGTTTAACTGCCTTATTTTAGTTTCAGTTTCAATGCCTGATGCAGCCTTTGTTTCTGTGACTTGCTTAGGCTTTATTTTGTTTCCTGGTTCCTGTAACTGGTTTTAGCTTCAGCTTAATTGTTTAGATTAATTTCGGTGTCCTCTTTTGATATTTATTTCAAAGCACTAACTTCAACTTTTTGATAATTATTTTTCTTTTCTCCCTCTTACACAAACTTTTTACATTGATTTTCATTTGGTCTTGTTATTATTTATACATTTTATATGATCCAAGTCCTTAAAAAAATAATTTCATTATATGTCAAAGCTTAGTGCCGAATTCCTTGTCTCCATATCACGAGTGTTGTCAATGCAGGGTTAACCCACGGTCATCTCTCTTATTTTCAGTCTCAGTATCGAATTTAGAAATATGAGCTGTAGCTGCTAAAATGCTGCCAATCAGGCCAAGCCACCCACTCAGACCAGCCTGATCATAGAAAGCAGTATCTGAATCACGCCTTTGATTGGTGGCCTTCTAGTGAGTTTGACTATCTTGCTGTTCTTTCAGCCCGACTAGTGTCAATATACAAAGGGAAGACACATTTTAGGTGCCTATTCTTTGACATCAAAAGTCCAAAAAAGGATATTTCGGAGGTGATGAGAAATTATCAAACCTATGCCGATCTTGGTTGACTGTAGCATCCGCAAAATCTCAAATTTGGTAGCAAATGTAACCAGTCCTGCCAAACGTAAGTTGGGCAATCATTAAGTCTTAAAACAGTGGGGTCAGAAGGGGCTGCATAAGTCGTGTTCAACCCCTCAATGTGATGCAAGGGGGCTGGTAAAATGCATCCGTGGGGGAAGGACTCACTACTGAGAACTCTGTGCAAAGTGCAGGTGTGATTTGTGATGGCCAGTTCACAATATCATCCTTCTGTGGCTATATTAACTAATCCACAGCCCCATTCTATGATATCTTATCATCCCCCAATATATCTGTCCATCACACCAAAAAATGTACCCATCGTCCAACCTATACACATGGTGTTTCTCTCTTTTCTCTATTAATCTGGGATCAGCCTACAAAGCCTGTGGCTACCAAGCATTGGCATGTACAGTAGCCCTTTATCAATAAAAACAAATAACTATCTATTCAGTTTCCCACCCATCTAACAACATGCTCATCCACTAGCCAAAAAAATGTCCATATCACCATCTGTGCATCCCTCCATTCATAACCATTAATCAACCAATATTCCATCACATAGCCCATTCTATGCTTCATCTTATAAACCTAAGCATTGTCTATTGCATAGTCCATCCCACCATCCATCCTACAGTCCATCCCATGATTCCACGCATAGTTCATTGGCTAGAGGATTTCATAAACCATCCCATAGATGACGACAAAGCACACTCCCTGGCCCATTTGATAGACCATAGGATTAACGATTCTTCTCTACATTCTGTCGCCATCCCATAGTCCGTTCTATTGACCATCACCGAAAGCATCCGATAGACCTAACTGATCAATCCATTCACCATCCCATGGCCAGCCCAATGATTAATTTCATAGACCATCCTGTCAAAGATCTGTTTCCACCTAGTAGCCATGGCATTGTCTGCTGCACGTTTCATTGTATCGTCTATCCATTACTTTCTCTCATTGCTCCTACAAACTCCTTTTTCACTAGCTCACATCAATACGTGCTAACATGAGCTGCGCAATGTTACAGTGCTATTTCCATTGATCTTCTTCGAAGAGGTAGACACTTTCTAAACTTCATCTTTTTAAACCTGTGTCCTTACACAGTGTCCTTCACCATCAGTTGCACAATCATCTAATTGTTGCCCTCAGAAACCTGGAGATGTTTTTTATGTGTACAGTGAATATTCTGCTCGCTTTGGTGCCTCTCCTGCACGCTTTTCAGGTGAAAGATTTTCTCCCCGCCCCTCGAGCTGGTCCTGTGCGTTACCCTAGTGGTCTTCGTCATTATCCATCCATCAGGCCTCCTCTGGACTGGAACCGAGCCCTGCCAGCAATTCTCCATCCCTCGGCCGCTCACAGGCAGACAGATAATGATAGGTCTGCTTTCAAGGGCCGACAAGACCCTTCGTTTTATATCACTTAGCCGCCATGAGAAATGCTTCTCCGACAGAATTCAGCTGCCAGCGGTAAGTGTGAGACCCGCCAAAGAGCGGGCGGAGGAGAAACCGCAGAGCTAGGGAGTAGGGGGATGGACAGAAGAGGGCAAGGAAAAGAGGGGCGAACACGTGACCAGACTGAGGTTACAAAATATTGCAAGATGGCCAAGAGCGAGGCAGAACCTGCCTCCTGGGATCACCGTCTCTGTTTCATCTCTATTTTTTTCTAGATTAAGTGCATGCCTTTCTATCAAAAAAAGACTCCATATGTATACGTAAACATTAACTTAACATCTAGATTATTCCAGCCTGCTGACACCCACGCATCAAGAAGACAGTAAGCGCCGAGGGGTGAAACCAAGGCCTTTCACACTAGGGATTCAAGTTGGAGATCACCTACGAGGACAGACCAGAGTACCCTTGTCCAAGAGGAAGCCTCACCGCCCCTCATGGTTCCGCCCCCCTTTTGTTCGAAAGCGAAGTTTCATATTCCAGAGCAGGCAGCTGAATAGGCAGAAAATTGTTGCTTCTTCGAGCCTGTGTTCTTCCACTTCCCTCTCTTGCAAACCTACAGGCCTCTTCACTCCACACCACCCACTGCTTCTTCATTTCGTTCCCCTCAACCTTCTGGGCAATACTTTTTAAACCACCTTTTAAACCTACAGTACGTTCATGTGGAAAGGCAATGCCATTGGTACAGCTATTACATGTTTAATCTTGTATGCCTGTGTCGTTGATTGGTAAAGCGAGAATTTGTTTTGCTTCTCTACTCCCGGTACTTGAAGACACCAGGCTGGGGTACGACGTAAGATACTCTAGACGTGAACTTACCAGCTGACTCCATGTCAATTGAGCCATCGTATTCCAGTCCAGTTTTTTCATTCACAAAGCACTGGATACCATCAATCAATCAATCAATCAGTGACACTTATAAAGCGCGCTACATACCCGTGGGGTCTCAAGGCGCTGGGGGGGGGGGGAGCCGCTACTGCTCGAACAGCCAGGTCTTCAGCTTCTTCCTGAAGGAGAGGTGGTCTTGGGTCAGGCGCAGGTCGGTCGGGAGGGAGTTCCAGGTCTTGGCGGCCAGGTGGGAGAAGGACCTTCCTCCTGTAGTCGCTCTTCGGATGCGGGGGACGGCGGCGAGGGCGTGGTTGGCTGATCGGAGGTGGCGTTTCGGAGCGTAGAAGTTGACTCGGCTGTTGAGGTAGCTCGGTCCTTGGTCGTGTAGGGCTTTGTGTGCGTGGGTGAGGAGGCGGAAGGTGATTCTTTTGTTGACGGGGAGCCAGTGAAGGTCTCGCAGATGTCCGGAGATGTGGCTGGTTCGTGGGATGTCGAGGATGAGTCTGGCTGAGGCGTTCTGGATCCGCTGGAGTCTCTTCTGGAGCTTGGCGGTGGTCCCGGCGTAGAGGGCGTTGCCGTAGTCCAGTCGGCTGGTGACGAGGGCCTGGGTGACGGTCTTCCTGGTCTCGGTGGGGATCCACCAGAAGATCTTCCGTAGCATGCGTAGGATGTTGAAGCATGCCGAGGAGACGTTGTTGACTTGCCTGGTCATGGAGAGGGAGGAGTCCAGGATGAAGCCCAGGTTGCGTGCATGGTCTGTCGGTTTGGGTGCGGTGCCCAGGGCGGGAGGCCACCAGGAGTCGTCCCAGGCGGAGGGAGAGGAGCCCAGGATGAGGACCTCCGTCTTGTCCGAGTTCAGTTTCAGGCGGCTGGTCGTCATCCACTCGGCTACCTCTTTCATCCCTTCGTGCAGGTTGGCTCTGGCGGCGGCGGGGTCGTTGGTCAGGGAGAGGATCAGCTGGGTGTCGTCGGCGTAGGAGATTATGCTGAGGTTGTGTTTGCGTACGATGGCCGCGAGGGGGCTCATGTAGACGTTGAAGAGGGTGGGGCTCAGAGATGATCCTTGGGGGACGCCGCAGATGACTTCGGTGGCCTCTGACTTGTACGGTGGTAGGCGGACTCTCTGTGTTCTCCCGTCGAGGAAGGAGGTGATCCACTCCAGCGCCTTGTCCTGGATTCCGACGTTGCTGAGGCGCCGTACTAGGGTGCGGTGGCAGACCGTGTCGAATGCCGCGGAGAGGTCTAGGAGGATGAGGGCCGCTGTTTCTCCATTGTCCATCAGGGCTCGGATGTCGTCGGTGGCGGCGATGAGGGCGGTCTCGGTGCTGTGGTTGGCTCGGAAGCCGGACTGTGAGGGCTGATTTAGAGCTTGGTGGATGGGACAGTCACAAATGTGATTCACATCCTGTCTGGGTAATACAAGTGTAATATTTCCTGCTTGTAATGCATCAGTCACATTTGTGGTGGAGACCCATCCACCAAACGCTGAATCAGACCCTATGAATTTAGTGATCTCTTCAATTAAGAATAATAAACTATGACTTGCGGAAGGCACTGGGCTGTCAAATGAAAGCTATAGACTGGAATAATTATCATAACTTGTGTTTTATATAGTGCAACATAGTACATATCTGCTGTTTCTAAGTGTTGTTAACGACAGATGTTGCTGTTACCCAGTGTATGGTCTTTCCTTTACTGACCTTGGGAGCATAAAGTAGTCTTTCATTTATTGGCCTTGGAAGCATGGAGGCTAAAGCTGCCCTGCCTCCATTCAAACTCATGATCTCCAAAAATCCTCAATTTATCAGCAGCCAGCATTCACCTCTCTATACGCCATCCTGTAGGACAGGGCTGGGTGTCCATGTTGACATGGAATCATCTGGTAACTTTACCTAGAAGTGATCTCGATGGATTGCAGTTGGAAGATTGTAGACTCTTAGGAGGGCGCTCTCGGCTCCTAACACATAGCCTCTTAACCCCACGAGTGGGTTTAGGAGACTGTGGTGGTCCTGTTTTTTAGACTGATATTGGGGAAGAATACCATGAAGTATCCTTTGTTCCTACATCCACTTCAACCACTTGGCCGGCCCAATCAATTTTCTAGACTTATGCATTGATTCTTTCTCTACCATTCCGATTCTTTTTTATACATTCCACATAATCTATCTTCTCTGCCCTTCACTTGCTTTCCATCCATTATAAATTTCCTTCTGTGATTCCCAGCTTCAGTGCAACTGCTCACAGCTTCCTCTAATTCAACTGTTTCTCTACTAACAATTATATTCAAAAGTATAATCCTTTCAGTGTATAAGGATCTGGAAATATTGTTCTAATTTTCTAGCAAACTATTCCTCTTCTTTGCCTCATTTCTTTACTCTTGTTTTTGTTTGGTTCATTTCATATTTAATTGGATGTAATTAAAATGTGCACATACTTCCCTATTTCATGGCAAATGTGCTCAATGCCAAATTATTAACTGCATTAAGCAGTCTTTCTTGCATCACTACATGCACCTGAATCACCACCGAAGGAAAACCTTTGGGAACCTGTAATCTGCTCAGCCCAAGGGCTACATTTCCTAGTCACATTAAACACCAAGGCGCCAACAGTAACTTCTCTGTGTGCCCAAAAAATGACTTTCAATTTGTCCAAACTATAAGAAACTCCAGTACTTAATTTTTTGCCAGAAAATTATTATTACAGAAACACCCACAGTATTGAAACAAGAACTGTGGAATGCCCTCAAAAATAAAGCCTAGTATCTCTGAGAGAACGAATGACCAGGGATATTTTGACTCCAAGACACTGAATCGTAGACGCAACCCACACATATTAGAGTGCTATGCCTGACTGCAGGGACTGAGGAAAGGGCAACTCTCTGAGAACCCCATGATTGTAAATGGTCTGGAAAGGACTTTCACCAAGAAATGTTGGCCTCCTAATCCTTGACCATCACTTGCGATCAAGTCAGAAATCATGGCCTGATGAAAGAATTTTTTCTGTGGTGTGTTGGTGTGTGCATCATAATATTTTAGAATTTATATTTATTTTGGTATTTAAACAGTGCACGGCTACCTTGGAGGTGTCCCGGCACTAAGATAACCGATCTAAGCAGTGGCACGAGAAAAATGGCTACGTCCAATTAAATAGCCAGGTCTTCAGGCCTTTCCTGAAGGCTGATACCAGTTCCGTCCTACGAAGACAAAGAGGCAAGGTATTCCAGAGCTTCGTGGTTCTAACCACAAATGCCCTGCCCCCCATCCTGACTTTGCAAAATTGGGGAATAGCGAGTAGGTTCAAGTGGTTGGATCTCAGGACCCGGTTGAGTTGGTAACTTTTCAATCTGAGTCTCAGATATGCCGGGCCCTGGCCCCTGGTGGCTCTACAAGCCAGAGAAGATTCTGCAGGTGGAGAGAAATGGAATGACAGAAAGTCACCTTGCAGATCAGTCTCACTGCAGCATTTCGAATATTTTGCAGTCTATGAGTCAAGTATGGGCGGAGTCCGAAGTAGAGACTGTTAGAGTAGCCCAGGCGAGAGGTTCCCTGGGCATGGACTACAGTTCTCCTGCAATCCAGTGGGAGGAAAAAAAGAAGTTTCCTCAAAATACCCAGTTTCCAAAAACATGAGGTGGAAACCTGATGAATCCTACACGAGAGAGCATTGTCAAATCTAAAACCCAGATTTCTCGCCGACTCCACTGGCACAGGAGGGGTGTTCAGTTCTGGCAGCCAGCAAAGCTTAGATCATACATCCTAATGTTTCAGCATTTTGGCAGCCACCACCTCCACCCCTCTTTCCAGCTCCTTCCTTACTTCCTCCGCCTATCTCCAGTGGAAGAGCAGACGCGTCTGGTCCTGCTCGGGGTGATTATCTTGGAGTGGGAGACTCTTGCTTCTCATTCAGGTCAACAGCCAACCAGCATCTAGGATCCTCTGTGCTGTGAAACTCCAACTCCTGTTTTGTGCCGGGGAAATAGGGGCCATACGTGTAATGCACTCTGAGATGTGCATAGAAATTGAGACATTATTTTACATAGGTGATCTAACAGCTCATGTGCCTAGCTGCAGCAAAGTGATGTCCATTTGCTTCCACACATCCACCAACCAAAGTCACCCCTAGCGAACTCCAGGAGATAGTTCCGCAGAGAGATGTGATATATTCTATACCCTGTAACCCAGAAAGTCTAAGGGACCCCACTAGGGCCTGCACATTTTCAAGCTCGAATCCTTACCAAAGAAGGTGGTACCCAGTGCTTTAAATGGGCCGGTACTGTCCGGTACGGAGTACCAGCACTTTTTTATTTTGAGAGGGAGAGTACCGGCACTTATGAAGAAAAATGCTATACTTTTAATTGGAGAGTACAGGCACTTCTCAAAAACAAGCAGGTAATCTGGTATAGAGTACCTGCACTTTTATTTTTCCATTTCGAGCACTGGTGGTACCCATGTGAAGGGGCCTGAATTGGGTCGTTTATCAGTAACCAACATGGGCCCTCGCTTCTATTCTTTCCTTATTGTCCACGGCGTTTTTCTTTTGTATTTATGTGATTTGTTTTTGTCAATCCGTTTATTTCTCTGTCACCCTTCAAGCTCCCTTCTCCCTTCTTTCCTGCTCTCCGTTGTCTCACTGGAATGACGGCGTCTGCTCGCGCGGCGCTATTTGCTGCCGTCCCCAGCACCTGGCTTGCACTTTGGGGGGAAATGATGCTTTCCAATAATGTAAATGGGCCACGCCAGCTAATGCCGCCCGCGCGCGGCAGCCACTGGCCCCAGACAAACACACTATCATTACTTCATTAGCGGCCTCGCTCGTCACATTAATTACAAAAGCAGAAATCAGCAGAACGCGTCCATGGCTAGAATTGCTTTTCGCTATCGCCGCCGGAGGCTACAGCGGGGACCGAGAGAGATGTCTGGCTGGGGCGAGCCTTCTGCAGCCCCCCCGTTTCCAAGAAACAGCAACGCTTGGCCCAGTGCGTCGCTGCCTGCGCCCCTCACATCTGGAACGCGCCTTCCCTTATTCATAATACTTCTCGATCTTCTCCTGTTGGGGAAATGTTCCCATTCGTCCTCGCCTCAGGTGGGATCTCCAACATGGCCGCCCGCCGCGGGGGTGCTGCTGTACCAGTGCAGTGCGGGAGCACCTCTCATTTTCCCATGGCATGAATCATATTTTGTAGACTATGTCACCAGGGCACAAGTCCTAAAAAAAGAAGTGGGGGGGACGCTGTCACCGAAAGTGACGTCACGACAGGAATCTCATGGGTATTCACATGCCTTTAGATGAAAGGTGGTATGCACCCTGCCTCGCGGGGGCTGCCGGTGCCTGCGTTTAATCCCCCCGCAGTGAATACAGGTAGACATGTGAAAAATAAATACAAACTTGGTGAACATTATCGGCGCCATCTTGCCCCTTTCCAGGCCCATTCGTGCGCGTAAGCGGCAGCCATTTTGAGCACCATGGCCTCCCTGCCCCTCACTAATAGCCAGCGCGTCTCCCTCTCTCTTAACCTCGCAAGCATTCCCCCGCACGCTGACAACCCCCCCCGCTCTCTCATGCCTTGGGTCATAAACCCCTCTCCAGCGCAGCTTCACCACGGAACCCCATCCTGTTCCCAGCGCGACACCTCCCTTCATTCCTTTCATGGCCTCAAACCCTTTTGATGCAAACCCCCTTTTCCTGTGTCCCCGTTTGTCTTCCTCGTTCCCAGGCTGCCACCTGACCCTGCGGATACTGTTTATTACCCCGTACAGTAGGAAGCTTCCCCTCCCCATCAAAAGACCCCCGAACCGATCAAAGCCCCCACCCCATGAGATCCGATCAACCCCATGCATTCCGTGAATCGGCGGAATGCCCTGCTGTGCGACCACCATCACCTGTTGTGACCGGGGTGGGGAATCCAACTGTAAATGTATGTGGGAACGGGTCTGGAGGGGAGATTCCGAGGATGTTCTTTCAAGTATTAAAATATTACGAGAATGTGTTATGTGCAATAAAGGTTGTAAACCCTAGTATAAGAGGCCAGGCCTCAGAGATGTGGTTAGAGCACCTCGTGACGATACTTGCTGTCTGAATTGATGTGTTCTCCTCCGGAGAGAATAAAATCCTCGTTTCCCGCCTTCCAGTCTCCAGCGCCTGCTTCTTCATTTGATTAATATTGGTGGGTCATAGAGGCGATACCGCCGGGCAACATAAAAGGGTCTTTGGTTACCGGTTGTCTTTGGAACCCTTTTTAACAATTGGCGTCCCAAACGTGGGGCCCATCAGCGACTCGTGGATCCAGTGGGAGAGGTCCTGACGACAGAGTGAACGACTGCAACGATCGGAAGGTACCCTGTCCGATAGACCCTTGTCTGACAGCCGATCATCCGAACTTCACTGGTTCCGAACAGACCTCTCTCGAGTGATCTGCGGTCCTGACTGGGAACCATCAGGAGTGCCACGAGAAGTACGAAGAGAAGAGGACGATCGGGCGCTGGATTCGGAAGACGAGAAACTGTCCATGCGGTCCGGGTAAGGTCGTGTAAACACGACGAAATTGCGATAGTGATAGATAATTGAAAGTAATTGATAATTGTTGTGAAAATACTAGTATTACTCTTTGTTAATTTATTGGAGATTCGCTGTCTGCAAACGGAGAAACAACAGGCTCTCCCTTTATAAACAGCGAAGGATAGGTACGCACCCGTCGGACCTATTTTCCCCCTCCCCATTGAACAATTGCCCCCCCCCCCCATTGATTAATTGTTATAGATCGTTTTCTGGAGATTCTCTGTCTACAAACAGGGAAGATTAGGTCCCCTCTTTGCAGATAGCGAAAGGGTAGGTGACGCGAACCTTTGCGAGCCTACTTATTCTCCCCATTGACCATATTGATTTTTTATTTTTGACCTAACATTGATTAACTGTTATAGATTGTTTTCTGGAGATTCTCTGTCTGAAAACAGGGAAGATTAGGTCCCCTCTTTGCAGATAGTGAAAGGGTAGGTGACGCGAACCTTTGCGAGCCTACTTATTCTCCCCATTGACCATATTGATTTTTTATTTTTGACCTAACGTTGATTGATTGCTCAGAATTGGTTCATGAGGTATTCACTACGTGCAAACAACGTAGAATAGAAATATTCTGTCTAGTCTTTGCGCGCAGTGATAAGATAGGTAGTGCTGATTATTATCCCATTGTGATCCGTCATGCCTGTCTTCTCCCCACTGGTCAGTAGCCTGTTTTACCCGGACCGCTTATTAGAGATGAACCATCCGGCTCCGCTGGAAGGCACCCCTAATAAGGACATGTTCATGAAGCATGGATTAATTGCTATAGCCTATAGTGAGCTGTGGCATAAATATACGAAAAAGGATCGAGGAAGACAGTGGCCACTGAGAGGATCCTTTGATCTCGACAAAATAGAAACAGTAGAAATAGCCCTTCGTAGGAATGAAACAACACCTATTATGCTCGATAGTCTCGGTATGTGGCGCAAAGAAGCCACGCAACGAAGGGAAAGCGACGAATTTAGAAAAGGTGAAGGGACACGACGGACAAACCTCCAAACGTCTAGTAGGCAAAGGGAAGGGCCAGCGATGGCACAGCCCCGAGGAGTAGACATGAAAAGCGAATGGTGTAAGGGGATGTGCCGACAAGCCAACCCCGGAACACAACGACCTGAAGGTAATCCCCCGACATTACGCACAGGACGGACAGATTTAAAACAAAACCAATGTGCTTTCTGTAAATATCTTGGACACTGGAAAGCCCAATGCCCGACTCTGCAAAGCATAGGTAAGAATGAAGGGGTGACAGAAAGGACGGACCGACAGAAAGGAAAAAGACGTGAGATAAAAACCAATCAGACTAGTGCAGACAGAACAGACAGGACCACCCCGTTCGATTATGCTCGGTGGCACAGATTTCGTCAGACCAATTTTAACGACATGTTAGAGTTCTGGGACTGATTGCTCTCTGTTGCTCCCCCACTCTGAAAAACAAACACAACTGCAGGTCAGTGTAAACAACCCCCCCCCGTTAGAGAAAAGATTCAAGAACGCCAAGCGTCTATTATATAACTTAGGATTTAATTACGGTAAAACACACAACCAACAGTAAATAGAATAACTAGTAGAACTCTCTAAAAAGCAAACTTGACTAATAGGAAAAATACAAAACATGTTATGCTCACTCCGGAAGTCCTCGAAATGTAACAGTTCGATGGTCCCGCCCATCCGAAACACATAGCACGTGTGGGGCGGGGCCTGCCAGCAACCATGAGCCCAAAAAGAGATTGCTGGCGAGAAGGTACTGGAGACCCCACACAGCGGGCAATGAAATGGTCTTCCCATATTGCCCTCCCAGGGATGGCGTCCCCCGGGCCGCGAGTAGGGAGGGGGCGGATGAAAATGACCCCCTCCCTCATATCTCCTGGTCCGGCCATCACGAATTCCTCCATCGAACGGATGCAGGGTGGGCAGGGAGGAAGAGGCGACGCGGACGAGCCTCTTCCACCTCCACAGGTAGGAGGCTTCCCTGCCCTGGCCCGACGCCGATGTCCTCCAGCCGGGCGACGGCCATATACCTACGCTGCACAGGAAATATAATGTCCGGCTGGTATATTTCCGCAACACAGGACATACAATGCCCGACTCGTATATTTTCGCAGTACAGGATATACAAGACCCGGCTGGTATACTTGCGTGGTACAGGACACACAATGTCCGATGGGCATACTTCCGGAGTACCGGATGTACAGTGGTCCCCCAAGAGTCGGAATCAGGGGTGTAGGGTGGTCATCGTGTGCGCCCCTGATTCCAAGAGACGGCGTAGGATGCACCGGGAGAGGAAGACGGCACGGTGAGCCTCCCTCACCTCCCCAGATGAAGGCTCCACTGCTGCACCCTGGCGCCCCGAACCAAAATGTCCTGCTCCAACCGCATGAGGCTCTGTTTTTCGCCATCACAAGCAGTTTTCCTCCACTCCTGATGGGTACGGCAAAGGTTGCTGCAGGGCCTCAAAATGGCGTCTGGGCCCTCGAAAGGCGGGTCTAGGCCGCTGGAGTAACTTTGTCCGAAATTGCAAACTCGGGCGCTTGCCCACCTGGGCGCAAGCCCCCACCATCGACAAAACATCCCCTCGACTTTGAAGATTCTACCAAAGTCCCAAGAGCCCTCGGCCCCTTCAGGCTTCCGGTGAGGAACAGCTGCATTGATCTCAAATGAAATAACCACGGCACAGCAACAAGATGGCGGTGCTCTCGTGTCTGCATCAGCTTCCGTCTGAACCACCCAGGAACATTATGGGCTAACGAACTCGAGCAAGTTCCGGCTGAACATCAACATGACCCGGTAAGAGAGACTTTACCCCCTCCCTCTCTTGATTGACGGTCCACACCACCAGCCCCTTTGTTAGCACAGTTTTCTTTTGGACTACCGAAAGGGACTCTGGTCCAACCGCCAATTGTCGGGGATATTTTGCCCCTGATGCTACTTCCGGACTAAACCGGCCTCGCCCAAAATGGCGCTGGTATCAATGGAACTTACGGGTGCCACATGGTGTTCCTTAGCTAATGAAACTTGATGTACTAAGATATATATGTATATATATATGAACCATTGCGCACTCAATGTTAAAGGGAGGAGGGTGCACTTGGCAAACATTTAAGAAGAGGTTCTGTAAAAATGTTGATTTCAATGAACAATTTATTTTTGATATTTGTTGTAACTGATACATAACGTCGCTCATGATGCACGCCCGCGGTTTGCATTTAGGAAATGTGATTACGATGAGCTTGACTGTGTTTCCATCTATGAACTGAAATGCCCCTGATTCCTTCGTCACGCAATGAAATGTTTTTGGTTACTTACAAATAATTAATTAGACCTTTTTACATGTTCTTGTACTACAAAATAACCCCCTACTGTATGTGCTTCCATCGACGACATGTCAGGCCAAAATATGAATTGCGCTCTCACCTTTTACGTACTGAATAACTCTACAAATAAAAGTCTTAGAAGCTATGGATAGGCTCCGCGTACTTTTGTAAATACGGGTATCGGTGGGAGGGTTTTTCTGTGCGCAACTGTTCTGCTCTCTTTTTAAGGTTATCCGAGAAATGGTTGTTCGGCCCTGGGTTGATGGTCAAAACGAAGGTATGATACACTGCTTATGAAGAAGGACCTCGACTTCAGAGAATGGGTAAAGTAAAATGGTGTGATTGATAAATTGCTATAAGGATATGGTGGTCGAAGGTACTAAGGTACAGGGTTGAACAAAGAACTGGTATGCCTTAAAAACATCACAGCTTTGGGAATGATTTTGGGACCCCGATGACCGGATACATCTACGAAACCGGGTACCTCGCGCTAGGCACCTCTGATTCCTCTTTTTAGCGTTTTTCACTACACACGATCCTTAACGCCATCCTCGAACCTCCCCATGAACCACCTATCACATTGCCTGCCCCCATGACTTTAAGAAACCAGAACCCTAAGGGATTATATCCCGAAGAGACAAGTACGAGTATGTGGTAAGTAAAGGATTTTCGTGCCCTTACATTTGATGTGTTCGAATGTTGTCCCCCTACCTCCCCTTTTTCTTCCCCTTTTTCCCTCTGCAGGTTACATTAGAATCCCGATTAGAGTATCATAAGGGATCTGGAACCACGTCACGCCCGATGCATGAAGACGGACTAGCGCTACAAAATGGCACAACAAGGACGCTCTCACGACCTTTTTACCAAATCTAACGCTTTTCTGTCCCAAAACTGCATGCTTCCCACCTCCTAACACAGACCCGAAACGTCTAACGTTGGGTAACGCACTGAATAGCCCAAACAATACACGGTCATTCTCTATATCACACGTGTACTGTTCGGCCTATTTGTCTCTCTCTCTCTCTCTCTCTCTCTCTCTCTCTCTCTCTTTCTCTCACTCACTCTTCCACCCCTCCACACTTTCCCTCTTCCTAGCAACTGGCACCTAATTGGCGAACCTGGTGCACCTCCTGATTGGCCCCAAATACCACAAGTATTTGTGCAAATCTGTCCTAAATAAAATTGTATTGGTACCACGTTACTACCTCTCCTTTTCTACTAAAATATGGATGAAATTTAAATTGGCCGATAGGAAAGGGACAGGTAAGACGACTAAGGTTCCCTAAATTTGACCCACTCTCAGGGAACTCTTTGTCAGTGGCTCCTATGATAAAAATGTGTCTGTGGTGATGCGACCATCCCCATTGAAAATTGTCTCCGTACCCCAAGCTGTAAGAAATGATCGAGACACCCCCATCTACCCAAAATGCCCCCAGTTTGGTATCCATCAGATCCCTCCTTCCCCGAGGATAAGTTTAATAATTATTGCAAACCACCCCTCCCGAGTTTTTTGTAGTAACCAGGTTGCGAGGATTTATATAGAAAGTTAGAAGGATGTGTGCAAAGTTGAAAATTAGATTGAAAAACGAAAGAACTTGTTGCAGTAGGCATGGTTGAAAATAAGATGTTTTTATGTAATGCAGACTCGTTTAGCCTATGTTCATCCCTCAGAAGGATGCTTATCAGACTATGGTGAATAGCACGTTGCACTTTTTTGTAAAATACAAGGCCCTGAAGACTAGCCTAGCCTTGCAAGACTCGTACTAGAGAAATGGGTTTCTGCCAGAAGAACTGACATCTACTATAATAGACATATGACAAATGAACGTAATAATCATCAAAGCGTCAAAGAATTAGCCAACAAAAGGAAGTTGCAAGGAATCCAGCAAACCCATCATCAATTGTTTATACGTAAGCCGCAAAAATCTCAAATGTAGCGAGTGCTTACGCTAGTCGCTTGGTGTTGGGAAAGAAAATAGATTCATGTAATTACCTTTTTCTGCAAAATCTCTAAAGACTGTCTTTTCAACACTCATTTAAGGATATCACTGTCGGAGGAGAAAGAGACCGGATGTGGGAGCACGCGGCCTGACTGCGGATTGTGGAACGTCAGCAACGGAGGCCAAGGCGAGACCACGGCAGTAAGGAGTCGCAGGACGGGGCACTGTTTCAAACAAAGCTAAGGAAAGGGCTGACCTGAAGCCCCTGCTCTATGATCAACGTGTGCCAAAAAGTCCCCGCTCTCTGAACATGGTTACGGACTCGCCTGTCGCAAACTCTCCGCCTCCCCCTGATCTGTCCCCGACTTGGCCTTGCTCCATCCCCTCTTCCTCCGACCTACCATAAGGACTGTTCACACCCGCACCTTTCCACCCGAACTCCCAAGTTCCTCCAAATCCTACTGAGCTACCCAGAGAAGAGTACTCCCTACGTCAAAAGGGAGGGAGCTCCGACTAAGTAGACCACGAACTGTGTTAAATCCCAGAACGGTGACCTAGAACTCCACCAAGGGTCGCCCCCGAAGAAAAGATAAACAAAGTCTGTGGTTCTGCCCGCTACCAAGCACCTTGGAGATGATGGAAGCAACAGGAAATGCCCACCACAGAGACTCAAGAAACGAACTGATCTTACAATTACCCCCAACGACTCGATCCACATGAACATTTCTGTTGATAGGTAATCCAGGTGTTCAACAGTGCCGACAGAAGACGACAAAAGGACAACGAAGAACTCTGATATTTTTACTGTATCTCCTTTCTCTCCCAATCACCATTGGACTGACTATGCACCCACCGTATACAAAAAGGACTTATTTATATGATAATTTACCAGTTCTTATTCTATGATCTGTACCCAACGCCCTCGCTACGTGATTCTAGTCTGATATTGCATTACGATGACTTTTTCCTGCAACCAACTTAACAATGAACCCGCCTACTGACTGATGAGATTTTTTTTATATGATGTTTATAATGTGATGTTTACGTACAGTTCTTTCACCCAAGTCCCCTCTCCCTTACTTATGATCACTGCATATAGGGGTAGATAGGAAATAGGCCAGCAAGATGTCTTGGAAATGTTAAAGGGAGGACTGTGAAAAATAAATACAAACTTGGTGAACATTATCGGCGCCATCTTGCCCCTTTCCAGGCCCATTCGTGCGCGTAAGCGGCAGCCATTTTGAGCACCATGGCCTCCCTGCCCCTCACTAATAGCCAGCGCGTCTCCCTCTCTCTTAACCTCGCAAGCATTCCCCCGCACGCTGACAACCCCCCCCGCTCTCTCATGCCTTGGGTCATAAACCCCTCTCCAGCGCAGCTTCACCACGGAACCCCATCCTGTTCCCAGCGCGACACCTCCCTTCATTCCTTTCATGGCCTCAAACCCTTTTGATGCAAACCCCCTTTTCCTGTGTCCCCGTTTGTCTTCCTCGTTCCCAGGCTGCCACCTGACCCTGCGGATACTGTTTATTACCCCGTACAGTAGGAAGCTTCCCCTCCCCATCAAAAGACCCCCGAACCGATCAAAGCCCCCACCCCATGAGATCCGATCAACCCCATGCATTCCGTGAATCGGCGGAATGCCCTGCTGTGCGACCACCATCACCTGTTGTGACCGGGGTGGGGAATCCAACTGTAAATGTATGTGGGAACGGGTCTGGAGGGGAGATTCCGAGGATGTTCTTTCAAGTATTAAAATATTACGAGAATGTGTTATGTGCAATAAAGGTTGTAAACCCTAGTATAAGAGGCCAGGCCTCAGAGATGTGGTTAGAGCACCTCGTGACGATACTTGCTGTCTGAATTGATGTGTTCTCCTCCGGAGAGAATAAAATCCTCGTTTCCCGCCTTCCAGTCTCCAGCGCCTGCTTCTTCATTTGATTAATATTGGTGGGTCATAGAGGCGATACCGCCGGGCAACATAAAAGGGTCTTTGGTTACCGGTTGTCTTTGGAACCCTTTTTAACAGACAGACGTTCTGAATGACCTCCGAGCTCGCCCCAGAGAGGCCAAAGAGTGAAGTCCAGCTTTTGGGCAGGGGGGACGGAGTCCACCCGGTAAAAACCCAGTAAAATAAGGGGGGGGACGCCGTCCACCCGCGTGGTACTGTTTATGCTATTTCTATAACCAACGTCTTGTATCTGCTCACTTGTTTTCCTGTTTCCTTTAATGCACTGCTTTTAACAGCAGTCTGGAAACAGAAGCCAGGCTGTACAGAGAAAATCAAATAATCGAATATTAAAAAGTTCAAGAGTGTGAAATCAAGCGCATGATCACCCTTAGTGTCTTTATGACTCGTGATATTGAAATAATTACGGGTATCACTGATGCTCTTGATTGTGTTGCGCCGTGGCACCCACAAGAGCTGCAGACGTTCAGCATCACAGCTGCAGACTGAAAGCCTTGCACTGGACAATGATTGTTCAAATAAACTGAGGTTCTGATTGTAGGGCAGCCTGCTGCCTCACTGTACCTCTCTGCACGCATACTTCAGCAAATCTAGACTTGAGGCACTGACCAGCGCATGGATACCCTCAAAAGTGACAAGAAGCGCTCTACAAATCTATTGATTGATTGACTGACCATAGAATAAAGAAAGGTGACGAGTGACGCCTCTGCTGTCACAGACTGGTGTACACTGGCAGCTGCAGTCCAGTGCAGAAAATGTGCCTTTAGCTGCTCGTCCCTATTCCGGGGACATGTAGTGGCACACTTCCAAGAGCGAAACCAGGGCAGAGAGTGTTTGCCTTACCTTCATCCAACGAGTGGGTGCCATACAGAGGCAGCACTCCCAGATTCCTGCTGAACTATGTAAGCAGCCCAGAGGGCTGTGTCAAGGAAGTCTGAGAACAGGAGTTGGTCATAGGAAAGTATCTCTTCTGCAAGTTCTAACACTTTATAGCAGGATTCTCCAAAGGTGGTCCTGGAAGTCCGGATCCATGCCAGATTTGTAGCCTATCCTTATTTAGAGAAATGTAGTTATCTTAGAAATCTGGCATGGATCTGGCCTTCCAGGGCCAACTTTGGAAAACCCCGCTTTATATTATGCTAACACGCCTGGAGTTCAAATGTTCTTTCAGATCATTACGCCTGCAATCATGTTCCCAACGGGGAGGCTTTATCCATGAACAATGCATCAATGTTACTGTTGGAAAACCATATTTTTGAATTCTTCAAGAGTCAAACTTGTCTATTGAAGCCCCTTCTAAGCCTAAGAGTATTGGCTGCCCTTTCCAAAAGCCTAGTGGCTCTGGCTTCTGTTGGGCAGCATCACTGCATGGATCCTGGGCTACTCGCTAGGGCACGGTGCTTCTCTCCAGCAGGTGGTTGTGCTCGAGATAAGTGCCGATGAGTGATCTGTGGTACTCATGAATGTTGCGTGCGTTCTTGTCCATGAAGCATTGCCCCGATCTCAGCAGGCACTATATGTACCACTGATATATCATACGTCATCGCCTGCCTGACCAGTATATCTCATCTTCAACCATACTGATGGTACGCAGTATTCTTGTGCAACATTTTTCTGACATAAATATTTCACAAGGTTCTTGATTTATACCCTTTATAATGAATGTTCCGGTCTTAACTTTGTCTTTGCCTATTAAAAGTTTTCCTGCACATTGCAGGATAATTGCATTGAGAGAGAGATCCTTTTGACTCTGTTTGAACAAATCCAAGATGAAAAATGTTTTCAGACTTTTTCTCTGCGAGTTTACATTTGCGGATTTTTTACATGTTCAATGGCAGAAGTATGCAGAAGTTGTTGCTGCCGGTTTTTTATCCTCAGTGACATAAATTGGCACCAAGGCATCAATTTTCACCCAAATGTGACAAAGTGTAAACCTTCAGAAGCTTCTCAAAGACAAGTGGTTTTCCATATAGGTTTGTGAAGATTGCAAAATGGCAGCTTGGTTCACCCATAGGCACAGTTGAGCAAGTAGCGCAGACCTGCATGGAGGAACCGGCCTTGGTCTTAGCAAAGTCTTTCCCTCCTTGTTGTCGGCATCCAGATATGATGAGGCAAATCTTCTAGTGTTTCTATAAGGAAAGCAGAAAACGATGCTAACTGTATCTAGACTATGGCAGACCCACTCTACCCTCCTATTAGCAAGTACATTACACTAATGCCTCAGTGTAAAAATGTCATTACATTCAAAGGTCACCTAAAAAGGAAGTACTTATTAAGTAAAACAAGAGTACTTTTGTCAGGTGAGAATTAGCATATATATTGGAGTGCGAAACAGGCACACTGCGCGAGTGAGCATCATAGGAGAAATCAAGTTATTATAACTATGGATATTTCCTTCAGGGATTATTGCTAATCTGTGATCGTAGAGTGACAGTGCAATCTACAGAACTTGAATATCAGCACTTGCCACATACAAAAATAGGATACTCAGTTTTTGTAGCTATAGTTCTGCGAATTTGCATAGGAGAGCGAACTTGTGCAGTGAATAGTAGAGGCTGCGGTTGGCATAGTGATTCCTTGTGGAAAATATAGGGACTAGTGGCTGGGATGCAGTATTGAGAATTAAAATCGCTGGATTGCAATCTCCATTTCCCACCTTGGTTTAATTGTGTGATCATGTTCAAAAGTCTATCCTAGATCTGTTTATTAACTCTGCTGTGAACATTGACAGGTAGTAGTGTTAGGACACATCTGACCACAATTATACCTCTACAAGAGAGAGCAGGAGAGGATGGAGAGAGGGAGGTGGAAGAGCAGGTGGGATAAAGAAAAGGTAAAAGGAAGACTAGAAACTGGAGATGGAGGAAGAAAGCAGACGTGAGAAGAACGGAATGAGGGAAGATAGTACAACATAGTACGAATAAAAGGATGAGCAAGGGAGGGGAGTCAGGATCATGATATGGAAAGAAGTGGAAGAGCAAGAGAGTACACAGTGAGAGAAGGGAAAGAGAAGACAGACTGAGAGGATAATCTGAGATCGGGGAGAGGAACAATGGTTGCTTTCATCAAAGAGGGTAAAAAAAGTTTGAGTGAGAACAGAAAGGCAGCACCAAAAAAAAGAAGTGACCTACAAAGTATGAATGGAGAAGACAAACAGAACAGGCGTGAGAAGCCAAGCTAAAGAATTGGAGCTTTAATGACAATAGAGAGTGAGGAGGGAATATAATCAATGGTTGGCTGGTTCAGGGGTCTCAAACTGTGATCCCACTCCTAAGTCAGGCTTGTGGATTTTGGAACAGTCTCCTACCAAGCCATGAAGGTAAGCGTGTCTCTTTAGAGCTATGCACAGGGCTTTAAGTGGGGGCTCTAGGGGGGCTCTATTTTCGGGCCTCAAAGGTCAAAGGTAGGGTGAGCAAACGTCCCGGTTTTTGTTTGGTGTTACTAGTCTGGGTAACATGTCTTGATGGTGAAATACTGCCAATTTCGTTTTTCACTATTGAACGGCAATCTTGCCTATAAGATAATATGGGGATTGCTGTGTGATATGTTTACCTGCATATCTTCCCATAACGGCAAGATAGACATATGGAATCTGGTATCCCTGAACTCAGAATTTAATAACACATCCTGTAGTGAAGATAGTTTTTAAATTCTAAGTTTGGAAATAGCACTTTTAGAAAGTGGCTATTTTCCTGTTCAACCTTTCTGTGTGCCTCTGCCTGGTTGTCTATTGACTATCTGGTTTGTGAGTGACAGGATCTGGGGGTGGCTCCAGGAGGCTGCTGAGTTAGCACAAGGCTGAATAGACCCTTCTGCATGTAGAGTGGTGGGAGGAGTAGCACCTGGGTGCCTGCCTGCCACAATGCTGGCTCCACCTCCTACAGTGCGTCTGATGGCCCTGGCCCACACTCACAAAGGAAGAAGAGGTGCACTGACAGAGTGCACCCAGAACTGGTTTAGATTGGGTCTAGGACTCCTAACACAAGAAGAACAAAGACTTTTAGGGTATAAAAGTAGGACTGGAGCCCCAGTAAAAATAGATTAGGAAACTTTGTGATCATGAAGAAATCTGTGCTGAGTGTCTGGGAGCTGACCTACAGTTGCTGTGATTGCTGAGGAAGGGACTGTCTGCTGTGTGCTGTGTCCCCCTAACTTGAAGAGGAGCTGTGCTGTGTGCTTTGCCCCTCTGAAGCCTGCCTGTCTCCAAGGGCCCTAGGAGAGCTGGGAACTCAGGGATACAAAAGTTCTCCAGCACCCACCCTTCCAGCTGCTGTGTGGGTCTCTGCGCTGTGCCTTCGTGAAGCTGCCTCCCTGTGAAATCTGTCTCGGTGTGCTCATCGTCACACAGCTGGGGCGTAAGGTCGTGAAGCCTGCTCTGCCTCAAACGTGATCTTCCCCAGGATCGAGTCCCTCGCGCTCTATGTGTGCGGATTAACGCACTGCCTAGGAGCTTTGGAGCGCCTGCTTTGCCCCTGAGCACTGTGTGCGCACTGACTCCACCGCCGCCCCTCGAGCTGTGTTGTGTGCCCGAGGCCGGGTTTGCCGCTCTGAGAAGGAACCTTGAAAACACCCTGCCAGTATTCACCACCACAGGCCCATGGCAAATACAGTTGATGAGGTTGCCGGGGTAAATCACGTCAAGATTTTCATGGACTCATTGCATGCCACATACAGCATGTCACCCAAAAATCAGAGAGAGCTAAATCTGGCCGCCAGCGAGCTATGTGTACAGCTTCAGAAGATAGGGAGAATGCTTGATGCTAGATGGGTAGCATCCAGTTACAGATCTGTGAAAGCTGTTTGGAACTGCCTTGTGCAAACATTTTGGGAATGCTTCTAAAGACCCATCCAGACCCATAAGAGACCGGAGTAAGTATGAAGGTCCCTTGAAGAAGCTTACATCCTATTCTTTTATCAGAGATTTGGGGGTAACGTGTGATGCACTTCAAGAGCTCAAAGACTTATCACTCTCCTTACAGAGGAGGGACATTACAATTGTTAATGTCCATAGACTTTTGGTTAGTCAAGTACGTATATTTAGAGCAATGAACGACTCACCAGGGTAGTTTGCTTCTGTGGCTCAGAGAGCAGTTGACGAGTGCAAATTCAAGAATGTTCCTCTTTTCCATGGTAGAGGTAACTCTGTTGCCCTTAATCCAAATCAGTTTTACCAAAGTCTGTCTGTAAATATCAATAAACGATGTGCCCCAGATTCTGAGAAAGAACTTATAGCCAGCTGCAGTGTGCCAGATGCATGCAACTTGCCTTCAGGTGATGAATGCATTATTTGTGGTGAAACAGAGATCCAGAAACTATGCTCAAAGTTTCAGCTGCCAGCAAGAGATACTATCCAAGCTTTTAGACTTTTCAAAGATTTCAGTGGAAAGAGAAATCCAGAAGCATTAAAAAAGTTAGTCGTTTGCATGGAAATCCTGCCAGCAAGTGATGGGGATTGCGAGAGGGGTTTCATCGCAATGACCTTAATTGCCAGTCCAACAAGGGCCTCTCTTCTTGTAGAGACCATTTCTTCATGCTTATGGGTAAAACTCAGTGGTCCTCCCTTTGAAACATTTGACGCAAAGCTGTATGTAAAGAGTCAGCTGGCAAAAGGTAGAAGGTCTGCTGAAGAAAATTGTTGTGAGAAACCCCAGCAAAATAGACACAGTGAATATATTCAAGGGTTTTGGGAAATCCTGCAATAGATTTCTAAGTAATGTAAATCATTTTTACATGTTTTTTTAAAGTGTTTGGTATTTTATGGCTTATACTTATTAAATATACTTTTTTGCCTATTTTATTATCCTTTGCTGTATGCGACTTCATGATTTTCTTAAGCACACAATGCTAGCTATCTTGATTTAGACCACGCCCCTACTCGGATAGGCCACACCCCTTTAAGAAATTCACCACACCCCTTTTAGAGCACCTCCAGTTTTTTCCCCCCTTAAAGCCCTGGCTATGCACATGGCCTGGGTCCACCATTGTCTCTCATGAGCCCCAGCTCTGGAGATCAGCGTTCCCCCTCCAAGGTGACCCCTCCTGTGGTTGTCAAAGAATCGCTCTTTGGCGCTATTAACATGTCTTGCAGCCCACACGCCCCTCCACCCGCGCATCGGTCACATGTCCACCCCCCTCCTTCCCGCCGGTCCTGTTCTGCGCCTCTCCTCCGCTGCACTGCTCTCACTAACCCTCTCTCTTTCGCTCTCTACCTCTCTTTGATGAGGTCGCATGGGTCACAGGGCGAATTTGTCTTGATGGCGCATTATTAGCATTTTCAATTTATTTACACATTCTGCTGCGGCTCCAAAGTGCCCATCCAGGAGTTAGACATCGTTTCATGAGCCATTGGGCGAGCAGCGGGGAGTTTAAAGCTGAAATTGGGACAGTGAGTGCTGGAAGGCAGCAGACATCTCCGCCGCCCCCTCCCTCCCCCTCCTCTCCAGCATGGAGGGCCATCACTGCTCGGTGCAAGGGAAGGACAGCAGATGTCCTCTGTAGCTGAGAATTGCATCTCACCAGCAAAGGCCCTGTCCTGAGGAGGGCCCAATCAGTGCAGAGGGAAGCCACAGACAAGGCCACTGAAAATGTGTGTTTTTCACATAATTATGGATTTGCTGTTCTTGTCATGCATAATTCATCTTCCGCTGCATAGTTTGTGGATTTTTACGAAAACAATATGTGCTCCTAGAACTAAAAGATCAGAAGTTACTAAGAACACTGCTAGGCAAACTGCCATGAATTGGCTGGCCCTTTACAAAGGTTAACTGTTCACATTTCACTAGCTGATTGCTGTATTTAGGTGTTAAGCTGACACCGCTAAGCTGAAACACTTGCACAGACTGTGTGAAAATGACACAACTATGCTGCATAATTTGCCTTTTTGCTGTAATATGTTGTTAGCCATGTTGCGCAATAGTGCCGTCTCCTGCTGCATAGTTCCAGTCGCCCTTGCTATGGACACCTATATAGCACGCTCCGGGGGTCTCCTCATGTGTAGGCTGTGCTCTGGTGTCTGTTGTTTGAGGCAGCAACCTTTAAAGTCTCAGCAGCTTACAAGAGAGCTAGGCTGTCTCAGGTATCAGTCTGAAAGATCTGTGTCTCTGAGTGATAGCTTTGGAGCCAAAGGCGTCAGCCCCGCAGAGCTGTGATCCCTGACAAGGGTGCCTGGTGTCGAGCATCAAAAGTCAGATCTGACAGAGATCTGGCTGTCTCGGGCACACACCTGTAATATCTGGGATTGAGGTTGAGCTCTGACGTCTGAGGCCCCAGTCTCTAAGATCTGTATTACTTGAAGGATAGCTCTTTGTTTCCTGTAAGAACTTTGTGCCAATGAGAAAGCCCTCCCAGCTCCCAGGCAGGAAGTCCCTCTCAATTAAGAAATTAGGAAGTAGCTCTGTAATTTACATTATAGAACTGCAACCTCATTATAGATGGATGGGTACCTCTGCTGTCTGTGATTGGAGCCCATAGACTCAATGGAAACTGAGGGACAGCTATGCTGCTGAGGACCAGACCTGCACTACCAATGCAAAACTGAGTGATAGATCTGCTGTCTTTGGCCTGAGCCTGTAAAATCAGTAACTTGAGAACTAGCTCTGCTGTTTGTGGTCTCAGCCTCTAAGATGTATACGAACTAGGCGACAGCTCTGCGCTCTATGTTCTGAGTATGCAATAGCTTTGCAAATCAAGGGCTCACTCTGCTGTCTTTAGTGGAGTATGCAAGACCTGTATCTACTGAGGACTAGATCTCTAATAAAAGAGAGAGGGACCCTCTACCAAAGGGATGGGGTACCAACTATTGACTTTGTCAAATAAGAAATTCCCTCTGGCCACATAAATCAAAACAACATAAATGACAACCAACAATACAGGCAAACTTAATAGTGCAGTAGAAACCAAAACTATGAAACAACAAATAAATCACCAAATGTATAAATTTATTAAAATATAATTAAAAACTAAACAAATAGTAATGGTAAAATCAAGGGAACACAGTCAATGTAGGGAACAGAAAATCTTCACAGTTAATTACACAGGTTCCTAAAGTATAGTAGAAGGAGGAACTCAATAAGGTTATATTCAGCAACAGTCAGAATAGTCCTTAGTTGGTAATATGAGTTCTCTCCCCCAATTCTCAACGCGTTTCGACGGACCAAAGCAATTGTAGCCGTCTTCTTCAGGAAGTTTATTAGCTGTATTCCCCAGAGTTACTATGATTAAAAGTTTAAAAGAGAAATAAGTCTCATTATTTAGATATAAAAATATTACACAAAAAATCATACATAAGGCTTAATCCATCTGCTACCCAATAGTTTTTTGAAAGTTCTCACTACTGCACAAAACAATATAACACCACTCATTGACAATTACATAAAGAACATTACATCACATATAAAGAGACATATCATTGCTGTTCCTCCATTATTTTAAGTTCCTCACTTTTTTGATAGTACTCACATATGCCCTTTTCCCAAACCACAGTGTTGTTGGAGTTTTTATACCATACAATAATCATAGCAGAGTAAACATTCACATTAATAACATAGGTACTCTCTGTTGCCATATTTAACAAGATTCTTGCAAATGGTGATTGTGGTTCCAGAAAATGGTTTAAGTTGTTTCTACCCTGTGATGAATATTCACTAGTTATTCTGGGTAGTACCCCCAAAAACTCCTACTCGTCATAATACTAACCTTTTAGAGGGGTGTCGTTCACTCCTGTTGGATAAAGGGGAAAGTTTTCTCTTTTCAATGCCGTATATACGTGCAAAACTGAAAAAAATGTATAGAAATATACATTTTAGGGAGCCTTCATATACGCTGTTGTCTCTCTCTAAGGATGACTAGCCATTGTGCCCGCTCCCTCGATAAATGCTCATAAAATTAGAGCTAGAAAAACTAAACAATCTACTGGTTCTGCCGCAAATACATTTCGTTTAGAGGGTACCTAAATCAGATACTCACATGCGATAGTTATTATAATCCTCTTAATAATCAGCGCTCACTTTCATTCGAGCGGATACCAAGGGTCTGTTCTTCCTAATAGATGTTAGAAATAGAACCAGTGTGTCACCGTTTAGGTTCTTTTTTACTTAACATGAAGCCAAATTATACTCGATTTTCTACTTACGAAAAAGCAGTCTAGCAATCTTGTGATCACGCGGTAGTAGGGTTGTTAAGTTTAAAATCATCCAGGAACAAATGGAAATACTGCAGATAAAGCAGAACGGGACACGTTAAGTTCCCATGCTTCCTTCACGTTAAGCATACGATTTTAAAGGCAAGCTAGTACTTACATAAGATAATCTTGGCGCCAACTCAACTGAACTGGGGCAGCCTCCGTCTCCCAAACAGTGGTGGCTATTGCTTCTGTAATAATTGCAAAGCCAAGAAAACGCTTTAGTATACGGGTATGGAAGTAATAATTAAGTGGGCTAAGCAAGGAACCTACACTACGTGCTACCACATACCTTAAGAAATGAAACTCCAAGCTTCCCGCGTGTCTTCTCCGTGCAGAGCTTTCCTGTAATTGACATGGCAAGCGTGTACGCCGTTTAAATACTTTCACCTGGCGTCTCGATGCGGAAGTGAAAGTTCGACCCCAAGAGTTTAGGCATGGGCATCGAAAGAAGCTACCGATACACTGTGAGGGCTTACCGAAAAAATACTCGCCTCAGTTACGATAAAAATGTAAGGAACGTTTTTAGCATAGATAATCGTTAATAGCACCATAGGCGTTAGAGCTTCCTCGTTTCAATGAATATTTTCGGAATGTAAATTTTGTATCTATTAAAGGGACCGCGCCTGCGCATTCGCGCGTTCCTTGTTTACACTCACGCATGAATGTGTACGTACTGGCTAATACCCTATCGATGCTATAAGCCCGTACTTGAAGTTATACAATAGGTGTGCAAGCCAGCATACTCAAGGTGCCCGCTCATTCTCTTGAACTTCAGTCGGCATATAAATATGTATAATGTCTCTGTAATCAGTTAATGGGCTACAAGGGTATAGATCCTATTAATAGTTACAAAAATATGCCTGTATTATATATGCACATCTAGCAACCCGGTAACTCTCCGCTTATCCTTAGTGCCATCTTATGGATATCAATATGCTAAGTAGACGCAGGTATATGCTATCTTATGGTTGTCAATGTGCAATATAGAACGAAGATAATACACTATCTAATGGATCAGTTTTTAATGTTATAGGCAACAAGTGCTACTCTAAATTAGTCCATAGGTAAGTACCCTCTGTCCTGACTCTTAAGCTGCAATGTCGATTAACAACAAATAAAAATAAAAATAAATAAATGAATAAATAAAGACAGGACCCCTGTTGGTCACCCAATTAGCCTATCCCATTCTTCCCGGGAATTGAGTCCATTTCTTACTGTGTCAAAGTAAGAAATGTACCACTGTTCTCTTTGTTTACGTTTGCTTGTGATGTTCCCGCCTCTCTTTCCTATTTTCACTCTTTCCAAGATAAACCACTTGAAATCACATTCACCATGATTCTTTTCTACAAAATGTGAGACAATTGGGGCAGTCATCTTTTTAGTCCTAATAGCAGATCTATGTTCCTGCAGTCTAGTCCTAGCTTCTCTACCTGTTTCGCCAACATAAAAGAGCTCACAGGGACATTTAAGTATGTAGATAATGTTTTTACTCTTGCAATTGTTGTGAGTCTTGCATCTAATTGTTTTATTATTGCAGGAGATTTCGGTGGCTGTCATACACTGATCACAAATATTGCAACTACCACACCGAGAGGTACCGACAACTATGGTGTTGTCAAGTGTTCTTTGGTTTTCTCTTCCCTCATCTTTGTAGGTGTGGACTAAAAGATCTCGCAAGTTTTTATTCTTTTTGAAAGCGAAAAGAGGTTTGTCCAATGCCGTATCTTCCTCATGATTAAGAATATGCCAATGTTTATTGACCACATTCTTGATCTGGTTGCTAAGATGGGAAAACTTCGTCGCAAAAACAATTCTACTTACAGGGGTTTTCTGAATGTCAGACTTCTTGATTAAGGCTTCACGGTCATAAAACCTAGCCCTCTTCAGAGAGTTAGATAGAAGTTTTTTAGGGTAGCCTCGATCACGAAACCTTTTCTTCAGAACTGCAGCGTGCTTATAGTAGTCATTTACATCTGAACAATTCCTCCTTAGCCGGAGGAATTGACTAAAGGGAATACTTTCCCTCTGTGATTTGGGATGGAAGCTCGAAAAATGGAGGAGCGTGTTCTTCGCCATGGGTTTTGTAAATAGCTCCACTGCTAATGCACCTTCCACATTCTTGATAGAAATATCTAAGAAGTCAACCTTAGTTGTGCTATATGTAGAAGTGAACCTCAAGTTCGGGTCACCAAGGTTGATCCACAGGAGGAATTCTTCTAGCACCGCCGTGGTCCCTTCCCATATGAAAAAAATGTCGTCGATGTAGCGGTACCAGCCCGCTACATTCTCAAAAAAGGGTGCCATTTCATTATAAATATGTTTGCTTTCAAAGCTACCTACATAAAGACAGGCCAGACTGGGGGCACATGTGGCCCCCATGCTGGTCCCCTTCAGTTGTTTAAAATACTCATTTTTGAACAAAAATACATTGTTAGTTAAGATTAGTCGGACACAGTCCACTAGGAATTCCTTGTTGGCCCCATTCAGATCTTGCTGAGATAACAATTCATCAATGACTTCAATTGTGTCAACCTGGGGGATGTTAGTGTAAAGAGACTCAATGTCTAGAGTGACCAGACACTGAGTCTCTTCACAGAAGGGCAATCCTTCTACCAGGGAAATAATATGTGCGGAGTCTCTCACATATGATCTTAGTTGACAAACAATTGGCCTCAGGAAGTAATCCACATATTTACTAATAGGTTCTAGCAAGGAGTTTATGCTGCTAACAATAGGCCGCATAGGCGGATCTAATTTATGCTTGTGAACCTTAGGTAGGCCATATATAGCTGGAGTTTTAGGTTCGGTATTATTTAAAAATTTTAATTCCTCTTCGCTAATATAGCCCTCATCTCTTGCATTAGTTAGTAGCTGTAGACATTCCCTAGAAATTCCTAACAGGCATGAAACATTTGTAGGAGCATAATGCTCCTTCACCTCAAGCATCTTCCTGATTCTCTTTTCGTAGTCAGGGGTATCGAAGATGACAACTCCCCCGCCTTTATCGGCTGGTTTCACCGTTATTGAGTTGTCATTCTTAAGTCTGTCTAATGCCACCACTGTTTGGGAGACGGAGGCTGCCCCAGTTCAGTTGAGTTGGCGCCAAGATTATCTTATGTAAGTACTAGCTTGCCTTTAAAATCGTATGCTTAACGTGAAGGAAGCATGGGAACTTAATGTGTCCCGTTCTGCTTTATCTGCAGTATTTCCATTTGTTCCTGAATGATTTTAAACTTAACAACCCTACTACCGCGTGATCACAAGATTGCTAGACTGCTTTTTCGTAAGTAGAAAATCGAGTATAATTTGGCTTCATGTTAAGTAAAAAAGAACCTAAACGGTGACACACTGGTTCTATTTCTAACATCTATTAGGAAGAACAGACCCTTGGTATCCGCTCGAATGAAAGTGAGCGCTGATTATTAAGAGGATTATAATAACTATCGCATGTGAGTATCTGATTTAGGTACCCTCTAAACTAAATGTATTTGCGGCAGAACCAGTAGATTGTTTAGTTTTTCTAGCTCTAATTTTATGAGCATTTATCGAGGGAGCGGGCACAATGGCTAGTCATCCTTAGAGAGAGACAACAGCGTATATGAAGGCTCCCTAAAATGTATATTTCTATACATTTTTTTCAGTTTTGCACGTATATACGGCATTGAAAAGAGAAAACTTTCCCCTTTATCCAACAGGAGTGAACGACACCCCTCTAAAAGGTTAGTATTATTACGAGTAGGAGGTTTTGGGGGTACTACCCAGAATAACTAGTGAATATTCATCACAGGGTAGAAACAACTTAAACCATTTTCTGGAACCACAATCACCATTTGCAAGAATCTTGTTAAATATGGCAACAGAGAGTACCTATGTTATTAATGTGAATGTTTACTCTGCTATGATTATTGTATGGTATAAAAACTCCAACAACACTGTGGTTTGGGAAAAGGGCATATGTGAGTACTATCAAAAAAGTGAGGAACTTAAAATAATGGAGGAACAGCAATGATATGTCTCTTTATATGTGATGTAATGTTCTTTATGTAATTGTCAATGAGTGGTGTTATATTGTTTTGTGCAGTAGTGAGAACTTTCAAAAAACTATTGGGTAGCAGATGGATTAAGCCTTATGTATGATTTTTTGTGTAATATTTTTATATCTAAATAATGAGACTTATTTCTCTTTTAAACTTTTAATCATAGTAACTCTGGGGAATACAGCTAATAAACTTCCTGAAGAAGACGGCTACAATTGCTTTGGTCCGTCGAAACGCGTTGAGAATTGGGGGAGAGAACTCATATTACCAACTAAGGACTATTCTGACTGTTGCTGAATATAACCTTATTGAGTTCCTCCTTCTACTATACTTTAGGAACCTGTGTAATTAACTGTGAAGATTTTCTGTTCCCTATATTGACTGTGTTCCCTTGATTTTACCATTACTATTTGTTTAGTTTTTAATTATATTTTAATAAATTTATACATTTGGTGATTTATTTGTTGTTTCATAGTTTTGGTTTCTACTGCACTATTAAGTTTGCCTGTATTGTTGGTTGTCATTTATGTTGTTTTGATTTATGTGGCCAGAGGGAATTTCTTATTTGACAAAGTCTACTGAGGACTAGCTCTGCTGCCATTGACCTTGGCCCGTAAAATTGGTTTATCCTGCTCGGTGCAGACATCTAAGGCCTAGGACGGCTGAGTTGTGTTAATCAAAGGATGGCGCTATTGTTCAAGCCTGTAAAGGTTAACACCTGTGAGATAGCTCTGTTGTGTAAGGTGTGGTTTAGGATTGTACGGATGTCACTTCTGCTTGGCCAGCTCCTTTCTTACAGTGGCAGCTGCTTCGGAACTGGGGTGGTGGGGGGGATGGATTAAAACATTATTTAAAAAATATGAACTTATATTTGCCGCCGCAAGCCTCTCCCACCACAGCACGCCTCTCCTCTGTCCTCGGTCTGCTGGAAGCACCGGAAGCACCCTGGCTTCCGGACTGTCCCAGCCAATCACAACGCTGCAGGAGCAGTGTCATGATTGGTCTGAGCGTCCTGTTTGGATGCATAGGTGGTGCCTGGGAGCCTGGGCATGTTCTCCACGGGATGGAGCAACACAGCCCAATGGATTAAATGTGAAGTGCTCATGATGGTTTGGCCAGCCCCTGTCATGTGAAACCGTCATGTGCACTTAGAGGAATGCAAACCACTCCTAACTGCTCTGGAGTCACAGAGCCCAGCCCCGCACCGACTCCCGCACAGAAAAATAAAATGATAATAAGGTCCTGCTATTATCATGGTCTTTTTTGCACTGCTGAAATTGCAATGGGGCGATGCTCCACCGCCTTAGCGGAGGAGCCGCCACTGCCCCTTACACATGCAGGACAGCTGAGGGAGGGGTGTGGACACATGAGGCCGTGGGGGAGCCATGCAGGCACTGGCTTGTGCCTTTGCTAATTCCCTGTTAAAACACAGAAGGCGATTTTGGCACTGCTCTGAATCAACTCATTAACTTTTATGGTGTAATAAATGGGACCCATCAAAACATAATTCGGCTCATGCTGGGTGTGAGTTAACCTCCCGAAACCCTGCCAACATGGAATATTCCTCCCGTTGTTTCCGCTGGTGATGGAAGTCGAGACAGGACTGGCTCTTTCTGGTGATTGGGCCGTGTTCTTCATATCTCCCTGCTAAAATATTTTCATTTTCTTGGAGATATGAAGTCCCCAAAGAAAAATGTCAATGTGTGCTAACATGAGCATTTTATTTGCAATGGTGAAGCGGGAATTGCTTAAAAATCCCAATCGAATGGTTAATATCCATGTATATAGTCTGCGAATATGTATATTTTTAATATACCACAACGCGCGGGAAAGGGTGTGAGCTGTGTGGAGAGTAGGGTGAGTCGGGATACATAGTTGAGAAGTAAAACAAAGCCTCCTGGCTATTGAAACATACTCTTTACAACACACCAAATGAAGGGCAACAACCTTAAAACACTTAACTCACTTGTAGGAGCATTGACTCATACATGAGTAAGATTCAAAGGCGGTGGGGAAGGGATGTAATAACGGAGGACCAGTGAGGAGCTATCCAATCTGCTTGAAACAGTTATAACTATCTGTCTTAAACTCAATAGAATACAGAGGAAAAAAACATTCAAACCCACATCACTCACCCTATGACAATGGCATCCATTTTAGGAACACTTTTCCACCACGCAGAGCAATGTGTGACTTGGTAGAAAGTGATCTCTGGTGGTGTGCTTTTCTTATTGTTGACGTTTTCGTGAATTTAGTTGCATCATCCACTATCAGCCAAACTGGAAATGTTTTATCCAGTGCAGTGGCCGTGGCTGTTGTATCACAGCTTGATGAGCATTATAGCGCAATGCCCTTAGAATGGACGCCATTATTGAGCAAGCAGCACATAATCTCACGTGGGTGCAATGATAACTAAAGCCTCTGTTCTGCTCCACCACCATTTGTGCTTCAAAATAGATCTTTTCATGCAACCTAATATTTTTTTCATTTACAGATCCAACTTAGTATATTAATTTTAAAAAATCGCTCTCAGCATTATGGAGGCGCATATGTGTGGTGCTCCTGCCTATAAACATATGTGATAGGCCTCATCATAGTGCCTTTTTTCCATCAGCCATGCTGCCAGCATTAAAGATTCTATACTGCTTGGCTAAAAAACATTGGCAAAGCCGATATGTCCCAAAGCCGAGACCTTTTGAGTTTGCCAATGCTTGTTTTGCCATAGGTTAACCTTGACATTTACGAGGAAGCTGGGCATTTGAATTGCTTTTATAGAAACTATAACTTCTGAACCTGATCATGCACTTCCCTTCTACCAGACCCTGCACCCATCCCTGTGCAAATGCACAAGGCACCTGCTTGTCTTTTTTTGAAATCATATCATCTCATGATTGATTATGTATGTGAGGTGATAAGCAGTGCAATTCAAAGACTTGCACCACTGTGATGCTTTTGTCAAGACTGAGCATATCACATCATGGATTACTTGTAATTTATGGTGGTGCAAGTTATACTTAGGTCAGTTACATTTAACTGGTGAATGCACCATGGCAGCAGTGCAAGCTTCCCTCACACAAGAAGCATGTACAGCACAAGCTTCTTTTACAACCAGGACAAGTACGAGCAAAAGAAGAAGCAGCAGTGAATGGCTGAACCATACACACAAGCAACAGCCGCAGCAGTTCAAGCTTCCTTCATACACAAAACAGGACCTGCAAGGGCCACCACGGCAGCAGTGCAAGCTTCCTTCATACACAAAACAGGACCTGCAAGGGCCACCACGGCAGCAGTGCAAGCTTCCTTCGTACACAAAACAGGACCTGCAAGGGCCACCCCGGCAGCAGTGCAAGCTTCCTTCATACACAGAAGAGGACCTGCAGGGGCCACCACGGCAGCAGTTCAAGCTTCCTTCATACACAGAACAGGACCTGCAGGGGCCACCACGGCAGCAGTGCAAGCTTCCTCCATACACAGAACAGGACCTGCAGGGGCCACCACGGCAGCAGTGCAAGCTTCCTTCATACACAGAAGAGGACCTGCAGGGGCCACCACGGCAGCAGTTCAAGCTTCCTTCATACACAGAACAGGACCTGCAGGGGCCACCACGGCAGCAGTGCAAGCTTCCTCCATACACAGAACAGGACCTGCAGGGGCCACCACGGCAGCAGTGCAAACTTCCTTCATACACAGAACAGGACCTGCAGGGGCCACCACGGCAGCAGTTCAAGCTTCCTTCATACACAGAACAGGACCTGCAGGGGCCACCACGGCAGCAGTGCAAGCTTCCTCCATACACAGAACGGGACCTGCAGGGGCCACCACGGCAGCAGTGCAAACTTCCTTCATACACAGAACAGGACCTGCAGGGGCCACCACGGCAGCAGTGCAAGCTTCCCTCATACACAGAACAGGACCTGCAGGGGCCACCACGACAGCAGTGCAAGCTTCCCTCATACACAGAACAGGACCTGCAGGGGCAACCGCAAAAGCAGTGCAAGCTTCCCTCACACAAGGAGCATGTACAGCACAAGCTTCTTTTACAACCAGGACAAGTACGAGCAAAAGAAGAAGCAGCAGTCAATTGGCTTATCTACACACACAAGCAACAGCCGCAGCAGGGCAAGCTTCCTTCATACACAGAACAGGACCTGCAGGGGCCACCACAGCAGCAGTGCAAGCTTCCCTCACACAAGAAGCGTGTACACCACAAGCAACAGCTCATGCCTCTTTCATGAAAGTAACAGTTACTACACAAGCAGATGCCATAGTGAGCGCTTGATTCATATCCGAAATAGATACTACACAAAGAGCATGAGTGCAGCTTCACTCGTTAACAGAGCAGGTACTGCACGGGCAGCAGTATAAAGATCCCTGTTATGTGAAGTTAGCAGTAGACCAATCTTCTTCAATATTGGTACAATAGGGATAATTAACACAGGCAAGAACAGTGCAAGTTTTTTTCTTCTTACATAGAACGTCCACTGCACAGACACCAGAGGACGTGCTGCATTCCCTCATGTGGAATTGGTACGGTACAGGCATGATCAGCAGTCCGAGAGTCCCTGACACACGAAACAGGGAGAGCACAGTGCAGCAGCAGTGCCCGTGTCCATTGTACATGGAACAGGTTCAATGCAGGCAACAGTAGCAATGCAAGTTTCCCTCATACAAAGAACATGTATTGCACAGGCAGCACTGTAAGCTTTCTCATAAAAGGTACAGGTGGAGTGCAGGTGAAAGCAGCAGTGCAAGCTTTTCTCATACACCAAAAAGATATTGCGCAGGCAGCAAAATATTGAAAGCTTCCTCATAGAAGGAACAAAAATTGCACAGGCAGCAGTGCAAGCTTTACACATACACTGAACAGGGATTGTGCAGCCAGCACAGGAGTGCTAGTCTACTCATAAAAGGAACAGGTACTGCGCAGGCAGCAACAGTGCAAGCTTTCCTCATACACCGAACATGTATTGCACAGGCAGCATAAGCAGTAAATTCTTCCTCATAAAAGGAACAAGTACTGAGCAGGCAGCGGCAGCAGTGCAAGCTTCCTCATAAAAGAAACAAATACTCCACAGGCAGCAGCGGCAGTGCAAGCTTTCCTCATACGTAGAACAGGCATTGCACAGGCAGCAGAAGCGGTGAAAGCTTCCTCATAAAAGGAACACGTACTGCTCAGGCAGCAGCAGTGCAAGCTTTCCTAATGTACCATACAGGTATAGCACAGGCAGCGGTGCAAGCTTCCTCATAAAAGGAACCAGTAGAGCAAGATTCCTCAAGAAAGGAAGAGGTAGTGCGGAGGCAGCAGCAGCAGTGCAAGCTTTCCTCATACACCGAACATGTATTGCACAGGCAGCAAAAGCAGTGAAAGCTTCCTCATAAAAGGAACAAGTACTGAGCAGGCAGTGGCAGCAGTGCAAGCTTCCTCATAAAAGAAACAAATACTCCACAGGCAGCAGCGGCAGTGCAAGCTTTCCTCATACGTAGAACAGGCATTGCACAGGCAGCAGATGCAGTGAAGCTTCCTCATAAAAGGAACACGTACTGCTCAGGCAGCAGCAGTGCAAGCTTTCCTAATGTACCATACAGGTATTGCACAGGCAGCGGTGCAAGCTTCCTCATAAAAGGAACCAGTAGAGCAAGATTCCTCAAGAAAGGAAGAGGTAGTGCGGAGGCAGCAGCAGCAGTGCAAGCTTTCCTCATACACCGAACATGTATTGCACAGGCAGCATAAGCAGTGAAAGCTTCCTCATAAAAGGAACGCGTACTGCTCAGGCAGCAGCAGTGCAGGCTTTCCTAATGTAATGCAATAATATTAACTGTTGTACTTGCAGGCGAGAGAGGTGGTTAGTAGTTGTTTTTGTACCGTCATTGGCAGCGATGGGTGGAGCAAGCTGCAGTGGCCTCCTCGTCGGGTCCTGGCAGATATTATTTTACAAATTAAGCTCTGTTCCACACAATCCTCAGTCAACTGGTGTATCCTGAAAAGGTAAGGATTTCAGAAGGAAAGTAAACCCCTGAATGGGCTCCTGTAATATTCCAATCAGCAGGGAAGGGACCTGGCTGCAGGGAATCTTGATGCTCCAGGAGAACACAAACCAGGCTTCCTGGTCCAGGGAATGAGATTGTGAAAGGGACCCCTGAACCTCGCCGCTACCTGTGATTTCAATACTTCATTTTTCATTTTTGTTGTTCCGATAGTTTACTGTATTTTGAATTCATTTTTCCCGTGATGCAGCAAAAAGGGTGTCTTTATTTTACTTTATTGGAAGCCTGCCCAATGAGGGCAAATTTCCCCTCTGCAGGTGTGTGGCTTAACCCAGTTTCTCCTCCCAGGATGGAAGAATTAAAGCTTCAAACAGCAGAATATGCCAAATAATGTGATTTAAAATGAAGGGGCTAAATGGCCAACTCACACATGCTTTGAAACAAATTGAGAGTCTATTGGGAATTGGAATAACTTTTTGGCTCCTTTTTATATCTTAGTTAAAAATATACAACTTTATAATCTAGGGAGCGGGTTATTTGAGAGAAAATACAAAAAAATTAGAAACACCAACATTAGTTTAACTGGACCAGAAAATAGTTTTCCTCCAAAACATAGTCTGTGTTAATTCCTTTACTGACTTTGTAAGCAGCACCATGCAGCTCTTGTTGCTAAATGATCGGACATTTTTATTTTTGACTTGGACAAGGCAGGAAAGTAGCGTGGAGGGTGCAGGGCGTTGTGAGGTCTGGTGAGACCGACTTTAGGGGATTTTAGTGTAATCATAAGAAGCACTAAACACAGGTGACTCAGGGATTCTCTACTACATTTATCCAAATGGTGAACTCTATCTCATCTAAAACCATCTCAAATTCTGACAATCCGCTGATGGCCTAGAATGTATCCGAAGCAATTAACAGTGACTTAGATTCATTGAAGCAATTCACTTTTTTTGTTTTTTTTGAGTGAGCCTCCATTACCTGCAGCTGATATGCCCCGAAATTGGTCTTGTGCTTACTGTACTACGGGACTCGAGCTGCGCTTCACTGATGAGGTCCAACAAGCCGACGCGAGTCGGATGTGGCCTGTGATCCTATCTAGAGGGGACCCGGCCTGGCAGTTCAAGCTGGACTGTTGGTATTGGAGCAGGACAAAGGATGATTTACATATAGCAGATCTCTGGAGTGGCATATTGGAGGAAAAAACAATGCCTTGGAATGTAGCTTGAGCTTTACTGACTCTGGAAGACACAGAGCAGCCTCCTCTGGTGCTGTGGGTCATGCCATTACCCAGCTCCAACACATGAGCCTACAGTAATTCCCCAACCAGGCGCCCGGTTTTGCCGGGACAGTCCCGGGGTTTCATCATGTGTCCTGGCATATTTAACTGATTTAAACTTGTGTCCCGGTTTTTAAGGAGTGTCAAGTGAACAAAAGTGGGAGGCATGCTTTTATGTCTTCCAATGCTCAATTGGCATCAAGCCTTTTCAAGAATCAATTTAATTAACAAATAAAATGTAAAAACTGTATTTAATTGATACTCCTTGTAACTCTTTGTTTGTGTTTTCTATGTCCATGAGCTCTGTCAGAGGTCATTCTGTGGCCCTCGGTCAGTTCAAACGTTGTGGTCCTACTTCTATGAATATTAAATGTCACTGTTTTTGTTTTCATAAATCTGGTCACCTTAGCCTAGAGTGTAGGGAAGAATGGCATTGGGACTCTAGGTCTATCCTCAGAGTTGCCCAGCTCCCTGCGTCCCTGCGTGCTGCTGCGTCCCTGCATCCTGCGTGATGCGTCCCTGCGTACTGCGTCCGTCCCTGCGTGCTGCGTCCCTGCATGCTGCGTCCCTGCGTACTGTTCCATTCCTCGTTTTACAGAGAGAACGTCCCTCACACATTTTCTCTTGGATTTCCCCTTCTGCACACCTCCAGGTTCCGCGTGCCACCTGCCTGCCTCCTTTCATTTATTAGATCGAGGCTGAGCAAACACGGTCCACGGCCGCCCCCATTGCACGCGGCTGGCTCCAGATAATCTGTTTTTTTCAGAGCAACCCGCTTTGACTCGGGAAGGGCTATTGAAAGGTCACACAATGACAATGTTCTGTTTGCATGTGTTGGCTTGCGTGATGTGAATAAGTACACACTTTACTGGGGGCAGGCGGAAGGGGACATCACTCTGGGGATGTGTAACAGGTGTTTAACTGTTAAACCTTATAATCTAGAGCGTGGGCACTCGAGTACATTTTCCCAGGGGCCAGTACCCGAAGGCCACATTGTTGCCTGCACGGTGGCAGTGGATCTTTTTGTTATGCTGCTTCTGAGTCGCAATCCCACTTGGGGTAAACCTTCTGTGCTTGCTAGCACTACCTTGGGAGAATCAATTGTAAAAAGAAAGTAATTTTATTATTGAACTTGAATGAAATAGAATTGCACACTGTGGAACCATAAAACCTAAGATTAATCATGGCTTCCCCACTGGACCAAATTGTGTGATCCTAGGCAATTGACTAATTTTCTAATTTCACTTTGCCTCCTTTTTTTATTTTGACACTTAAGAGCTCATTAAAATACTTGTTGGCAACATGTATGCTGTATAAAACGTTTTCTTGTGTTTGATTTATTAACCCCTTCCATGCTGATGACAGCCCCCAGCCGCCATGCATCACGGTGCTCGTGTGCTGATGACGGCTGGGGACCGTCATGAATCCCGCCCACTCTTCAGAATTGCCGCACAGGCGCAGAATCGCGGCCGCGCCCAAGGGGTTAAACCATAATGTTGTCCATCTATAATAACAACCCAGAACACCTATAGGGTTCATCGTGATAACTGACTTGTCTCTTAGTTCAGTATCTACAGCATGACTGTTTCTATGTTCAAGTTGAAAACTGTCACTTTTAAAAAATACATCTCAAACACTAATATAATCTGATGTACTAAGGTGAAATGCATGTTAATGAAATACACCTTTTAAAAAGACTTTATTGTTACACGTTTGTTGAAAGATGTTTTAAAAATGAATGTGTTCCTAAAGGTTGTAGGACACCTTATTTGTTTATTTTCTTTCTGTTAGCATAACTACACACTTGCCAAAGTGTCTGGCCAGGCTGGAGGAGGGTGCTGGGGGGAGGAGAGAGAACGAGGGGGGTCAGCGACAAAATAACAAAATAAAAACTTACCTGATCGCCACCGCCTCCGCTCCATTGTGCTCTTGCTGCTTCTGGGACAGGCTGTCAGACTACAAAGCGACCAATCATGACCCTGCAGGAAAGCAGCATCAGGATTGGCTTGAGTACTATGATTTGTGATCCCAGGCAGATTGGGGGCATGGGCCTGCTTTCTCCAGCCCCACCATCGCAGCTGGGGCTGGAGAGAGCTTCACTGTGCATGAGATGTTTAGCTGGCCTGGAACGGCACCTTATGCGCAGTGAAGGGACAAGGGTGCACTAGCACTCCCCCACCACAGTGTCATCACCCTAGACCCACCCCCAAGACTCGTCAGAGTCCTGGGGGCAGATTCAGGGGCATTAAATTAAAACAAAAATAAAACAGGTTAGAAACATGTTTTATTTTTGTTTTATTTGCAGGTGGTGGCAAGGGGTCGTCTGTCCTAATGGATGGGCCACCTCTGGTTTAATCCTTGCTAGCCAGTATACCTACTCTTAATATTAAAGGAAATTCAATCCTGCAAGCTTAAAGACTGGGGAAGGGGCGGGGGATGTGGTTACAGTTTGAAGTATCTACATGCCCGAGGTAGGGATATGTGCCTATAAGCCCCTGTCCTCTCTACCCCTCACAAAAACACATTTTCCTTCCTTTGTGTGTGTGTTGTGAATGAAGCTGCCATAGTTCCTCCTTGGCGAAGGAAAAACCCTTTGTTCACTGTGAGAAGAGACCTCCTTTTACTTCCTTCTTCCTATAGGAGCTCTTTGTTGTTTGTCACCGGTCTGGCCTATGGGGCTAAATTTACAAAGTACTACAGCTTATGCAGTTCCACTAGAATCCTATCTTTAGAGGTTACCAGTTTTGGTAATGCCTGCAAAGCCGACCTTGGCTTCCACCAGGTGGCAAAAAGTTAGACTTTTGTCAAGTTCCCAGAAAAGCCTGGAAACTCAGGATGTTGTGCCCTTCTTTGTGGTAATGAAATTGCGGTGCCTAATTGCAACATGAACCTAGGTGACCCACAGCCTTTCTAGCTGTGGCCAAGTAGGATAATGGAAATCGTTCAGTCCAGAACGCCATGAATGCTGACTGATTAAGGATTTTGATTAGGCATTGAACATTTGGCCACTGCAGCATTGACATACCAAATGTTATTCACAAAAGCGGATGGAAAAGAATGCACAGAGAAGGTTAGAAGTGAGTCTGGTGAAAACATATGTGATCATTCAGTTATATATTAAGGACCACATCAATTTGGCCATGACTTGGAGTCAACATGCTTATTCCATTCTTCCTGAGGATGCTTATCTGTGACTAGCCGAGAGAAACATCTGAAGTGCATTTTGGAAGAGGACTGAAATTATCTTTCAGCCCCGTAGCCTGTGAGACATTCAAGTCTCTCTATGAGGAGTGAGGAACAAGTAATGTTGAAGCAAATGTGCCTCAGGCGTCCAACTGAGCTTTAGCAAACAAGAAAGCAGAGGTGTCCAGTAGAATTAAGCAGCGCCCACTGAAATGCAATGCCTCAAAAAGACATTGAAACTATAGAAATAGACTATGACGTATCGTTATGGACACAGAACAAAGCAGTAAACATTAGTAAAACCTTGAAGATCCAGGCCCATTGACAAGGGTTTGTGTTCTGTCCTTGGGTTGCATTTTTCATATCAGAAAAAAGTAATTGACTGCAAAAGGGGCCATACTTCCTCAACCATAAGTGATAGGCCCTGTAAGAAATTGGATTGTTTTTTTGGGTAGGTGATGACCTACCTCGAGTACTAATCACAACGTTTATCAGGGTGTACCCTAAAGTCACTAAATGTAACTCCCTGATAACTAAGGCACAGAGCAGATAGGCTTAATATAGGGCAATGTGTAAAGCATTTATGCAGTACTAAAACTGTAATAATGCTCAAAAGGCCAAACAATGAAAATACCAAACTGAATTTGAAATAGAGAGTAAAATGTATTATTTTTTTTAAAAAGACACCAAAATGACAAATATACAGCAAGGGAAGCCGGAGATATGATGTTTTAAAGTTTTAAGTAGAAATAGCGCCAAGAAGCATCAAACACCAATGATAGTCAAGGGGTGCGACAGACCAAGGCAGAGGTGCATTTTGAGCTTGGCATCAACCAGGTTTAACCTCGTCAGAGATTTTACTTTCTGAGTACCAAACCTCCACAGGAATGCACTTTTTAAACTTCCCGGACTTCAGGAAAGGAACTTATAGGCTCACTCGTTGTCAAGCAGATGCCAACAGTAGGGTTCAGCCCAGGTCCAATTGCTACTGGTCAGCTAGGTACCTCCTGCAAAAAGGCATTTTTCAGCTAGTTGTCTCCCTGTAGCCACACAGGTCTGACAACTGACCCTTAGCGTCCACTTCTTTGTCCTGGGTACAAGAGAGAGCAGGTCCGTTCCTTCAGTGGTCCTCTCAGGTCATAAAGCGCAGTTCCAATACTCTTTAGATCTTCCGCAGGTCCAGCAAGGGTTCTGAAGTTGGTGCCTGGAAATGCCACATTTATGCCTGGCACAAGCTAGTGGGTATGGTGGCTCCCGAGCTCTCCCTAAGCAATAGAGTAAAAGTTCCTGGGGCCAACCCTATCCACTTTTTCAGTAGTACATGTTCGCCTTACTGGAAGCAGGCCCATAATGCAATATGTCCAGACACTTTCAAGATAGTGAAAGTCTTTGGCCAAACCTAACGGGGATCTAGAGGCTGCGGGTGAGTGTGGGGAGTGCACTATGGTAATCCTAGTGTCCTCTTACATCTAATAGTAAAGTCCTGTTTGGATCAGGTACTGTACCCACCTAAACGCAGAGACAGAAGTCTGGTAGGATAAAAAAGGGTCCTCCAGCAACTAGACAGTGGATACACAAAAATTGTCTTGACATCCTGTTCTCTCCCTTTCAACTGCATCCCAAATGTTATATGTGAACACAGAGACAAAAGTCTGATAGGATAAAAGCATGGTCCTTCAGCAACCCAACAGTATGTTCACAAACATTGTCTTAGGACCCTGTTCTCTCTCTCAAGTGTGCCCCAAGTGTTAAAGTGAACAGAGAAGATATGTCAAGCAGGGTTCGACACTCAAGCCCTGTTTGACACTGTTATGTTAAAAAAGGATGCCCAGAGCCCCCGCCATGTGTATTCTGTGAAGTTCAGAGGAGTTATCACTGTCCATTTAGGCTAGCCTATTATATACTGTTGGGAGGCATTTCACACCTTTTTCACACCTATTAAAAGGCTAATCACTGGCTGGGGAAGATGGGGGGGGAGGGGTGACACAGATT
Organism: Lissotriton vulgaris; assembly: GCF_964263255.1. Lineage (NCBI taxonomy): Eukaryota > Metazoa > Chordata > Amphibia > Caudata > Salamandridae > Lissotriton > Lissotriton vulgaris. The sequence goes on from NC_141687.1 coordinate 352,013,658, forward strand.
AGCCCCCAGGATCTTCAGGTAAGAAAAAGGTAACTTTCTTAAAGTCACCTTTCCTTAATATTTAATGAATTTCTGATTTCACCATTGAATTCGATTATTAATAGCTATTTAAAATAGTTGTTTAATAATTTTTTGAGCTGGTCTTATTCCTTAGATACAATATTAGTATTTTACATTGTACTCTTTTTTTCTACATAGGACAGCTAGGCCTGCCACAGTGAAATCACTTTTGGATGCTAGTAACTGTAATGAAATATTAAAATTACAATTCACCCTGTCTTACTTTTAAATGCCATGCACCCTTCTCTTCCGGGCTACAAGGCCTACATAGGGGTGACTTATTAATATTTCAAATAAATGTTTTTACTTATCAAAAAGGGTTTGCGTTGGCAGGTCACAATGCATATTTTGTTCCATTACAGACAGGTTACATTGTTAATCCTGCATCCATGTTTGCACTGCACTGTAATGGATGGCCCATATGTAAGTTAAATGTACCAATAAGGAATATGCCAATTCGACCATGTGTATATGGTGGGCACAAGCACTTTACTGCTAGTTAACAGAGGTAAAGTGCACAGAGTTCAAAAGCCAGTAAAAATATAGGGTCCAGCAAAAGGCAAGACATCCAGAGTGGCCAAGCAGAAATGTGGAATTCTTACAGTCACGTTATGTTTTTTTCCATTCTTATCTGGGTATCTACTCTTTTTATGTGTCTTGAAGGTGCCTAATCAACAAAGAAACATCTCTGAATATGCTTCCATATGGTCTGTTTCAATCAGTTTATTATCTAAATCCAAACCCTCTACCTCCTCTTAGAGTGTTGTTTTTGACGGCTTGGCAAGATTTATACTTGGATAGTTAAAAAAAACTAAGGCAGGTTTGTTAAGTCATTGCAGGAAACAGTATCTAGTTTCCAGTGAAAGTGAGGAGAAAAGACATTATGAATAAGTGATACTGCCCAGAGTTGTCCCCCTGCACTTGGAGGTGAAGGAAGAAACAGGTGAGCTTTTAGCCCTTCAAACGTGCAAGATTGCATGTGTTGGTATTTAAACCTGTAAACTTAGAACTGAGAAGTCTTCCCCACTGCAAAGGTGTAAAAGGCTTTACCTCTGCATGCTTGCATCCTACAGGCTTTACTCATATAAGCTTAGACTGGAGGGTATCTCTAGTGGACACTTATATAGGAGACACTTTGTCATCTAAAGGACTTCACCCATGCTAGCGTAGACGGAAGGGGTATCCCCAGTGCAAAAGTATAACTCTGGGACGTTACCTCTGTAAGCTTCTATCCAAAGGACTTTAACCAGGCTATCTTAGGCTGGAAGATTAATACTAGTGCAAACGTATAACTAATGTCCTTCACTGTTTGATGGGCTTTACCCATGCAAGCTTAGACTAGAGGGGTATCTCAAGTGCAAATGCATAACTCAATGACTCTACCCATGTAAGTTTATATCCAAAGGACTTTACCCATGAAAACTTAGGCTGGAGGGGTATCACTTATGCAAACGTATAACTGAGAGACTTTAACCTATTTTATACCTGAAGGGGTTTACTCATGGAAGCTTACAATAGGGGGGGGGTATACTCCCATACAAAATTATACCCAAGCTTTAAATATATTTATTTATTTATTTTAAAGTTTTATAGAGCGCGAACCAGACCCGTGAGGGTATCAGAGCGCTTTACAGGATTGACGGGTGGTATACAAAAGACTTAGGAGGGGAGGATACCAATGGGATACAAAGGGGTAGGTACAGTGTACCGGAAAAACAAGCAGTCTAAAATTCCAGATACATTTGGAATAAAAATAGGTAGAATCGTTATACAAGAAAATGAGTAGCCTCAGCTCCCGAGTGGGATGCCCAGAAGGGCTGGGAAGGTATCATCCGGAAAAGACAAAGATAATGCCGTAATGGTGGGTGGAACAAGGTTGTAGAGGAGATTGTTATGCAATAGTTAGGCGAGGAATTTGCCTATAAGGAAAATCTTGGTCTCCTTTTTGAAGCCTGTCAAAGACGACAGTCTTCTGATGGTAGGTGGGAGAGAGTTTTCTTGGAGTGGCCCCAGAGAAGGCCCGATTGTAGTTTTTTTTTTCCGGAAGCGACCTGCTTGGAGCAAAAGGTCTCTGGCAGACCTGGAGTTTCTGGCTCCTCCGGATATCACGAGTTTCTGGGCGAGGAATGCAAGGGAATTGCAGTATAGAGCCTTGTGGGTAATGCAGGCCATCTTAAGTTGGATTCTGGCCTTGAGAGAAAACCAGTTCAGAGCTTTAAGGTGTGGAGAGATGTGGTTGAATTTATTTGAACTGGTTAGGAGTCTGGCGGCGGCGTTGAGGCAGGCTTTCAGTGGGGCCAGAAAGTTCCTAGGTAGACCTGCGAGAGTAGATCATCTGTATTCTAGTCTGGAGATAACTAGTGCCTGGGTTGCCATTTTTAGATCGGGAGTGTCGAGGAAGGGTTTCAGGTTTCTTAGGTAACTCAGGTAAAATCTAGGGTTATTCCAAGGGATTTAGCTGAGTCCACAATGGTAGGAGGGCAGTTTAGCACTGAGGTTTTACCACTGAGGGGGCTTCTTTTGTGTGTGCTTATATATGGAGGCTTCACCACTCTAAGCTTTAGCACTAAGGGGCCCATGTTTTTGCCTATACCTTTGACTTGGATTCATCAATGTAAGCTAATAACTGTGAGCTTCCGCTGTGTGAACCTATAACTGTAGGGTGTTATGCCAGAGCCATTCACACTAACTCTTCCTGTCCTGCCATGTTTTTGCTTTTTTTTATCAGAGTTCCAACTTTTATTCCTGAGGCCACCAACCCCTGTGCTCTCCAAGAGAGCTTTTATACCTACTAGTGGTAGGAATAGGGATGCAAAGGCCTGTCACTCTGTTAATTCTGGAGGGTCGTGCCCCACTCACCCTCTTCAGTAGAAGGTCATTGAGTGGTGACATGGGTTTAACAGCTTTTGGGGGAAATAGCAAAGATGTACCCCAAGTATACTGTATACCGCCCACTGATTATTCCAGTAGCCCCTTGTAACAGGAACCATTTATTTTGCCTTCCCCAAGTATGGTGGGATATTATACATGTTGTGAAAGAGTGCCTTGTAAAACAGGAGTCTGTATTGGAAAAAGGTGTCAGAGTATATGAAAGAGCGACAACAACAGGTCCCCATTCTGGTTCCTTCATCCAGCTCGAATTTCAGGGCTGATTTAAACAAATTGCCACCCAGGCAGCCTCACTGTAAATGAGCAGGAAGAATTACTGTCATCTGTCCAACATTGTTGTTACTGGGTTCCACTTTTATCTACATACAGGCCCAGTTCAGTTCGGTTACCAATGCAAAGTCTGGGGAGAAAACCTACAAAGTGTCCCTCCTTGAAAGTCTACTTCCCAAAATGTGACCAATTCAGCTTTCCTCAAGTGTGACTCGAGGATACTTTCCCAACATCCAGGACACAAAGTTGTGACCGGATACGGATCACATAACCCTGGACAGAGCACAGAATCGGGTATCAGGGATGCTGAATGATTGTTCCCACAGTCAGAGTGGTGCAATCAAAAGTGCAGGGGAGTAAAACACCAAACGGAGTCCTTGTTTGTGGAGGTCAGCTCAAATGCAATTGACTTATTGACAGGGCTTTAAGTGGGGGGGGGGGGCGATGTTATTAAGGGTGTGACTTAAAAATGCCTAAGCTAAAATACTGTGCTTAGCATAGTGTGCTGCCCTACTGCCATTTTCCTGCTTCTATCATTGCATCCAGATATATAATACAACAATTAACATTACACATACAACAAGCCAGGACTATTGACTTTGCAAATATTTGTTAGCTTCATAAGATAAGTTAGCAACAACTATGGCTCCATTGTATCTAGTATTGAAAATGCTTCAGTTCTGAAGCGATGAGACTGTGTAAGAACTATACCGAGTTTCTTTGAAGTTACATCAAAGTCAGTCAAGAGTGGTACTGCTGCAGAGGTAAGACTATTTTTTCCACCCTGAGAATGAAGGAAAAAATGGGGAGCCCGATTGGGACCCGTCTCAGCTCTTGCTTTTCAGAACTGCTGGTGCTAAGCACCGGCAGGACCCGGGCAACTTAAAGCCCTGCTTGTCGAGTTTGTTAAGCTTTACTGTCTTCCACCTGAAAGATCTCGGGCAGGCCTAAGCTCCTCGGGTCTGCTTGCACTAACTGGGGCGTTCTTCTCTGGCAGGACACAGTAGATGTAGCAGGGCCTCAGGTACAGCCTCCAGCTTGATCAATCTTACATGCAGTCTCACAGTTCTAGATATTGTAAAGAAGTCCCTACAACTTCAGGATCTTGGGGAAAAGGCTGATGCCCAGATACGTTTATAACCCTGTGACTTCTGCCTTGCAAGCTTGTATTTAAATGGGACTTTAACCCTGAATGCTTACAAGCAAAAGCGTTCCCCCATGCAAGCTTAGAACTGAGCGGTACCACCACTGTGATCACCTCATGAGCCTCCAATCTCAGAATTTATAGAGCTTCAGTCTTCCTACTGTTGGGGGGCTCATCCTTTCCATGCTGATATCTGAGGATGCATCGTCCCTGAAGTATGAGACCCGAGGGATTGTAACCCTTCCAAGTTCAGACCCAAGAAGACTTCCCTCTGAAAAAAATCAACCTTCTTTATCTTTTACCACCAAATCTGTCCTGTAACTGCCTGTGATTGGTTACTGAAGCTGGTCCCCTTTGTCTCCCCTGCCTGTGATTGGTTACTGAAGCTGTTTCCCTTTGTCTCACCTGCCTGGGATTGGTTACTGAAGCTGTTCCCGTTTGTCTCCCCTGCCTGTGATTGGTTACTGAAGCTGTTTCCCTTTGTCTCACCTTCCTGGGATTGGTTACTGAAGCTGTTCCCCTTTGTCTCACCTGCCTGTGATTGGTTACTGAAGCTGTTCCCCTTTGTCTCACCTGCCTGTGATTGGTTACTGAAGCTGTTTCCCTTTGTCTCACCTGCCTGGGATTGGTTACTGAAGATGTTCTCCTTTATCTCACCTGCCTGTGATTGGTTACTGAAGCTGTTTCCCTTAGTCTCAGCTGCATGGGATTGGTTACTGAAGTTGTTATTGGGATTCTCTAGTGCTGGATATACCGTCCATGGGACATCCTGGGCCTGAAAAACTGATGTACAGAAGTGCTGGATTTAGCTATGTTTGGTGGAACAGAAGCAAAGCAACATTTCTTTAATGACCAACTATGCAGGAATAGCTAAAACCTTCAGCCACCCCCAGTTGAGCTAGCCTGAGTCCCTCAAAGTCAAGCAGAGCCCAGGTCCAGTCTACAGACTCCAGGATAAGCGGATCTTTGTTCTTCAGAGCGCAGGCATTCGTTGAGTCTGCTCTGGGATCTTCACACATGAGTGGACTTTGGCTCTTATGGCCCAACTACGGCCCAATCCTCTCACTTAGCTAGAGGGCATGTGTCTTCATCATGCCCAGGGCAGCCCCATCAGGCCCCAAACCCCACTTCTGCGTGCAGGCTTGAGGCCTTCCCTCACGGAGCCCAGTCAGGGCAAAATCCCTCTCCCTGCTGGAAGGCGTGTTCCTTCACCCCTCAGAGCACTCGCAGGGCCACACCCCTCTCCCAGACACTGGGCTCCAGGCCTTCACCCCTAGAAGCCCAGGCAGAGCCCAAACCCCTCTCCCAGGTACAGGGTTCCTTGTGTACACCCCCTCGGAGCCCAGACAGTACCCATGCCTCTCTCACGGATACAAGGATCGCGGTCTTCACCCATGGAGCACAGACTGGGCCTTAACTCATCACAGGGATACAAGGTCCACCTTGTGCTTGAGGTCTTCATCCCTTAGAGCAGTCAGGGCACAAGCCCCTCTGCTGGATACATGGGGTCACCGCCTTCACGCCTTGGAGCATGAGGACCCAGACCCCTCTCCCTGATACATGGACTCACAGCCTTTACCCCTTGGAGCCCAGGCAGGCCTCAGACCCCTCTCCCGGATACAGGGCTCATGCCCCCCCCCCCCCCACCCCCACCCCCGAGCCCAGACATGGTCCATTCCCCACACTCGAGCAACGAGGCTCGTGTTCTTCCATTCTCGGTGTCCAGTCAGAGCCCGCTGCCACTTCCAGTTCCAGCAACAAAGCTCGTGGTCCTCGCCCCGCGCAGCCCCGGCGGGTCTCGGTGCCCGCACCGGCTCTGATAAACATGTAAAAGAGCGCGTGAGCGCGCCGGCACTTTACATATAGACGAGGTCTCGGCAGTACACCTCTTAGTGCAGTAAAGCACGCCGTTCAATCAGCCAATCTCGCTAAATGACCCAGCGGGCCTCTTAATACTTGCTCAAGGTTAATAGGATTTTTTCCCGGATGGAGGAAAATGTTCGGGGTGCCCTGCCGGCTGCCCGCCAGCCATCCTCCTCCTGCCAGGGCTCTGCGCGCACGAGCCTCCCTGGAAAGGTGCCCCGCTTTCCGTGAGGCCAATACTTTTGATACCGCCTCAGAGAGCGGCGCCCCCTTGGCTTCTCCCGGGTCCAATATTCCGAGGCCTTGGATTTTCTGAGCAGCCAATAAGAAACAGCGCTGAAAAAGCATAGGGGGGAGTCGGGGGGAGGGAGGCTCACGAAGGAAGCTTTGCAACGGTCCATTTGGAACAGTATGAGGTTTTTCTTTTAATTTAGTTTGCTTTCTTTAAATAGCTGCAAAGTTGGATTATTTGCATAGCTTACGAGGCCCTCGCTCGGGTGTAATGAACGATCGCAAATTTGTGGCTAGGAAAGGGAGAAAAAAAAGGCAATGAAAGAGCATTAATGTTTTCCCATTAGAACTCCAGCGCGCGCATTAGGGTCCCGAGCCGACGGGAAGCGCGTTAACCCTGCGGTCGCCTCGGAGACATATACGAGCGCTTCATTATGAAGGAGTGCGGCTGCGTGGGCTCGGAGTGCAGCACACCTAAGAAATGACCCCCCGGGGCTGATGCGGTGGGGTGGATGGGGGCGCGAGAGCAGGCTTGCACGAGGTGACTGACCTCTTAGTGAGGTTTAATAGCATTATTCAACTCGTCTGTTCCTATCGAGTTGGCCCATGTCTCGCCCCAGAACTGAAAACAGGCCTTTATTTTGCCTATTCAGTGCGCCTTTGAAGTTGAAAGGTGAAGCCCTTCATACTTCTGGCATTTGCCTGGGAAAGACATAGAAGAAAGACAAGTGTAAGACCAAAGACAGAGGTGGAGACAATACAATCCTTTGGCAGGTATCATTGAAGGCCTCCAATTTACCAATTAGCGATATTACATGGTATGGTAATTAGTAGGCGTGTAATTTCTGAACCTCTCAGAGTTTTGGACCTCAGAACGGGGGATAGTGCACTAAAAATGCATGCCCCCCCGCCCCCCCCCCCCCCCCCGCTGTTCCAAGGTGCGCAATTGTGAATATTTATGTTATTTGCCTGCACAATTTGTGGCAGGTCTAACCAGATGAAAACATACAAACCCCCATGTGAGTTGGGGTTAGCATCTGACATGTAATAACAGTTTGAGCACAACCTCAGACAGACAACATCGCTCCCCATCTTTGCAAGAAACCTCAAAACCTGGCTCTTCGACAGACCCCCTCCTTGATGGAATGGAACCTGCACCCCACCCCTAGCGCCTTGAGACCCTTACGGGTGAGTAGTCGCGCTTTAACAAACTCCTGATTGATTGATTGACAAACTGGAGTTTGCGCCGGAATCTGAATATGTGCCTGACCCACAGGGCTTAATTATGATATCAGGTGTAATTAATCAGACTACCCTACAGCACGGAATGTCATCTAATAAAGTTCTGAATATCTGTTCATAAACTTGAAAGGTTTACAAAGGAATGCCATGGCTAAACCAAAGTCAAGTACTTGTGTTGTATGCACTAAATACATTGTCAATAGTAAAACACATGAAACAATGTTGCATCCTATCGAACGGTATATAATGAATATTTCTTTATGTACACCATGCATGAGCGGAATCCATTCAACAAGCTCCCAATTCTGACAGGCAAAAATTAGTCAGAGTCAGCACCAGGGGTTCAACCAGGAGCCCGCTATTCGGCCAATTGGGAAAAAGAGGATTTCACTGCAGTATTCTAACTCACACAATGTATGATTCACCCACAGGAGAGATCCTTCTCCAACTTGTACATGAAAGGATGATTTTGCTTACATGTCTGTATTTCAAGAGCTAAATCAGTAGTGGCAGGAGACGGTCAATTCCCAGTTCTAAGACTCCAATTGCTCAAGCCCCGGCGCATGTTTTTCAGAGTTGTACATTTGCACACTCAGCTCTCCCAAAGCTCTGAATCACCTGAGCGCCCTTATGACTCCTTTGGACACTTTTTCCTAGCCCACTATATTGTTGCTGTATGTACATATTAAAACACTAGATAACTGGTTCGAAACGTTGCGGTCAAGTATTGTAATTGTATTTAATTAGCACTTACTACCCCTGACGAGGCGTTGACGTGCTTGTTGACCAGTAGCACGCTGCTTTCTATTATAAGCCTGAGCTAACACAACAAATGCCAGTACTGGGCTTACTTTTTGGTTAATGGCAAAAGAAACTGTTATGAATTAAACATGACATTAAACATGACATTAAACATGACACTGGACCATCTTGGTCCAGTGTCATGGTCCAGTGTCATATATAAGATTGTAAACAAGATAAAGTAGATTCTGACCAGTTTTGATTTAGTTTCTCTGGTGAGTATTGCTGGGATTAACTTTTGATTTACGTAGTACACACTTGTACATTATTCGGACACGGACCTGTACCTCAGTGGTATTTGTTGTTTGTAATGTTTTTTTTTGTAAATGTTGGTTTGAAGACAAATGGTATGCAAGAGGAATGAAAGCGGTCAGTGTGGTTGATATAATAATTCTTGCATTGTCAATACTTGTATATAATGTGTATGTTGTTGTATATTTTGTATATATTTGTGGTTATGCACTAAAAAGTATTGTTTGAAAATAAGGAAATTTCTGAATACATTTGAAAATAAATTTGAAACAAACGTGAGTATAGACTGTCATGTTTAATTCATAACAGTTTCTTTTGCCATTAACCAAAAAGTAAGCCCAGTACTGGCATTTGTTGTGTTAGCTCAGTTCAATTTTGACTCAGCCTTGCTGGTAAGGAGTCTAGACCCTGGTTTGTTTTTTCCCTTATATTATAAGCCTGCCAAAAATAATACTCCAGAACCCACAAAGGATTGTTGGTGGATAGGAATAGGAAAATATGTAAATTGTGTATTCCTGAATCCGAACAGCTATGCAGGGTTGATTGTTTTCGTATGCTAACTCAAAATTCAGAAATAGTGTTGAAGTGAATACATAGGAACCACTGGGATTTATCTTTAGAATATGACAACCATCACGGTGAGGGCTCCTCCACCCAGTAAAGCATCACATCCTTTGTGCCTCTTATGGGGGGTTCTTCACACACCATGCAATGGACGAGACATGCTTTAATTTCCTGTGAGGTGGAGAACTGGTGGGATGGCGTCAGGACTAGTAAACTGCAATGACCCCCTTTATGGTTTTGCTTCTTGATCTGCTGAGTTACACTCACAGGTGACATAAGTAGCTGCAGGACGGGACGGGGAAACAAAAGCAGCCCTGGAAAATACTGTCCAACCAGCCCTCATACTGCACATAACGAGCATGTGAAGAAAGCAAGACTGACCACTGGTAGGGAGGGTTTGGGAGAGTCCTCATCCCCCACAAAGAAACTGTTGAAAACAATGACAAATATGGTGCGTCTTCCAACATACTTTTCATTATAGAACCTTGTCCAGTCACTGAATGGATGGACGGAGGTTTAAGACATGGCTGCATGGCTCAATGAATGAATGAATAGTTGTATGGGTGAGGATTGGGTGAATTCATTATTTCAAGAATGGATGACAATGAATAAAGAATGTTAGCTATGTGGAGTAAACGCTCTCAATGCACTCACCGAGAATGGGTGCTCTGGTTTTCATTTTAGTTGTTCCTTTAACCCCTTGCATGCTGTCGCGATTCTGCGCCTGTGAAGCACATTCCGATCGCGGGTTCGGTCATGACGACCGGGAGCCGTCATCAGCACACGAGCACTGTGTGCCATGACGGCTCCCGGCCGTCATCAACATGCAAGGGGGTAAGATACTACCCTCCCCAAACACAATCCCCATTAATCCTCGTGAAACATACGTAGCTTGGGTATATTTAACACAGTGCAATGATTTATCACCATAAACAATTAAGCGCGCATCATTACGTTTTGATCTAAAGCAGGGGAAATTTTTAACCGTGTAGAGGCTGAATTGGACAACGTGAAACCAGAAAACCATGCATCAATCTTGGCTTCTACTTAATGACATTGTATGATCAGAGGCAGGCAATTACTTTTTTAAAAGTGTCTCCTTTGCCTTCAACATCACATGAGAGAACTTTGAAAAACCCAGCTCAGTTTGTGCCTTGCACAGAAGCAAAATACTGTCCCGTTTTTCCATCTATAATAACTAAGTAATAACACCAAAGGCCACATATAGTGGGGCAAAAGACAACAGGGTTTCCTCTTGATTCACTAATAGCATTGTCGTCAGTGCAGTTAGGGTGGGCGCATGCATGTTTCTAAGATCATGTTTAGAATCTATCACTTCTCACATTTGCCACTCAATGCTGTGGTATATCATTGTAAGCTGAAATGCGTTGAAACAGCCACATTATATAGTAATAGCACTGTTTTTATTTTTAAAGTCATTTTGCATCTATATTTATACTGCTCTCTCTGAGTCAAGCAGCAGCAGAGCCCTAACCCACTTCCCCCTCAAGCCTTAGGGTCATCTCGCGAGCCTACTAGAGGGAGGACCCACCCAAATGCAAAAAAATGGTTTTGAAGTAAGGTATGGTCTGACTGGGCACGCTTTAAAACGGATGTTTTGTATTGTTTATTTTTTAAATCAAAGTGCTAAAGAGGTGCAGGCATAAAACATGGCACTTTCAGCCCCAGCAACAAAACTGCTCCCCACCAGTAATCAAGCTGGCCTCACTTTTTCAGCCCGCCAGGAAAATGTCCGGTGCACAGTACCATGCATGCCAATAGACCCGATTCAGACAGGAGACTACAGATTTTTCAATCCAAAAATGACTTTATTTTAGCTGTTTCCCGCCTGAAATTGCATTTTCTACAAAAGAAGTCAATGGGGAATTTTCATTCTCCAGATTTTATTTTAAATCTCCCACATCCCTTTCCTAAAATGTTGGCATATTTGCAGTACGGCTAGTCAGGGCCTGTCTGTCTGTGCCTGGCCCTAGGCATCTAATATGCATTTGAATTGGCGGCCTCAGCGATGTGAATTCAAAGATGGCCGCCGCCCTTTGGAAAGAAACGCACGTCCACTCATAAACAAACACCGCGGAGATTGTTTAAAATAAGCGTTCCTGGCATGGCAGTGCAGCCAGCGGCTTTGTCAAGAGCCATTAAGGCTTTGACAAAACACCATCACTGGTTTAACAAATTCACCGCGGGGAAATGGCACTTAGAAGGCGCTAGCAAAGGGCGGGTGGTAGACGGAGGTGGAGGAGGGGGCGAAGAGGTGAGCTTTTCGACATTCTGTCCAGGTCTAATCTCATTTCAAAGCAGATTTCGACAGCAGAGTACTGCACCGACTTCAAAAGGGCTCTCAAATATTGATGCCAAAGCGGGAGCTCAAAGGTCAAGCCCTCGGGGAACAGATAATAGATTTTTTTTCAAATTTAATAACTGCTCCAGCCAGTTTGTCTTAGTGAATCCAGATATTAAAAGATGGTTATGCACAAAGGGGGTGATAAAAAAGGCGATGACGGCGAAGGAAGATTAATGCTAGGTAATGAAGAAGATGAGAGTTCTCTGAGCTAGGGTCAGCACCCCCCGTATAACCAGCAGCGTATGGGCTAGGAGGTGGGGGGATGTGGTTAGTAATGTACCGTGTGCTCCAGGAGAGCTGGAATGGGATTCTGCACTCTCACGGGACAGCATAGAGTTGAACCTTGACTGTGTGTGAGCAGCTGTGCTTAATTAATTAAGGACAACCCTATTCGAATTAATAATACAGAATATACACCCCGTGGAGTTATAGTTTTGTAAATGACATTTAGGACACAATATTTTGGTCAGACCATATTTCTTTTATTATGTGTTTTTTACATGCTACCGGCAATGGAGAGTACAATATTTGTGAAGCCCTCAGGATTTGGATAAATCACTGCTAATGTTTACAAGCGAATGTGATGCTCATGCTTGCACTTTCAATGCACATTTGACATTTGATGAACCGGTGCTACGATAAAGGGAATGCGATAAGAGTCTTGCATGAATGATGCATTGGTCGAACCACAATAATTCATAGCGTAGCAGAGCGGGTCTCTGCCAATAGGATGACAATTTTTCAGAATTAATCTAAACAATTCATTAATTTCGCTCGATCACAGCTAGTTATTTTCAATGTCCATTTAGTGCCAGTATCCTGAAAAATACCTGTTCAGGTTAGGTTTCCTTCTTGGGTTTCTGGAGATCCTGGCACAGAACTGTAAGGGGCTTGACGTTTCATATTTTCAAGTGCAGCGGTCTGCATATTCACTATTAGAGGGCATTACAGATAATTGGTCAACTCTAAAACAAGTCTTTTTTTGGCCTCAACGCAGGGATATGATTAGCATCTCATATCTTGAAGGATTTTCATGAGCCTCTTTGTCTCTAAGAAGATGGACTGCCTGGTTAACGGGACTCCTGTAATGTCTGTTTTCTCTCTCCATGCCACGGCCTCTGGAGAAGTGTCCCGCTGGAGCACAGCACAGCTGCGATCGATGGGAACCGTTCCTCTGCCAAGGATCACCCTTGGTTTTCAGAACGGCAGTCAATGTCCTATTGACTTAATGCCACCAGCCGAGTCTCCAGCCAGTGTCCTTCAGAGGGTACCTCCTACCTCAGCATGCTTGAAGTTGCAGAACGTCATTGTGAGGTGACATCAGCGGCTCCAAGGACGTGGCCTCGCATGTGCCCCGACTCCCTTTACAGCTCCTGCTTGGAGATTGACATGCAGGAGTCAGCATTTCTAGATCAGGGGTCTCCAACGTTTTCTGTGATAGCAGCTCCTTACATTCAATGTAAGTCATCCAGAGCTACTAATATTGCTAGCGCTGTAATAGCGACCACTTCAGATAAATGACATTAGTGGCTTACCATATGCAAGTTTACCAGCAATGATCACCTCAGTTCAGCAGGTAAAGTTACCAGCAGTAATGTAAAAAGGCTTTGTCAATATGGAATGCCTCTAGGTGTGTAGTACATAACAGCCATATCTGCAATTCCCCTAGACCAAAGTAATCCTATAAGTAATAATGCTCTCAAAACACTGTATGATTCACCACTCAAATATTAGATTTAAATATATTTTGGAAATTCAACCATTTAAAATAAATCATCAAACTATATGTTTTGAAAAAATATATAAATGTTTATGCCAAATACAAACTTTAGAATTTTGGTATAGATATATTGATTTAAGGGATGTACGTTGTTACAACGCATGCTTTTACCACGCATGCATTTTACAACGCAGGTTTTTCAACGCAAGTGGTTACAACGACTTGTGTTGGGGGGTGCTGGATAGTGAATAGTTTAATTTACTATTTCAACTCCAGTCCCCGTGGATAGTAGGGAAGGTGTTGGATAGTAAATTAAACTATTACCTATCCTACAGCGCCCCCGGCGCAATTCGTTGTAATGACTTGCGTTGAAAAACCTGCGTTGTAAAGGCACTACGTGGTAAAAGTTGCGTCGTAAAGGATGTTTCCCGATTTAAGCAAGCAAAAGCTTTTAATTTAGTAGGTTGGTTTAAACACAGGAGAGCTACTTATAGGTAGCTGGATGCTTGACCTAGATGGAGCTAGTGCTTCAGCCCAGCCATTGCAAGCTCAGCTCTTTTAGACTAGCTGGTCAGATCAAAGTGAGAGAGACCCAAATATATTTTGGATGGATTGATAAACGCATGAACAACTAGGGTTCTATAGTGTACTCTACAAATTGGATTACTCTAGTATGCTTCTGGACTTGAACGCGCGGGTGCACGGGGGAAATCTGATAAGGTGGTCTGCAGGTTTTTTTTTTCCTGAAGGGTCTATCAATGTGTCTGTGATTTCACAGCTTAATTGGGATACAGTGCGTCAGGAATTTCTAAACAGTTAGGTAAGTAACCGGAAACTTGGTAATGAACCGACTGCTTCATTTTTTTTGCCCAAATGTTTGACCCATCTGTTGTCGCATCCCTCATTAGGGTACCCCTTCTGGTCTGCTGTATCCCTCCCCACCTCTTCTTCCTCTGATCCTCCCATATGCTTCTCTTATTGATGTCTTCTCTCCGCCTCTAAGTCTACCTTTTCCCTCACTTCCAATTCCACTTCTTGAATGAAACGATCGTCAAAATGCACTTTATAGCTTGATGGAGAACCAAATCCAGACCCTGCAAGGATAATTAGTTTATAGAGTTATGCTACATTGTTTTAGCTTGTTGAATTCTTTAGCTGTCCTAATTCACGGTGTTACGATTAAGAAAATATGCCCAAAGAGAAGAATCTATGATACAAGTATATGTAATTACCCTATTTTATTTTGTACAACTAACCTGAACTGTGTGAAATATTTTAAAAAGTGTTTAGAAGTACTGGTGGGGTCAACACACAAAGCATTCTAATTGATTTAACATAATGACCTCTTCAGTCGTTGTTTAAAATGCCAGAACTCCTCAATCAATTTGATTTTCCCAGGAACCTTGTTTCTCCTCCTGGCAACTACCTCTTGAAGTAACTTGCCACCAACCATACACTTGTTCAAGGTGGCCACCACAAGATAACTTTACATGAGCATCTTATGTGCTTGAATCTGGACTCTGAAGTAACTTCTTCAGTGTATTTGGCCCTCCAATTGAGTCACCTTTTGCACTATAGTGAGGTCCCAGAATGTTCTTTCTTCAATGAAGAACTGACGTAGGCTCGTCTGGCTCTGTAGAAAATGGCCCTGCCTGCTGTGTATGCCATACTTTCTATTTACTTCTGGGGGGAGTACACTGAGTAGAACAGGCCAGTATCCTCCTTATTTAATGGGCTGGTTGGTCTTGTTGAGATTTGAATTTATAAACTATAGATCACAGCAGAAAGCATTCCACTCTGTGCTATCTTGGTGGCTGCAACCCAGAAACAGCATTATCACAACCACTACAGCATTATAGCAGTGTGCACCACCATTTCTAGATTGAATTAATACTTGGTGTCCAGCAATTGTAGTCTGTACAGGCATACCACCTTAAACACAAGGCCAAACCTGTCCTACTGATCAGTACTTCTTTCCAATCAAGTGTTCTTGGTACTTTGGCAGACCTTGAGGTTATGTGTGATTTACTGTACACTTCGAAGGCTCTGCAGCATAGCGCCAGTGATTGGTTCAGCTCTAATTCATAAGCTGCTGGCTGACTTTTAATAAAGCGAGCAAGAGTTATGTGTTTTATCTCATTTCTCCCCTTATTACATCACCAAACTCATTTCTGTGTAGGAAGTAAACCCTTGTGGCACTAGATTTTGTTCTGATCCTGGGCATCGAACTTTAACTTGCAGGGCTGTGACAACTTGAAGTTGTTTTCCTACAATCACATCAGTTGTATGGTTGGAAAGTCAGTCTTACCAGAGTCGTTTATTGCCATCAGAATGCTATAACTAGGACAACTAATACAGAGTTTTTGGTATTGGCTTACGAATGTATGTTAGTCCCAAATGGGTTAGCAGCACCCACCATAAACAAATTAAAGGCACCCCATTAAGAAAAGAAACACTCAAGTTTTGCTCCAGTGTGCTAAGAGCGCCTAATGCCCCCTATAACTTGGGCACATGCAATCTATAAACGAGTGTGACTGTCAGGCTGGTCTACTCGCACGAGGAAGAAAACTCCACCGCAGGCTTGATGCTCCACAAAACAAAAGGCTAAGACGTGCTCACATTTCTGCTACTTTTCATGTTTTATATTGCTTAAAAGAGAGAGACTGTCCTTCAGCACCCTTATCCCACTGAAAACAAACACACAGATACAGTCCCTGCAGATATATTTTCAAATGCACTGCTTGCTCGTGTTTCTTCCCTGCGATATATTCCTCAGTAAAGTTGTTTATCATCTTATTGTGTTAAGCATAACATGCCCCTGATGCTGATTCTTCAGGCTGTTCAATACTCTAGTGATGCTTTCGCAAGCAGAATGTTAAAGTGGTTTTGACTTACATTGAGGCATTTGTCTTTCTGTCTGTCTGTGCGTAAAAAAGCCTTGGAATGTGTCCATAAATGTTTCCTGAGACAAGCATGTATTCCTGAATCAAACTGCATGACCCAGTGTGTAGTAATTGCGTAGACCTTCAATCCCTGGTGGCACAGCACCCATGATAATGTGCTTAAATGTGCTGCATGGCTAAACAGAAAAGAAACATTTTGCTTGACATGTGGAGAAGTGTGGCTCAATGGTTAGAGCGGCAGACCCTGATGCAGAGGTCTAGCCCAGCACCAGGGTTCCATTTCCGCCTCGGCGGGTCTTGGGCTCAATTTCCTCAACCTGATAATTCTCGCCTCGGTGCCTATTCTAATCATGGGTTCCACTCTGCAACTCTGGGCAATAGCTTGCTTAATCTCCACAACGACCCCAACAACGCTAGGATGCCTGGCTTCACCTTGGGGGTGCCCAGGAGTGGGCACTTCACAGGGAAAAGCCAGGAAGGGTTCCACAGCGGTATGTGTACAAGCGCAGGGATACCCTCATTAGTCGATTTGTGCGCTATACAAGTTACATTTACAACAGTAATATGGTCACAAAGGGGAGACTTATTGGCTGTGCCAGTGCTTGTTTTCCAGTCTCTAGATGCCTACTTCATTCATAGAGTAAACATTGAGGAAGGCATGAAACCGAAATGTGTCTTTTTGCTTAATTAAATCTTAGAGTATTTTCGGATACCATGTGGGTCCGATGTGTTTCTTCGGAGGTGAGATATACTTCGAAAAAGGTCTCGTAGACCGAAACGCGTCAGGAATGCCTACATCATAAATAATAAAAATGGAATGGAACTTCATCGTTGTGAGTGTGGCTGTGTCCTTTCCGTGAGGAGGGAGTATGATATATATATATATATATATATATATATATATATATATATATATATATATATATATATATATATATATATATATATATATATATATTTATATATATATATATATATATTTATATATATATTCACTTAAAAAACCATAGGTTTCAGGCCATATATAGTTAGGAATTAGCATTTTAAAAACCTTGCAAATTCACTTAAAAACCCATAGTTTTCAGGCCATATATAGTTAGGAATTAGCATTTAAAAAACCATTGAAATTGCTCCTATATAGTTAGTTGTACTAACTATATTTCGCGCTCCCGCAATCCACTGCTGATGATGTCACATATTACATCATTCATGTCATGGTCAGTGACATCACTGATGACATCACTGATGACATCTCAAATGGCATCACTGATGACATCACTGATGACATCTCATTTGACATCACTGATCCCATCACTGATGATATAAATCGCGGGGTACGCGCACGGTACGCGTACCGTAGGCGTACGGTGTGCGTACCCCTCGATTTTTTCAAATTTATTTATTTTATTTGTTTTGCACTTGGGGTTCCTTCTGGGACCCCCTGAGAAGGGCTAGAGGGTTGGGGGGTCTCTACCCTGCCCCCTTTTCGTGTTTTCCACTCTTGTTTTGGGCTCTCTTGTGCCTCAGTTCTCCTGAAAAACAAGATGGTGGCCAACACTTCCTGGTTTGGACAGTTTGGAATGTTGACAGTCGACTGCCAGCCAATCAGAAACTCGCTCGCGGACTTAAGGGTACGCGCACGTACGCGTACGGTACGCGTAACGTACGCGTAAGGTACGCGTACGGTGAGCGCATATAGATATATAATTTGCTCAAATTCAATTTCCTCAACAACTACTGGAGGGATTTTCACCAAATATAGAAAAGGCAGTACTGCATACCTGTCCCTACCATTTTGCCAAGTTTGGTGTAATTCCGTTCAGCCGTTCGGGCTGTAGCCGTGTCTAAAGGTCCCATAGAAAATGCCATTTGAAAATTTTCAAATTCAATTTTCTCAAGAACCACTGGAGGGATTTTCACCAAACATAGCAAAGGCACATGTGCATACCAGGCCCTACTATTTTGCCAAGTTTGGTGTAATTCCATTCAGCCGTTCAGGCTGTAGCCGTGTTTAAAGGTCCCTATGGAAATTAACATGGGAAAACACGTTTTGGGACCCCCCTTTCGCCCCCCGCTTAACGAATAACCCCGAAACTTTCATGGAAGGAGCGGATCGGGGCTGACCAAAATTCGGGAAAATTACACGCAGATTTCTCAATCGGCGCCAAAGTTATTCCCAATAGAATGTTGAGCGCATATAGATATATAATTTGCTCAAATTCAATTTTCTCAACAACTACTGGAGGGATTTTCACCAAATAAAGAAAAGGCACTACTGCATACCTGTCCCTACCATTTTGCCAAGTTTGGTGTAATTCCGTTCAGCCGTTCGGGCTGTAGCCGTATCTAAAGATCCCATAGAAAATGCCATTTGAAAAATTTCAAATTCAATTTTCTCAAAATCTACTGGAGGGATTTACACCAAACATACAAAAGGCACTGCTGCATACCAGTCCCTACCATTTTGCCAAATCTGGTGTAATTCCGTTCAGCCGTTCGAGCTGTAGCCTTGTCAGAAAGTCCCTATGGAAATTAACATGGGTAAAACACGTTTTGGGACCCCCTTTTTTCTCGGCCTCCGCTTGACGAATCCCCCCGAAACCTTCAGGGAAGCGAGGCAAATTTAAGGAAAATTACAGGCAGATCCCTCAATCAGCGCCAAAGTTATTCCCAATAGAATGTTCGGAATTTCCTATGGTAGCTAGGTCCTAACTATATAGATCTACTGGCGACCGCCAGTAGGTTTTATATATATATATATATATATATATATATATATATATATATATATATATATATATATATACTCTATAACTATACTAACCATGTATGATAAAGGCATGAAAGCAAAATGACAGACACAGTCAGGGGAGGGATATAACTCACACACTGCACAACTGCACTATTTCTGTGTGTGTGTGTGTGTATACTGCCTAACTGCATTATTTGTTGTGTTCACATTGCATAACAGCACAGTTTTTGTATAAATGCACACTGCCTGTATGTGTGCACACTGCTTCCGCATGCAGCTGTCATAGTCGCATTTGTTGTGTTTTAAAGTAGCAAAGCCCTTTCTTAGCATGAGAGGGGCATGTATTGTTGGTCAATAAGTCAAAACCTAATAAAGCGTACGACCTTCCCTGGAGGGCTCAGCTGACTGCCGCGTCAATGAAATGGTCATCCCATTGCAATGGAGAAACTTCATATGTCATGACTGACAGTTACAAGCAACCAATGAGTGATGCATGTGGATTAAACAATGTGTGAATGACGCTACTGCCAATGACTGAGAGGAGGAGCCTTTGTAGTGACCGTAACAACCCTACAAGACTTCTCACGTAGCGTCTACCTGGAACTATCAATTGTAGCACCGATTCTTGCAGGTGGTGAAGTAAATAACACTTTTAATGTAATGACAAGTAATTAAACAGAAAATAACATGCACTGTAAGTTGCAATAGAAAAGAAACATTTTGCTTGACATTTGAAGCCTGCGTGATCTGTCAGCCCTCTTTTGATGACTTTCATCACAATAATTAGAAACTGTTAGTAAGCAAATTGCCGCGGAATAATTCTCTTTCTTCATTTTAACTATTACGAACAAACGCTGTGCATAATTTCATAATTAAAAGGCAGAAGCCCTTTAAACATGATTTTATTTGCCCAGGAAGACATCTCTTAAATGTATTTAACAATGACAGACATGCTACACCCTCTCAATGTAGGATAGCTATTCCTTACCTGCTGGTACCCAAAACCCTCTCTCCACTTTGGTTTCCTAAAAATAAAAATAAACTTTGCTCCAAGGGCCTAAAAGGTTGTTCGTCCGAGTGCCACCGCCACTCATCCCAGAGCTTCTGTTCACTTCTACCTCTGTTGTTTATACGTGTTGGTATCTAGTGATGCAGCTACAAGGGAGCAATGTGTTAAAAAAGAGAGCAAATGGGGCACAAAAGTGACGACCCACACCACCAAAACTTAGATCGCCATTCCAGCTGTTACAAAAGAATAGTTCCCTCAAAGAGATCATATTTAAGCAAATCAGTGCTCCTCCTCTTGATCCTCAGCGGAGAACATTCTATTCCAGGAAATAAAAATATTCATCCCTCTGAGTGTTTTGTCATGTTGTGGACAGGGTAACAATTGATGTATGGGGAAGCTAAGGAGACTGAAACATAAACGGTAAGAAGGGTCAAGGGGAAATATTTAACGACCTGTCTGCTCGAACCCCTATTTACAATACATATTACAAAAAGGAGCAGATCAGGTCAAAAGTTGACCACTTCTGCACAGCGCCAATGAGTAGTTCCTGTACAATACTACTCAGCGTGTTTTTAATCTTGGACACCTAGACGGCAGTTAGAACATTTCCTGAGTCTTGGTAGCCCATTTTATTCACTATTATCATTTAAGCACTGCACCCCTGTGTTGTTTTTCTAAAAAATTTGTTTTCATCTGCACTTTTTGATGAGTAGTATGGCTAAAGTTTTTGGCTTGGATTTCCGACACTATATGGTCGGAGGAGATTGAGAGAGACTTTCACTTCCCACATGATGACATTCCACCACGAGGGTGGTCTGATGGGACGTGTCCTAGCCATTGCTCTAGTCTCTGTCACATAGTAACATCTTCACACACACACACCCTTTTGAGACACAGCCTCCGTCATGGCTACACACCATTCTTTGACCTGATCTGCTCCTTTTTGTAATATGGAAGCTAAGGAGACGTCATGTGTGGTCAGACATAGAAATGGACTCTGGAGACTGCATTGCTCCAACACACGTGCATGCCTCTTTTTGTCTGTCAGTTACACACATATTCATGAACCATCACACTAGGACACACTCGCTGCATCTCACACTTAATTTGATACATGCAGTCACCTAATCACAGACATTCATATCACACAACTGTACACACCATCATACCAACACACAGTAAGATCATCATCACATACACCTCGCATCACCACATTACCATTACAGACAGCATTACACACATAGTTAGCGACAAGTGCCAAAGGGCACTTATACCTGTTTTTTTCATAATGCAAAAAAATTCCTAGTATCCCTTAGTATGTCATGTGTCTTCCCTCCCGATCAATAAATGGTTAATGCCCCCTTTTCAGAGATAGCAACTATGGTTATGGGAAGAGGTTGTGTCAGAACCCCTTTCAGAGGGCCACGGGGCCAGCAGGAGCTACTAGGCCCTACTGTGGGGGCTGTGTCCTTTTACTCCTGATGTTCCAGAGAATAACCCACTATAGGTCCTGAGTTACTGGGCCATGTAGTAGTCCTTCAGTACTTGACTCTCCGTGGTAGCGTGGGTCGAGCAGTCCAAGGCTTCTCGAGAGTTCTGGAGAGGGGGGGAAGTAGATGCAATGTGAACACAGACTCAAAACTCAAACCACGTACAGCAACATCAATAAATGAATGTCCAGCCAGATACTTGCTTTAATGAAATAAGTAGTGTTCATATATGGACACAAATAGAGGTGGGTAAGCAAACAAATTAAAAGGGAGGGCAGAGCAAGAGCCAAGGGTCCGGCTCAGATCCTAGAGCCCATGCACGAACCAAGCCCAGAAAATATTTGCTATGTAAATCATACAACAAACTTGACGTGAAATAAGATAGTCTCTTAAAAATTTGAAAAAGAGTATTTCTTTAACATGTGGAAGCTTTGACACTAATAGAGCGCAATATAGCACTGCACTGAGAAGTACTTATTAAAAGTGTTCTTTTTGTATAACTGGAAGCATGACCTCACATATTTTAACCCCTTCACTGCTGCGGCTATTCCGCCGCAGTGCTAAGGGGGTGGGGGGGCCGCGCGGCGGTCCCCTGCTCGTGACGGAACCGCTCCCTCACGGCACGCGGGTGAACTGTGCTTGTGACAAAACGGTTCCGTCACGGCCCCGCCCGCGCTAGAGAACGTTAGCGCAGGCGCGGAATTCGCGCCGCGCAGGCGCGACGAGAGGGCCGTGACGGAACCGTTCCGTCACCAGCACAGCCCACCCGAGGCTCGTGACAGGACGGTTCCGTCACGAGCATGGGAGGGGTTAAAGTGC
Source organism: Lissotriton vulgaris (assembly GCF_964263255.1). Lineage (NCBI taxonomy): Eukaryota > Metazoa > Chordata > Amphibia > Caudata > Salamandridae > Lissotriton > Lissotriton vulgaris. The sequence continues at coordinate 352,036,032 of NC_141687.1, forward strand.
TTTCATACTGGATAATGCAGAGAAAAGAGTTTTGGCGAAATAAAACATTTGCCTGATAACACAAGTTAAGTGGGGAAGCTGCAATACATCCAGGTTTGTACAAATCAGCTAATTAATGGGTATCTATTTTTCTTTCCTTATGCTAAGGCTTTGTTTTTACCTCAGTGCACTTTTCAAAATATAGCTCACACTTGACCTGAAGGTTTTTGGAGCATTTTGCATCAGCACCAGTTACATTACACAAGGTCACTCTCATTGTTTATGGGCTTGGGGAGATTAGGTTATTTGTCCAGAATCACAGGATGTTAAGCCAATGCCAAGACTCAAACCCACTTCCCCAGTTCTCCAATAAGCAGCTTTGATCAAAAGGCCACATCCTAGTTAAAGGAAGGAAGACAGAAGCCTCATGAAAGCTCAGCTTGTTATGGGCACGCGGTTCCAACATGACCTCCAGCTGAGTCCGAGCCAAGCTTCAGGCTTGAGCCTGACTTGAGCTTTCAGTGGCTCATCCATCTTGAGATACAAAGTGAAATACGTCACACATCAAAAAATACGCACAGTTTTTGAAAAACCAGTGATCTAGCATTATCCGAGTAACTCTCTGAGTCCCACTCCCTTATCTAAGGATGGTGGTTCTTCCCCATTTATATGAGGCGATCATTCAGGTTAGGCCTTGCTAAAAACGTACACGTCTTAGGAGTTCCACAATAGCTTCTTAAAAATGTTCCCAGTGCAGTAGTGCTTGTAGTCAGAGCAAGTTCCCCCAGGGCTCGATGGCCCTATAATCAGTCTTATCCACTCTTGCATGGAGCTGTGGTCTGGCAGTGTCCATTCGTCTGTCCTGCATTGTGCCCAGGAAGCAGTCCCTCACAGCAGGAGTGACTGCAATCTTGATGGCCTCATTCACAGCCCATGGGAGTAACTAGAGGATTACACCAGGATGTCCGCGGGCCGGTGGTGAGCAGAAGTCTGGATGCTGCAGTGAGGCAGCAGGCGTTCACAACACCTCCACTCATAGGGTAAGCCTTCCTGAGTCCAGCACCTTGTTTCTGATGATAGAATCAGTGGGTTACAAACCACTACACTGCACTAGTGCATAGTGCTCCAGGGTGACTGACCTATCTTTATTGTAGTGTCCCCTGGCAACGGAGGTACCTAGCAACCCATTCCAGGTGATGGCTTATTCAGGTCACAACACTGCACAGGGGGCGCCCTCTTCCGTGCTACAGCGCCATAGAAGGGCAACAGCCCTTATATTCACTGTGGGACTCTCCTGGCATATGGGGGTGGCAAAATGTGGATTCTGGGTAATGGCCTCTTTGGGTCACAACCCTGCATGGTCATTGGCCTTCTTCTTCACTGCAGCGCTGTACCAGGGCGGCATGCGTAATCTTCACCATGGCCCCTTCCTGGGATTGAGGGTGAGGCACATTTCATATAAAGCATTGACCCATTTGGGTCACAACACTGCATGGGTGATGGCCCACTTCTTCACTGCGGTGATGTACGAGGGGGGCTTCCTTTATCTTCACCACAACCTCCACCTAGCAAAGGTAATTGTGAACAGCTCACAAAGGAGCAGCCCCTTTGGGTAACAACACTGCACAGGCAACAGCCCACTTCTTCACTGTAGTGCTGTAGTGCAATATTTCTAAGACCAGTTAGATAACAATAGAGTGGGGTACGTTATTTATCGGGTGTGATAAAAAGCACCTAAAATACTTTTTTCACCTAAAATGGGCATAACATGCATGTTTTGGTGTTAACTGTACGAAAATATTTATGTTACAGTATTTTCCTTCCCTTTATATAGCTTTAAATCCAAACAGTTTTGACCTTCTGAAGTGTAATGGGGATGAGAATTTTACTGCACACAATAATTATCAGGTGCGATAAACAAAATGCAAACTCATAACTCCAATATGTGCCGTAACAGGAGTTAATGCAATTTCAGAAATTATCAGGCCACTCATGAGGGCAAAAATGTCAGTACACCATACCTATATAACATTCTTAGGAAATAATAATGAAGTAATTTATGAAAATGACTCATAAGATAGTTGAGTATGGTACAGAGCAAACACATGTTTCAGAAAGCTTGCCCTGTGTGGCTTGATGTCTTAGGGTTCTCTCAAGGCTTTAGGGAAATCAAGAGGCATGGCCCTAGATCTTCATACAGGACATGGTGTGGCGCTGTGTAAGTTTATGTATCATGTAGAGAATGCTGATTTGGTCTTCACAGGCATTGAGCCAGTCTCCACTTTCCCATTCTGTGCAACTTTCCCATGGGTCAAACCATCCATATTTGTTGGAAGCAATGCTAAGCACCACCCAAGTGGACTTCTCAGAAGCTCTGTTTGCTCTCTACTCATACCCTTACCCATTTTACCCACTCATCGCCCAGACCCATTTGTATCATTTTCTGATATAAAAAGTCCCACCTGATGGCATCAAAGGCCTTTTCAAGATCTATTACTTGAAGAGCCGCCCCTGGCAATAGCTTCACAGTAGGGTGGTAGAGTACTGAGTACAATCTACACAGATTGTTGGAGGTGCTGCGGTATGGGATAAAGCCATTTTGTCAGTGTGGATTAGCCCAGGCATATGTGGCACAAGCCGTAGTACCAGTGACTTGCTCAGCATTTTAAAGTCCATGTTGAGCATGGATGGGGGGTCTAAAATAAGTGACTTGTGCCCTCTCAAGAGTTGTCTTGGAGGGGGGGGGGGGGGGGGGGGGGGGGGGATCACCATTGCATCCCTGACAGACACCTGGGGCCTCATTTATGAGGCTGTGCGTCACTTTTACGCCGCCGGTGCGTCACTTTTTGTGACGCACCAGTGGCGTAAAAAATATGCCTTGTTGCGCCATATTTACAAAGTGACGCATCTAGGTAGATGCGTCACTGTGTAAACCCCTGCGCCACACTATACCTGCGCCAGGTATAATGTATGCAAGGGGGGCGTTTTGACGCAAGAAAGGGTCATGGAAGTGACCCAGTGAAATCTATGAGATTTCACTGCGCCATTTCTTGGCTGCTAATGCGTCAAAATCTTACGCCTGCTTCATGGCAGGCGTAAGACTGATGCAGGCACTAACAACATGGGACTTGCCCATGTAAAAGTACACATTGCTGGAGTTGCGTTACTTTTGTGACACACTCCAGCAATGCGTCACTTTTGCGCCTACAGATACGTCAGAAATACTGACGTATCTGTAACACCTTGCGACATGATGCGTCATATTACAAATTTGACGCATCAATCATGATGCAAGGAGTGCGCACTGAGAAGTGACGCACCGCTGCTTTCATGCAGCGATGCGTCATTTCTCATAAATGAGGCCCCAGGTGTCTCCCAAGCCACAAAGATTCTGCATACATGGTCACTAAGTGTGGGGTCAGTTTCGAAGCATATGCAGAGTAGAACTCTGCTGGTAGGCCATCTGGGCCCGGGGACTTATCCATGGCCATACTTTTAGTCACCATGTGTATTTCCTGGGACTCAATGGGGCTACTTACGGACTCCATGCACTGTGGGTCCAATGTGGCCAGTGGCAGCTGGGACAGGAAAGCCCTCTGTTCCACCTGAAGGATCCGGGGCTGGGGGGAACTCATATAAAGATTTATAGTTGGCATGGAAGAGGTCATTAATACCCACTGGACTGCGGACTGATTGATTTGTTTTTGTTCGCACCTGGGTAATCAGGGAGCCCAGCCAGGCTACCAGATGGCCAAGCTTCTCTTCTTCCTCATGCGCTGTAGCTAGATATCCCTTGTAATCAAAACACCACAGCTTTCCAAGAGCCCGGTAGTACAATGTCTGTGTTTCCTTCAGTCGCTCTTAGTGGTCAGAGTCAGAGCCCTGGCCTTGTATATTGTCCAACTCGTGTATGTTGTCTTCTAATTTCTGTATTTTTTGGTATATTTCCCATTGAGCCCCGATGGACTGCCCCAGGCAGAGCCCTCTTGCCACCACTTTAAATGCCTCCCATTCAATGAGCGCTGTGGAGGCTGTGTGCGTGTTAGTAACAAAGTATGTTTCTATGGCGGAGCCTAGTGACTCCCTGAAGCAGTTGTCTTCCAGCATCTGCGTATTGAGGCGCCACAGTGGGACCAGCGGGCATTGTGCTACAGGTTGGAGGGTCAGTGGCAGGGGACTATGATCGGAGAATGTGCGACCTAGATATTCGATGTGAGGGATGTAAGCTGGGGGAGCAAAGGAAGTGCAACTGGTGCATTGGGGAATAGAATGAGTAGTCTCTGTCTTGAGGATGTTGTGTACTCGAAATTTCTTCTAACCCCCAGTGTCTCATCCAGTCTTTCATCCAGTCGCTATGCAGTGGACCTGAGCTCCCGACAGTGGGTGGTACGATCGATCTATTGTGATGTTAACCACCCAATTACAGTCTCCCCCACCAGGATCAGCTCTGACCCTGCTATTCCCTCTGTCTGGGCTGAAAGGCCATGTAAAAAGGTAACCTGCTCCTGTTTGGGCGCATATACACAACCCAGGGTAATCTCCCGCCCATATAGTCTCCCTGTAAGGAATATGTATCCGCCATCTCTGTCTACCACGATATGAGTGGGTTCAAAGGCTATTCCAGCTAGGATCCAAATTAACAACCCTCTAGCATATGCAGAATATATGATGTCACAAAGATCTGCCCTCTCCAATGCTTGTGTAGTTTCTCGATCTTATTAAGTATAAGGTGGGTTTCTTATAGTACAGCGATCTTCACTCCCCCCCCCCCTCTGTAGGTACCTGTGTATGTTATGCCACTTTGTGGTGGACCCGATCCCTCTAATATTCCATGTCATGAATTTTAGTGTGTGTTGTGCAGGCATCTTTCGGAAAAATGCAGCCTCGTACCCTGCCTCCCGACTCCTTCCCCCACCCCTATCCCCCCAACATTGTGCAGCACCACTACTGCCACTGAACAAAGCGAAACTAAATCATAAAAACAAGAAAAAACATTTAAATCCAAACTTCCCTTCCCATGAGCAGCCTGACAATGGCCGCCACCCAAACTGCAATTTATACATACAACTTAGTAGAAGGCTCCAACCTAAACTAGTGGTGGACTTCTAAATGGGGGTTGGCTATTGCTCATAGGTTGTGAGAGTTCCACCAGGCTTTTCCGGCCTGTACACCAGTAGCTCTTGCCATCTGGGTGTACTGTATCAACAGAGCAAAGCAACCAGCACCAACATTTCCTGCCAACTACAGGTGTCATCTATTTAGAGAAAACCTGCTGATCTGGGAGTAATCTGTGGCAACAACATGCTGTCTGCCCTTGATGAGTCTGATTCGGATTCCACAGTTTGCTTACCCGGAGGCGAGCCAACTTTTGAACCTGACCCCTTAGGTCCCATGATGTCAGCCACTGCCAGGAGAGCAGCGACTCTCTCTTTCTCCATCTGGAAAAGTCTTGGTTTCCTAGGTGGTTAGCGTTTGGGCCTCTTCCGAATCCTCTTCCCTTCGAGAGAGATGTGGTGTCCTGTAACAGAGTCTGTCTTTGAGGATGGGCCCCCTGATCTATACATTTCGAGCCACTCCCATATCGCATCAGGGTCATCACAGAAGTGGGTCTTCCCTTCTAGTATGATGCATAATCTGCCCTGGAATATTAGGGAATACTGCAGGCCCTCATCTCGTAGCGCCCTCTTCACTTCCATGAATGCGGCTCTTCGCCACTGCACTTCAGGCGTGTAGTCTGGTAAAATGGATGCCTTGCTGTTATGAATCAGAAAAAGTCCTGTGGTTCTTGCTTTCTGTAGGAGTGTGTCTCAAATTGAGATTCCTTCAATGCAATGCATTAAAGTAAATTACCATGAAGTTGAACTTCAATGTAATTTGCAAAAACTTTGTAAAAAAATGCACTAAAGTGCATTTTTCAAAATTCCATTTTACACACAAACATGCCCTTAGGGCAAGTGTGTGTGCAAGATGTACCCATATGCAGATTTCAGGGGTGCAACAGGGTGTCCTTTTGACACCCTGGCACCCTTGAAATTGCAATCTCAATTTGTGATTCTCTAATTGAGAATGTAAATGTAAATGTGTTTCGATTTATATAGCGCAACACTTTAACCCAGGGGTCTCAAGGCGCTTGCTTAGGGAACCCGTCCTGGTATTCCCCTGTGAGATACCCCGGCCGGGTATCCACAAGGTGAAAGCCAGGCATCCCGCCGCGAGGGGCCATAGTGGAGATTAAGCAAGCTATTGCCCAGAGTCGCAGAGTGTGACCCCATGAGTCGAGTAGGCACCGGAGCGAGAATTGTCGACTCCGTGGAATTTTGAGCCTGAGACCCGCCGAGGCGGGGAATCGAACCCTGGTCCACGGCCGATCTCAGCTTCCGGGTCTGCCGCCTCTAACCACTGAGCCACACTTCCCCACAATCGCAAATTGAGATTCTCTTCCAATTCATTCCTATGGGGAGGTATTCCTTAATTGCTATTTTTTAAGCGAGTTCTTCTTGCATAGCATTTTGCTATTCCTTATTAGCGAATTGTTATTTTTCGCTAGTAAGGAATCTCAAAATGGATGCTTGATGCATCTGGGAGTGAGTGCCTTGCAGCGTGGTTGCCAGACTCCAGGCTCTCAAAAGCACACATTCAATGAGAGAGATATATTCTCCAGTTCACGGACTGCCCTTTTAACTTGGTTATTCAGCTTTTCCTCCGTCCTCTCTGCCGTCCCGTGCCTTTCACGTCAGCGATGTTATAACTGTAATTTTCAGTAATCTTCCCTCGCTGCCTGGTAATCTCCGCCCGCTGTGAGCCCATCCTCACTTCCGACTACAGGCAATTTCTGAGGCGTGTCACACCTGGAAGAGGCAGCCCTGTCCGGCGCCATTTAATGGGATGTTTTCTAATCTCACACCTGCCTCGTGGCAATCTGCCCCATGGGGGCTTCTCTGCGGGGACTTCACATCCCGGCGTCTCCCCTTCCCGAACCAGGTGGGAAGAGTCGCACGATTTAATGCACAAATCTCTCGCTCCTCTCAAAATATGTCTCAATTTACAGATCCTCCCAGGATTGCTGGGAGCCTGCCTGTCTGCCTGCTCCACCGGCTTCCTTTTTAGCTCTTTTCTTGGTTTCACAAATTCCCAAATCCAATTCAACGTTCGAAACATATATAGTTAATGTGAACACAGACATCCCTTTCCGCAAATAAGATTAGTGCCACAAAAACAGGCACGAACGCGATGATTGGATTGGCAGCCTTTTCCAAGCTACCTTGGATAAGGGGTTTGAGTAGTTGCGTTGTACAGGTTAACAGTTGTGTTCTATAGTATAACGTTATCATGGTTGTAGTTAGTATTGTTTCGTAGTAAAGTAAGATCTTACACCTTCATTGTAATGTCAAAAACAGAAGCGGGCAATTTTTGCGTTAATCCTTCCTCAGCTTCTTATTATTGTTTATCTGGATGTGCAGGCACAAGAGCCCCCTTTATGGTCGTGGTAGTTCGCAGTTCCATCACTGGGACTAGGGTTTTTGTTTTGGGTAATTTTGGCAAATTCTTCGATCCGCCTTCTGAGTTTGATCAATACTGGTTTCCGGAGGTATGCCTTAATGCGTCATGTCTCGCCCTCCCTCGTCAATCGGCCATACATCGAGGGGCTCTGCTATCCCCTAGCCTTATCGCTAAGATCCCGGTATCAGTCCATTCACCAGTTCAAGAATTTCGGCCCTGTTATGTGGTGCTGCTATATATATGTATATATAACCTACTGGCGGTCGCCAGTAGGTAGTTATAGTTAGGACCTAGTTTCCATAGGAAATCCACAACATTCTATTTGGAATAACTTTGGTGCCGGTCAACGAATCTTCGCGAAATTCTCCAAGAAGATGGGGCACTCCGCTCCTATCCTGAAAGTTTGGGGGCAATTCGTCAAACGGGGACTTAGAAAAAAGGGGGTCCCAAAACGTGTTTTTCCTATGCAATTTTCCATAAGGACCTTTAGCCGCGGCTACAGCCCGAACTGCTGAACAGAATTACACCAAATTTGGCAAAAAGGTAGATTTTGGTTCGCAGATCACGCTTTTTGTTAAATGGTGTAAATCCGTTCAGTAGTTCCTGAGAAAATCAAAAGTAAAATCATAGATATATCTATGGACGCAGTTGGGTATGCATATCCTCCCGAGCACGAGCTTTATGCTAATTGGCTGTCAACACTCCAAACCAGGAAGTGTTGGCAGCCATCTTGTGCCTCGGAAGAACCGAGGCATAAGAAAACAGAAAAAGAAACGGGAAAAACAAGAAAAGTGGGAAGGGTAGAAACACACTGACCCACTAGGCCTGCTTATGGGGTCCCACAAGGACCCCCAAAGCCGAAAAAAATATTAATTTTTTTTAAAAATCACGAGATTCGCGGATACGTGTATCCTGCCGATCCCCCCCAAAAAATGAAGCTCTTTAATTCTAATTTGGCCCCGGGGGGGCAAGTCCCGGGGGCAATGTGTTTTATGATAATGGGGGGCACAGAAGGGCCCCCCAGCCCTGGGGACCACCACCCTCCGGGGCTTTCACATTACGTATGCAGGGGGACTCACGGCCCCTTCGCAGCCCCGGGGACCACCACCCCGGGGCTTCTTTGTTTTTATAATAATGGGGGCCCAGAGGGGCCCCCCAACCCCGGGGACCACCACCCCCGGGGCTACTATTTTAAAAAAAAACCTGTGTGGGGGGGGGCTCAAGCCCCCCACACGCCCGTGGACCGCCACCTCCCCGGGCACAACATTTTTTAATTAGGGGGTCCGTGACGGACCCCCCAGCCCAGGGGACCACCACTCCCCGGGGCTTTTAAATATTGGGAGGGGGCCATGCGGCCCCCCACCTGGAGCCTTGTGGTGGCCCTGGGGACCGACACCCCCAGGGCCGGCTCCTGCAGTGTCCCGGGGTGCCTACACCCGGGGTGCCTATATACAAAAGATAAAATAACAGGGCAAGCAGTATAATTTGGCCGCAGCTAAAGTGACAGTGCAACAGTACTGGATCCAGAAATAGCAGAGAAGAGGCAAATGCGTATTAAAATTTTGCATTGATGGAGCGCATAAAAAAAATAATTTTTATAGGAATAATTGGTAGAAAGAGCACTAAAATACCTTATGTAACAAAAGATAATGGGAATTAGCAGCAGCAATAAACATTTAAACCGGCATTACAAATACAGTGATTACCGGAGCCACTAAAGTGCTTTTGTATCAAAACAGCATACTCCTCTTTGCTAAGGTGCACTTCAGGAAACTCGTGACTGCAAAGCAGACATTACAATCATTAAGTTGCAGTAGGTAATAAAGGGCTGCTATATAATTACAAAATGTATGTCTGAGCAGTAGCGGTAATTAAAAATTCCTAGTAAAAGGGAGATAAAATTGGCAAAAAAAGACAAATTGTGAAATAGTTTGACTCGATTGCTCATCACATGAACAAATGGCAACAGATTCAGAATACTGGCCTAGAGGAAAACATATCATCCAGCGAAATGGCCCCAACCTGTATCTTGTCAACAGATTTCTTACGTAGACATTGGTCACGTATAATAAATATGGAGCAATTGAGGGAGACACTTGAATAAGGCAATAATCTCTTACTGAGGTTTTAATCCCTTCAGATAGTTCCCTAGAGGATTGCTTTTGCTTACGGAAACTATCCATAACCCACTTTTTGTCCTCTTTGCCGATTGACTCTGGGTACTCAAACAATGTGGTACAGCCAAGTGCCGAAAAGCAGGTTTTGATATATTGGAGCCAAGGGATGGAAAGGCCACTGGCACAACTAAGACAATCTCTGATAACCACCCTGTTAAAATCAGCTTCTTCATTGGACCAGATTGAACACCAAATGGCTAAAGGGTCTGTATTTATTGTATCTTGGACATAGACATAGATCCAGATGGAGGGGTAAATGCGGAGTTGAGAGGAGAACCCCTAAGACTCTACGGAAAAATATGTTCTCCTCAATCTGCATAGCAAGTGCATCACTACCGTCCCAGATACCCATTCCATATGTTAAGATCGGTAGACATTTGCGCTTGTAGATCTCTAATATTGGAGCAATGGGCTTTTTACCAATGGACATTGCAAGCAAGAAAGTGGTGCATACAGATTGTGTGTATCTGGTTATACTGTTTTTTATACAAGTAAGCCATGTACAACCTTTGTCGAACTCAAGGCCTAGGTAATGGAAGAAACTAACCATCTCCAGAAGTTTGCCCTCTATGTTTAGACTACGCGTTTTAGTATTTTTTGGGCTGCATATTATGGTGAAGGTTTTCTTGTAGTTTGGTTCCAAGCCCAGGTCCTTCATAAAAGAGGCAATAGTTTTTTTAAGGCCATTCGCAGTCCTTATCAGGAGGACTGCATCGTCAGCATATAGTAGCGCGGGCACAGCCTTATTCTCCAAATGTGGAATGACTGCCCCAAAAGAAAATAAAGTATTCTTCAGATCATTAGTATAGAGAAGGAATAAGACTGGAGCGAGGAGGCAGCCTTGGCGCACCCCACGCTTGATGCTAAACGGCTCTGTACATTCGCCTGCACCACCAAATCTAACTGAAGCAGAAAGGTCATGATGGAAATGCCTTAAGAATGTAATCAGACGTGCATCAACACCCATGTTTTGTAAGATGACCCACAGCTTAGAGCGGGAGACGTAATCAAATGCACTTGACTGATCCATAAATGCCACGTGAGTGGATGCACCCTTCGAATATTTATATTTTGCCACAATAAGATGGGAGATTGAGGCACTGTTCGATTGTGCCAAGCTCCTTTCTGAACCAATACTGGCTAGGAGCAAGTATGCAGTTGGCATTAATCCAGTCCAGTAAACGGTCCAAAATGACTCAGCCAATTATTTTGACAGAGTAATCCAAAAGGGATATACGGCGATAAGTCTACTCATTGGCAATCACTCGGGTTAGCATTTCAGCCTATCGTTCTTTTGCCCACTATACCATGTAAAGATGGACTGACCACATTACAGTGAGTAAATGCAGTAATAGGATAACAACAAGCATATACAGCGGAAAGCCCCATTACTGAATCAAAATAAACTCTTTCCCAAGCGGAAACTGGAGAACAACAGGGACTCAGAATGTGCTCAAGCCAAGAAATCTCAACGCAATTTCACAAGACAATCAATAGCAAAGGCACTCAGACTGACGGAGACACTGCCGTCACTAAATCATGGTAAAAGCAGGTGCGTGAAATGGCTGCCAGAGCAAGTAATGGAAAGATTGGGGGCAGCATGGCAGAGAGTTCAGGCCGGAACCGGAAGTGACGAAACAAGCAAAACAGAAACTGAAACTTGACTACGGAAACAAAGCCACAAAGTACAATGTTAGTCAAAAGATCCAAGCAAGGTTTTCTTGGAGGCAGTGACAAGAAAGATGCATAGAGAACGCAATGGTAATAATAAAAGGGGTGGTGAGTCCAGGCTCAGGTGTAAAGTGAAGAGACAAAACAGGTGAGCCGAAGAAATTACGAAAAATTGAACAAGAATTAAAAAAAAGTAATGAGTCCTTGAACTGCAACATGAAACTTAAAGTCATTACCAATGCTTCGCGAAATAGTAGATATGAGGAAAGGTTACATGTCAACATTATTATTGAACTTATTATTTATGTATTATTTTTAGAGATTGAAAAGCATACACATCGTACTTACTTCGTGTTGTTTTCCAGGTTTATTTAGTTTGTTACTAAATACATTCTTCGTGTTATTACTTCTAGTGTATGCCTTCAAGGGGTTGCCTTGTGTGTAGCTTCTTAAACTCATCATCTGCTTCCACTCTAAACTATAAAAATACTGGTCTTCTCTGCAATGGGTATTTTGAACTGCCCATTCTGCATTTACTTTACATGTGTTTAGGATTATGTAACTGTCATAGAAACTGATATACAAAACTGGTCCCAAGGTAAAGAATGATCTTTTAAACTTCATGAATTCTGGGGTTGTCTCTGCAATGAGTATTTGCACTGCTCAAAGCACATATCTTATTTGTGTTTTAGATTGGTCCACGTATTAAACTATTATAAAACGATCCTAGACACAATAATATTGGAAGAAGTAGTATATAAAAATGACTGATGACTGGATCAGATATCTGTACATATTATATTTTAAACCAGCCCAAGTTGCTGTTTTTTGTTCTTAAATCTACTTAAGAGGTGCATATGAATTAACAAATGAATAAGATAGGATGCTACAAATTAATCTATAAATGAGATTTATCTATAATTGTAAATTCAGAATGGATTGTGTATCAAAGATTGTGCATATATAATGTAAATTGTTCTGACTTTAAACAAAAAACAGCTTTCTAAAAAAAAGTTGTGCCGTTATACTTGTTTGTACATACCCACAGTGTATGAATCATAAGACCTAACGAAGAATAGTGCAAGATTAAAATACTTAGAGGCTTTCAGAATTACACACGATTAATGGAAATTGCACATGAGAAATATGCCTACATTTTTTTAACTTCAAAATGATTTTATTGAAGTATTTTGTAGACAAAAGAAATAAACAAGTACAATACAAAAAGAATAATGACCAAGGAGTGATGAATATGTAAGATACAAAGTGATTCAATTAACTCCTGAATCATATGTTGACAATTTAGGATAACTGAATGAATTTTGATAAAGTATTCAAATGTAGTTTTGCGGTGCCAGTCTCAGCAGTTTACTTCCATATAGTTTCGCTTTGTTTACAGAATTTTAATTCTTCACATCCTAAGTGTAGCAGCAGGCAGACATGTGGGTGAGGTTCAAAGCGGGTTTTGGTTCTTCCTTAAAGGCTGCATAGAGAGCCATGTTTGTTTTCGGAAGAGTGCTTGGGAGGTATGGGTTGTGTTGCTAATATTAGTTTGTTCCATTGTTGGGTGCCCTGAGCTTCTCTGATGTTGACTTAGCTGGTTAGCTGTATTTCCGTTGAATGTGCTACATGTTGTCATGACAATGCAGAGCAATATGAAAGGTCTTCACATCTTCAATCTGGACATCATCGTTGAACTAGGTGACAGGACTTTGACTTGCACATAGCCTATTATTCTAACTTGCCTTGAATCAGAAATTAGATTTATTTCTGCCTTGGGCTTGGGACAATTTTATTGGACCCTGATGGCAAAGACCTAATGTTAACTTTGAGGATTCCAGCATATGTGATTGTGTGGGTCATTTTCACCCTGAATTGTATTGAAAAAGCTCAATATGTTGGAGACTTCAACCTCAAAATAGAGAATATGTCAACCACAGCACAAAATATCATATTAACATCATGCTTCACAAACACCTGAAGCAAAGTTATTCAGTGGTTCTTGTCTTTTTTGTGACTCTACTCAGTTGTACATATGCCGTTCTCTAAATCAAATCTCCTGCTCGTGTATCACAGAGTATCCCATATCTCAGGTATTTAAACATTTACCTTGATGACACCCAGAGCTTGGTGTCCACCAACTTTGGTGAGCAGAACAGACCCTAAACGTTTCATTCACTCCCCTCCGTGACTTTCCGTTTTTACCTGCTTCTTTGTTCTTTTGCATAACACTCCTTTCTGCCTTCAACTTCATTCAGATCCTTAGGTATCCCATTCGACATTAGCCCTGTTCCGAAAGTTCACATTGAATAAATGAATATAATCAGGGGCATATATACAATAAACTTGCTGAACACAGTGTTACTCTGAAATTGGCAACACCGCACTGGCACTAAAAAAGCTGCCTAGCGCAAGTGCAGGCGCCCCAGCACCATTTTGCTAGGGTGCCCGTGCTGCAGATCTCAGGAGGTGATGACTGGGGGGTGATCATCCTTTGAAATGCCAATGACACTGATGCCCCTTGATGTGAGAATGTGTCTCCATCCTTTGTGTCTATGTGATGGCATACTCAACTCAATTCAATTGCCTTTTCTGCTAAGTATGCAAGGCACAGACTGTATCTTTAGTAGCCTATAACCCTCCAACATCCTGAAAAGTAGATGCATTCCAAAACAGGAGTGACTATGCAATCGTCAGCTGTGTCATGAAAATAATAAATCCTGAGCCGCTTCGGTGTTCCAGAGATATCTTCTTTTTTTTCTCCTCTTCCACTGGCACAATCCGGGATCAAGTCCCTACTGTCTTCTTGACTATTGAGGCCTGTATGGCCTCATGTTTCTTCAAATTGATTGCCAATCCAATTGAGATACTTGTTTTGCAGCTCACTCTTCTTCTCCCAAACCTCCACCTGTTTCATTTTCCCCTTCTATTTCCATCCCACACTTAGCAATTGCCAATTTTTTATTTAATTTGTCTTTGAACTTTGCACACCAAATAGCCTCAGTTGTCAACGCCTGATGATTTCAAGTCTTCAACATTCACAACTTCAAAACATTGTTTTCTTTCTCTTGCAAATATTGTTGCAAGTCTGGTATTATCTTGCATCAAATACTGTTCTTCCCTATATGCTGAATACTCAAATATATATCAACCCAATTACAATCTATTCAGAAGTCATGCGCTCACCTTCTATTCGCTGTATCTTCATACTTCATTTTTCTCCATTTCTGCACCAGTTTCAATGGTTACTCTTCAGTGCAAATTTAATTTACAAGGTATTGATTTCAATTATTTCTCACTGTTTCACTTTGCCTCACTTGTGTTCTTTGATTTCTCTTTATGTACCTAACCACAGACTCCATTTGAACTCTCTATGTCTGCTCTATGTGCCTCGATTATAGGGGATGCTTGAATGCATCTCCCGGAGGAGTGCCTTCCTTGTGGACTCATCAACCCAGCTTCCTGGTCACTGGGAGCTGAGATGAGATGAGGATTTTGCCCTGTCCCTGCTGGGAATAGGCCATCTTGCTGGGTGAATGGGGATGCTAATGTGCCTCTACAGGAAGATATCTAGACGGGGAGACCACAGCTTTGCCTGTAGGACAAATAATTAACATGTATGCAAGGGAGGATCAGCCCTACAAGGAAGTGGGGTGATCCTCATCTGTTCGTGAAACTCTCAGTATGCCCCCTATTTGCCTCAACAGGACCACAAGCTTGTGCCTTCCTCCTCTCTTGCCTTGGAGTGTTCATATAGTTCCCCTGGAAGTTTAAGCTTTCAAACGCCATAAACCAATTACAAAGCTGTTTCAGGGATATTTGGATTCTAAGCTCCTTTTTGTGGAAGCCTTTGTGTGACTGTTTGTGAGCCCATTACAAGTAGCAAAACATAATGAGACGAATTCATAAAGGTAAACAGAAAGGTGTATATTTACTTATAAATATTTACTACTCCACCTAGGTTCAGCTATACACTTTTTGATATTCACCTATACCAAGTGTAGTTCTACACATGGCTTTAAACTTACATATCTCACCCCCTCCGATCAGGGGGTGCGGCCTTCTAAATCAATATTTATGATTGTAAATTTACTAACTTTGCTCACCTAAGTGGATATCTCTGTGACCGTGGGGGAGATCTCCCTTTGAGAAAGTATAGGGATAATCATTAAAGTTTGCTATACTTCAAATAAAGTATAAAAACATATTTTATTGTATAATCTAAATGTAAATTAATTTTAAATATTTATTATCAACCTGGAACTAATAAAATGGTGGAGGAAATTAACATATCAAATTGAGTGTGTAGTAAATAATTCATTAAAATAAATGATTTTATTTTAAGAATATTCTTAAAACAATATTTTTAAAAGCCCACCCTCACTAACATTTTTATTTAGCATGTAGCAATGTTTTGTAAAGGTTTGTTGTTGAATAGCTTTATTTTGTAAATTAAAGTTTAAATTACATTTAATTTATGATAATCGTATAACATTTTAACACTAATATATAAGTATATATATATATATATATATATATATATATATATATATATATATATATATATATATATATATATATATATATGTGTGTGTGTGTATATATGTGTGTTTGTTTTTTAAATGTGAAAATAATGTAATTAATTTAGCATTAGCTCCCATGAGGTGTTATTTTTATTATCTTGTAGCCACTGTTTTCTATGGCAGTGTGTTGCAATACCTGTTAATGTCCATGTGTGGTTTTGACTTACTCCAAGGCGGGACTATAGGTTATTTGAGCCTGTAGTGACACCTTTGGCCCTGCAGTAACTTTAGAAGTGTAGTTTGTGAGCAGCAATGGTCTTGTCTTTTGTGGGGATGTGTTTGTATTAGCATTACCCTCCCTAAATCCCTCCTTCAATTTCCCCAAACCCTAACAATTTATGCCCTCATTTGGAGTGGCCCTTTTCGCAGTCTCTGTGCAAACTATGGTTTGCGTAGGGGCCAGACCTACTAGTTTTGTGGTAGTAATCAGACCCACAATTTTCCCCAGGTAAATTTCAGCAGATGAAAAACACAAAGTTTTACCAGGGGAAATTCCCGGTAAATACTGGTACAGGCTGTATTTGGTGCACAAAAAAGGACATAACTTGTTATAGGTGATAATTATCACCCTTTTTAACTTCCAAGTGCCATAGTATCGAATTTTGAAAAGGTGGGATAATTATCATATACCCCCCTCGAAAGCGGTGCCTATTCACCATTTTCTGGCATCTGCCTCTTGTCCCTCCCACATCTACTACAAAAACATATCTCTGTATGCACAGAGAGGTCCTTCGCCTTGGAGGAGATCTCCACACAGAAAAGCTAGGCAAGGGGGAGGTGGGGAATTTTGCCCATAGGTTTGTAAATAGAGTTTTGTAGCACATGAGTAGTACTAATTTACATAACACAAATTTCAGTTTGTGAATTACGCCTAACTTTTCAGTTGCATTGTATTCCACTCAGACCCTGTTAACAAACTCATATGCAGTGGATAACTGATTGTGGAGAACACTTTGATAAAGACAGTAAGCTGTGACTTAATGTTTGTAAAAAAACTGTGTGTCAACTTGTGAAGGCAGAAGATGGTTTACTGTGAACATGTGTTGTTAAAGCCAGTATGTAGTGTTTTCTTTATTACGAACACTTTTGTCAAAACCACTAAGCAGTGGTTTATTGTGACAACCAGCTGACAAAGGCAATAGCTTACTGGTTATTAAAACTCTTTGTCAAAGCAAATGGGCTTGTTTATTGTGTAAAGTCTGTAAGAGCTTGCTGTTTCTTTCTGTTTATTTATATTTGTTTTTGTGGTATTTACTTGTAGGTAGAATAAAGTCGTTTTTTTTTTAAAGTAGAATCACAGGCAGGATTGTAGCATTATTAAGTGTTATTATTTTCTATGCTGAATTTTGAGCCTCTTGCCCACACCACATCCCTAAGTAAGCCTTGGATCCCCCATGGGCCTGGATGAACTCATGTGTATTCAGCTCATCAGCAAAATGCAGCCTGGTTGGTTAATTGATCTGCGACTGGCCGAGGAGTGCCACTGGGTGTTGAATGGACTCTTGGATGCGAGAGGAGAGATTCATTGGTCCAGCTAACACCAGTTGGTATCACGCTGATATTAACCTGCTACACTATCAATGCAATAAAAAAAACTATCTGGTTTCAAAACTTTGGTCTCCCACATACTCTGCAAGATGTGAAATAAAAGGGTTTTCATACTCTGCATCCTCTTTACTAGCTATCAAAAGCATTTGCACATGCCTCCTCTAGGTTTGTTCAAATAATGTGGAACTCTTTCCTCTTGCTAGTCTGCCTCGTCACTAGTTCCAATACCTCGACCTACCACTAAATCCTATCCTATGTCTGCATCGTCAATACAAGTTTGTAATCTAGTTAACCATTCATTTGACTCTTCTCCGTTGACTTTGTAGCTGTATTATCCCTAAATCATCCCTAACCTTTCACATGAAAGCTGACTCTGACTCTGAATCTTATCTCAATCCTAACCATCACCATCAAACTAACCAAACTCTACATAAATCTCCCCTATTTTTAAGATCACCAGTTATCTAAATACTAAAACGAATCCTAAACCACACCTGCCCATACCCTAACCCAACACTAAAGCTGTCGCTAAAGCTTACACAAGCCTGAATCCTGTCTCTAAATCTAAATCCAACCCTAACCCTGACTCTGACTCAAAACCGATCTCTAACCCTACACCTGCATCCTACCCTAACACTAACCTAATCCTGCTTCTCATCCTAAACCTAACCCTACTCCTTACCCTAACCCAACCCTGAACCTAGCTCTAAATCAAACACTAGCCAGAATGCTATCTATACACCTAAACCAGAGGACTCCAACCTTTTCTATGATGCGAGCTACTTCTGATCAGTGAATATCACCCCTAACTGCTCATGAACATTATCACTGTAACAATATAACTGCATTCTATGAGATTCCAATTTTAACCTTCCCATGTAGGATTACCATTAATGACTGTCTCTTGCAGCCCCACACTCAAGCCACTCTACTTTTGCTCCTTCAGTCTTTTTTCAGGGCTGAGTATTCATTTCCGCAGTCTGATTGATAGAACAAGGTCTGCAACATGATCAATTTCTATGCAACTTTGCTGGTCTGCGGGTGGAGATAGGTGGTGTCTCATTGCTACTGGCTGTCACAGTGTGTGTTTATTTGGTAGTGCAGAGACCTGCCATTGGCTGGGCTCACTGGTACTCCAAGGGTCTGAAAGAGCTTTGCTACCTCCTTCAATGTGACCAGACGCTTCCAAGACCTACTGGGCTGGGCTACCTACCATGAGCTACTTTGATGAAGCTGACGAGATCCCAATAGTTCCAGACATACTGGTTGGAGACCCCTAATCTATACTTTACCCTGTAGCTGAACCGAATCATAGCTCTTACCCTACATCTGCCCATTAACCTAACCCTGATATAGCCTTGCTCCTAAACTGAGGCCTAACCCTACTACCTGCCTTTGCAGTCAACCTTGTAACACAGCTTATTTGATTGAGAAGGATTTTCTACAGCGGTTTTTTGCGGTGGATGTAGTGGTTCAGAAGTTGCTAAGATGCACCATTTTAGCTTGAGCTCCACATAGCGCCTACATTCACTCAAGCGACTCACTCTTCTTACCTCAGATTGCAACTTCATTTCCTCCGTTGTTTCACTGTGAAGTGGTGTGAAAGACCGTGGTCCACTGGCGCTGTGTGAAAAACGTTACACAAATAAAATATAAGCCCACCCCAACTCTGGAAAATGTCCATGGCTGCCAAGACTGCATGTACGGAATATAACTTGGAACTATCGCCTAGCCGAGGAAGGCAACGGCATGATGGATTGCACGCAATCTTCCTGCAGTTTTCTTTTATTTGGTACTTGTTTCGAGCTGTTCCCTGGTGCGCTTCCCTCCAGAAACTATAAGGATTGCCCACGTTTACAGGGTTTCTGGAGGCTTTTTTCATATTGCACTGCCGGTACCTCGATGGTCGCTTAAATAGCATCATTTATCATTCGAGCCTTTTCTCCTTGAGGGAGGAGGACAAGAAGATAGGCCTGTGTCTGGGGCGGGAGAAAAGGGGCAAAACTGGGGCCTCCTCGGAGTGACCCAGAAGTCCAAACTCGGACAGGGGGTGGGGGCCTTGCCCTGCCGGGCATCGGGCGTTTCCCCGGGAGGCTGGAAGGGTGGCGGCCGGTTTTGTTACTAGGGTCTGGTTTTGCAGTGGTGCTGTAATATCAGCCCCCAGTTATAAAAGCAGCAGAGCTTCATACTTGCGCCCTCCTCTCCAGCCCTGGGGGCAAGTCTGACGCAATTGCCAGAGCTGCTTTGCGTTCCCAGGCCTGCCCTGGAGTTTAATGGGCACTGCCTCGTTTGCAGGCCGCGCCAAGGGCTGCAGGGCCGCTTCCCTGCTAGTTAAGAACACTCACCTTCAGGGGTCCACATGCCTCTGCCTTGTCACTAACATGTTTCTAATGCTGACGCCTTTTATGGTGCAGTGCCCATACATGCCAACAGATCCGACGCAGGAGGGAGACTCACGATTTTTAAAGCTAAAAATGTTTCTTTTTTTTCAGCTGTCTTCTGTCTGAAATTGCTCGTGCTTCAACATAAGCTAATGGGGAAAATACAGTCCCCCTTTTTTTTCGAAATCTCCCATTTTCCAACTTAAAAATGTTCCTGTCATGGTTGTAAAGAAACACTGGCCCCTCTCTGGCCCTTCTAAGCAGCTCATTGAGCCAAAACATATGAGTGACCCAGGACACTGTGGTCTCTGTGCAAACACCGAGATGATGAAACAATAATTCTCATTATCGCACCCAATATCACCTTAATGATAGCAACTGCGCGTGACATCGGGCATGTGATAAAACTCATAGCTCAGAAGAGCCTCAGAAGCCAGGTTCTGATTTTAGAAAAGTTTCCTCATTTCACTTCCAAAAATGTTTTTAAAAGCCCATCCCACTGCTATGCTGCTGAAACCCTCCATTGAGCCAACCTCACATTTCCAGGAGGAGTCGGCGCGTGTCCCTAATTTGCACTTTCGGTGGCTGGCACCGCTTGTGTTTATGATTACATTATTAACTGTCATTGTCCTTGGCTCGGGCCGCGCCGGTGGCACATGGTCCGTGACGAGGGGAAGCGTGTGTTCAGACTTCAAAATCTATCAGAAATCGGGCAGATGGGAGCCGAGCACCAGAGTTCAGATCTGCAGCCATTTATGCACGGATGTGTGGAGCTGGGCTGTGCTATTGGGATATATTCGTATTTTTTCAGTGTCTGTGAGCTGGAACTCTGCAGGGGCTCGATACTTCCTGAGATGTCATAGATTTCTGGTTATCAGTCACTATTAGGGGGGAACAAAGGAACACTTTTGTGAAGACGGGGTTGGGCGGAACTTGCAGAGTTGCATAGAAACTTCCAGAGATCCAGCAGAGTTCCACAAGCGGGCGGAGTTTGGCGTGTTGCGCTGCTCGCGCCGATTTTTAGCACCAGGAGCTTTTTCTGCGCTGTAAAATCAATGCAAACGGCAACTCACATTGTGTCAGACGTCGCTGCTTATTTCTGCCACTTGAGTAGACTTTCTGATCGAGCAGCCGGTTTCTCACCGTGAACGGTCGCGACTTGCTGTGACCGCCCGCATTGAGAAATCTCACCAGGAGGTGTTTCTAGCACTCAAAAAATGCACTACAGGATGCAAATTCTCACTCACGCTCGTCAATTTAACGTTGGTGAAAAAACTCCACAACGTAGTGGTTGGCAGAGTTTTTCTGGAACTCTGCATTCTAAGCAGAACACGGAATAGGCAAAACTCCTCAAACTCCGCCAGCAGAGCGGAGTTTATCACCCACCCTTAGATATGATTCACTGCCTTTAACCTTGAAACATTTACTATTCATTCACCTTCTTGACTCCATGGTTATTTCGGGGTGCTACAGTACCCCCACAGCCCTACTTCCAGCCCTTATGGGAGTTGGGGCATGAAGCCAAGGGATCATGGCATGAAAAAGTCACAGACAAAAGGAGAATTGTCTTGGTGAGAGTGTGGGGGACCCAGTGTGGGGTGGAGTCAGGGGCATAGTTTCCATTGGTGCAGCAGGTACAGTGGTAGCAGTGCCCAGAGGCCTGATGGGCCCACTGAACCATTATTATTAGTATATTTATAATTTAAACAGCAGCCATGGTGCCCCTTTCCTTCCGTACACATGGGCTGATGGATTAGACTCTGGGTGGAGAAGTGCCAATGTAGGGGCTCTGGTTGGAGACTGCAACGCTTGGCAGCTGCCTGCCGGATGCTTGTGGTGTGAACAGTTACCTGCTGTTGCAAATAGCAGCT
Organism: Lissotriton vulgaris; assembly: GCF_964263255.1. Classification (NCBI taxonomy): domain Eukaryota; kingdom Metazoa; phylum Chordata; class Amphibia; order Caudata; family Salamandridae; genus Lissotriton; species Lissotriton vulgaris. The sequence continues at coordinate 352,057,742 of NC_141687.1, forward strand.
AAAGAGGCCCTTCTTAGTACCTTTCCCACCCCATGAAGTTTAAGAAATAGCTGCGAGTCACCTGACTTCGCCACCCAGGTCACTATGTGCAGTGAATGATGCCTTTATTTGGCTTTCCCTGATCACCGCCCAAAGAGACCATTTTCAAACAAAAAAATGCCACTTACAAGAATTCTAGAAGAAGTTGCCATAAAAGTACAATTAATAAAAATGCATACAAGCTCATTGCATATTTGCAAATATTGTAAATAGTATTTTATTTGTAGCATTCAGCTACCATTCACATATTATTCTCAAGTGTTTTGTATTTTCTCCTTTTTGTAGCAAATTATTCTTTGAATTATTTTACTATTCACCACCCAGCTCATTGTCTCTGTGGTTAATATTCAATAATACAACCACATGGATGATTTCAGGCAGGCAGTTTCCTTTCCTTCCAACAGGATGTCTATTCTCTTACAAATGTTGAAATATCCTTGGTTGTTATAATGTTGGTATCAGTGCATTTTTGTGGTTTTTCCAGAACCCGACACACACAGCACCTTGCGCACACTGGATAGGGCAGCTAGTTAGAGAGACCAGTGCATTTCTTTAGCAGTATAGGCTTTATTTTGCAGCTCTTAGATCTACCTTACAGTAAAAAGATCCTTGTGCTTACACAGTTCAGTTGTTTCTTGGTTCTCTCTTTTTAGGTCTCGCCTAGGTATCGCTTACCTTGTCTATTTGAGACATGGTGTATTCAGGATATGGGCATGAAACTCCACCCACTTACTGTCCATCCTTTTAACTGGCTCCTGTCACTGTCCTTTGTAAATGGAGGCCTTTCATTGGTCAATAGGCTTAGTAGTCTCTTTAGCACCACCTTCTCTCTTCCTGTAACCTCCCAAGAGGACAACCCTTGTTACATGTGTTGTTACTCTATTTTTTTATTACCTCGGAGCACTATTTTCTAAAATGGTTCCATGCTTTTCCACAACACTTTTATGCACCAGTTCTCTAGTTCCAAAGTGGCAGCTCACCGTGCTTGATCTTTAATAATGGCAGCCACGCATCTTTTCTTTTGTTACGCGCAGCTCGCCTAGCTCGACGGTTTTTTGTTTTTTTTAATTGAAAGCGTGCTGTTTATCAATGGTCGTCTTTTCTTTTGTTGCATGCGGCTCACCTACGCTCGTGCCTTTATTTTTTTTCGTTGGGTATAACCCCAGCTCATTACATTCCAATGTGGCTCTGGACACAACCGCCGCTAGATATTTAAAGCTTGCTGTTTATCAATGGCAGCTGCATGTCTTTTTTTTATGCACGCTGCTCACCTAAACTTGTGCTTTTATTTTTCTTCTTTGTGTTGGGTATAACCACTGCTCATTATTATTTTTTGTGTTGGGTATTACCCCTGCTCATTACATTCCGGTGTGGCTCTGGATACAACTGCTGCTATGGCCTGGGGTGCCCATCCAGACAAACTGCACCACTCTAATGCCACAGCATGCACATTCAACTCAGACTGGCCTCCTGCACAGAACACAGCACTGCTTATCCTCTTCTCCCGGGATCCCTGCCTGCTCTGCCACAGCTGCTCATCATCCTTCCAAACTCCTCTTTCTCCATCACAGCGCCCTGCCACTGGCCGCCACAACCATCCGACTGGCATGCTCGACGGCCACAACCCGAACTGCACCCTACCCGCAAAGTAAATGGCCATCATGAACTACTCTTTTTCATGTTCAAAAATTAAGAGTATAGTCCAAGACTATACTTTTCTATGTTTGCGTTATGTTGTTCTTTTATTTATTTTGCTTGCTTATAATATTAGGCATCACAGAGGTAAGTATTGAATACAAATCCACAAATGTTACTTTCAGGCGGTGGTAATACTTATGGGTTGCCATAGTATATTCCATTTTACAAAGAAAGCATGCACAACTATGACACATAGGCTGCTTTAAGATAGTCACCTCATTGTCGTGTCCTTGTGTTCTATGCGCAGAACCAAGGTTGACCACATGGGTGCTGGTGACGAGCTCAGCTCATCATGAGGCGCAGCGGAGCTGCACTCATGACGAGCCGAGCTCATCACGGCCGTTGGAACGTTCGCACGCGGGGCTAATTTCCCCGCTGTGCTGAACGTTCTAAAAACGGGTGTGGCCATAACGAGCTCAGCTCGTCATGAGTGCAGCTTCGCTGCGCCTCATGACTAGTTGAGCTCGTCACCAGCACGGCGCCGTCGCACGTGGCCTCCATCCCCTCGCACGTGGCCTCCATCCCCTCGCACAGCGGGGGGAAAACACCCTGCAGCGAAGGGGTTAACAAAGGGTGCACATGAGAGAGATGAGGAACGAGGATTGCTTGCTGCTGTTTGTGGTGCTGTTGAAGACATCTCACTCAACGATAAGAGGCTCACGGCATTGCAGAAATTGCACAGGACCTGAACAAGGGCGAGCTTGGTACAAATAAAGCTTAACTTTTAACAGAAGTAAAACAAACTTTTGTAATGGAACCGGTCTCGCATTACTGAAAGCTTGAGCTATTGGCGTAGCTATTAAAATTAAATTCAACAGGACTCACATTAGTGAAAGTTTGAGCTGTTGGCCTTGCTAATAATAATGCAATGCCAATAGCTCAAACTTTCAGTAATGCTAGATCTATTGCATTGCAAATGCTTGTTTTGTCATCTACTTATGTTTTGCAGGGCTCAGCTATCCTGGATAGTCCCATGTAGTAGCTCCTTGATGTCTACCGCGGTCAAAGCCCGGTGTAGCGCAAAGCTTTTAAGAATGCACCTTTTCTGGTTTAAACAAAAGTTTAAGCACAAATTGAAATTAGGAGTAGCCATAGCCATGAAAAACGTGTGTGTTTATTCAGCATGTTTTAAAAGGAATGCACACTATTAAATATGCTCTGCCTGGCCCATTTGTTTATAGCAGATGGATGTCAGTTCGTGACCTCTGTGAGAGCTGTCTCTCATATAGTAAGAGGTGTCATCTCATTCTGAATATATTAAAATCTCGCCAAAACGTGCTGTCTTTTATAGCGTACGCGATGTGCTCTCGTGTTAGATGTGTGCATTGTGAGAGGTGTTTGTCAGGCACATTCTGCTGGACACATATGTCTCTTTTTGGTGTAAATGATGCCATCTATTCCTGGCTGTACCTCAATGTTCACTGTGTCTGATGTCTTTTATAGTGTAAGAGATGCATCTCTTCTTGAGTGTGCATTAAAGTCCACTGTAAGTGAGATCCATTATGTTGTAAAAGATGCAAGTTATTCCTAGTTGGTTAATTCAAGTTCGCAGCAGAAGATGTATTCTTTGAGGAGCTGATTATGAGTGCCTCGGATGACTCTGACCCCTGGGCAAACTCCTGTTTGCTCTGGGGGCAGCATTATGAGCCCTGCATACCTGGCCGCATCCAGGGGCTTATTTACAAGGCCCTTGCCTCACTTTTGCGTCATTTTTAACATGGGAAAAGTGATGCAAATGTGGCGCAAGGGGCTTGTAAATCTGCCCTCCAGTATTTACTAAGAGCTAGAAAGGCTGCTGCATCCATGATACATTTCCAGGGGTCAAATCTGCCAGAATTAAACAGGGGCAAAAAGGCCCCTTAATCACGAGGATATGCATATTTTGCTGCATTAACCACCAAAATACGCGTTATTCACCATTAAAAGGAAAAAAAAACTTGGAATAGGTGGTATTTGTCAAACGCAATACATTCTGAGCCATGGAGCTATAAGGGCCATAACTACTGACTGCCCCCACAAGGGGGGGCACTCGGAATCAAGACCGCAGTTTCATACAGAGTCAATTGTAAACATCAGGGTACAGCAGAATCAAAAGCTATTCATATGTTGGCCGTGGAAGTGATTTATGCTCGTTTATCATTATTATAGAAAAATAGTAAATGATCAAAACAAGCATTGGCAAAGCTAATAGGTCCAGCTTTAATGCAGTATTGCGTGCAGCGTTAGCACATTAGAGTGAGACACATAGGAGGAAAAGTCATCAGGAGCGGATAGGAGGGTTATACAGTAAAGTAGCCCCTCATGCAGTTCAATGCAAACACTCGATTGTGGACAGAAGGACGCCATCAAACTGCAAATAGATGCATACTCGTCAAAGACAGCCAATGGCTGAAAGGGGCAGACCCAAAGTCCACTCTATGTAGAATGTTAGCAATAGTCTGTTTCACAGCTGTTCTATCAAAATCCATACCTAACAAGGCTGTTACATACAAGAAAACATGAGGACCCTAGTATAGAAAGAACAAGAATATTTAAACTATTAAGTGAATATGAATATGTAGATACATGTGTTTTTACAATAGAAAGTCAAATGTAAACAAGTTATACGTACAAAGAAACCATGGAGGCAGCACCTAACTTGTAATAGAAAGAGCGCTGCTGCCAAAAGTCCTGCTCGGAAGCCTGCCAGCGGCATTATTTAATGCCGGCACACCGAATACCAAGGAAGCGTAGCCTTGAATCTGCCTCTTTTATCCACTATCAGACATTGTCTGCCCCTTTATCTCACTCTTGCAGGTTCCTGCACTCTCCCTTGGTAAAGCTTTTCCACCTTTCTCTCTCTCGTCTTTCCCCTTTCTGTGTTTTTCCCTCTCTTGCTCTCGATAAGTATCTGATTAGTAAATAAAAGTGCTGGTCCCAAAAAATAAGGGCAGGTGGCGACAACCGGCTCAAATTAAGCACTGCATGGAGGTTGTAATGGGAAAGAGGGGAGTGTGATAGAGGAGGAGAAACAGGAAAGAAGGGAGATTACAGACAAATGAAAGTGGTTCCTAGGGAACTAGCTCTCTAGCAGGACCATTCCTAACAGGGCCAGGGAGAGCACCAGATTCTAATTGAAAAGAGGAGTGAAGAGTAATCTCTTGTTTTTGTATCACAGATTCCACGAACGTCCAGAGAGATAGCTACTGAGTGATTTCATGGTGGAGTTAGATTAAGGGGAGTCCAACGTAAGATAGATATGGGTTCTATCATCCGCCTCTTGCGGTTATGATGACTCATGCGCATAATATGTGTTACATTGCAAGCTGCTCTGGTTTGGTGTGTGGCAGCAGACGCAAAAGATAGCCCTGGCTCATATTAATTGCTATTCGTGTTTTCTTTCCTTTCCGCCGCCTTGCAGCAATCTGCGCGTGGCAGTGGGTCAGCCCAGTTTGCCCATTGGCTCCCTTCACTTTGAGTGACTGCACAAAGCATGTGCACATTGTCCCGTCTCCAAAATGAGCTCCTTTCTGTTCAGTGACAAAGCTTGCTCAGAATGTGGTTTATTTTGTTTATTTGTATATTAACTTTCAATAGGGGTTATTCATTTTGCCTGGGCTATGGGTGCCCAGTTAGAAAATGATTTATCTTCCACCTCCCTTCAAAAAAGTATTGTGATACTAGCATTGCAGTTACCGGCAGCGTGAGAGCTTGGCTTTGTGGTGATTTATTCTTCTCTCTTTCACAGATAATAATAATAATAAAATGCAGGGGACATCTGAAAGGTTTGTTATTTTTTTAAAAACATCATTAGTAAAGCGGCCACATCAAGGAATGTTTTTTAATTGTTACATTTTAATGCAAGCCTATGGCAGCCTCATTTAAGTTTCTGCACGTGTGTTTTTACATTTTATTTTGTTGAATGTGCTCTTTCATGAAAGAAAATCCATTGCACCAGAGAAGGCCATACGTATTAGTTTCACCAGTCCTAGTTTTGATCCTGTCATGGCCCAGGGGACCAAAAAAACACAACACTCACACTAGCCCTTTCAAGCAGGGCCATCTGGCAGTGTCAGATTGCCCCCAAATTCCAGCCCAAAACAGCCCTCTCCACACACATACACCCTACTCTGGCCAGTTTTGACATCTTGTACACATTCTTCTTAGCCTATTGGATGGCTACTCCATAAACTCTGAATGTAGTGCCAGTCTCCACGCTTAATGTAAACAGCCATTCAATACACAACAATTTGATCTGATTCCGTCACGCGACACAGCGTAAATGCCTCCAGGGTAGCCATGGCAACGGTTTTCATTTAAACAGTGTCAGAGCTGAGCACGCCTGCTACTGACTCAGCGTATGCAGACGTTGCCTTGTTGCTGATGGTGGTCGGATAGTGCTCAGCCACTGGGAAGTTCGTGCATTTTGACAAATTACTTAAGGCAAAGACCAACTGGCCAATAGCTAACTCCTGACATGCAAATGCCTTCTACCTAGTACTCTCTGGGGCATATTATCAAGACAGGCGATAAAATTATCGCCGCATTAGCGGCGGAAAACTGCTGCTAAAGCGGCGATAATGGGCTTGATAATATGCTCTATGGAATTCCAATTGAAGACAATGTTAAATGTGAAGGACATCTAACATGAGCTTCAATTGGAATTCACAAGAGCATATTATCAAGCCAATTATCGCCGCTTTAGCGGCAGTTTTCTGCTACTAAAGCAGCGATAATTTTGTCGCCTGTCTTGATAATATGCCCCCGGTCTTTTCAGAAGCAATGGCCTAATGAACAAGGATTGGCTTTGCCAACGGTTTTTAGCAATGCTGTACATCATGGCTAAAGGGGAAACCTCCAAAAAAGGTGCTATTATGCAGCCGAAATGGCAGCCATGTCATTTTGTAGACATCGCACAATGCATGTTCGTGCCTACAAAAAGTGTGTGTTTTTTTATTTATTGATCCAAATTTGATTGATAAATATAAAAAAACGCATTTCCAAAGTGTTTATTTTTTTCAAAAGTGGGTGGAGGAAGCATCCAGGGCTGTCCTGGCTGTACTTGGCATCGGGCATTTCCCCGGGAGGCTGGAAGGATGGGGTCGGTTTTGCAGAGATGGAGGCCAGTTTTGTTACTGAGGGCCAATTTTGCAGTGGTGGGGGCCAGTTTTTTTTTTTTTACTGGTGGCTGGTTTTGCAGCGATGCTGCAATATTGGCCCCCAGTAACAAAGGCAGTAAGCAAGGTTTCCAGCCTACGGGGGCCAAGCCGTGCTTCCCCAGGGGCTGGTCCGAGAAAATTGCCAGCACTGCTTTTGGTTCTCAGTCTGGCCCTGGAAGCATCAAGGAGAGCAGTGGTGGAAGTAGCACGAAGGACTCTCATGGGGGAAGGATCACGGATAACGGGGTCAGATGCAACACAAGGAGGGCGGGGGAATAACACAACAGGAGCGAGAGAGAGCTACATGGATAAAAGGAAGCAGAAGCACATAGGCGAGAAGGAATACAACATGGTGAAGGACAACCCGAGAAGTGTGGAAGAAAAGCCTATGCACCAGAGGGAGAGAGTTGAAAAACCCATGAACTCTCATGGAGTGCTTAATCAAAAAGAAAAAAGAGTGTCTGAGAAGTAAGCAGTGGAAAGGCACAAGTATTGAGGCCATGCTCCAGGGGAGGGACAAGCAGAAGAAGTGGAAGGTAAAGCCGACTCAACCAATCTTCGAAGCAGGATTGACTGTGTTTATAGGTTGCTTCATTAAAAGCATGCATAGCAATGAGAAAAACTACATTTTCTTATTCCCTCTGGTAGTTGTGGGTGGTTGTGGTTGGGGTCGGGTGGTGGTGGTGGTGGTACAGTTGTGGTTAGGGTAAGTGTGGAGAAGATAACACGCCACACAACATCAGAGGCCTCTTGGGAGCACAGGTTTATTCAATCTCAGCACAAACAACACCAGAAGATAACTACCATTGAACTCACTCATACACAAATAAAGCCTCACTCCATTCAGGAACAACTTATTTGGGGTTTACACCGCAATCTTCTTTGAGTAGAAGAGTGTTAATTCTGGCACATCCGATTTCGGGCGAGAATACTTTGCAGCAAACACAGTTGACTCGTCTTGAGCGTGTGCGTGTGTCCATCAGTAGTGGAGCTCATGCCAAATTGTGTAGCAGATAAAACAGCACACAACATCAGAGGCGCCTTGGGAGCACAGATTTATTCAGTCTTAGCATAAACAGCAGCAGGAGATAACTGCTTCTGCACTCAAAAGCATACATTCCACCGCAGAACTTAGAACATTCCAAGAGCTGATATCATACAGAACACTGTATGAGGTACACATCACCACAGTAAGGTGATGGTGGTTACTAGGGAAAGGGGGTGGTTAGGGTGGTGTTAGTTGGTGTTTAGGGTGGCATTGATGATTAGTGTGGTGGTTAGGATGATGGTGGTAAGGTGGCTGCGGTGATTAGGGTGGTGAGGGCTTTAGGGTATTAGGGTAGTGGTTTGAGTGTTGGTGATGGTTAGGATGTGGGGGTGGTGAAGGTGTTGGTGGTAATTAGGGTGGTCGAGGTTAGCATTGCGGTGGTTAGGGAGGTAATAGGTGCAAGTGATTACTGTGGTGGCTAGGATAAGGGGTCGATAGGGTAGGGTGGTTGTGGTGGATAGGGTAGGGTTGCAGTGCTTTGAAGTTGGGTGGTGGTGGGGAGGTGGTAAGGGTTGTGGTGCTTTGAGCTGGGTGGTGGTGGGGAGGTGGTAAGGGGTTGTGGTGGTCAGTTGGTGATAGAAGGTTGGTGCTGGCATAGTGTTGGTAGGGTTGTGGTAGGTGGTGGTGGTGAGAGATGTGGATAGAGTTGGTGATGGTTCAGGTAAAGTGGTGATGTTTATGGTGGTGGTAGTTAGGGTAGAATGGTGGTGACTAGGGTAGAATGGTGCTGGGTAAGGTGCTGGAGGTTGTGTTAGGGTGGTAGCGGTTAGGGTGGTGATGATGGTTACTAGGTGGTGGTGTTGTGTGGTTGTGTGGATAGTGGTAGACCTGTTGGGATGGTAGTGGTTAGGGTAGTGGTAGTTAGGGAGCAGGTAGTCAGATAGTGGTGGTTGGGTGAGGGTGGTGAAGATGGTTGTAATTAGGGTGCTTTTTAAGGTAGGGGGTGGTTAGTGTAGGGTGGTTGTGGTAGTTAAGTGTAGGATTATGATTCTTGGAGTACGGTAGTAGCTATGGTAGGGTGGTGCTGATGGTTAGGGTGGTACAGGGAGCTAGAGTAAACAGTGAGTGAAGTGTCAACATCTAGAGAAGGCTGCCTCTGACTCAGACAGTAGCACTTGTAGAGCTTCCAACCCTTGGAGACTATAAGCACATATGTGTCTTGTTTATTTAATAGTTTTACTTCCTGCCTGGCTGAGTTGTCAGAGGAGGTGGTAGTGGTTAGGGTAGAGAGGTAATTGTTAGTAAGGTGGTGGTGATTATGGTAGGGTGGTTCTGGTTAGGGTCAGGTGGTGGTAGGGGTTACGGTGGGGTGGTAGTGTTGGTTTTGGTGGTGGTTAGGGTGATTATGGTTAGGGTGGGGGTCAGGGTGGTTGTGATTTGGTTGGTGGTACTTAGAGTGCTGGTAGTTGCGTAGTGGTAGTGGTAGGGTGAGGGTAGTGAAGGTGGTGATGATTAGGGTGAGGTTGTAGTACTTAAGTTAGAGTGGTGGTTAGGGTAGGGAGGTGGTGGTGGTGGTTAGTGTGGTGGTGTTAGGGGTTTTCTATAGCACCTGGAAACTGAAAAGACACAGTATGAAGTGCTACAGGGAGCCATAGTAAGCAGTGAGTGAAGAGTCAGCTTCCTCATCTAGGGATGACTGCCTCTGCCTCAGACAGTTATGACTGCAGGGCTCCATCCCTTGGAAACTCTAAGAACGTATGCGCTGTGTTTATTTAATAGTTGTACCACCTGTCTGGCTGGGTTATCTGATTTGCTGATGGTAATTAGGACTGGGTGGGGGTGATGGTTAGGGTGGAGTGGGGTGATGGTGTTGCTGATGGTTAAGGTGATCATGGCTAGGATGTTGATTAGGGTGGTTGCGTGAGGGTCATGCAGTATTGGTAGTTACGGTAGGGTGGTGGTGATGAAGGTGGTGCAGTTAGGATTTTGGTGGTTAGGGTGGTGGTTAATGGGGTTAGGGTGGTGATTAGGGGTGGTGGTTAGGGTGAGGATGGTGATTGTGGTTAGGGTGGTGGCTATTAGGGTGGTTATGTTGATTAGGGTAGAGTAGTGGTGCTTGGGGTGGTGGTCGATAGGGTGATGGACCTGGGGGTGGTATGGTGAAGGTGGTGATGGTGTGGTGGTTACGGTAACGGTGGTGGTTACACTAGGTTGTTATCTAGAGTAGAGAAATGGTGGTTAGGGTGGTGGTTAAGGTAGGGTGGCTGTGTTTAGTATACAGTGGTAGTGGTTAAGGTGATGGTTACGTTGGTGGTGGTTAGGGTGATGGTTTTAGGGGCAGGGAGGTGGTAGTTGGAGGTCAGGGTGGTGGTGGTAGAGTGGTGGTGTTGGAATTGGTGCTGGTGGTTATGGTGGTGGTTAGGGTAGGATGGTGGTGGTAGGGAGGTGGAAGGGGTGGTGGTGGTTGTGGTGGTAATAGAAAGGTGGTAGGGGTATGGCTGGTTGGGTGCTGATGGCTAGGGCGGTGTTAGGGTAGTTGTGGGTTGTGTGTTGGTGGTAGTTAGGGTGGAGTGATGTTTATTGTCATGGTTGGTACGTTAGGGAGATGGTGGTGGTTAGGGTGGTTGGGATTTTGGTAGTGCGGTGTTAGTGGTTATGGTGATGGTTAGGGGGTGGCTGGTAGTAGGCTGGGTCGGATGGTTGTAGTTAGGGTGGCGGCAGTCAGGATGCTGCAGGTAGGGTAGCTGTGGTGGTGATTAGGGTAGTTGTTAGGGTAAGGAGCTAGATAGGGTATGATAGTTGTGGTGGTTATGGTAGGGTTGTGATGTTTTGGGTGGGGTGGTGGGTATTGTGGTCATAGTTAGGGTGGTCGTGTTATGGGTTTCCTATAACACTTAGAACTCAAAAAGGGCGGAATGATGTGCTACGGGGACCCAGAGTAAGCAGTTCGTAAAGTGTCAGCTTCCTTACCCAGAGATGGCTGCCCCAGACAGTGACACGTGCAGAGCTTACATCCTTTGAACACCTCAAGCATGCATGTGCTTGTTTATTTAATAGTCACACTATCCTTCTGGGTTGTCTGAGGAGCAGGGGCCTCTGGGATGTGGTGATCGTATCAACTTTATTCCAAAGAGATCAAGTTCCTTTCTGGGGCAGGGCTCTGAGGGCTGCTGTGCACGAACAGCTGGCCAGAAGCAACATGGTAGATTTAAAGACAATCCCTGAATGCATTACGTTGCACTTATGTTGTTTGCTGAAAGAAATCTGCTGTGTGATGGCAGGTGCCACAGCATGCAACTTGCTCAATAAGATCATTCTGTTTGCCTATGAAAAATATGCTTAGCCCAAAATACTCTTTGGGTAAGGTTATCCTGGCTTTACTTTTCGTTGCAATGAACATCTTGGAGACAGCTGAGAAGCACATGAGCAACAAGAGAGCTATAAAGGTGCGGGTGGGTGGAAGAGAAGCACATGGGCGAAACAGTACTGGTGAACCTGAGGTACACACATGCGCACAGAGCTTCAGGGGCAAGGAGCACAGCGAGGAGGGAATCATACCAGAGAGACAACAGCAAAACATGTGCACTCTCATGGAGTGATTAACAAAAAATACAAAATAAGTGTTCCTGCAAAGCGAGCACTCGTGTTAGAAAGAAGGAGCCAATCAGAGAGATTGTAAAAACGCAATTCTCCATGGGACAGTCAAAGCCATGTTCCAGTGGCAAAAATAAATAGTGCCAGCAAATAGAAAGCAGGCAAATGTGAGTGACAAAACATAAAGCCAATGGAAAGCAGTGGGCAGAAAGCACTCCTAGATCAGCTTGCAGCATGTCCCTAATATGTCTTTGCAATCAGATAGCTGCTCTGTCTGGTAGGCTTTGACCTAAAAATGCTATGGTTTCTGGATAGCTCAGACTGCCCTTAATTTTTAATTGAACCCATGAATACCCCTTGTGGCGTTCATCCATGGAAAATCTTTGAGAGGCATATGAATGTAGAGCTAGGGCGTACATATGTGGAATTTATAGACAGAATGGAGCATCTGAATAGGTATACAAGGGCTTCAGATGATGTGTGGCGTTTTTGTGGTGCACAAGGTTAAGGTGGCATCAGCTGTTTCAATTGGTGCTGCTGTGAAAAATATGTTTTTTATTCTCTGAAATGCTTTTGTAGCAGATATTTGCTGTGAAAGCCTATTGTGTACATTATTATGGTACGTGACAGGGATAGGCATCAATTTCAAATTGATTGAAAGAGTCTTCTGTTTGTTGTACCATCTCACAACCATTTAATAGCATAGGAACCTTACTGTTTTCGAGAAAATTAAAATAACCCCTGACTAAAAGTTTTTAAGGGATCACATTGAAGTATTTCACCTTCATTAAAAGCAAATAAATGCATATAAAGGAAATTGCCAACATCATAAACACCAAGGGCCTCATTTACAATATTTTGACGCACTGCAGCACACCAAGCATTCCTGCTGCGCGGCCGTCCATCAAAAGAAAATGGAAGGAAGGTTCTGTATCTACCTGTCCTTTTCCCCTGCACTGGCACCCAATGGGATCCCATGCCCCAATGCAGGCACCCTTTCACCATGATGCTAGGTTGTCTACGTTGTTGGGGTGATTGTTTTTGTGCAGGAATGGACATCTTCCTGCACAAAAACAATCATAAGATGTGTTTCCTCTTTTGATGTGTGCTGCAGAATGCAGCTCACATAGAAAAAGAAACAACGAGGAGATATAAAGGTATTTCTCCTCGTTGCACCTCCCTTTTTTCTTCCCTGGGGAGGCGGAGGAATCAGATACATTCCTAGGTTTACGAAACCTTGTACATCTGTGAATGCTTCAGATTCCATGGCTGTTGCGTGGCAACACGCACAGCAGCACACATGGAACAGCCCTTTTACATAGAGTAATGCGTGAAAGGGGGCCATAGTTACAAGGCCACGAAAAGCCTCGCTGGGTGGCTTTACGTGGCCATCTACATATGAAGCACCACACTGCGCCGCCGGTGCGTCATAAAAAAAGTGACTCAACAGTGGTGCAATGGGCTTATAAATAAACCACCAAATGTATATGTTGACTGTACACTGGTGGCATCTGGCTAGATATTGAGAATATGATAGTAAAGTAATGGAAAATGTGTATGAAGGGTAATTCCACACAAGCAGTACCCAAGAAATTATTAACCTAGAAATGTCCTTTCTTTGGAACAGCCAAATAAACCAAGCAAGAATTCACTGTTGAAATGCATGCTGCTGAACTCCACTTAACACTGTAAACAGAACTACACCCATCACCATTGGGCATTGGGAATGCGAACCTGCACAAAGCCGGCCTGCTCAAAATGGAAGCTCTCCCATCATTTATTAATCACAACAAAAAGGATTGTGCAAACCGAGCACTTTCATGCCTGTAGGTGGGATTGTGAAGAACCAAAAACAAATGCGATATGCAGAGACAAAAATGGAAATAGACGCGCTCCAAACAAATCCAACAGCCCTTCTGCAGTATCTCCAGACCCATATGGGAGCAAAACCGAGTATCCTACATATTTTATGAAGCCATCAATAACTTCTTGCTTATCTAAAGAATGTTGCTCAAAAGCATTCGAAAAAGAAGCTGAAATACCCCCAATGTTTACAAAAAGTTCTCAAATGTTTCCATGTCGGTCTTTGAGTCGCTCATCCAGTCCTGTATTTCTCTTTGCATTCTGGGAGCTGTAGTCATCCATTTATCATAGAGAAAATACTACAAGTAACGGTCTGCAATGTGGAAGTCGGGGCCTGATGAGCTACTAACGCATGAAACCGGGTAACTTGAGCCGTGTCTGGCATCACCACGTGACCACCTGCTGCACATCAGCGCGTGCCTACTCTTACATAGCATTCTGCGCACCCTATTGCACAGCATGTGTGCGTTTAAAAAAACATGAATATTTTAAATGTATCCGTTTATAAACATAGGCTTTCTAAGAGAAATGCTGCACGTGGTAGCAAGACAGCGCATTAGATCACGGACACAACATGGCTTAGTGACACCTTTTCATTATTGGCAACGAATGGCAAAACGATAGCAGTACCTGGCATATAATTTTCAAAACACATATAATAATGACACTTCTTAAACATTAGACATATTTACAGTTTAAAGCACAGGGATGGAGGCGACGTGATTTTTCCAGAATAACATGTGTGAGAATGACACTAAGCCAAGATTAGACGCTAGGATTAAAACCCAGATCCTCAGGTAAGAAATTTAGTGACAAGATAAAATGTATTTATTTATTTTGAGTTTTACATGGCGCTAGCTACATCCAAAGGAATCAGAGCGCTTTACATGTTTAATGAATACATTATCTATACTACTATACTAAAGGAAGACCTTTCAGCCTTTGAGGCGGGTAAACTTGGGAACCACAGCACCAATCCACACACCCGATACACCGTTGGAATCGTCAGGGTGTGTAGATGGTTATAGGCTATATACATTTTTTAAAAAACGTTATTTAAAAAATTTACAGTAAAAAAAAAGTAGTCCCTCCGAAGTAGCGCCGGCCGCGACGTGCGTGCTCACGTCAGGAGCGCAGGAGCGGCGTCCAGGAGCGCGATGAGGAGCGGCGGACATGGCTTGGGGGAGGAGCGGTGACGTGAGGTGCAGCGGACAGGCCAGCGACGGTGCGAGCAGCGGACAGGCTGGGGGAGCGGCGGCTGAGGTAAGGGAGCGGCAGACATGGCGCGGGGGAGGAGCAGTGACGTGAGGAGCAGCGGAAACAGGCCAGCGGCGGTGCGAGCAGCGGACAGGTGGGAGGAGCGGCGGCTGAGGTAAGGGGACCCATGTCGGGGCAGGCGGGGGTCGGTGCAGGCGGGGGACGGGCCGGGAGGGGGCCCGAGCTGCTGGACAATGTCGGGGCGGGCGGGGGTCGGGGAAGCCTGTTGCTCCCGGACAAGGTCGGGACGGGCTGCTAGTCTTGATATAAACGTGGGTATTCAGAGGGGTCGAAATAGCCATACAAAAATGCAGAACCCATACATCAAAATCTCTCCCTTACATCCTTCCCCTAACTGCACATCACTCTGTGTCAGTGCTTAATTTGTAAAAAAAAAACTGCCAGAGCTCTAATCAGGAGGCCTCTGCAGCCTGCACCATCCATTGCCACTGCCAATGTTGCCAATGACAGTACCTACACAACTACTAACCAGCACACTGCTACAAGTGTGACAGTTCAGCCTATTCCTGGCCCTAAAGCTATAAAAATTGCTTAGGCGGCAGGTATTAGTTGTTTTTAATGCATACTGAATTAATAAACTATTGCTGTTCTGCTCATCTCTTAAATATACAAAGAGCGCCACCGTGTGGCAGCTGTCATAAGTGCTGATGTCGACAATTAAGTGCTAGTGCAGAGTACCAAAAACCACTAGCTCAAATTAAGCACTGCTCTGTGTTCACATGTCCATGCTGTGTGCCCCTATTGCATATCACCAATATATACAGCCCTTTGCCTCTATACCTCACATACAAAATCGCTCCTCTGATGGACTACATCCACTGCACTCACTGATGCATATACACCCTTGTGTGCTGTGTTCTCAAGACATACATCACCTTCTTCTCCATTGATACACATCCCTATGTCCTCAACTTCATATCAACACCTCCTGCTGTATGTATCCATAGGGGCCCTGCTGTACATCAGATAACCCCATCTAGTGCTCACAGCTCTGTGCCTCTGAACTGCCCATCACCTAGCGCTCCCCTGATGCACAGCATCCCAGTCCTTATGCACATCCTCCAGTGTTGAGGTGTCCTTGGATGAGGAAGATGCTGCTCAGAAGGAGAGGGGCACGAAGGAGCCAAGGCGGGCAAGCCCAGGAGGGACCTGCACCGCTCTGCCAGGGTGAGGCCCAGGGATCCTAAACTGACCTACTAGTGTGAGTGTGACTATGTACTCCCTTGGACCGTAGGTAAGGAAGAACTTGTGTCTAGCTGAATCTTGTTGTCAAACTAAGAGCCAAGAAGTCACACAGTGCTAAAGACCAGACCACACTCCATAGTTCCCACAATGAAGCATCAAAGGGCGGTGTCTCGAAGGGCCAGCGGCGGCGGAGAGATGGCCCTTGCACACTGGTTATCCGACAGAAGGCTCAGTGTAGAGATGAGTCCGATGACTAAAAGACACCCCTGTGTGCTGGGGTCACGAGGAGGCTGCGTGAGATGTCACAGACGCTGCTTCACAGCGACGGCACGCTGACATACTACAGAAGATGGCATCTCAGACTGCTGAGACAGCGGACCGACAGTGCCAGGAGTGGGACGCAGCCCTACACGCTTTCTTTCTGCGCAGGGTAGACGTAGATGGGAAATTGTTTTTGCAACATACTTAGGGGATGAAGGAATAGTTAAAAAAAATTGGAACAGGTCAGACGTTAATGGAGCAAAGTTTGTGTACAGCGTCAGCGCCGATGGGACAATGTGTGTTTTGTTTGTGTGTGGTTTTTTTTAGCGCTGTCCTGCTGCTCACTCATGAATGAAGGTGTTTTTGCACCAGACCAAAGAGTTTTTTGCACGTTATGTGTTGACGGGCTAGTGTATTTTTTGCACAGGTTATGTGTTGATGGGACAGTAGTTTTTGCACATGTTATGTGTTGAAGGGACAGTGTTTTTAATTGCACAGGTTAGGTATTGATGGAATAGTGAGTTTTTCGCAGGTTATGTATTGATAAGACAGTGATATTTTGCACATGTTATGTGTTGATGGGATAATCTGTTCATTCACAGTCTTGGTGTTGTCAGAGCAATGGTGTTTTTTCACACAGTCACAATGTTTATGAGCAGAAGGGTGTTTTGGACAGAATAGGCGTTGGTGGACAATTGTTTTTTGCATTCTTGGTGTTCATGAGTGAAAGGGTACTATGCACAGGTTAGACGTTGATGGGCGAAGGGGTTTATTAGTACATGGTGGGTGTTGACGGCACAGCAGGTTTTTTTGCACAGTCTTTGGATGGATGGGACAACGGGGTATTTTGCACTTGTTGGTTGTTGATGGGAGACTGTATACCAGTGTTACACATTGCCCTTTCCTACCACTATAATTATTCCACCTTAGACAATTTTGAATTTGGAAGTTGAATTACTGCAGCATCCAAAGTACATTGACCACGCGCTCTGCAAGCGGAAGCAGCTTAAGGGCGGTGAGGTTGTTCATCATTCCACCTGCTTCCAGTAATGCACATGTAGGATGAAGCATTTTGTTAAGGTAGTGTATCATGTCCGCTGCTTCCAGTAATGTACAAGTGCGCCATGAAGGGCTTAGGCGCACAGCCAGCACCATTAGCCGCTGGTCTTGTCCCATTGCATAAAGGCTAGTCATAGTAGTCTGCAGTACTTCATTAATAAAGAAATAAGTGCGGGTGCCCAACGTTTTTGTCAGAATTTGCAGCCATCACGGGCAGGTGTTGGATTTGCCAAATACCAAGGCTGTGTAGTCTTGATTCCACCTCATTTTTTTTTTTTATTTATTTAAAAAGTTTTCTCTAGCACGAACAAGACCACCGGGGGTTTCAGAGCGTTTTACAGTATATAAGTCATGGAAAGATACAAGGGGTTAAAAACAGAGCACCCAAACAGAAAAATTGTTTTAACAGTCTCATAAAGAAAGGCGCCCTAGGGAGAAATGGAAGCAATGAGTCCGGGCAAAATGTTTCTTCATCCATAACATTTTTACTTCGTTTTACTTCCTCGAGAAAGGAAGTATCGGGATAAAGCCTAAGTTGCGAACATTACCATATATCATTTGCAAGCGTTATGAAGCGGAGGTAATAGAGGTCCGACAGATAGGCAAGACAGTCTTCATATACTTCATTTACCTCATGCCTCTCTCTTCAACCACGGTACGCTACCTTCCCCTTTATTTTACTCTTGATGGTTGTTTTTTCATCCCAGCGTTCTCCCTTTGCTGCTGTTCCTCCTCTTTTCCACCTTTGGTGTTTTACTCTCTTGCTCAAGGTTTGATCAAAAAATGTGTCAGTCCCCAAAAATAGCGGTGGTGGGTCACACCTGCACCCACTAGCTCACTTTAAGCACTGACAGTCAGTGGGGTTCCCTTTTTCACTTGCTGTATATGACAAATCTGAAGATGCCTTGCTGTTGCTTTCAGGAATGGCGCTAGGATGCTCAGCCCTCCTGGCAAAATAGTATTTTGCTGCTTCTGCTTAGTTTCTTATGCTTCTGTCTCCTCCAGTGCCCGCTTCAGGCCCAGTGGCTTCGGGATGCTTCCCATGCTGATGGGATGTTTTAGGCAGCGGTAAAGAAGACATTCCGCATAACTCTTTGCACACTGATGGTCCTGGGACAGTTCTATGCTAACCGTCTCTGAAAAGTATCAGTGGTATGAATTAATTGCCCCAGGGGCACCGAAGAGCCCACATTGTTTGTCCATGTCCCCTGACACAAATCATTCCTCTGAGGGTAACATCCAGGCAGCAAGGTGAGTGTAAGTCCCTGCAGGGCACTTCTCTGAGCCCAGGTTGATGCCCTGGCATACTCACCACCCTCAGCCTGGTGATAATCTACCCTGCAAATCTAAGACCACTATTCTGTGCCTTCGCAGCCAGGATGCTCCCGTACTCAGATAGCGCCTGCAGCACCTACACGTGTGAGTCCTGGAGTTGGCGCTGTGTGATATCATGACCAGCTCCCTGCAGGGCCCAGGAGCGTCCCTTATTTGGGCACAACTGTGCCAGGATATGGACAACTCCCTGCAGTGGGGTAACGGAAAATGATGGGGCCCCCTGCAGAATGTAATGAGGGGCCTGAAGACCCCCATATCTCACAGATATTCATTGTCCTCCACCTGAAAAGGGCCACGCCGAAGGGCCCCTGAAGGGGCGAAGGGAGGGGGAGTGCACCACAGGGGCTGCCTTGGCTTGTGTTACCCCTGGTTGCCTGCAGGGCACAGCAGTGTGCCCTCAGAGAGTAGAGCGGTGTGACAGGTCACAGCCATCTGTCGTCATTGAGTGGAGCTGAGTGGCACACTGACCGCTCCAGGCACCGGACACTTGCGTGCCAGGTGAGTGTGCAGCACAGGCAGGTCACAGCTATCCTTGTGTTACATCGCCGATCCCTAAAACGCCATCTTGGCAACAGCCTCCATGAGCATCTTCCCACCCCAGTCAGCATGCCATAACAATGCAGCTCCACGAGAGGGCCCCACTGATCCGAGGAATAAGAATGCCCCCTGCTGCCTACAACGGGTGGATACGCTGAACCCCACTGAGCAGCCCGTCTTCGTAGACTTTGCTAGTCACAGTCACAGGAGCGTGGCCCGCGATTTGCACTATGGAATGGTTTTGGATTTGGTTTAACCCCTCCCCCGCGGGGCTAATTCCCCTGCTGTGCTGAGGGGAGAGGGGCGCGCCCAGCATCGTACTGCTCATGACGAGCTCGGCTCGTCAAACAGCACGGTGGCGCTGTGCTCATAACGAGCTGAGCTCGTTCCAATGGAACGCGCAGCACAGCAGGGGAATTATTTCTGCGTGGCGCAACGGTCATGACGAGCTCTGCTCAAGACCACAGCGTGACCGTGCCTCATGACGAGCTGAACTCGTCATGAGCACGGAATGGGTTAAGTGTGTGTAACCCAAACATTTTTCAGTAACTAGAAACAGTGCACCCCAAAACATAGACGACGGCCTTACATGCACATGTGAGCCAATGGAGCTCTAGCCAATATCAAATGATTAAAATCCAGGCCTTGCCCCGAAGCAGTCTTCTCTTCATGTGCAGCTTCATAAGCCATCACCCAGGCCGGTTCTGAACTTTCCTATCTTACCATGCAGGACTTCCTATGAATTCACCCTCAGGCCTGCTTATGCATGCACCAGTACTTCCTGCACTGCCCAACCCCACCTCCCCCCATGTTGACACGATTAGGCATTCCATGCTCCAGGGAATGTACCATGCATCGAAGGTTCTACCAGTCACTTCATCTCTGCACCACGTATGCCATAGCACATAGGATGTTCTAAAACCAGTCATTCATTTTGACACCATGCGGCCTTGTCCTCGTGAGAGTAACGCTGTATTGCTTGAATGAGTTGCCTTCAATATCTTTCCAGAGCTTTACACGGATCTTGCTGAGCACCACATTATGCCCAAAATTAGTCATTTTGGTCTTTTTCAGAAGTATACAGTCCAGATCCATACATTTAAAATGTGTTTTTAGCCACAGTCAAAGCACTGATGAACTACACAATTTGACCATAAATACATTTTCTTATAGAAGCAAAATAATGCAAAAGATTCAACAGAGTAGAACCGTGACTTCACACCAAGGACCAACTCCACAGGTTGCAAAATCCTGCTTCCAAGAGGGAAACACTTGCCACAATTCCTCAACCTATGTGCATAAATACCAGATGTAGACTGAAGTTAGCATTGCCGTTTTAATCGGCGACATTCCTAATGTAAAGATAACCCTCTGTTTAAATCAAGTTTGGATTTTGCCACCCCATTATATATTTTCTTCTGTATCAAAATACACATTGGTAAGCTGACATTTTCAATCCACCATTTGTCCTGTTTTACAGACATATTTTTTATATGCTTATCTAAGGTATCAGATGTGACCTCAATAGATGAAAAGTGTACTTTAGAAATATCTCTTCCTTCCAAGTGAGTAAATGTTTATTTTGTCCTAGAAATTGACATCTAACACAAATATAAAGGGATCTTTTATCAACAGAAAGAAATATGTGAGCTGGTAGATAGGAAATTGATTCTCTTTTTTAATTTTCGTTCATTCCTCCTTGTTCAGGTGTGAATTTTTCAAAATTATTATATATTATTGCTGACTTAAATAAGAATTAGTATATTCTTCTGACTGGTAGTAGGTCTTACTTTCATTTTCCAAAAAGGTGGTTCTTCTTTCTCCTTATACTCATAGGGAGTGTTGAAATGTGATTTTTGACAACGTGATCCTATGTCATCGGTCAAGCACTGAATGTGTTTTTTCTCACTTTAATTAACTATAATTATTTTTTAAACAATCTCCTGCTGCATTCCATTTCTGGGGACTATTTTCCTAAACCTCAGAGGCAATGCAGGGTGCTTATTTTATCTCTGACGGTAACTTAATGCAGATACTGAACCTGGCTATTCATTTATTTTTCTTTTCTTTATTTTTTCTATTTTTTTATTGCAAGGAAATACAGCAAGGCGTTATACTTAACAACATAAACAGAAAAAAGCATGTAAACAAAAGAGCAGATTATTTTCAAGAAAAAAGCAAGTTATATGACAGAATTTTGGCAGAAAACAAATTAGAATAGCGACTATAAAATACATAGATTTAAATCAAATCCACTCGGCAATTGGTGCCCATATTTTTTCTCCCATAATTCTTTTTTTAACCCCCTTGAGCTTGTAGATAGCCGACTCCATATTAAACATAAATAATAATTTTTCCTTCCACATTAAAAAAGTAGGGGAATTCTGGCTAATCCATTCCTTGGTAATACAAGATCTAATTGCGGCCATACACAGAAAAAGAAAATAAGAGATTGGTCTAGGCCGAGTAGTAGTATGATCTATACCAAGCAATACTAATTCATTGGTTATCTTTATATTACATTTCAAAATAATGGACAAAAAAAATTCAATTTGTTGAAACAACGGCATTAGCTTAGGGCAAAAAATAAACATATGTAATTCATCAGCTGCATACAATCCACATCGGCTACAATTCGTGCCTGCCGTCGTGCTCCATTTAACTACTTTTTTAGGAGTATAATAAAGGTTGTGAATACACATGAAGTGTTGGGATTTCATCATCCAAGTTATGAGACATTCTGCAGCCATTCTAATTGACAATAAAACATCAACATTTACTATGCCTAGACTATTGGCCCATTTGGTCTGGCATTGGCCTAGATCATCACCAAATTCCTGCATTAAGCTTAGATATATAGGACCTATTCGAGGTTTTCTTTGTAAAAGCTCTAATAAAGAGTTTTTAGTCAAAGGAGTAACAGGGTGGCCCTGTAGGAAACTACGTAGTTGTAGATATTTAAAAAAATCATTTCTTCCCACGGAAAAGTTGGCCATTAGATCCTGAAACGAGATCATTTGCCCATTACAAAATAAATCCCCCAAGTGCTTAATTCCTTTCTGCTGCCACCTGTGCATAATTAAATCAAAAAAGACTTCTGGAAATAGCTCCGTTGATATAAGAGGAGTATAGAAATTTACTTTCGCTAGTTTAATATGTTTTCGAATTTTCTGCCAGACTCCAAAAGCAGATTTCAAAGTCTTATATTTAGTTTTTTTGTAGTAGCTGGGTTCTACTAATCTCAAAAAGCTACCCTTAACTTTCTCGCCCAGAAGCAATTGATAAATTGATGGGGTCTGGCATTCTGCAAGTGCAGTTCTTTCACCTAAAATGAGAGGACCAATATATTGTAAAACAGCAGAAAAGTAATAAAAAAGAAAATACGGAACATTCCAGCCGCCACATTCCTTGCTAAGAATCATTTTTTTAGCTGCTTTTCTATGGCGTTTATAGCCCCAAAGAAAGCGAAATGTGGTTCTTTCTAAGATTTTGAGAGAATGTAGTGAGAAATCCAGAGGAATTGTGCGAAACAAATATAAAACCTTCGGTAGGACCAGCATTTTTAAGATGTTGGAGCGGCCAAAGAGGGACAATCGCAGATGATCAAGACGCTGTAGTAGAATGTTAATTTGGGCAATAATAGGGTTTAAGTTACGTTCTGGAATTTTTTCTATAGGTAGCGAGATTTTAATACCTAGATAAGTAACTTCTGAAGAAGTGGGGATATTAGCAGGTGGGTTTTCTCCAGAACACAAAACTTGGGTCTTTTCTAGATTAAGTTTGTAGCCTGAAAAGTATCCGAACTGTTTGGCAATTAGATCAATAATAGGTAAAGCTGTTTGAACGTCTGTAGTAGAAATCACAATATCATCGGCGTAAGCAAGGACTCGATAGTTAGTATTGGCTAAATGTATGGGTTTAATATCCATTTCCGAAAAAAAACGATTGATTAAGGGATCAATATAAAAAGCAAAAACTAAAGGAGAACAGGGACATCCTTGATGGGTACCTCTAGAAATTAATAAAGGTGAAGACAATTGTCCATTAATTAGAATATACGCTTTTGGGGTAATATACAAAGTTTTCAAAGCTTTAACAATCCCCCGACCTAATCCCTTCCTGAGCAAAATTTCCCAAAGATAATCCCAAGCAACCCGGTCAAAAGCTTTTTCAGCATCTAAAAATACTAGTCCCATATTAGACCGAGTTGCTTGAGACCAATCCAAAAAAGAAATCACCCGTCAAATATGATCAGCGGTGTCTCTAGCTGGGATAAAACCATGTTGGTATTTAGAGACTAAGGGGGAAATAATATTAGAAAGTCTACCCGCTAGGATTTTAGAAAAAATTTTACTATCGGAATTTATAAGTGAAATAGGGCGAAAAGATGAGGGCAATAAAGGAGGTTTACCTTTTTTAACCACTTCAGTGCTAAGGCACCATTAAGATTTACATTACTTTTCCATTGAAATTAATGGAAAGTTCATGACGAGTTACCCTTGTCATTAGCAGCCAAGAGGTTAAGAAACACTGTGATGATAGAATCATGCCAAGATTGAGGGGAGTTGCCTTGCTGTGCGTTTAAACATAAATCTAATAGTTCTGTTTTTAATACATTCCTAAAATGTTTATAGATGACATGAGGAAGCAAGATGGCGGCCGCTACTGCAGCCGTGTGAGGAGCTGCGCGTGTTTCCCTCGGAGATCTGCCCCGTCCTGGCGTGAGAGAGGTGCTTTGCCGCTGCTGACTGCTTTGTGGAGCCGAGAGGCGTGACGAAGTTTTTTCCATGGCACCGAGGCACCGAGGAGCAAGAAGAAACGAGAAGGGTCGGCTGACCCTCGTGTATGCAACTGAAGCCGCTGGTCCCGGTTACCAGACTGTGTTAACCGCCTTCCCTGCCGGCTGGTGGGGGGCCTGAGTGCTTTTCGAGCGCCCGCGGCGTTTTCAACCGCGGCGCCCGTAGGCTGAAGTCAGCTGTGGACCGGGCGGACTAAGACGCGGAAATCGCTGCGGAGCTGTTGTGGAGTGTTTGTAGCAAGCAACTCGGGACGCTACATTGTTATATTGCTGACATTGTGGATATTTAGTTGCCAGCACCAATTCACGAAGGATTCGAAGGGTTTG
Organism: Lissotriton vulgaris; assembly: GCF_964263255.1. Classification (NCBI taxonomy): domain Eukaryota; kingdom Metazoa; phylum Chordata; class Amphibia; order Caudata; family Salamandridae; genus Lissotriton; species Lissotriton vulgaris. The sequence continues at coordinate 352,081,842 of NC_141687.1, forward strand.
GACAATGTTTTTGGTTGCCGTATGAACATGATTAAGGTGTTTAACGACAGTACTTGATCAGCAACTGTAGCGGTCCGCAATTGTAGCAACTTTCTTCTTCTTGCTACATACTCATTCTTCTACACCCTGGGTGAGTGAGGAACACACTTTTTTTTTTTTTTTTTTTGAATTTGCTATACTGTGCTATACTGTGGAACTAGCTGCACGTAGTAAAAAACTTTTTGTGCAGTTAGCAAAGCCCAGCAAAAGATTGTACTTTTTAGATTGTACCGGGAAAGAAGATTCCTCTTGTATAGAAATATTCAACATGGCTCCCAAAGGCAGAGTTACAAAAAAGAACGCCTCTAATTTAGCCAATTCTACAAATGCTGCGAGTTCTGCAAATGCTCCAACCAGCACCACAGCAGCAGATCTGGAATGTCGTAATTCACAGTCTAATGGGGTTGTAAAAGAGCCCACAATACCTGAGCTATTCAAGAAAAAACCTACGACTACCCTTAATAAAAGCTCTACAACTGTTGCGACCCCTGCAAGGGCTACTGAACGCCCTAACCCTGATAAATCCAATTTGAGCCAACCATCCAAAAATGATACTGGCTTAGCTGGAGCTAACTTCAATGTCAATGAAGATGGTGTAAGGGGGGAAGGTAACAACGATGACGCAGTATCAGAGCTTTGCCTTGCGGTAGAGGGAGTTAGAGTCTCACCCAGACCAAATGACTCACAACAACAACATGATGCAGAATCGGTAGAATCTGGGGGCCAATTCTTTTCTATGTCTGATCTATCTGTTGCTTCAGAAGGTGATATGGAGGAGGAACTCCTCAGCGAAGAACACTCTCAGGTCAAAGATTGGGCGGAGGAGTGTAATCAAATTACAGAGGAAGATATGTTAGGCCCTGACTTTCTAACCAATGAAGGAGTTTCAAACACAGTTCGCAAGGTCATAGAGGGAAAATCTAAGGAGAAAATATCAGTTATGGATCAACCTCAATGGGACGGGGCCGGTGCTAATAATAATGAAGCGGATGATGAAAACTCTGAAACTCCTGAGTTACTAGAAGAGTCTGAGGAGATTACCTTAAAATCTATATACAAGCTACAGGCCTCAATGTATCGTATGATACTAACTCATAGAGAAGAAACCAAGGCGGAAGGTCTTCGGACTCAGGGAGCAGTTCGAAAACTTCAAAATGTAGTACGACGCCTGGCTAAGTCTAGCACGGATACTAACTTGAGAGTGCAAGAGACGGAAACGCGTATTTCAGCAGTAGAAGATGAGTTAACGCTACATAAGAATTCAATCAAAGATCTGGATAGCACCAGGCAAGACGTGGACTGGAAGCTAACCGATTTAGAGAATCGCGCCCGACGTAATAATTTGCGTGTCCTGGGAATTGGAGAAAAATCTGAAGGGAAAGACACTCGACGCTTTGTAATAGACTTGTTTGCTGATGCCTTTCAGGATCTCACTGGTTGGGACTGGGATAAGGAGATTATAAGAGCTCATCGATTTCCATTTAACCAAAAAATTGACCAGGAAGGCAGGAATAAATATCCAAGAGCTATTCTCATTTGTGTGCAGAATTATCTTCTCCATGAGATTCTGTATGACTTAGCAAGACCTTCGAAACCCAGAAAAGGCTTGGGGCATGAATTTTTTGTGAGACCAGATTTCTGTGCTGCAACTGTCCAACAACGCTGGAGACTAAAACAACTGATGGTACCAATGCAAGCTAAGGGGGGTCAAACTTTCTTACTTAATCCTGCTAAACTCAAAGTTGTGCATAAAGGAAGAACTATATTTTTTGTATCAGAGATAAAGGCTCAACAATATCTAGAGACTATGTAGTAAAATGCTGTAGGAACAAAGCTATGTTTAATCGGTTGTGATCCAGCTACTCCGAACAGGCAGATCCTCCTAGCAGTATTGGGCTTAGATGCTTTTTTTTTCTTTTGTATTGCACTTCCTTAGGTTTCCTTAGGCTACTTTTACCAGGAGGGTCAGACCCGGGGGCAACTCACAGCTGATACTCACATTCCATCAATGAGGGCATTAGCCCTTACGCTTCTGGTGGGGGGGTGGTGCGGGAAGGTAGGGGTGGGGGGAACAATGGGGTGGGAGGGTGGGAAGATTTTTTTTTTTTGGGGTGCAAGGTCATACAGCTGGAATGTTTAGTTGACTTTTGTATAAGGCTTATTTTTGGCAGATATCGAATTTTGGCAGGTGTTGCTCATATGTTTATGCTTAGCTTAGTTTACTCAAAAATATTTTATAATGGCTAAATTATCAATATATTCCATTAATGTATGTGGTTTGAATGATAAAAGGAAAAGAGGTATATTGGCCCAGATGTTATCAACTATGCGGGTGGATGTAGTTTGCATTCAAGAGACTCATATCGCTTGGTCCAATAGAGGGACCCTAAAAGATCTTGGGCTGGAAGTGGTAGGATGCACTCGTCATGGTTCCACTACACGTGGGGTTGCAATACTTAAGAGACGTGGATTGGGTGAAGTTAAAAGAGTTAAAGAGGATCCAACTGGACGGTGGGTAATTGCAGAACTTAAAGTTGGAGGTTTGATAGTTACTATATGTTCCTTGTATGGATCTATACTAGATGATTCGGGTGCATTGGATTTTTTAAGTATAGAGCTGGCACAATGGTCACCCAATATTATTTTTTGTGGAGACTTTAATCTGCATCTCGAAGAAACTTTTGATATTTATAGTAGGGTTCCATATAAGGGGAGGAAGAAGAAGGTGTTTACAGCACTTAAAGGGATCATCGAAGAGTATAGATTAGCTGATGTAGGGCATGAGAAGCGAGGAAACATATTTGGGCATACCTTTTTTTCTGCGCCGCATCAAAGATTTTTCAGATTAGATTACTTTTTTGTTTATAAGGGATTATATGATGATTTAGCACAAATGGAATTTGAGGTTCTTCCAAAAGTCATTTCAGACCACAACCCTCTAATACTTAAGCTTGTTTTAAATATGGCTAATACTACCCGCGCATGGTCTTTTGACCGTAAATTATTGTATGACCCAGGTTATGTTGAGCGTATGAACGTTTGGATTCCAGAATTTTTCCACAACAATAAAGACTCCACATCATTAGAAATAGTTTGGGATACTTTTAAATGTGGGGTTCGGGTGAAACACTTAGTTATTCTTTGAATAAACAAAAAGAGACCCGAAATCAGGTAACTTCTGAACTTAAAAATCTTAGAGCTTTAGAGATTCAACTTATGCAACTATGTAAGTAAGGGTTATCTACGGAAAATATCACAAAGAAACTAATAGCTCTAAAAAATACGATTTATCAACGATATGCTATGAAATTTGCACAACAGATCTCTGCATTCAGGACAGAGCTATATGAAGTGGGTGAAAACTCAGGCAAAATTTTGGCAAAGAGGGCAAGGCAGAAGGCAGCTTATGCTAATATTGATAAAATAGATAATCATTTAGGGATAACAGTTAGCAGAGCTGAAGATATTCTGAGAGTTTTTAGAGACTTTTATTTCCAACTGTATACGGACGAAGCTCGTCCTGGGTGCTTAGACCAGATCAACCAATTTGTCAACCCAGTACTGAATAATATTCTTTCTATTGAAGAGAAGGAGAAACTAGATTTGCCATTCACTTGGGAGGAGGTTGAACTCTCTTTAATGTCCCTAGCCTCAGGAAAAGCTGCAGGACCTGACGCCATTCCGCTAGAATTTTATGAACCTGGCTATTCAAGTGTTTCCTTTTCCTGTGAGTCCATGTTCTTCACAAGTGGGTGAGTGAACTAAATCACATCTAGGCTCTTTCAGGTTCAAAGAGTGTCCCATTTCGTTGTTTTAAGCTAAAACTTCGTACTGATTTTCACACTTTCTCGTAAGAGGTCCCAATTATGGGGGATAAAATAACTCAGACATTAGTAGATGCAGTGCTTTACAGAGAATGCCAAACAAGGAGGCCATGAAAACAGCACAGATCTCCGAACTCTAAAGTCAGCATTTAACAACTAACAGAGTCTTGTTTCACTTTTGAGCAGGTGAAGTCCTGCATGACATTACATGCCTTAGGATTTGAAAGATATTTGATTTTTGCTTTTGCAAAGGCAAGTTTAAACCATGTTTAAGAGTTTCTGAATATATTACATTAAGAATACGCACAGCAAAGCCAACACGGCTGGCCTTAGCGAGTGTGCAGTGTTTATTCTCTTTGAAAAATAAAGGAGTACCACTGTAGCCAGGCTGATCAGCCCTGGCACAGAAGTGCTCTTCTTTTCAGACAACCATGTACATGTGATCAGGCAAAATGCTGTCACGCGCAGTTCAAGAGAGTCAGTGGACGAAGTGGGCTGACCCATTGTCCATGGTGTTTGCTGAGGTGGGCAGAAGCAAAATGTGAATAAAACCTGAATGTGCATCATTTAGAATGAATTTCACGATAAACATGATGCTAACGACACAACTAAAGCTGAACCTAGGCCAGACGTAAAAACGAAGGTCGATACTTAAGTGAGGGCCTAGTAGAGTCTCCTTGCCATCCATTTGTCAGAGTAGCCAATTCCAGTCCTTGGCACAAGGGCTTGATTATTAATTTGGGAAGTTTTGTACAATGCAGTTTTCAGACTACTTCAAAGTATTCCCTTTTAGAGCCGGGAGGCCCTGTTCCGAGGCACCTAAGACTCATTTTGTTTGTTCATTCGTCCAGTTGTATTGTTATCAGGCGGTTCGAGTATTTATACAAGTGTCCATGAAAGTTATCATATGAAGTTTGATTCATTCAAGAGAGAAATTTGAGGACAAGCCTGGGTGAATCAAATCAGACCAGGCTTGAATCTCCCGCGTTAGAGGATGCTTTGATCTTCGATGAAATCTCGGACTTGTTTGTGAATTGCGTTCTAGGTGGTCCAAACCCTGGACCCGCCTTGCCCAGGTTTCATATAACAAAAAACATGCCTTTTGTAGTAGCATGTACCATACGAAAGGTAGATTTAGAGGTCAAAGCATTCCTAACAACTTCAAAGTCAAGGTTTTGAGGTAATTAAACAATATGTGACTCCGGGTAAGGATGCAGAGAACCAACGATAAGATATAGCTAGTTATTTCTAAATGAGAAGCCGTGGGACAAATGTCCATCGGCCATTTAAGAACACTTCTGAAGCGTCACTGCTGGAAAGTGATGTTATAAACACTATTGAGTCTTTAACTTCCTGGTTCTGATTTTTTTTTTTTTGATTTATTAATAAATTCAATTATGCACCAATCATTAGACCACATCTCCACTCAACAACTTCTTCATTACAGTTGTAAAATAAAAAGAAACTGTGGGTCAATTTTGTGCAATAAACTCAAAATACCAATTTCTTCGGTTTTAAAGAGTAAATATTGAATTCTAATGTGAAATCAGACATGGGTATGAATGTTGAGTATGAAGTGTAGGACAACTATGTATAATGAGGCCCACACTTTTACTAGGCTGAGGTCTCATAGGCTAACACTCAGAACACGTATGTGTACTTGGTATTAGTGTGCTGGCATATACTACTGTGCTACTATACATAAACCTACCCAGCCGCGCGGTGGTCACGCCCCCTCGCTATTTATTGTCGCTGTGGATTATGGCAGGATGTAAAGTCCTGGGGGCAACCGCTTACATGCTGGGGTCACGCGGGTTGGCAGATCGCTTTCACAATTCCAAAGCTGTATCGATCAGGCTGGAGGTTTAAGTCAGGGATAAAGCTGTCCATGCGATAACACTGGGTCTGCAGAGCCCGGGGAGGTCTGTCCCTGCCCAGGATGTCGCCTGCTCTTTATCTGATTCTCCAAGCCTCTAACCAGAATAACACTCATCCAGAAACTTCATATCTGCAACAATTGATCATGTACAATATTGTCTGTAAACCTAGTCAATAACTAAGCATTTGCAATTTGCAATACGTCTCCCATTAGTGAATGTTTGAGCTATTGGTGTTGCAAAGTAAATAAGTATTTAGCCATGCGGCATATTATTGTGGGTATATCAATATTTACTGTTGTACTGTGCCCGATATAAGGGAGTCTCAGACTACCAGCAGGAAATGCACAAAGCAGGGAAAGGGTGCAGTACCACAGTCTCTTACTAGGTGTCCATTGGGACCTCTTCTGGCCAGATAAGGTACTGCACCCTAAAATGATAAAGAATTCAACTCATCCCCATGAGAGCTTTGGTTAGGGGAAAAATATAATCTGGCTTTTGCCGCCATGTGCAGAAGAGGACATTTTGAAGGCGCTCCGGGGGCTGTCACGACGGTGCTGAAACCTGAGTGGGCACCAATGTTGTGAAAAGTGTTATGTTCTGCACTAAAGTTGCTGGCCTCCTGTAGCCACCGCATTTCATAAAAGCAGCTGCCATGCTGAAAACTGAAGCGCGCCACCCATGCAGTGAAAGATTTTACAGTGTGCACAAAAAGCGTTGGCTTCCTGAAGCCGCTACATTTCATGAAAGCTGGTGCAATCCTGAAAACTGAAGCGCGGCACTTATGTTATGAAAAGTGTGACAATGTGCACTTAAAGCTCCAGCCTTCTGAAGCCGCCGTATTTCATGAAAGCGGTGCGATGCTGAAAACTGAAGCATGGTGCCCATGTTGTGAAAGCATTTACGGTGTGCACTAAAAGCGCCAGCCTCCTGAAGTCACTGGGTTTCATGAAAGCTGGCACCATGCCATACCATACCGCGTAACCACACATGTAAAAGGGGCAGTCATCATGGGAGGTTACAACAGGAGAAAAGGAGGTACTTATGGGGGACTATTAAGCCTATTCATGAATCAAAAGCCACCATTTACAAAGGACAGTAATAGGAGCCAACTGAAGAGATGGGCGGAAAATTGGCAGAGCTTAAAGTTCATGCCTGACTACAGCATGTCAGGAAGCGATGGTTCAAGCTCTGGCTCGGCAAGACCTAAGAAGGGACAGTGAGACATATTACTTTCTCACCTTACTATCAAATACCTTTCAAAGGCTAAAAAGCCAAATGTATGTTTCTGTGCACATGCAAACAAACCACATACATGTTATAATGGATGTCAACGCAGTCATAACATCAGTGCCCACTAAGACATACCACTCAAGAACAGCGCACGAAAAAGATGGAAATCCGAATATATACTCAACACAGCCTGGATATGCAATGATGTGGCTGTTAGGGCATCCCACAGCATTCGCGGCCATCAGTTCCTTACCAGACATATACATTTGCAAGGCCGTAAGTATCTGTACCACATAAACAGGTTGTGCAGCCCTTCAATCTCACTCACCAAAGAAAATCTCACAACTCGTACAAGCTGACATGCTCTCCCTGCTAGCCACAAACTTCCACAGAACTAAATCAAACTCTGGTTTGCGTGAAACGTGTGAAAGGACACACCGTGTTTCAAAATGTCCCCTCACTAGAGGTATAGAGGGGGGACTGGAAGCTAGATATGAAGGTCCAAAGCGGTGCTCCTTTAAGTGATCAAAGACTCAAAAATGGCCTTATGTTCCTAAGGAAACAGTTCAGGTTCTCTCAACAAGTAGAGATTGCCTGGACCAAGATCATGGGGACAGTCAGCAAGACTGTCTCATTTTGCCCTCACACATCCCCGAGGATGTCATGCTTCATCATAGGGCAGTGCTACTCGACGGGCCGGAGCTGCTATGTCCTAAGGGTGCCCGGAAGGGTGTAACTTTGGCAGAGATCTTTTAAAGAGGCTGCTGTATGATGAGTGCAAGTGAGGTGATCAGTGAGGTGGTGTAGTGATAAGTGATTATGAATTAAAACTGATAAGGAAGATACTACGCTATCCTTTAATGCGGGGACCACCCTTTCAGAGATTACAACCTATTACAAGTAAGTGCTACCATGATGGTTTCAAATTAACCCTGGTAGTCATTATGTCACGACTGGGTAGGGGAAGTATCCTATAGTCTTGGGGGGGGGGGGAGTTTGTCTCAGGTTACTCCCTCAGTGGTAAATCAACATGTTTCATGCCTAAATTAGTCACAAGGATCCATGGCGCTTCATCAGGGCAAGAAAAGAAAAAAAAACATATGTTGATATACTACCCCATATTAAGTTAGTGCCCCTACGTGCTACCTACTGTGTGTGCGGTTCAAGGTCCAAACTGTATAGAAGAGAAAACATAATGAAAGAGAAACATTTATTTGAACTCTGATGTGCATTACACCAGGGCTTTGAGTAGGATGAAAAAACTAGGAGGTTTCTTATAGGGGAGTTATAAAGAAACAACAATGGTCCCTGGCAAGGAGACAGGTGAATGCAAATAAATATAGACTCAGTCAGTTCTATATTGCTGAAGACATGCCCAGCCGGGCAGCGGTCCTCAAAATTTATATTTAGATCAAGGTATGTAAAAACAATAACACCTTCAACAGTTCACGTACGGGGGGCACAAGCCTGTACCCAACCACACGAATACACAGACAAGGACATACACAAAGGGCTTGCAAGGCAAAATCAACAGTCTCTGCAGAATTCCAATTTTAAACAGAGATTTTCTTGTAGGTACCATTACACAGTATTGTATAGTCAATCATTCCACAAGTATATGGTACACAGTGAGTCGACGACGTTTCGGACCCCCTTACTAAATGATGGGGTCCATCATCAGGACAAAACAATAGTTGCCTTTTAAATTATAAGCCTCTTTAGCCTACAGGGAGAAGGGGGGGGGAAAACAAAGGATACATTAAGTATTTTGCGCATAATAGTAGTGACTTTGTGCGGTGGTTACTAAACTAAATCGCTTCTAACCTGGTGGAGACGACGAGTGGGGTTGTGTACATGTCTACAGGCATGTGACAGGCATGTGACTGGGTGAAGAAGCATATACTTTTTGTGACTGAGTAAGTGCAGCAGTGTAGGTGAATAGTACTGATAATAAAGGCAAGGGTGGCCAAGAAATCGAATAAAAAACGGCGCAGTGGTGCGAGTGGATTCCACAATTAATGCAGTGCCCACGTGAGACCCTCTTGGTAAATAAACCTAAGCCTACTACAAACAAACTCGTTTGTGTCACAACTTTCTCCAGTGTGTCCAACAAAGTCACGAAAACTATTTAAAAAAACTGTGTACCATATACTTGTGGAATGATTGACTATACAATACCGTGTAATGGTACCTACAAGAAATTCTCTGTTTAAAATTGGAATTCTGCAGAGACTGTTGATTTTGCCTTGCAAGCCCTTTGTGTATGTCCTTGTCTGTGTATTCGTGTGGTTGGGTACAGGCTTGTGCCCCCCGTACGTGAACTGTTGAAGGTGTTATTGTTTTTACATACCTTGATCTAAATATAAATTTTGAGGACCGCTGCCCGGCTGGGCATGTCTTCAGCAATATAGAACTGACTGAGTCTATATTTATTTGCATTCACCTGTCTCCTTGCCAGGGACCATTGTTGTTTCTTTATAATTGAGCTCCCCGAGGTCCCTCGCTGATACTAATTGGGGTCCCCTTGTTGTTTAAAATAGATCTTATAGGGGAGTGGCCGATGTAATTAAGGGAGTGGCCTAAAACACAAAAGTTAAAAATCTGTAGTTGGCAACGTGTTCCGCCCCACTGGTATTTTTGTGTTTCTATCCATTTATCTAGCCATTTAACACAATAAGTAACATTACACCTACAGCAAGCAAGGACAGGACTATGGTCAATGGTTGTAAATTGCAAAAGATAAATAAGCAACAACTATTACTATGACTCCGTTGTATATAATATTGTTCTATATAATAATATGCTTCTGTGCTTCTGCGGGAGGTTGTGGCTAATGTTAGAGCTGCCGACTTTCGAGCTGAGGAAACAGGTTTGAGCTTCACGGCCGCTCAACATCCTGTGATTAAAAAAAAACATTAATATGTGCTTGTGTTATGTAACTGGTGCTCATGTTTGCACTATACAATGCTAAAAATCAGTCTATTTCAAGCTACATCAAAAGCAGTGACGGATGGGTACTACCGCAGAGTTCAGCTTTTTTCCCTTTTCATCCTGAAGGTAAAAATGGAGAGCCGGATAGGGACCCTTTTCGGCACCTGCTTTTAAAAACTGGCGGTGCTGAGCACCGGCAGGACCCGGCCCACTTAAATCACTGTAATAAACTGTCATGTTGTCCTGAGCCACCAATTTGAAGGCCCCATCATGATGCTTCCAAGCCCCCAGCCCGGCCGGCAGTAAAGGTCTTGCTGTCGCACCCACCTCTGACATGATGCACTGTAATTACAAGTGGGGTGAACAGGACACCATGACTGTGAAACCAACAATTAATTGGTGTACCCGAGCAGGTCCCTGCTTCCGGGGAACAAAGTCACAAGCAATGGTATTTGCTGGCGCCAAACCACCTCCTCGCGAGCGCTTAGTTTCCGAAGACATGTTTAATTTATCGGTTTTACAGAACCCGTCTCGCTGCTGCTATTTGACATAATTCCTTATTATGGAGCGAGGAGGGTACATTTGTTACCTCCGCGGGCAGGGATTTATCTGCGGCTTTTCACGCCTGTCAGTGGCGGGAAGGGCTGCTTGTGAGAGAATGGGACCGGAGGCCTGTGTCTGCCTGCTGGGTGGTGTGGGAGGAGGAGCAGGCGGAGGCTGGTCCTCTCCCACTGAGTGCATTGTTCCCAGTTTAACACTACAGTCTGTGAGGGCTGGGAACACAACTGAGCACGTGCCAAGCTGCCAGCTGGCCCCGCGCCGCGAGCCTTCCAGCCAACCCTGGCATTTCAGCCTGCGTCACAAAGCATGCTGATCCTCCTAGGCACAGGCATACGGGGAAGCGAAACTACAACTCCCAGCGTGCTTAACGCCGTTGGCTATGCACAGAACTACAGGAATGGTCCTTATGGCATAGGCAGCTATGAAGCGAGAAGTTCCCATCGCACTTCAGCTGGCAGTAGCAGTGCAAGCAAGCTTCTCTCACACACAAAGAACAGGTATGGCATGAGCAGCAGCTGTTCAAGGGGTGCTTAAAAGCAAAGCACAGTACAGCATGGGCAACAGTGGGCATGCTTTCTGAGGCGTTGCACTGGTACCGTGTATAAAACAAAAAAGTGAGCTTCGCTCACATGCAGAAGAGGTCCAGGAAAGGCAGCATGCAGCAGTAACTCTTCCGTCTGGTACATAAGACCATGCATGCAAATAGGACAACTTACCTGGCCAAGAAACTTAACTGGTAAACATAATCAAGGAATCTTAGGTCAGGAACTAAACATCTACTCACCCTTTGCAGGGTGCTTACCACCAGAAATTGCAGCAGATCCTTTTCCCATTTAGCTCCCATCTTTTGAAATGAGCTTCCAATGCAACTCTGAATGATTACTGATCATAAATCGTTCAGAAAGAAGCTTAAAACCTGGCTGTACTCAAAATGTTCTCCCCTTTTTATGCCATGAACCTTTACCTTCACTTGAACCCACTACATTGCAGAAAAAGCAGCAATGCAAGAGGCACTTGGTACAGGGGCAACATGAGTCCCCTAAAGCAGCTATAGCGGAGGTGAGATTTTTTATGGAACTCTTCTGTCTACAGCTCAGCAGACAAAAGCTCATGATTAAACTAAGGAAAAAAGAAACAAGAGTTGATAAAAAAGGGAAAGAAGGTTGGAAGGTTGAAAGGAAACGGAGGGGAAAGTAAAGTAAGGGAAGGGTGAAAGAAATGTAGGAAGAGAAATAGGATGGATGAGTAAGTGAATCAATGGGTCAATGGATGGCATAGTAAATGGAAATCTGAGTGGGTGGATTAATGTCAAAAAGGATCAATTGATTGATAAAATAATAATTGATGGATGTGTAAGTCAGAGGATGGATATATGATGGAGGCATGCAAAGATGATGAATGTGTGAATGTATGGATGGGTTGGTGAAAGACTGAATGAAAGAAAGATTAGATGACAGAATATAAAGGTTAAATGGTGGATATCAGTAGGTGGGTGGAAGGCTGTGAATAGATAGATGCTTGGATGGCAGAGACAAGAGAGCTCTTCTGGGGAGTTTTAGGCACATTTGCATCACTTCCTGCCGTCAGAGCTTTGGTTCAAAGGTGCTCTCTCTCTCTCTCTCTCTCTCTCTCTCTCTCTCTCTCTCTCTTTTTTTTTTACACATATTTCCAGCATTAACCCCAATGCAAGCTTAACTTGCTCACAGTCTAGCTCCACCAATGGTAGCAGCAATTAAGGCTTCATTCACGCACAGAATAGGTCCTGCATGTGCAGATGGATTGCAAGCTTCACCCATACACAAAATAGGTTCAATATAAGTGTTAGCATCAGAAGAATCACTTGAATCAGAATACGTCCAGAAGAAATAGAAGAAATGCAAGCTTCACTCACACAAGAAATAGGTGCAGTGTATGTATAGGCAATGCATACTTCACTCACGCACAGAATTGTCCTGTCATTGGTAAATCCAAAGCAGGCTTTGCTTGCCCACAGAATAGTTCTGGCTTCAATTGCATACAGAATAGGTCCCCATATGAAGAGGCTGTGCAAGCTTCACTTGCATACAGAATTGGTCCTGTATAGCCAGACTCAATGCAAGCTTCAATAACACACAGAATTGTCCTGTCATAGGTAAATCCAATGCACGCTTCACTCGCACACAGACCATTCCAATGCAAGCTTCATTCACACACAGAACAGTCCTGTTGTAGGTAAATCCAATGCAAGCGTCGCTCGCTCACAGAACAGTCCTATCGTACGTAAATCCAATGCACACTTCACTCGCATACAGGGCATTCCAATGCAAGCTTCACTCTCACACAGAGCACTCCTGTCGTAAGTCAATCCAAAGCATGCTTCACTTGCAAAAAGAACATTCCTGTCATAGGTAAATCTAATGCAAGCTTCACTCACACACAGAACAGTCCTGGCATAGGGAAATCCAATGCAAGCTTCACTTGCACAAAGAATAGTCCTTTTGTAGGTAAATCCAATGCAAGCTTCATTCACACACCGAACAGTCCTGGCATAGGAAAATCCAATGCAGCCTTCACTCGTACACAAAACAGTCCTGTCATAGGCAAATTCAATGCAAGCTTCACTCACTCACACACAGAACAGTCCTGTCATAGAGAAATCCAATGCAAGCATCTCTCACACACAGAACAGTCCTGTCATAGGGTTTTCCAATGCAAGCGTCGCTTGCACACAGAACAGCCCTGTCGTAGGTAAATCCAATACAAGTGTTGCTCGCACACAGAACAGTCCTGTCATAGGTAAATCCAATGCACCCTTCACTCGTACACAGAACAGTCCTGTAATAGGTAAATCCAATGCACCCTTCACTTGTACACAGAACAGTCCTTTCATAGGTAAATTCAATGCAAGCTTCGCTCACACACAGAACAGTCCTGTTGTAGGTGAATCCAATGCACCCTTCACTCGTACACAGAACAGTCCTGTCATAGGTAAATCCAATGCACTCTTCACTCGTACACAGAACAGTCCTGTCATAGGTAAATTCAATACAAGCGTTGCTCTCACACAGAACAGTCCTGTCGTAGGTAAATCCAATGCAACCTTCACTCGTACACAGAACAGTCCTGTCGTAGGTAAATCCAATGCACCCTTCACTCGTACACAGAACAGTCATGTCATAGGTAAATTCAATGCATGCTTCACTCACACACAGAATAGTCCTGACGTAGGTAAATCCAATGCACCCTTCACTCGTACACAGAACAGTCCAGTCATAGGTAAATCCAATGCACCCTTCACTCGTACACAGAACAATCCTGTCATAGGTAAATTCAATGCATGCTTCACTCACACCCAGAACAGTCCAGTTGTCGGTAAATCCAATGCACCCTTCACTCATACATAGAACAGTCCTGTCATAGTTAAATCCAATGCACACTTCACTCGTGCACAGAACAGTCCTGTCATAGGTTAATTCAGTGCATGCTTTACTCACACACAGAACAGTCCTGTCGTAGGTAAATCCAATGAACCCTTCACTCGTACACAGAACAGTGCTGTCATAGGTAAATTCAATGCACCCTTCACTCGAACATAGAACAGTCCTGTCATAGGCAAATTTAATACAAGCATTGCTCTCACACAGAACAGTCCTGTCGTAGGTAAATCCAATGCACCCTTCACTCGTACAAAGAACAGTCCTGTCATAGATAAATCCAATGCAACCTTCACTCGTACACAGAACAGTCCTGTCGTACGTAAATCTAATGCACCCTTCACTCGTACAAAGAACAGTCCTGTCGTAGGTAAATCCAATGCACTCTTCACTCGTACAAAGAACAGTCCTGTCATAGGTAAATCCAATGCAACCTTCACTCGTATACAGAACAGTCCTGTCGTAGGTACATCCAATGCACCCTTCACTCGTATATAGAACAGTCCTGTCGTAGGTAAATCCAATGCACCCTTCACTCGTATACAGAACAGTCCTGTCATAGGTAAATCCAATGCACCCTTCACTCATACAAAGAACAGTCCTGTCGTAGGTAAATTCAATGCACCCTTCACTCGTATACAGCTCAGTCATGTCGTAGGTAAATCCAATGCACCCTTCACTCATACAAAGAACAGTCCTGTTGTAGGTAAATCCAATGCACCCTTCACTCGTACAAAGAACAGTCCTGTCATAGGTAAATCCAATGCACCCTTCACTCGTACATAGAACAGTCCTGTCATAGGTAAATTCAATACAAGCGTTGCTCTCACACAGAAAGTCCTGTTGTAGGTAAATCCAATGCACCCTTCACTCGTACAAAGAACAGTCCTGTCGTAGGTAAATCCAATGCATCCTTCACTCGTACAAAGAACAGTCCTGTCATAGGTAAATCCAATGCATCCTTCACTCGTACAAAGAACAGTCCTGTCATAGATAAATCCAATGCAACCTTCACTCGTACACAGAACAGTCCTGTCGTAGGTAAATCCAATGCACCCTTCACTCGTACAAAGAACAGTCTTGTTGTAGGTAAATCCAATGGACCCTTCACTCATACAAAGAACAGTCCTGTCATAGGTAAATCCAATGCAACCTTCACTCGTACACAGAACAGTCCTGTCGTAGGTACATCCAATGCATCCTTCACTCGTATACAGAACAGTCCTGTCGTAGGTAAATCCAATGCACCCTTCACTCGTATACAGAACAGTCCTGTCGTAGGTAAATCCAATGCACCCTTCACTCGTACAAAGAACAGTCCTGTCGTAGGTAAATTCAATGCACCCTTCACTCGTATACAGAACAGTCCTGTCGTAGGTAAATCCAATGCACCCTTCACTCGCATACAGAACAGTCCTGTCGTAGGTAAATCCAATGCACCCTTCACTCGTACAAAGAACAGTCCTGTCGTAGGTAAATCCAATGCATCCTTCACTCGTACAAAGAACAGTCCTGTCGTAGGTAAATCCAATGCATACTTCACTCGTACAAAGAACAGTCCTGTCGTAGATAAATCCAATGCAACCTTCACTCGTACACAGAACAGTCCTGTCGTAGGTAAATCCAATACACCCTTCACTCGTACAAAGAACAGTCCTGTCGAAGGTAAATCCAATGCACCCTTCACTCGTACAAAGAACAGTCCTGTCGTAGGTAAATCCAATGCACCCTTCACACGTACACAGAACAGTCCTGTCGTAGGTAAATCCAATGCATCCTTCACTCGTACAAAGAACAGTCCTGTCATAGGTAAATTCAATGCACCCTTCACTCGTATACAGAACAGTCCTGTCGTAGGTAAATCCAATGCACCCTTCACTCGTATACAGAACAGTCCTGTCGTAGGTAAATTCAATGCACCCTTCACTCGTATACAGAACAGTCTTGTCGTAGGTAAATCCAATGCACCCTTCACTCGTACATAGAACAGTCCTGTCGTAGGTAAATTCAATGAACCCTTCACTTGTATACAGAACAGTCCTGTCGTAGGTAAATCCAATGCACCCTTCACTCGTATACAGAACAGTCCTGTCGTAGGTAAATCCAATGCAAGCTTCACTCTCACATAGAATAGGTCCCCATATGGAGAGGCAGTACAAGCTACACTTGCATACAAAATCGGCCAAACATAATTAGCCGCAATGAAAGCTTCACTCGCACACAACTATATACAGCAGACATCGCAGAAATGCATTCTTCATTGTACACATCACAAGTCCAGCTTATGCAGAGACAGTTCAAGCTTCACTCGCACACATAGTTGGTGTAACATAGGTATAAGTTATGGAAGTTTCACTTGCATCGAATATGCCCAGCCAGACATTGGTAGAGCTAATGCAAGCTTCCCTTGCACACCGCACAAGTCCACCATAAGTAGCAGCAGTGGAAGCTACACTCACACAAAAATAGGGTAAGCATAAGTAGTACCACTGCACACTTTGCTTGTACATCGAAAAGGTAAATCAGAAACAACATCACTACAAGCTTTCCTCCCAGAATCGTACTGCCAGGCAGCTGCAGTGCACACAGCCCTCACAGGACACGTGCAGCATGTGACCAAACACACCCTTCAGCAGTGCAATCTTTTTTCACAATCCCTTGTTCCCATGGGGGTTTCATGCCTCCATTAGATTTCAGTAATAATGACTATTGGTGCCATCGGGCACATGTGGCAGTGTCATGCCAATAACATGCCACTGCGCCTTCCCTCCTCCAGCTGCTGGCTTCCCCAGTGGCGAGAGGAAGGTTTTCAGAAGCTGCCAGATAGCAGGCTCTTGCAGAGATTTCTCTCTGGGCCTTGATGGGGGGCACATCCAGCTGACCTGCAACCAGACAAGTGACGAACGCCTGTCAAAATAAGAGAAAAAACAGAAACGAAGGATTCTGCGCTCACATCCCATCTCTTGCAGTTATCAGCGCAAAACTATATCTCTGAGTTATTGATTGCATCTTCGACAACAGGTCGCAGATTCAGGTATCATTTCAAGCATTATTGGCAGGGGAGAGGAGACATGACCTGCTAAATATCAGCGAATGTGGGGCCTTCTGTGTTCCTCTGTCAGGCTCACAACCCAGATACACATAGGACCGCCCCTCTGCAGAGCTGTCCTTTGTCCACCAGGGGGCCTACATCTCATTGACCAGTGGCATTCACCTCAAGGGCAGAGGTTTGCAACCTGAGTCTTGTGTCCACTTCCTAGGCCCCTCCTATGCCCAGACAGACATTGGACACAGTTTCTCCTGGTCTCCCTGCTTTGTCTCCTTCCTCCCCGCCCTCCGACGAATTTCGTAACAATGCTTTTATCCTATGTTTGACTATGCTTTGTAACTTTTGTAACGTGAATCTTGTCACTCACTGATCCTCTTGTAAAACGCTCTGATACGGCCGGGTTTAGCCAGAGCTATATGAAACTCAAATAAATAAACAAATAAAGGAAATAAATATGCCCCTTCTGTAAGACGTGCATGCCATAAGAGCCCTGCCTCCATCTGCTGTATGTTTACATTCGACGCTCCGCCCCTTCCTGGTAGGTGTACCTACCATATTGGGCTCTGCTCCTTCCAGTTACATATCTGCCCTATTCTTTTTGCTGTTTTGGTCTAAACACCTGACACGCTACACCCTGCTCTCCTTTGCTACATGCACATATCATGTTGATAAGACCATTTCTTGAACATGGACCCGCCATACCAGTAACCAGGCCTTGCCCACTATTGTCTGTCATAACCTTTTTACATCCACTATGTACACCTGTCCAACAAGCCCTGCCTCCTTCCAGTATATAAATTCCAGATTTGTAAAGCGCAACTATTCTTCCCTAAGGGTATCCAAGCGCTCGGTGCCA
The DNA here is from genome assembly GCF_964263255.1 of Lissotriton vulgaris. Taxonomy (NCBI): domain Eukaryota; kingdom Metazoa; phylum Chordata; class Amphibia; order Caudata; family Salamandridae; genus Lissotriton; species Lissotriton vulgaris. The sequence continues at coordinate 352,099,625 of NC_141687.1, forward strand.
TCGGGGAGATTAAGTGAGCTATTGCCCAGAGTCACTTGATGCTGAGCTGAGCTGCCGCTGGCACCGGGGATCGAACCGTAAGCCCCGTGCTCCAGAGTCAGCCACTCTGGCAACTGCGCCACACCCGTCATATGTTATATGTCCTGTGCTCTATCACCCTCTGGAACATGCACCTTGCTATGGTGATGACCCTTCCTCTGTACTTGGAGCTCTTGTGCCCAATTTGTAGTATACAAGCAGGTTGGACTGCTTTCTGTCCATTTCTTATATACATATCTGTCCAAGACCATGTACCTTTCATACATTGGCACTATGCCATTGCAGTATACCCGCCTGCCTGGCTACGTTACATTAGTAGTGTCTCAAACCCTGGCCAGGAAGGCACACACATAACTATCTTTGGAACTGCAAAGTGTTTCCTACTTGATACCAAAATATGGAGAATAGCCTGAAATTGCCTTAAGAGGTTTCACGATTTTCCACGGTATAGTAGAGTTAAGTTTGGTCATTATTCAGTGAGGCTGTCAATAATGCATCATCTTTAATATTGGTATGTTTTCTTGTTATTGAGTAACTTACAGTGATACATCCCTCAGTTTAACTCAGACACACATGTTGTTCAATGGTGATTTCGTATGTTCGTTATTACACACCACAGACCAAAAAAAGTGAACGAAAATAGCTGCCCCCTAAAGCTTCCCATTCCAGATCCAACTGAGATTGGTTTTTTAACAATTGGAGAATAATGTGCTGTTTTTTTACAAAGCAATTTACGTGGAACATTCTTATATAAAGTTGTATCCTCTCAAAATATATGGACATCAAAAGGAACAACAACAACCCCTTTGCCTCACTTGATGTTACATTATGAACTACTAACTCATAAAAGGGCAAACAGATTAAAATACGGAAATACCGGAGGTTAATGAAGTACTTTAATAAAAACATGATTAAAATCGTTGATTTTCAGTAATGTAACACATTTTATAATGATTGATCAAATTACTTTTAAGGTGTAATTTTAAAAAATGACTTGTTTTAGTAAATGTTACTTACTGATAGAGTTATTAGAGTTAGCTTGACATGTTTTTAGAAAAAAAGATTTAAATGTCATTGAATTTCAGTCAGTAAATTAAATAATTAATAGTGATTAATGTTAGGTTAAGATTAGCATTAGGGAATCATATTTTGTCAAAATTAATTTTAATGCAATTCAATTTATAATAATTAATAACATTTTTTTTATTAGTTATGCGTATGGCTACAGTTTGGGTTAGAAGGGTTAGCAGGTTAGAGTGTGGCTCAGGGATAAGATTAGGCTGAGGGTTAGTATTGGGGTTTCAAGATTTAATAACGTGTTAATTAATATAAAATAACTAAATGTGGTTTTTCAGGGATAGTATAATGGTTAAGGGAAGGAGCAAAAAAATAATCTGAATTTAAATTGATTCAATTTGAGTTACATCTATTCAAAGAGAAAGAAATAGATATGTTCCATAGGTTCATGACAAGGTTGTCATTAGCAATAATTTAAGAATAAAGTTACAATATTTAATTTAATTTATTTTACAATTATTGAATGTATGCAAAAATAAATGTGTTTTTATTATTTCAAAAAAGGGGAGGGTGACAAGTTGATGATAATTTTGATGTTAAAATGTGGCCGATGTAATGTCAGGTCATGAAAAAGCCTTGAACTAACAGGAGAAAAGGCAATAGCAGGACGGACAGTGGCAGACGCGGCCCGTGCAGGTGAGAACAGTGCGGCGTGTTCGGAGAGGATTCGAAAGACGACCACAAGAGAAAATAAATAAATAATGAATTTTTCCTCGTCAACGTCTGTCGAAATATCTCCCAACCCCACCCCACTGCTCTTACCTGCACGGGCCGCAGCTGGACTGTGGTATGTATCCGCGTATCCATACAGGATTGACACCTGAAACCTACATATGAAACAGTGACCTCAGCAGGGAGGCCTTACCTCACTGAGCTATCTTCTGGCTGTTCTGCCATATGTTACCTATTGCCTGGTGAGGTGGTAACGTCTCGTGAGGTGGTGTGGTCTATCCAGGGGTTCTGGTCTAGTGAGGCGGTCCCAGGACACAAGTTGAGGGTGGGCAGATCCTTCCACTGTTGTTAAAGAGGGAATGCCCGTTCTCCCCAGCCCGAATCTTGGAGGTTTCCCTCGAATACCCTAATGCCCCATCACCAATCATTGTGATCTGTGAATGTCATCAGATACGCATGTAAGGTGGCCGCGTGGTGTGTTCAACCTGCTTTCCTTCTGGAAATCTTATCTTTACCTGTGAGTGTCCCAGGAGGGGGGCATTTTTGAGTCTCTTAACTTCTGACTAAATCCTTCCGTTGCTTAATGAGGTGTGTTTTTCGGGCGTTGTTGTTCTTTGTAGCTGGTTAAAGAAAACTTACAGGAAGCCCAGCTCCATAATTAGGAAAAATACACCCAGCATATTTTATTTACTGCACAAAAGTGATTTAAAAATCAAGGGGCATATTTACAAGCCCCTATCGCCACAGGAAGGTAACTTTTTATGACATTCCTGTGGCCATAAACCCTTCTCCTTATTTACAAGGCAGCGTTAAGCCACTTAACGTGGCTTAATGGTGCCCTGTAAATACAGCACTCTTTCACGCTACACTTAGCGTGAAAGGGGCGTGCAATGGGTGTTGTGGTGTGGGTTCCGCCGCAACAACCATTGATTTTGATGCTGCCCCCTATTTACAAGGGTGGCGTAAGTAGGAGGCAGCAACAAAATTAAGACTTCGAAAAACCTTGTCTTAACATGGCAAAAAGAAGAGAAATGCTTAGGGGCAGATTTACAACAAAAGCGACTGAGTGCAGGTTAGCTCCAAAATAGCTAACGCTGCACTCCATCACTTTAGAAACGCAGGGATGCACTGTGTGTACAATAATACTGTGCACTCTGCGTTTCTCCCTACACTGGCACTAAATTCAGCTGCCTAGTACCAATGCAGGTACCCTTGCATCATAGTTTACGGGCGCCTGCTTGGAGTTTTGAGGGCAGCGGCCGGCCCCCACTCCTCCGGCTTGTACCTGCGGCCGCCGCTGCCGTAAGAATAGGTGGCCCCCTCCTAACCCCTCCCCTCCACCTGTGGCTGTCATGGGCAAATGAATAGCCAGCACCCCCACCCCATTCCCTGCTCTTCGATTAGGCTGCCGTGGGTGGCGTAAGGCCTAACTACGCCACTGGCATGGAGGCCACTTCTGTGTGCTGACAAAATCCACAAATAATTGCAAACCACGTGCACCATGTCTCATTTTTTATGTATGGCGAATAACCGACCATAGCTTTACATGTCATCCCTAATACCAACCTCATTAGTTCCCAATATAAGTAACAACTTTAAGAGCCCGTGTAGCTTCTTAATATCTGTATTCATCACATTTATATTTCTTTACCCATCAGGTATATATATATATATATACATGTGTCCATTATTTCAACGTAAGCACATGATTACATTTCTGTGCATGCATGGATTAGGTTTTAAAAAATAGATGCCCTTGTGGTCTAAATCAATCATTATTTTGCATTCACAAACAAGTAATGCAACTATATGTTTGGTTTAGATATAAATACGTACATTATGTACATATATTTATAATCTTGCAAAAAGAAGGAGAGAACTCTGGGTAGTTCTCAAGTTTAGGTCAAGTCAAGTCAAGTCAAGTCAAGTCAAAGAATTTATATAGCGCACTACATACCCAGAGGGTCTCAAGGCGCTTAGGAAGGGGAGGAGGATTATTTGTCAAATATCCACGTTTTAAGTTGCTTTCTGAATGCTAGGTGGTTCTGGGTAAGGCGAAGGTAGGTAGGGAGTGAGTTCCATGTTTTAGCAGCCAGGTATGAGAAGGATCTGCCTCCCATGGTGGTCTTGTTGATGCGAGGTACCGTGGCGAGGGCATGGCTGGAAGAACGTAGTTGGCAGGAGGGGGTGTAGAAGGACAGTCGTGAGTTGAGGCATTCTGGTCCGATGTCGTAGAGTGATTTGTGTGCGTGGGTTAGCAGTCGGAAAGTGATTCTCTTATTGACGGGTAGCCAGTGGAGGTCTTTCAGGTGACCAGAGATGTGTTCGTTGCGCGGGATGTCTAATATGATTCTGGCTGAGGCGTTTTGGATTCGTTGGAGTTTCTTCTGGAGTTTAGCGGTAGTACCTGCGTAGAGGGTGTTTCCGTAGTCCAGTCGGCTCGTTACCAGAGCATGGGTGACTGTTTTCCTGGTTTCGGTGGGGATCCAGCGAAATGTTTTTTTGAGCATGCGAAGAATGTTGAAGCAGGATGAGGATACGGCGCTGACTTGTCTGTTCATTGAGAGTGAAGAATCCAGGATGACGCCTAGGTTCCGTGCGTGGTCTGTCGGGATGGGTGCTTTTCCAAGGGCTTCCGGCCACCAAGAGTCGTCCCATGCAGAGGGGGATGTACCTAATATGAGGACTTCTGTTTTGTCTGAGTTCAGTTTCAGACGGCTGTGTTTCATCCATTCGGCAACTTCTTTCATTCCTTCGTGTAGGTTAGTTTTGGCGGTGCTGGGGTCATTGGTGAGAGAAAGGATTAGTTGAGTGTCATCCGCGTAAGAGATGATGTTGAGGTTGTGTTGGCGGGCGATGGTCGCGAGGGGGCTCATGTATACGTTGAAGAGGGTGGGGCTGAGTGAGGATCCTTGTGGTACGCCACAGATGACTTCAGTGGCCTCGGACTTGAATGGTGGAAGGCGGACTCTCTGGGTTCTTCCGGAGAGGAACGAGGTGATCCATTCAAGTGCTTTTCCTTGTATTCCGATGTTACTGAGGCGTTGTAAAAGGGTGCTGTGGCAGACTGTGTCGAAGGCTGCAGAGAGGTCGAGGAGGATGAGGGCGACTGTGTCTCCATTGTCCAGTAGAGTTCGAATGTCGTCTGTTGCTGCGATGAGGGCGGTTTCAGTGCTGTGTTTAGCTCGGAAGCCAGATTGGGAGGAGTCGAGGGATTTGTTGGCTTCGAGGAAGGCGGCGAGCTGGTTGTTGACAGCTTTCTCGATTACTTTTGCCGGGAATGGAAGGAGAGAGATGGGGCGGTAATTTTTGAGTTCGGTGGGGTCCGCTGTGGGTTTTTTCAGAAGGGCGGTGAGTTCAGCGTGTTTCCAGCTCTCAGGGAAGGTTGCGGAGTTGAAGGAGCAGTTGATGACGTCTCGGAGGTGCGGTGCTATGACGGAGTCTGCTTTGTTGAAGATGTGGTGAGGGCATGGGTCTGTGGGGGATCCTGAGTGGATGGAGTTCATCAGGCGGATGGTGTCCTCAGTGGAGATTGGGTTCCAGTCGTTAAGGGTGTTCACAGGGGGAGAATGTTCAGCATATGGTTGGGCGGGTTGGTCTCCGGGTTGGTTTTTGAAGCTGTTGTGGATGTCTGCAATCTTGTTGTGGAAGAATGAGGCTAGGGAGTCGCAGAGGGCTTGAGAGGGGGTGATGTCATTGGAGTTGGCCGAGGGATTGGAAAATTCCTTGACGATGTTGAAAAGTTCTTTGCTGTTGTGGGCGTTGTTGTCAAGTCGATCCTTGAATGCTGTTTTCTTGGCCTTTCGGATTAGTTGGTGGTGTGTGCGGGTGGCGTTTTTGAAGGCGTCCTTGGTGCTAGTGGTTGGGTCTTTTTTCCAGGCCTTTTCAAGGGAGCGGCAGAGTTTCTTGGACTTCTTAAGATCATCGTTGAACCATGAGGCCTTCTTGTTGCCAGGTTTGTTTTGACGTTTTTTCAGTGGTGCTAAGGTGTCGGCGGTGTTGGATAACCATAGGGTGAAGTTAGCGGCAGCTTGGTCTGGGTTAGAAGAGTGGGCTGGGGTGTTTAGAAGGAGCGATGAGGAGATCTGGCCGATGGTGATTTTGTTCCAGTTTCTTTGCAGAGTTGGTTGGGGGTGGTTGATGGGTTTTGGCTTGTTGAAGGTGAAGTGAACGCAGCTGTGGTCAGTCCAGAGGAGATCCGTAGTGTGGCTGAAGGAGACATGATTGCTGGAGGTGAAGATGGGGTCGAGTGTGTGACCTGCGATGTGGGTGGGGGAAGTGACCAGTTGTTTAAGTCCGAGGTTGGCGAGGTTGTCCAAGAGGGTGGTGGTGTTGCGGTTGTTGGTCTTTTCAAGGTGAAAGTTGAGGTCTCCCAGAAGGATGTAGTCTTTGGAGGGGAGCGCGTGTGGAGTGATGAAGTCAGTGATGTCTTCACTGAATTTGCAGCTCCTGTTAGAGCACTCTCAACACCAGCTACACTCTAGGGGCCCGATGTAGGTCGGTCGGTAACGGCCGAAAATCGGTATTTTCGGCCGTTACCGATCGGTAAACAGGTGAATGGCATATAGGTGCACAATTTTGCTGAATCAGTAACTTTACCGATTCGGTAAAGTTACCGATTCTGTAAAATACCGAATTGGTAATTTTACCGATTCGGAGCCACCCATATGTAGGTGGGACTCTTCGGAGTCCCAGGAACCTTAACGATTCGGTATTTTACCATCAAATCCAATTTGATGGTAAAATACTGATTCCGGTGTGCATGCACATGTGTGCATGCACACCTATGCCATGTGACAGGCAGACTGCCCTTAGGGCATGTATGCCTGCCACATGGCACCCGAGCCTGTTTTGGGGGTGCCAGAGGGTGTCAAAGTGACACCCCCCGCACCCTTGAGAAATTCGGTATTTACCGAATCGGTAAATACCGATTCGGTAATGCCCATTCATTCCTATGGGCTTCAAAGCCCATAGGAATGAATGGGCATTACCGATTCGGTATTTACCAAATCGGTAAATACCGAATTCATCCGATTCGGTATTCCAGCACATCTGGAATACCTACATGTCGGACCCAGTGATTTACCGATTTTAAATGACCGATTCGGTAAAATTCGGTAATTTAAAATCGGTAAATCAATTCTACCTACATCTAGCCCTTGATCTGCTCACCTCAAATGTCTGACGTGAGTAGATCTAGAGTGTCGCATGTATTGAGAGTACCCAGAGTTCGCTCCTTCTTTTTTGCATAATTTATGCGTCACTCTATGCCTGAAAGGGTTTTGTTTTGATATTTATAATCTTATATAAGGCAAAAACCTTAACTCACATTTCTCTGTAAAATGGGTCCATTCCTCTTTAGGTGAGGAATTTTTCATGGTCATGATATTACTTCCTGTGATGTTAACTCCTGTGATGTCACAGCTACATAATCACAAAATGTTCTTGCCAACTATCCCCCCCTAGTATTTTAGGACTTTTTGTCTTGAGCAGTGTGATCTTATACATCTGTGGGTCTGTTTAGGAGATGTGGGCAACTGAGAGGGAGTGATGTGTTATGGCGGTGGTGCCTTTCGATGGGATATGACCAAATGAGAAGTGCCATGTAAGGGAAGTGTTGCTTAGCAACAAAGTTTGTGTTTACAAAACAGGTGTGGTCTAGTGAGGTCTGTTCTAGTGAAGAGGTGTGGGCTGTTGTGAAGTTCTGGCCTAATGTTGAGGTATGACATATTATGGAGGTGTGGACAGTTAACGGGCGGGCCTACTGAGGGTATAGAAAGAAGGCCTTGCTTCCAAGTGGGCTGTCCTTAGAGAAGTGTATGAATGGAAGAGACACTTGTATTTTTAGCTAGAGGTCAGATAAAAATGTAAACTGTGGTACTTTCAGCTGGCAGGTATATTTTGAATAAGAAACAGTAAAGTAAACTGCTATATATAAGTACAAACTTGAGCATCAGGTGTTTTAAACAGATCTTCTCCTCTTGCAGGGTCCCACCAGAATGCTGTCAGCAGTAGTAATCCATTTGGATCTGACCTGGGGACGGATCTTCCTTCCTCGCCGACGGCGGAAGACCGTGAAGGAGAGGTGCGCTTCATCACCACGGAACCAACATTGACCCTGCTGAACCATCACCCCCTCCTGGAGGAGTTTCTGCACGAGGCCCTTATGAGGAAGGACCACCTGGACCAAGGACCCTTTCTCACGGGTGGGTTAGGGGAAGGCAGTGAAGCACCCGTCCAGCCTGACCTAGCAACTTGGGGGGCGCAAGGGCCCGAAGTCAACTTAGCGAATGAGGACAATGCCCCAGTCTTCTCTGAGTTTACTACCCTGCCATGGACATCTGCACCCTCCTTTGTGGCCACTGCCAACTCTGTGCATCCCCTGGCTGGAAACACCAGAGCCTCAGAGTCCAGCACAGCGCCGGTACCAGCAAAGGCTGCATTCACCACCGAGGCGATGTCCAAGTCTGGGATATCATTGACTCACCCAAGCGACTGGTCCACCGCCAGCCAAGATGTCTTAGGAACAACAGAGGCTGCAGCTACAAAGGCGGTGGCTTTTTCCCAAGCTTGGACCGAGGACACCAGTCAGATGTTGGTCAGCGCTATGACCATCATTTCTCCTACAGCTGACATGGCCCTTAGCAGTACAATCGCCACAAATATGCGCAGTCAGACAGAGCCACAGGAAAGGGAGACAGACACCCAGACCAGCACAGCTACATCACCAACAGCATCTTCAGGGGATGATGAAGAGACCACAACTACCACCACCATCACCACGACTACCATCACAACCACAGCCCAGGTACCAGGTGAGTGCAATGTGAAGACAGTAATCAGGTCTGGATGTGATTTAAGGGACATTTAAGTGAAGGTGCATTGCAGTGACTTCTGATCATTATATGTGACTGTTCAGTATCGTGTTTGACTTGTGCTGCTGTCATTAACCCCTTCGCTGCTCATGACGAGCTCAGCTCGTCATGAGGCACGGTTGAGCTGTGCTTATGACGAGTTGAACTCGTCATGAATAAAGGTAACTCTGTGAATCCAGCACCAGCACCAGCACCGGGGGGGGGGGGGGGGGGGGGGAAACCTCTAGCAGCCAAGGTGTTAATGCCTCCCTGGGTTGATGTCCATTTCGCTCTAAACATGCCTCACCATTGCAATAGACACACACATGTCTGCCAACCTGGAGAAAAATCTTACAGTGTGGTGAGAGGGCAGGGCCTTGGAAGGGGCAGGGTCTCATGCTGAGAAATACCCAAGAGGCGCTTTTGAACCCCACCCTGCCCCAAGCCTCTCCCTCCCAAAAGAAAAGCTTCCTGAGGCTGGTGCCCATGTGCTGGGGGTGTTTTCACTCCCCTTAATGGACGTTGGCAGTTTAAAGCCTCAGAAAACGTTCTGGAAGACCTTATTGACAGTGGTTTTCGGCTGGTTTTCCCTGCCACCGGGTGTTATCGGCTCCTCAATGGCTGATCATGTGATGGGAGTCATTATCATGTGTCACACAGTGGTACCGTGCGAGTTGACAGGTATGCACACATGTAAACCTTCTGTCCTCCGTTTCGCATTGGTATTAAGCTAGTTCAAGCACCAATGTCAGATATTCAGTGCAGTCTCCTGCCTTCCTCGAGCCCTGAGGCTCACACACTCGTGTAGAATCTCAAACATGCCCACGTGTCTGGCTGCATAAATGTAGAAATAATGTCTAGTGTACACTTGACGACTGTGGAACCAGGAGACCGGAGCTCCAATTCCACTCTCCTGACTAGACCAAAAGTGAGGGATCATTTGTTAATGCCTTTATTTCCATTTGTCACAAAACACCCCTCTGCCATCAAAGGAAATAGGATACAAAATAGTATTGTGCACTAAAGATACAAATAAACTAGTCTATTTTGATTTTTCTCGAAGCACCTGGATGTTGCAAGATTAAACCGATTTTGGAACACTAAGCGAGAAGCTTAAAGAGGCGAACTTTTAAGTTTGAAATTCTATCATTTAGAGGAAAAATGCAAAATCTGTAGCAATATTTATTTGTACTTGTTGGGCAGACATTATTTATTTACCCCTAAAACATTAAACCTCCTTTATAATACACTGCCTTCCCTTCACTCCTAAATGTAACCCCTGAGACACCCTCACCCTATCACTAACCCTAGGCCACGAACTATCTTTTACTAGTATCCTAGCTAGAGGGATTCTCTATGCCCCGTCAATACCCATTCCCTTACATTCATACTCCCCCTAAGTGTATCCCTTACCCTTACTCTGACCTATGAACTATCACTTATCCCACGCCTATCTCTGTCCCCAAGCCTAAACATAACCCTACTCCATGCCTATGAAATATCCTACACCCTATCCTCAGTTGATGATGTTTTCATTCCTTAACTTTACCCCTTCTCTTACAATCATACGTGTCCTGTGTCCAGCCCTAACTGCTACTCTAATACCAATGAACTATCCATTACCATAAACTTAGCTTAAGGTCTTTCAGTCACCCTGTCCATAACTGTTAATCTGTCCTTAGCACCACCCTTCTAACTAACCTTAAAGCTTGGAGTTTGTGTCAAACAATTTTTAACTTTTTCAGTTTTTGTTTTCTCATCTTTTCCCTTGTCACGTTTTTTCAAACAGTTCACCTACAGGAATGTGATTCATGCTACAGACTTGTCCTAAATCACTCTCTTCGCTCACTGGTTGACTTCAATTTGAGTCCTGTATCACTCCCTTCAATCACTCGTTGACTTCAAGTTGAGTCCTGTATCACTCCCTTCAATCACTCGTTGACTTCAAGTTGAGTCCTGTATCACTCCCTTCACTCACTCGTTGACTTCAAGTTGAGTCCTGTATCACTCTCTTCGCTCACTCGTTGACTTCAAGTTGAGTCCTGTATCACTCTCTTCGCTCACTCGTTGACTTCAAGTTGAGTCCTGTATCACTCTGTTCGCTCACTCGTTGACTTCAAGTTGAGTCCTGTATCACTCCCTTCAATCACTCGTTGACTTCAAGTTGAGTCCTGTATCACTCCCTTCACTCACTTGTTGACTTCAAGTTGAGTCCTCTATCACTCTCTTCACTCACTCGTTGACTTCAAGTTGTATGCAGGCGCTTTCTTCCTTCAATCTCCCAGGGCCCTGGTACCCACGAGGAGTCTGTGCCCCCTGCTCTCAGGGCGTCTGGGCTCACCCTAGAGCCTTGATATGAATTGGCTAAAATGGGTCAGGGTTCTACCTTTCCAGTGCTTTTATTGGCGAATCTTGCCTCTTCTGCATTTGCTGCCACTGAATTGATTCAATCTGCTACCTGTAAGTGATGCACTTTCACCTTCACAGGTGTGTTTCTGCTGCCACTGCCTGGTCAATTTGAGGTATCTCCTGCTGTGCTTAATTTGAGCTGGTGGTTGCACACGGGGCTCTCCTGCCGTCAAGTTTGGTGGCCGTGACTTCTTTTTCATAATCGGACTTTCACCTGGAAAATGAAGGTGGAAGGCAGCACAGGGGAAGAAAGGAGGACAAGAAAGAAAACCAAGCATTGGCAAACACCTCTAGCTCTCATCAATGCAAGAGCTATTGACTTTGGCAATGTGTTTTAGCCATTATGTAAACCTTAGGGGCGTTTGGCATGGTTCAAAGTTAGTGGCATGGAGTGGGGTGGGGAAGATTGGGGTAGAGTGGAATGGGGTAGATTGAAGTAGAGTGGAGTGGGTTAGATTGGCATAGAGTGGAGTGGGGAAGAGTGGAGTAGGGTGGAATGGGGTAGATTGGAGTGGAGTAGATTGGAGTGGGAGAGTTGGGTAGATTAGGGTGGTAGATTGGAGTGGGGTTGATTGAATTGAGGTAGGTTTGGGTGGAGGGTGGAATGGGGTAGATTGAATGGAGTAGATTGGGGAAGTTTATAGTGAGGTAGATTGGAGTGGGCTAGATTAAAGTAGGGCAGTTCAGTGTTGAATGGGGTAGAGTGGAGTGGAGTAGAATATACTGGGGTAGACTGGAGTGGTGTGGGTTAGATTGGAGAGAGGTGGAACTGGTGGAATTAGAATTGATTGGGGTAGACTGGAGTGGATTCGGGTAAATTGGGGTTAAGTGTAGTGGGGTAGATTGGGTGAATTATAGTAAAGTAGAATGGAATAGAGTGGGGATCAAATGGGGTCATTTGGAGTGGGGTAGATTTGTGTGGAGAAGTAGATTGGAGTGGTGTGGGGTTGATCAGGTTACATTGAATGGAGTGGAGTAGATTGAAGTGAAGTCGACTGGAGTGGAATGGGGTAGATTGGAGTGGAATGGGGTAAATTAGGGTAGAGTGGAGTGGAGTTGGATAGATTGGATAGCAATAGAGTGGATTAGCGTAGATTGGATTGGAGTGGGTAGATTGGGATAGAGTGGAGTAGAGTGAAGTGGGGTAGATTGGAATGGGGCATAGTAAATTGGGGTGGGGTGGGTAGATTGGGGTGGGATGAAGTGGGGTGGATAAAATGGATTGTGGTAGATTGGAGTGGGTTGATTGGAGTGGAGTGGGGTGATTTGGGTGGAGTAAAGTAGGGTAGATTGGGGTTGATTGTGGCAAAATGGAGTGGGTGGGGTAAATTGGGATACACTGTAGTGGATTGAGATGGATGGGTATGGTGTGGGGTAGATTGGAGTGGGGTAAGTGGTGTGAAGGGGCTTAAAGTGGAGTGGTGTGTTGTGTCATGGAGTGAATGGCATAGATTGGAGTGGCATGGAGTCATGTGGCGTTCTCTTAGCATGGAGGAGCACAAGTCGAGTGGCATGTCATAGAGTGAACTATCCTAGAATAGAGCGGCGTATCGTGGCATAGCGTGGAGCGTAGTTTGGAGTATGCATGGTGTGGTGGTGTGCTGCCATTACACACAACACATTTTCAATTGAAATGACCACTAGATTTTCAAAGAAAAATAGTTTTAATGCACACAAACTTGATCGTATTCAAATATTTGTTTCCATCACACTTCAGAATTTAAAAAAAGTGCTTCATTTGTACTAATTCCATATATTCTCAATCATCAGCACAGTTATTTGTGTTGTTGTGTGCTAGGAAAAAAATACCCTCCACCCTCTCCTCTTACATGGGTACTCAGTAGGATTGTCACATGAATTCTTCCACTTTAAGTCAGAGAAAGAAAAGTAAACACCAAGCTCCCTTACAAAGACAACTTGACATTTGACCCCTGTCTTTGAATGCACAGCAAATGTGACAACATAAGAACAAGGTTTAAAGGCCTGTTTACAGAGAGCAAGTTTGTGGAAGAATATAATAAACAAGGTTTAGGCAACGGTAGGGGCAAACTGCCTAAAGCAAATGAAGCCACCATATAGGAAGCCAGAACATGTGAGTTACAATCCACAAAGCCAATGATAAGCAAGAGGCAGAATGCATTCCTAGGTCAGCCATCTGAATGTCTGCAAGATGCCTTTACCAAACCAGACAGCTACCCAGTCTCAGAGGCTTCCACTTAAAAGTGTCAAAGGCAGAAAGCTCTGATGAAAAATAACCTGCAAAACGGAGATAAAGAGGCAGTGAGTGCCTGACTTTCAGCAGCACTTGGGCCCCAACACTTGTTCTTTCACAAATTAAGAGTGAAGGATATGGCCGAGAGAGAGGAGGGGGAAAGACACAGTGTAAGAGGTGGGTAATAGTTGGCAAAAGGAGAGAAAGACAGAGAAAAACAACTGACGGAGAAGAGAGAGAGGAAGAGAAGGAAGGAGGTGTGGGAGAGACTGGGAGTCAGGAAAAGTAGACACCAATAATGGAGAGCAGGAACATGGCAGACGAGAATGAAAGAGTGCAGAGAGAACGGAGGCAGAGGAAGCAGAGTACAGAGAAAAGAAGATGGAGGGAAGGCAGATAAAGATGATAGAGTGAGGTAGGAGAGCACAGGGTTAGGGAGAGCCGGGAATGCTGGGGAGAGAAGGAAGAAGAAAGTCAACAAAAAGAAAGGAGAGTGAGGAAACACAGTATAAGAAGGGAAGAAATGGACAAATAAAAGAGAGAGTAGTGAAACACAGTACAGAGAAAGTGCGGGAAAGTAGGCTGAGGAAAAGAAAAGCGAGAAAGCAAAGTGCAGGGGACCGACAGCGTACGAAAGTGGTCTGAGATATGGGAAAGGAAGGAGGGTGCAAGGAAGAAAACATGGATGGAAAAGCGGACAGGAAGAAGGGAAAGAAGGGAAGCAGAGTGCAGGGGAGAGATGGGAGAAATTAAGTAGAAAGAAGAGTGATCAACAAACCAGAAGGCAGGGGAGAGAATGGGAAAAGGAAAGCAGGAGGGAAGGGAGAGCGAGTAAGCTGAATGCAGGGAGAGAAGAGGAAGGAAAGCAACCGAGGAAAGAGAGAACATGGAAGTAAAAGTAGAGAAAGCGGTCAATCAAGAAAGCAGAGTACAGGGGCGAGATGAGGGAATGAACTGAAGAGGAAGAGAAGGTCAGAAGAGAGAAGGAGGAGGGAACATGGACAGACAGAAGGGAAAGCGAGGACGGAGAGAGTAGGGTAGAAAAGGGTGCAGAAAACAGGCATAGATAAGGGAGCACAAGGATGCAGAGTGCAAGGCGGAGGTGGGGAAAGCAGGCAGAGAGATGGGAGAACAATGAAGCAGAGTGCAGGGAGAGAAGAGGAAGGAACGCAGACAGAGAGAAGGGGAAGGAACTGCGGACAGAGAGAAGGGGAAGGAATTGCGGACAGAGAGAAGGGAAAGAGAGAATCAGAGTGCATGGGAGACAATGAAAGGAAAGCTTACAGAAAGAAGGGGGAGTAAAGAAAGTGAAACAGTGCAGTGAAGTGCAGGGGGAGAAGGGAAAGGAAGCAGACAGAGAGGAGGCAGAGTGAGGAAGGAGCGAGAAGAGGAAGGAATATTGGGCAGAGTGAGGGTTGTAGTAGACCGCGCCAGGGTGTGACGGAGACTCCATTGTACCCTTGTGGACCAGTGAAGTTTGTGCTGCATGAACTTGCTGCACATCTGGGGTGCAGTGCCAGCGAATACAGATGGGGTGCAGTAGAAGCAAGAAAGGCACTGAACTTAATGGTTGGCCTTTTACAGGGTGTAGCCCACTAGCCTCGCGCTCCTAGGGCAGCATCCTTTGGCATGATAGGAACTAGACTTGCACAGCATTTTAGAAAAAACAGTGGTTCAGGGGTGGCCTGAAAAGGTCCAAAAATAACAAGAATCATTCAGTATCAAGCTAATTTTAGGAGCAAAACAAGTGTGTGTAGCGAGGACGGAGGTAGCCTGATTCCGGCCCATGAGTACGGCGAGAGGATCCCGGTAGGCACAACGGCCTTGACGACACAGTGAGGACACCATTTATTTATTTATTATTCAAAGCGACAAAGAAATGAGCAGCTCTAATCCACATCTAAACCACATATCAAGCAGCAAGTAACCTAACTAAACCACATCCTTGCTCCAGTCCTCAAATAACTGCTGCTGATTCTTTTCTAATCATTCATTGACTGAATGGAAGACAGACATTTACTTATTCATCAACATCGCTTACACCCATAATCGGGAATTGTAAGAGACAGATTTCAGGAAGCTCATCTAGTCCTGATGATGATCTTAAACCAGTAAAAGATCGAAACGTCGTCGACCCCCCCCAAGGAATATCCCCCATTCCCAGGGGCGTAACACAGGCCCCCGCAGCCCCTGCGGTGCGGGGGGTCTCTAGCTCAATGGGGCCCCCTGGGCCCTGCACTCTGGCCGAAGAGGTCCTGATTGAGCCCGGAGGGGGCCCCTCTAATGACCGTGCAGGGAGGCCCCCTCACTTTTCGTTACGCCAGTGCACATTCCAGGTATATAGTTCTGTAGATTACTCCTTGTTTTATGTGCCATTTCCGTATATTTTCACTTTACTCACTCATGTCACGATATGCACCTTGTCACTCAAGTGAGCACCTGAAACGCATTTCTACATGTTGAAAATACAGAATAAACAATATTTCTACATGTTACCCTACTTGTTTTGCTCCCAAAATTAGCTTGATACTGAATGATTCTTGTTATTTCTGGACCTTTTCATGCCACCCCATAACCACTGTTTTTTTCTAATATACTTTACAACCCCTGGTTCACTTTATGGGGTACCCATGTTTTTTTAAACTAGTCTTGCACAGCGGCACGGATGACGTCCTCTTCCTGCTGTTCATCAGCACTCCTCGCATCACGGGCTGGGACCAGAGACAAGAACCCTTAACGGCGTTGGGGACTTTATGTCTGACCCAACATTGACAGACAGGTGCTTTATTTAAATTGTAATGGCTCCGAAACTAGGGCACAGCTGACTAAGGATTATTATATGCCAGAAATCTGTAGCAACTATTCTATTTACTCTCCTATGTTACGTCATAGTGGCGGGGGCACTAAGAGGGAATGCTGGTTGGTGTGACATGGCCTTGCTGGGGGTCCCAGGTGACTGCTCTGAGATCACCTTCCTCCTGTCACTTATATCTAAAAGAATCGAAGTGAGGCGGGCAAGCAAGACCCTGGCTCGGGAGTGCAAGGCAGTTGTTTCCCCCTAGATTGATCCCCTGACGAAGGGCAATATCAATGCCCGAAAAGCATTGAGATTATGGCTTTATGATTTTGGACCTACTTACAGCTTGAATGACTCAAATGTTACACGTTGTGAAAACATTCAATAATGAGAAAAAAAATATCATTGAAAATAAGTGATCTTCGAATAAAAATTTACTCGCATCAAAAGACTTTGCTATTCTAATCTGGTGAAAATATTTGACTAAAACATTGTTTTGTTCCTTTACGCTGTGCACCAGAAGACAACCCCTATTCAGGGATTGCAACATTTGATTTGGTGGTGTCCCAGAGTGATGTGGTGGTGTCCCCGAGTGATGTGGTGGTGCCCCCGAGTGATGTGGTGGTGCCCCCGAGTGATGTGGTGGTGCCCCTGAGTGATGTGGTGGTGTCCCCAAGTGATGTGGTGGTGTCCCTGAGTGATGTGGTCGTGTCCCTGAGTGATGTGGTGGTTTCCTTAAGTGATGTGGTGGTGCCCCTGAGTGGTGCCCCTGAGTGATGTGGTGGTGTCCCCGAGTGATGTGGTGGTGTCCCCGAGTGATGTGGTGGTGTCCCTGAGTGATGTGGTGGTGTCCCTGAGTGATGCGGTGGTTTCCCTGAGCGATGTGGTGGTGCCCCTGAGTGATGTGGTGGTGCCCCTGGGTGATGTGGTGGTGTTCCTGAGTGATGTGGTGGTGTCCCTGAGTGATGTGGCGTTGTCCCTGAGTGATGTGGTAGTGTCCCTGAGTGATGTGGTGGTGCCCCTGTGTGATGTGGTGGTGTCCCTGAGTGATGTGGGGGTGCCCCTGAGTGGTGCCCCTGAGTGATGGGGTGGCGTTCCTGAGTGATGTGGTGGTGTCCCCGAGTGGTGTGGTGGTGTCCCCGAGTGATGTGGTGGTGCCCCCGAGTGTTGTGGTGGTGACCCCGAGTGATGTGGTGGTGCCCCTGAGTTATGTGGTGGTGCCCCTGAGTGGTGCCCCTGAGTGATGTGGTGGTATCCCTGAGTGATGTGGTGGTGCCCCTGAGGGATGTGGTGGTGCCCCTGAGGGATGTGGTGGTGTCACTGAGTGATGTGGTGGTGCCCCTGAGTGATGTGGTGGTGTCCCCAAGTGATGTGGTGGTGTCCCTGAGTGATGTGGTCGTGTCCCTGAGTGATGTGGTGGTTTCCTTAAGTGATGTGGTGGTGCCCCTGAGTGGTGCCCCTGAGTGATGTGGTGGTGTCCCCGAGTGATGTGGTGGTGTCCCCGAGTGATGTGGTGGTGTCCCTGAGTGATGTGGTGGTGTCCCTGAGTGATGCGGTGGTTTCCCTGAGCGATGTGGTGGTGCCCCTGAGTGATGTGGTGGTGCCCCTGGGTGATGTGGTGGTGTTCCTGAGTGATGTGGTGGTGTCCCTGAGTGATGTGGCGTTGTCCCTGAGTGATGTGGTAGTGTCCCTGAGTGATGTGGTGGTGCCCCTGTGTGATGTGGTGGTGTCCCTGAGTGATGTGGGGGTGCCCCTGAGTGGTGCCCCTGAGTGATGGGGTGGCGTTCCTGAGTGATGTGGTGGTGTCCCCGAGTGGTGTGGTGGTGTCCCCGAGTGATGTGGTGGTGCCCCCGAGTGTTGTGGTGGTGACCCCGAGTGATGTGGTGGTGCCCCTGAGTTATGTGGTGGTGCCCCTGAGTGGTGCCCCTGAGTGATGTGGTGGTATCCCTGAGTGATGTGGTGGTGCCCCTGAGGGATGTGGTGGTGCCCCTGAGGGATGTGGTGGTGTCACTGAGTGATGTGGTGGTGCCCCTGAGTGATGTGGTGGTGTCCCCAAGTGATGTGGTGGTGTCCCTGAGTGATGTGGTCGTGTCCCTGAGTGATGTGGTGGTTTCCTTAAGTGATGTGGTGGTGCCCCTGAGTGGTGCCCCTGAGTGATGTGGTGGTGTCCCCGAGTGATGTGGTGGTGTCCCCGAGTGATGTGGTGGTGTCCCTGAGTGATGTGGTGGTGTCCCTGAGTGATGCGGTGGTTTCCCTGAGCGATGTGGTGGTGCCCCTGAGTGATGTGGTGGTGCCCCTGGGTGATGTGGTGGTGTTCCTGAGTGATGTGGTGGTGTCCCTGAGTGATGTGGCGTTGTCCCTGAGTGATGTGGTAGTGTCCCTGAGTGATGTGGTGGTGCCCCTGTGTGATGTGGTGGTGTCCCTGAGTGATGTGGGGGTGCCCCTGAGTGGTGCCCCTGAGTGATGGGGTGGCGTTCCTGAGTGATGTGGTGGTGTCCCCGAGTGGTGTGGTGGTGTCCCCGAGTGATGTGGTGGTGCCCCCGAGTGTTGTGGTGGTGACCCCGAGTGATGTGGTGGTGCCCCTGAGTTATGTGGTGGTGCCCCTGAGTGGTGCCCCTGAGTGATGTGGTGGTATCCCTGAGTGATGTGGTGGTGCCCCTGAGGGATGTGGTGGTGCCCCTGAGGGATGTGGTGGTGTCACTGAGTGATGTGGTGGTGTCCCTGAGTGATGTGGTGGTGTTTCTGAGTGATGTGGTGGTGTTCCTGAGTGATGTGGTGTTGCCCCTGAGTGATGTGGTGGTGTTCCTGAGTGAAGTGGTGGTGTCCCAGAGTGATGTGGTGGTGTCCCTGAGTGATGTGGTGGTGCCCCTGAGTGATGTGGTGGTGCCCCTGAGTGATGTGGGGGTGTCCCTGAGTGATGTGTTGGTGCCCGTGAGTGGTGCCCCTGAGTGATGTGGTGGTGCCCCTGAGTGATGTGGTGGTGCCCCTAAGAGATATGGTGGTGTCCCTGAGTGATGTGGTGGTGCCCCTGAGTGATGTGGTGGTGTCCCTGAGTGATGTGGTGGTGCCCCTGAGTGATGTGGTGGCATTCCTGAGTGACGTGGTGGTGTCCCTGAGTCATGTGGTGGTGTCCCTGAGTCATGTGGTGGTGCCCGTGAGTGGTGCCCCTGAGTGATGTGGTGGTGCCCCTGAGTGATGTGGTGGTGTCCCTGAGTGATGTAGTGGGGCCCCTGAGTGATGTGGTGGTGCTCCTGAGTCATGTGGTGGTGTCCCTGAGTCATGTGGTGGTGCCCGTGAGTGGTGCCCCTGAGTGATGTGGTGGTGCTCCTGAGTGATGTGGTGGTGTCCCTGAGTGATGTGGTGGTGTCCCTGAGTGATGTGGTGGTGCCCCTGAGTGATGTGGTGGCATTCCTGAGTGACGTGGTGGTGTCCCTGACTCATGTGGTGGTGTCCCTGAGTCATGTGGTAGTGCCCGTGAGTGGTGCCCCTGAGTGATGTGGTGGTGCCCCTGAGTGATGTGGTGGTGTCCCTGAGTGATGTAGTGGTGCCCCTGAGTGATGTGGTGGTGCCCCTGAGTTATGTGGTGGTGTCCCTGAGTCATGTGGTGGTGCCCGTGAGTGGTGCCCCTGAGTGATGTGGTGGTATCCCTGAGTGATGTGGTGAAGCTCCTGAGTCATGTGGTGGTGTCCCTGAGTCATGTGGTGGTGCCTGTGAGTGGTGCCCCTGAGTGATGTGGTGGTGTCCCTGAGTGATGTGGTGGTGTCCCTGAGTGATGTGGTGGTGTCCCTGAGTGATGTGGTGGTGCCCCTGAGTGATGTGGTGGCATTCCTGAGTGACGTGGTGGTGTCCCTGAGTCATGTGGTGGTGTCCCTGAGTCATGTGGTGGTGCCCGTGAGTGGTGCCCCTGAGTGATGTGGTGGTGCCCCTGAGTGATGTGGTGGTGTCCCTGAGTGATGTAGTGGTGCCCCTGAGTGATGTGGTGGTGCCCCTGAGTCATGTGGTGGTGTCCCTGAGTCATGTGGTGGTGCCCCCGAGTGATGTGGTGGTGCCCCTGAGTGATGTGGTGGTGTCCCTGAGTGATGTGGTGGTTTCCCTAAGTGATGTGGTGGTGCCCCTGAGTGGTGCCCCTGACTGCTGTGGTGGTGTCCCCGAGTGATGTGGTGGTGTCCCTGAGTGATGTGGTGGTGTCCCTGAGTGATGCGGTGGTGTTCCTGAGTGATGTGGTGGTTTCCCTGAGCGATGTGGTGGTGCCCCTGAGTGATGTGGTGGTGCCCCTGGGTGATGTGGTGGTGTTCCTGAGTGATGTGGTGGTGTCCCTGAGTGATGTGGCGTTGTCCCTGAGTGATGTGGTAGTGTCCCTGAGTGATGTGGTGGTGCCCCTGTGTGATGTGGTGGTGTCCCTGAGTGATGTGAGGGTGCCCCTGAGTGGTGCCCCTGAGTGATGTGGTGGCGTTCCTGAGTGATGTGGTGGTGTCCCCGAGTGGTCTGGTGGTGTCCCCAAGTGATGTGGTGGTGCCCCCGAGTGTTGTGGTGGTGACCCCGAGGGATGTGGTGGTGCCCCTGAGTTATGTGGTGGTGCCCCTGGGTGGTGCCCCTGAGTGATGTGGTGGTATCCCTGAGTGATGTGGTGGTGCCCCTGAGGGATGTGGTGGTGCCCCTGAGGGATGTGGTGGTGTCACTGAGTGATGTGGTGGTGTCCCTGAGTGATGTGGTGGTGTTTCTGAGTGATGTGGTGGTGTTCCTGAGTGATGTGGTGTTGCCCCTGAGTGATGTGGTGGTGTTTCTGAGTGATGTGGTGGTGTCCCCGAGTGATGTGGTGGTGTCCCCGAGTGATGTGGTGGTGTCCCTGAGTGATGTGGTGGTGCCCCTGAGTGATGTGGTGGTGCCCCTGAGTGATGTGGGGGTGTCCCTGAGTGATGTGTTGGTGCCCGTGAGTGGTGCCCCTGAGTGATGTGGTGGTGCCCCTGAGTGATGTGGTGGTGCCCCTGAGTGATGTGGTGGTGCCCCTGAGTGATGTGGTGGTGCCCCTGAGTGATATGGTGGTGTCCCTGAGTGATGTGGTGGTGTCCCTGAGTGATGTGGTGGTGCCCCTGAGTGATGTGGTGGCATTCCTGAGGGACGTGGTGGTGTCCCTGAGTCATGTGGTGGTGTCCCTGAGTCATGTGGTGGTGCCCGTGAGTGGTGCCCCTGAGTGATGTGGTGGTGCCCCTGAGTGATGTGGTGGTGTCCCTGAGTGATGTAGTGGGGCCCCTGAGTGATGTGGTGGTGCTCCTGAGTCATGTGGTGGTGTCCCTGAGTCATGTGGTGGTGCCCGTGAGTGGTGCCCCTGAGTGATGTGGTGGTGCCCCTGAGTGCTGTGGTGGTGTCCCTGAGTGATGTGGTGGTGTCCCTGAGTGATGTGGTGGTGCCCTTGAGTGATGTGGTGGCATTCCTGAGTGACGTGGTGGTGTCCCTGAGTCATGTGGTGGTGTCCCTGAGTCATGTGGTGGTGCCCGTGAGTGGTGCCCCTGAGTGATGTGGTGGTGCCCCTGAGTGATGTGGTGGTGTCCCTGAGTGATGTAGTGGTGCCCCTGAGTCATGTGGTGGTGCCCCTGAGTCATGTGGTGGTGTCCCTGAGTCATGTGGTGGTGCCCGTGAGTGGTGCCCCTGAGTGATGTGGTGGTATCCCTGAGTGATGTGGTGGTGCTCCTGAGTCATGTGGTGGTGTCCCTGAGTCATGTGGTGGTGCCCGTGAGTGGTGCCCCTGAGTGATGTGGTGGTGCCCCTGAGTGATGTGGTGGTGTCCCTGAGTGATGTGGTGGTGTCCCTGAGTGATGTGGTGGTGCCCCTGAGTGATGTGGTGGCATTCCTGAGTGACGTGGCGGTGTCCCTGAGTCATGTGGTGGTGTCCCTGAGTCATGTGGTGGTGCCCGTGAGTGGTGCCCCTGAGTGATGTGGTGGTGCCCCTGAGTGATGTGGTGGTGTCCCTGAGTGATGTAGTGGTGCCCCTGAGTGATGTGGTGGTGCCCCTGAGTCATGTGGTGGTGTCCCTGAGTCATGTGGTGGTGCCCGTGAGTGGTGCCCCTGAGTGATGTGGTGGTATCCCTGAGTGATGTGGTGGTGCTCCTGAGTCATGTGGTGGTGTCCCTGAGTCATGTGGTGGTGCCCGTGAGTGGTGCCCCTGAGTGATGTGGTGGTGCCCCTGAGTGATGTGGTGGTGTCCCTGAGTGATGTGGTGGTGCCCCTGAGTGATGTGGTGGCATTCCCGAGTGACGTGGTGGTGTCCCTGAGTCATGTGGTGGTGTCCCTGAGTCATGTGGTGGTGCCCGTGAGTGGTGCCCCTGAGTGATGTGGTGGTGCCCCTGAGTGATGTGGTGGTGTCCCTGAGTGATGTAGTGGTGTCCCCGAGTGATGTGGTGGTGTCCCTGAGTGATGTGGTGGTGCCCCTGAGTGATGTGGTGGTGCCCCTGAGTGATGTGGGGGTGTCCCTGAGTTATGTGTTGGTGCCCGTGAGTGGTGCCCCTGAGTGATGTGGTGGTGCCCATGAGTGATGTGGTGGTGCCCCTGAGTGATATGGTGGTGTCCCTGAGTGATGTGGTGGTGCCCCTGAGTGATGTGGTGGTGTCCCTGAGTGATGTGGTGGTGCCCCTGAGTGATGTGGTGGCATTCCTGAGTGACGTGGTGGTGTCCCTGAGTCATGTGGTGGTGTCCCTGAGTCATGTGGTGGTGCCCGTGAGTGGTGCCCCTGAGTGATGTGGTGGTGCCCCTGAGTGATGTGGCGGTGTCCCTGAGTGATGTAGTGGGGCCCCTGAGTGATGTGGTGGTGCTCCTGAGTCATGTGGTGGTGTCCCTGAGTCATGTGGTGGTGCCCGTGAGTGGTGCCCCTGAGTGATGTGGTGGTGCCCCTGAGTGATGTGGTGGTGTCCCTGAGTGATGTGGTGGTGCCCCTGAGTGATGTGGTGGCATTCCTGAGTGACGTGGTGGTGTCCCTGAGTCATGTGGTGGTGTCCCTGAGTCATGTGGTGGTGCCCGTGAGTGGTGCCCCTGAGTGATGTGGTGGTGCCCCTGAGTCATGTGGTGGTGTCCCTGAGTGATGTAGTGGTGCCC
Source organism: Lissotriton vulgaris (assembly GCF_964263255.1). Lineage (NCBI taxonomy): Eukaryota > Metazoa > Chordata > Amphibia > Caudata > Salamandridae > Lissotriton > Lissotriton vulgaris. The sequence continues at coordinate 352,122,771 of NC_141687.1, forward strand.
CTGAGTGATGTGGTGGTGCCCCTGAGTCATGTGGTGGTGTCCCTGAGTCATGTGGTGGTGCCCGTGAGTGGTGCCCCTGAGTGATGTGGTGGTATCCCTGAGTGATGTGGTGGTGCTCCTGAGTCATGTGGTGGTGTCCCTGAGTCATGTGGTGGTGCCCGTGAGTGGTGCCCCTGAGTGATGTGGTGGTGCCCCTGAGTGATGTGGTGGTGTCCCTGAGTGATGTGGTGGTGCCCCTGAGTGATGTGGTGGCATTCCTGAGTGACGTGGGTGTGTCCCTGAGTCATGTGGTGGTGTCCCTGAGTCATGTGGTGGTGCCCGTGAGTGGTGCCCCTGAGTGATGTGGTGGTGCCCCTGAGTGATGTGGTGGTGTCCCTGAGTGATGTAGTGGTGCCCCTGAGTGATGTGGTGGTGCCCCTGAGTCATGTGGTGGTGTCCCTGAGTCATGTGGTGGTGCCCGTGAGTGGTGCCCCTGAGTGATGTGGTGGTATCCCTGAGTGATGTGGTGGTGCTCCTGAGTCATGTGGTGGTGTCCCTGAGTCATGTGGTGGTGCCCCTGAGTGATGTGGTGGTGTCCCTGAGTGATGTGGTGGTGCCCCTGAGTGATGTTGTGGCATTCCTGTGTGACGTGGTGGTGTCCCTGAGTCATGTGGTGGTGTCCCTGAGTCATGTGGTGCCCCTGAGTGATGTGGTGGTGCCCCTGAGTGATGTGGTGGTGTCCCTGAGTGATGTAGTGGTGCCCCTGAGTGATGTGGTGGTGCCCCTGAGTCATGTGGTGGTGTCCCTGAGTCATGTGGTGGTGCCCGTGAGTGGTGCCCCTGAGTGATGTGGTGGTATCCCTGAGTGATGTGGTGGTGCCCCTGAGGGATGTGGTGGTGCCCCTGAGGGATGTGGTGGTGCCCCTGAGGGATGTGGTGGTGTCCCTGAGTGATGTGGTGGTGTTTGTGAGTGATGTGGTGGTGTTCCTGAGTGATGTGGTGTTGCCCCTGAGTGATGTAGTGGTGTTCCTGAGTGATGTGGTGGTGTCCCCGAGTGATGTGGTGGTGTCCCTGAGTGATGTGGTGGTGCCCCTGAGTGATGTGGTTGTGCCCCTGAGTGATGTGGGGGTGTCCCTGAGTGATGTGTTGGTGCCCGTGAGTGGTGCCCCTGAGTGATGTGGTGGTGCCCCTGAGTGATGTGGTGGTGCCCCTGAGTGATATGGTGGTGTCCCTGAGTGATGTGGTGGTGCCCCTGAGTGATGTGGTGGTGTCCCTGAGTGATGTGGTGGTGTCCCTGAGTGATGTGGTGGTGCCCCTGAGTCATGTGGTGGTGTCCCTGAGTCATGTGGTGGTGCCCGTGAGTGGTGCCCCTGAGTGATGTGGTGGTGCCCCTGAGTGATGTGGTGGTGTCCCTGAGTGATGTGGTGGTGTCCCTGATTGATGTGGTGGTGCCCCTGAGTGATGTGGTGGCATTCCTGAGTGACGTGGTGGTGTCCCTGAGTCATGTGGTGGTGTCCCTGAGTCATGTGGTCGTGCCCTTGAGTGGTGCCCCTGAGTGATGTGGTGGTGCCCCTGAGTGATGTGGTGGTGTCCCTGAGTGATGTAGTGGTGCCCCTGAGTGATGTGGTGGTGCCCCTGAGTCATGTGGTGGTGTCCCTGAGTAATGTGGGGGTGCCCGTGAGTGGTGTCCCTGAGTGATGTGGTGGTGCCCTTGAGTGATGTGGTGGCATTCCTGAGTGACGTGGTGGTGTCCCTGAGTCATGTGGTGGTGTCCCTGAGTCATGTGGTGGTGCCCGTGAGTGGTGCCCCTGAGTGATGTGGTGGTGCCCCTGAGTGATGTGGTGGTGTCCCTGAGTGATGTGGTAGTGTCCCTGAGTGATGTGGTGGTGCCCCTGAGTGATGTGGTGGCATTCCTGAGTGACGTGGCGGTGTCCCTGAGTCATGTGGTGGTGTCCCTGAGTCATGTGGTGGTGCCCGTGAGTGGTGCCCCTGAGTGATGTGGTGGTGCCCCTGAGTGATGTGGTGGTGTCCCTGAGTGATGTAGTGGTGCCCCTGAGTGATGTGGTGGTGCCCCTGAGTCATGTGGTGGTGTCCCTGAGTCATGTGGTGGTGCCCGTGAGTGGTGCCCCTGAGTGATGTGGTGGTATCCCTGAGTGATGTGGTGGTGCTCCTGAGTCATGTGGTGGTGTCCCTGAGTCATGTGGTGGTGCCCGTGAGTGGTGCCCCTGAGTGATGTGGTGGTGCCCCTGAGTGATGTGGTGGTGTCCCTGAGTGATGTGGTGGTGCCCCTGAGTGATGTGGTGGCATTCCCGAGTGACGTGGTGGTGTCCCTGAGTCATGTGGTGGTGTCCCTGAGTCATGTGGTGGTGCCCGTGAGTGGTTCCCCTGAGTGATGTGGTGGTGCCCCTGAGTGATGTGGTGGTGCCCCTGAGTGATGTGGTGGTGCCCCTGAATGATGTGGTGGTGTCCCTGAGTGATGTAGTGGTGTCCCAGAGTGATGTGGTGGTGTCCCTGAGTGATGTGGTGGTGCCCCTGAGTGATGTGGTGGTGCCCCTGAGTGATGTGGGGGTGTCCCTGAGTGATGTGTTGGTGCCCGTGAGTGGTGCCCCTGAGTGATGTGGTGGTGCCCATGAGTGATGTGGTGGTGCCCCTGAGTGATATGGTGGTGTCCCTGAGTGATGTGGTGGTGCCCCTGAGTGATGTGGTGGTGTCCCTGAGTGATGTGGTGGTGCCCCTGAGTGATGTGGTGGCATTCCTGAGTGACGTGGTGGTGTCCCTGAGTCATGTGGTGGTGTCCCTGAGTCATGTGGTGGTGCCCGTGAGTGGTGCCCCTGAGTGATGTGGTGGTGCCCCTGAGTGATGTGGCGGTGTCCCTGAGTGATGTAGTGGGGCCCCTGAGTGATGTGGTGGTGCTCCTGAGTCATGTGGTGGTGTCCCTGAGTCATGTGGTGGTGCCCGTGAGTGGTGCCCCTGAGTGATGTGGTGGTGCCCCTGAGTGATGTGGTGGAGTCCCTGAGTGATGTGGTGGTGTCCCTGAGTGATGTGGTGGTGCCCCTGAGTGATGTGGTGGCATTCCTGAGTGACGTGGTGGTGTCCCTGAGTCATGTGGTGGTGTCCCTGAGTCATGTGGTGGTGCCCGTGAGTGGTGCCCCTGAGTGATGTGGTGGTGCCCCTGAGTGATGTGGTGGTGTCCCTGAGTGATGTAGTGGTGCCCCTGAGTGATGTGGTGGTGCCCCTGAGTCATGTGGTGGTGTCCCTGAGTCATGTGGTGGTGCCCGTGAGTGGTGCCCCTGAGTGATGTGGTCGTGTCCCTGAGTGATGTGGTGGTTTCCTTAAGTGATGTGGTGGTGCCCCTGAGTGGTGCCCCTGAGTGATGTGGTGGTGTCCCCGAGTGATGTGGTGGTGTCCCCGAGTGATGTGGTGGTGTCCCTGAGTGATGTGGTGGTGTCCCTGAGTGATGCGGTGGTTTCCCTGAGCGATGTGGTGGTGCCCCTGAGTGATGTGGTGGTGCCCCTGGGTGATGTGGTGGTGTTCCTGAGTGATGTGGTAGTGTCCCTGAGTGATGTGGTGGTGCCCCTGTGTGATGTGGTGGTGTCCCTGAGTGATGTGGGGGTGCCCCTGAGTGGTGCCCCTGAGTGATGGGGTGGCGTTCCTGAGTGATGTGGTGGTGTCCCCGAGTGGTGTGGTGGTGTCCCCGAGTGATGTGGTGGTGCCCCCGAGTGTTGTGGTGGTGACCCCGAGTGATGTGGTGGTGCCCCTGAGTTATGTGGTGGTGCCCCTGAGTGGTGCCCCTGAGTGATGTGGTGGTATCCCTGAGTGATGTGGTGGTGCCCCTGAGGGATGTGGTGGTGCCCCTGAGGGATGTGGTGGTGTCACTGAGTGATGTGGTGGTGTCCCTGAGTGATGTGGTGGTGTTTCTGAGTGATGTGGTGGTGTTCCTGAGTGATGTGGTGTTGCCCCTGAGTGATGTGGTGGTGTTCCTGAGTGAAGTGGTGGTGTCCCAGAGTGATGTGGTGGTGTCCCTGAGTGATGTGGTGGTGCCCCTGAGTGATGTGGTGGTGCCCCTGAGTGATGTGGGGGTGTCCCTGAGTGATGTGTTGGTGCCCGTGAGTGGTGCCCCTGAGTGATGTGGTGGTGCCCCTGAGTGATGTGGTGGTGCCCCTAAGAGATATGGTGGTGTCCCTGAGTGATGTGGTGGTGCCCCTGAGTGATGTGGTGGTGTCCCTGAGTGATGTGGTGGTGCCCCTGAGTGATGTGGTGGCATTCCTGAGTGACGTGGTGGTGTCCCTGAGTCATGTGGTGGTGTCCCTGAGTCATGTGGTGGTGTCCCTGAGTCATGTGGTGGTGCCCGTGAGTGGTGCCCCTGAGTGATGTGGTGGTGCCCCTGAGTGATGTGGTGGTGTCCCTGAGTGATGTAGTGGGGCCCCTGAGTGATGTGGTGGTGCTCCTGAGTCATGTGGTGGTGTCCCTGAGTCATGTGGTGGTGCCCGTGAGTGGTGCCCCTGAGTGATGTGGTGGTGCTCCTGAGTGATGTGGTGGTGTCCCTGAGTGATGTGGTGGTGTCCCTGAGTGATGTGGTGGTGCCCCTGAGTGATGTGGTGGCATTCCTGAGTGACGTGGTGGTGTCCCTGACTCATGTGGTGGTGTCCCTGAGTCATGTGGTGGTGCCCATGAGTGGTGCCCCTGAGTGATGTGGTGGTGCCCCTGAGTGATGTGGTGGTGTCCCTGAGCGATGTAGTGGTGCCCCTGAGTGATGTGGTGGTGCCCCTGAGTTATGTGGTGGTGTCCCTGAGTCATGTGGTGGTGCCCGTGAGTGGTGCCCCTGAGTGATGTGGTGGTATCCCTGAGTGATGTGGTGAAGCTCCTGAGTCATGTGGTGGTGTCCCTGAGTCATGTGGTGGTGCCTGTGAGTGGTGCCCCTGAGTGATGTGGTGGTGTCCCTGAGTGATGTGGTGGTGTCCCTGAGTGATGTGGTGGTGTCCCTGAGTGATGTGGTGGTGCCCCTGAGTGATGTGGTGGCATTCCTGAGTGACGTGGTGGTGTCCCTGAGTCATGTGGTGGTGTCCCTGAGTCATGTGGTGGTGCCCGTGAGTGGTGCCCCTGAGTGATGTGGTGGTGCCCCTGAGTGATGTGGTGGTGTCCCTGAGTGATGTAGTGGTGCCCCTGAGTGATGTGGTGGTGTCCCCAAGTGATGTGGTGGTGTCCCTGAGTGATGTGGTCGTGTCCCTGAGTGATGTGGTGGTTTCCCTAAGTGATGTGGTGGTGCCCCTGAGTGGTGCCCCTGACTGCTGTGGTGGTGTCCCCGAGTGATGTGGTGGTGTCCCTGAGTGATGTGGTGGTGTCCCTGAGTGATGCGGTGGTGTTCCTGAGTGATGTGGTGGTTTCCCTGAGCGATGTGGTGGTGCCCCTGAGTGATGTAGTGGTGCCCCTGAGTGATGTGGTGGTGCCCCTGAGTCATGTGGTGGTGTCCCTGAGTCATGTGGTGGTGCCCGTGAGTGGTGCCCCTGAGTGATGTGGTCGTGTCCCTGAGTGATGTGGTGGTTTCCTTAAGTGATGTGGTGGTGCCCCTGAGTGGTGCCCCTGAGTGATGTGGTGGTGTCCCCGAGTGATGTGGTGGTGTCCCCGAGTGATGTGGTGGTGTCCCTGAGTGATGTGGTGGTGTCCCTGAGTGATGCGGTGGTTTCCCTGAGCGATGTGGTGGTGCCCCTGAGTGATGTGGTGGTGCCCCTGGGTGATGTGGTGGTGTTCCTGAGTGATGTGGTAGTGTCCCTGAGTGATGTGGTGGTGCCCCTGTGTGATGTGGTGGTGTCCCTGAGTGATGTGGGGGTGCCCCTGAGTGGTGCCCCTGAGTGATGGGGTGGCGTTCCTGAGTGATGTGGTGGTGTCCCCGAGTGGTGTGGTGGTGTCCCCGAGTGATGTGGTGGTGCCCCCGAGTGTTGTGGTGGTGACCCCGAGTGATGTGGTGGTGCCCCTGAGTTATGTGGTGGTGCCCCTGAGTGGTGCCCCTGAGTGATGTGGTGGTATCCCTGAGTGATGTGGTGGTGCCCCTGAGGGATGTGGTGGTGCCCCTGAGGGATGTGGTGGTGTCACTGAGTGATGTGGTGGTGTCCCTGAGTGATGTGGTGGTGTTTCTGAGTGATGTGGTGGTGTTCCTGAGTGATGTGGTGTTGCCCCTGAGTGATGTGGTGGTGTTCCTGAGTGAAGTGGTGGTGTCCCAGAGTGATGTGGTGGTGTCCCTGAGTGATGTGGTGGTGCCCCTGAGTGATGTGGTGGTGCCCCTGAGTGATGTGGGGGTGTCCCTGAGTGATGTGTTGGTGCCCGTGAGTGGTGCCCCTGAGTGATGTGGTGGTGCCCCTGAGTGATGTGGTGGTGCCCCTAAGAGATATGGTGGTGTCCCTGAGTGATGTGGTGGTGCCCCTGAGTGATGTGGTGGTGTCCCTGAGTGATGTGGTGGTGCCCCTGAGTGATGTGGTGGCATTCCTGAGTGACGTGGTGGTGTCCCTGAGTCATGTGGTGGTGTCCCTGAGTCATGTGGTGGTGCCCGTGAGTGGTGCCCCTGAGTGATGTGGTGGTGCCCCTGAGTGATGTGGTGGTGTCCCTGAGTGATGTAGTGGGGCCCCTGAGTGATGTGGTGGTGCTCCTGAGTCATGTGGTGGTGTCCCTGAGTCATGTGGTGGTGCCCGTGAGTGGTGCCCCTGAGTGATGTGGTGGTGCTCCTGAGTGATGTGGTGGTGTCCCTGAGTGATGTGGTGGTGTCCCTGAGTGATGTGGTGGTGCCCCTGAGTGATGTGGTGGCATTCCTGAGTGACGTGGTGGTGTCCCTGACTCATGTGGTGGTGTCCCTGAGTCATGTGGTGGTGCCCATGAGTGGTGCCCCTGAGTGATGTGGTGGTGCCCCTGAGTGATGTGGTGGTGTCCCTGAGCGATGTAGTGGTGCCCCTGAGTGATGTGGTGGTGCCCCTGAGTTATGTGGTGGTGTCCCTGAGTCATGTGGTGGTGCCCATGAGTGGTGCCCCTGAGTGATGTGGTGGTATCCCTGAGTGATGTGGTGAAGCTCCTGAGTCATGTGGTGGTGTCCCTGAGTCATGTGGTGGTGCCTGTGAGTGGTGCCCCTGAGTGATGTGGTGGTGTCCCTGAGTGATGTGGTGGTGTCCCTGAGTGATGTGGTGGTGTCCCTGAGTGATGTGGTGGTGCCCCTGAGTGATGTGGTGGCATTCCTGAGTGACGTGGTGGTGTCCCTGAGTCATGTGGTGGTGTCCCTGAGTCATGTGGTGGTGCCCGTGAGTGGTGCCCCTGAGTGATGTGGTGGTGCCCCTGAGTGATGTGGTGGTGTCCCTGAGTGATGTAGTGGTGCCCCTGAGTGATGTGGTGGTGTCCCCAAGTGATGTGGTGGTGTCCCTGAGTGATGTGGTCGTGTCCCTGAGTGATGTGGTGGTTTCCCTAAGTGATGTGGTGGTGCCCCTGAGTGGTGCCCCTGACTGCTGTGGTGGTGTCCCCGAGTGATGTGGTGGTGTCCCTGAGTGATGTGGTGGTGTCCCTGAGTGATGCGGTGGTGTTCCTGAGTGATGTGGTGGTTTCCCTGAGCGATGTGGTGGTGCCCCTGAGTGATGTGGTGGTGCCCCTGGGTGATGTGGTGGTGTTCCTGAGTGATGTGGTGGTGTCCCTGAGTGATGTGGCGTTGTCCCTGAGTGATGTGGTAGTGTCCCTGAGTGATGTGGTGGTGCCCCTGTGTGATGTGGTGGTGTCCCTGAGTGATGTGAGGGTGCCTCTGAGTGGTGCCCCTGAGTGATGTGGTGGCGTTCCTGAGTGATGTGGTGGTGTCCCCGAGTGGTCTGGTGGTGTCCCCAAGTGATGTGGTGGTGCCCCCGAGTGTTGTGGTGGTGACCCCGAGGGATGTGGTGGTGCCCCTGAGTTATGTGGTGGTGCCCCTGAGTGGTGCCCCTGAGTGATGTGGTGGTATCCCTGAGTGATGTGGTGGTGCCCCTGAGGGATGTGGTGGTGCCCCTGAGGGATGTGGTGGTGTCACTGAGTGATGTGGTGGTGTCCCTGAGTGATGTGGTGGTGTTTCTGAGTGATGTGGTGGTGTTCCTGAGTGATGTGGTGTTGCCCCTGAGTGATGTGGTGGTGTTTCTGAGTGATGTGGTGGTGTCCCCGAGTGATGTGGTGGTGTCCCCGAGTGATGTGGTGGTGTCCCTGAGTGATGTGGTGGTGCCCCTGAGTGATGTGGTGGTGCCCCTGAGTGATGTGGGGGTGTCCCTGAGTGATGTGTTGGTGCCCGTGAGTGGTGCCCCTGAGTGATGTGGTGGTGCCCCTGAGTGATGTGGTGGTGCCCCTGAGTGATGTGGTGGTGCCCCTGAGTGATGTGGTGGTGCCCCTGAGTGATATGGTGGTGTCCCTGAGTGATGTGGTGGTGTCCCTGAGTGATGTGGTGGTGCCCCTGAGTGATGTGGTGGCATTCCTGAGGGACGTGGTGGTGTCCCTGAGTCATGTGGTGGTGTCCCTGAGTCATGTGGTGGTGCCCGTGAGTGGTGCCCCTGAGTGATGTGGTGGTGCCCCTGAGTGATGTGGTGGTGTCCCTGAGTGATGTAGTGGGGCCCCTGAGTGATGTGGTGGTGCTCCTGAGTCATGTGGTGGTGTCCCTGAGTCATGTGGTGGTGCCCGTGAGTGGTGCCCCTGAGTGATGTGGTGGTGCCCCTGAGTGCTGTGGTGGTGTCCCTGAGTGATGTGGTGGTGTCCCTGAGTGATGTGGTGGTGTCCCTGAGTGATGTGGTGGTGCCCTTGAGTGATGTGGTGGCATTCCTGAGTGACGTGGTGGTGTCCCTGAGTCATGTGGTGGTGTCCCTGAGTCATGTGGTGGTGCCCGTGAGTGGTGCCCCTGAGTGATGTGGTGGTGCCCCTGAGTGATGTGGTGGTGTCCCTGAGTGATGTAGTGGTGCCCCTGAGTCATGTGGTGGTGCCCCTGAGTCATGTGGTGGTGTCCCTGAGTCATGTGGTGGTGCCCGTGAGTGGTGCCCCTGAGTGATGTGGTGGTATCCCTGAGTGATGTGGTGGTGCTCCTGAGTCATGTGGTGGTGTCCCTGAGTCATGTGGTGGTGCCCGTGAGTGGTGCCCCTGAGTGATGTGGTGGTGCCCCTGAGTGATGTGGTGGTGTCCCTGAGTGATGTGGTGGTGTCCCTGAGTGATGTGGTGGTGCCCCTGAGTGATGTGGTGGCATTCCTGAGTGACGTGGCGGTGTCCCTGAGTCATGTGGTGGTGTCCCTGAGTCATGTGGTGGTGCCCGTGAGTGGTGCACCTGAGTGATGTGGTGGTGCCCCTGAGTGATGTGGTGGTGTCCCTGAGTGATGTAGTGGTGCCCCTGAGTGATGTGGTGGTGCCCCTGAGTCATGTGGTGGTGTCCCTGAGTCATGTGGTGGTGCCCGTGAGTGGTGCCCCTGAGTGATGTGGTGGTATCCCTGAGTGATGTGGTGGTGCTCCTGAGTCATGTGGTGGTGCCCGTGAGTGGTGCCCCTGAGTGATGTGGTGGTGCCCCTGAGTGATGTGGTGGTGTCCCTGAGTGATGTGGTGGTGCCCCTGAGTGATGTGGTGGCATTCCCGAGTGACGTGGTGGTGTCCCTGAGTCATGTGGTGGTGTCCCTGAGTCATGTGGTGGTGCCCGTGAGTGGTGCCCCTGAGTGATGTGGTGGTGCCCCTGAGTGATGTGGTGGTGTCCCTGAGTGATGTAGTGGTGTCCCCGAGTGATGTGGTGGTGTCCCTGAGTGATGTGGTGGTGCCCCTGAGTGATGTGATGGTGCCCCTGAGTGATGTGGGGGTGTCCCTGAGTGATGTGTTGGTGCCCGTGAGTGGTGCCCCTGAGTGATGTGGTGGTGCCCATGAGTGATGTGGTGGTGCCCCTGAGTGATATGGTGGTGTCCCTGAGTGATGTGGTGGTGCCCCTGAGTGATGTGGTGGTGTCCCTGAGTGATGTGGTGGTGCCCCTGAGTGATGTGGTGGCATTCCTGAGTGACGTGGTGGTGTCCCTGAGTCATGTGGTGGTGTCCCTGAGTCATGTGGTGGTGCCCCTGAGTGGTGCCCCTGAGTGATGTGGTGGTGCCCCTGAGTGATGTGGCGGTGTCCCTGAGTGATGTAGTGGGGCCCCTGAGTGATGTGGTGGTGCTCCTGAGTCATGTGGTGGTGTCCCTGAGTCATGTGGTGGTGCCCGTGAGTGGTGCCCCTGAGTGATGTGGTGGTGCCCCTGAGTGATGTGGTGGTGTCCCTGAGTGATGTGGTGGTGCCCCTGAGTGATGTGGTGGCATTCCTGAGTGACGTGGTGGTGTCCCTGAGTCATGTGGTGGTGTCCCTGAGTCATGTGGTGGTGCCCGTGAGTGGTGCCCCTGAGTGATGTGGTGGTGCCCCTGAGTCATGTGGTGGTGTCCCTGAGTGATGTAGTGGTGCCCCTGAGTGATGTGGTGGTGCCCCTGAGTCATGTGGTGGTGTCCCTGAGTCATGTGGTGGTGCCCGTGAGTGGTGCCCCTGAGTGATGTGGTGGTATCCCTGAGTGATGTGGTGGTGCTCCTGAGTCATGTGGTGGTGTCCCTGAGTCATGTGGTGGTGCCCGTGAGTGGTGCCCCTGAGTGATGTGGTGGTGCCCCTGAGTGATGTGGTGGTGTCCCTGAGTGATGTGGTGGTGCCCCTGAGTGATGTGGTGGCATTCCTGAGTGACGTGGTGGTGTCCCTGAGTCATGTGGTGGTGTCCCTGAGTCATGTGGTGGTGCCCGTGAGTGGTGCCCCTGAGTGATGTGGTGGTGCCCCTGAGTGATGTGGTGGTGTCCCTGAGTGATGTAGTGGTGCCCCTGAGTGATGTGGTGGTGCCCCTGAGTCATGTGGTGGTGTCCCTGAGTCATGTGGTGGTGCCCGTGAGTGGTGCCCCTGAGTGATGTGGTGGTATCCCTGAGTGATGTGGTGGTGCTCCTGAGTCATGTGGTGGTGTCCCTGAGTCATGTGGTGGTGCCCCTGAGTGATGTGGTGGTGTCCCTGAGTGATGTGGTGGTGCCCCTGAGTGATGTTGTGGCATTCCTGTGTGACGTGGTGGTGTCCCTGAGTCATGTGGTGGTGTCCCTGAGTCATGTGGTGCCCCTGAGTGATGTGGTGGTGCCCCTGAGTGATGTGGTGGTGTCCCTGAGTGATGTAGTGGTGCCCCTGAGTGATGTGGTGGTGCCCCTGAGTCATGTGGTGGTGTCCCTGAGTCATGTGGTGGTGCCCGTGAGTGGTGCCCCTGAGTGATGTGGTGGTATCCCTGAGTGATGTGGTGGTGCCCCTGAGGGATGTGGTGGTGCCCCTGAGGGATGTGGTGGTGCCCCTGAGGGATGTGGTGGTGTCCCTGAGTGATGTGGTGGTGTTTGTGAGTGATGTGGTGGTGTTCCTGAGTGATGTGGTGTTGCCCCTGAGTGATGTGGTGGTGTACCTGAGTGATGTGGTGGTGTCCCCGAGTGATGTGGTGGTGTCCCTGAGTGATGTGGTGGTGCCCCTGAGTGATGTGGTTGTGCCCCTGAGTGATGTGGGGGTGTCCCTGAGTGATGTGTTGGTGCCCGTGAGTGGTGCCCCTGAGTGATGTGGTGGTGCCCCTGAGTGATGTGGTGGTGCCCCTGAGTGATATGGTGGTGTCCCTGAGTGATGTGGTGGTGCCCCTGAGTGATGTGGTGGTGTCCCTGAGTGATGTGGTGGTGTCCCTGAGTGATGTGGTGGTGCCCCTGAGTCATGTGGTGGTGTCCCTGAGTCATGTGGTGGTGCCCGTGAGTGGTGCCCCTGAGTGATGTGGTGGTGCCCCTGAGTGATGTGGTGGTGTCCCTGAGTGATGTGGTGGTGTCCCTGATTGATGTGGTGGTGCCCCTGAGTGATGTGGTGGCATTCCTGAGTGACGTGGTGGTGTCCCTGAGTCATGTGGTGGTGTCCCTGAGTCATGTGGTGGTGCCCTTGAGTGGTGCCCCTGAGTGATGTGGTGGTGCCCCTGAGTGATGTGGTGGTGTCCCTGAGTGATGTAGTGGTGCCCCTGAGTGATGTGGTGGTGCCCCTGAGTCATGTGGTGGTGTCCCTGAGTAATGTGGGGGTGCCCGTGAGTGGTGTCCCTGAGTGATGTGGTGGTGCCCTTGAGTGATGTGGTGGCATTCCTGAGTGACGTGGTGGTGTCCCTGAGTCATGTGGTGGTGTCCCTGAGTCATGTGGTGGTGCCCGTGAGTGGTGCCCCTGAGTGATGTGGTGGTGCCCCTGAGTGATGTGGTGGTGTCCCTGAGTGATGTGGTGGTGTCCCTGAGTGATGTGGTGGTGCCCCTGAGTGATGTGGTGGCATTCCTGAGTGACGTGGCGGTGTCCCTGAGTCATGTGGTGGTGTCCCTGAGTCATGTGGTGGTGCCCGTGAGTGGTGCCCCTGAGTGATGTGGTGGTGCCCCTGAGTGATGTGGTGGTGTCCCTGAGTGATGTAGTGGTGCCCCTGAGTGATGTGGTGGTGCCCCTGAGTCATGTGGTGGTGTCCCTGAGTCATGTGGTGGTGCCCGTGAGTGGTGCCCCTGAGTGATGTGGTGGTATCCCTGAGTGATGTGGTGGTGCTCCTGAGTCATGTGGTGGTGTCCCTGAGTCATGTGGTGGTGCCCGTGAGTGGTGCCCCTGAGTGATGTGGTGGTGCCCCTGAGTGATGTGGTGGTGTCCTTGAGTGATGTGGTGGTGCCCCTGAGTGATGTGGTGGCATTCCCGAGTGACGTGGTGGTGTCCCTGAGTCATGTGGTGGTGTCCCTGAGTCATGTGGTGGTGCCCGTGAGTGGTTCCCCTGAGTGATGTGGTGGTGCCCCTGAGTGATGTGGTGGTGCCCCTGAGTGATGTGGTGGTGCCCCTGAATGATGTGGTGGTGTCCCTGAGTGATGTAGTGGTGTCCCAGAGTGATGTGGTGGTGTCCCTGAGTGATGTGGTGGTGCCCCTGAGTGATGTGGGGGTGTCCCTGAGTGATGTGTTGGTGCCCGTGAGTGGTGCCCCTGAGTGATGTGGTGGTGCCCATGAGTGATGTGGTGGTGCCCCTGAGTGATATGGTGGTGTCCCTGAGTGATGTGGTGGTGCCCCTGAGTGATGTGGTGGTGTCCCTGAGTGATGTGGTGGTGCCCCTGAGTGATGTGGTGGCATTCCTGAGTGACGTGGTGGTGTCCCTGAGTCATGTGGTGGTGTCCCTGAGTCATGTGGTGGTGCCCGTGAGTGGTGCCCCTGAGTGATGTGGTGGTGCCCCTGAGTGATGTGGCGGTGTCCCTGAGTGATGTAGTGGGGCCCCTGAGTGATGTGGTGGTGCTCCTGAGTCATGTGGTGGTGTCCCTGAGTCATGTGGTGGTGCCCGTGAGTGGTGCCCCTGAGTGATGTGGTGGTGCCCCTGAGTGATGTGGTGGAGTCCCTGAGTGATGTGGTGGTGTCCCTGAGTGATGTGGTGGTGCCCCTGAGTGATGTGGTGGCATTCCTGAGTGACGTGGTGGTGTCCCTGAGTCATGTGGTGGTGTCCCTGAGTCATGTGGTGGTGCCCGTGAGTGGTGCCCCTGAGTGATGTGGTGGTGCCCCTGAGTGATGTGGTGGTGTCCCTGAGTGATGTAGTGGTGCCCCTGAGTGATGTGGTGGTGCCCCTGAGTCATGTGGTGGTGTCCCTGAGTCATGTGGTGGTGCCCGTGAGTGGTGCCCCTGAGTGATGTGGTGGTATCCCTGAGTGATGTGGTGGTGCTCCTGAGTCATGTGGTGGTGTCCCTGAGTCATGTGGTGGTGCCCGTGAGTGGTGCCCCTGAGTGATGTGGTGGTGCCCCTGAGTGATGTGGTGGTGTCCCTGAGTGATGTGGTGGTGCCCCTGAGTGATGTGGTGGCATTCCTGAGTGACGTGGTGGTGTCCCTGAGTCATGTGGTGGTGTCCCTGAGTCATGTGGTGGTGCCCGTGAGTGGTGCCCCTGAGTGATGTGGTGGTGCCCCTGAGTGATGTGGTGGTGCCCCTGAGTGATGTGGTGGTGCCCCTGAGTGATGTGGTGGTGCCCCTGAGTCATGTGGTGGTGTCCCTGAGTCATGTGGTGGTGCCCGTGAGTGGTGCCCCTGAGTGATGTGGTGGTATCCCTGAGTGATGTGGTGGTGCTCCTGAGTCATGTGGTGGTGTCCCTGAGTCATGTGGTGGTGCCCCTGAGTGATGTGGTGGTGTCCCTGAGTGATGTGGTGGTGCCCCTGAGTGATGTTGTGGCATTCCTGTGTGACGTGGTGGTGTCCCTGAGTCATGTGGTGGTGTCCCTGAGTCATGTGGTGGTGCCCGTGAGTGGTGCCCCTGAGTGATGTGGTGGTGCCCCTGAGTGAAGTGGTGGTGTCCCTGAGTGATGTAGTGGTGCCCCTGAGTGATGTGGTGGTGCCCCTGAGTCATGTGGTGGTGTCCCTGAGTCATGTGGTGGTGCCCGTGAGTGGTGCCCCTGAGTGATGTGGTGGTATCCCTGAGTGATGTGGTGGTGCCCCTGAGGGATGTGGTGGTGCCCCTGAGGGATGTGGTGGTGTCACTGAGTGATGTGGTGGTGTCCCTGAGTGATGTGGTGGTGTTTCTGAGTGATGTGGTGGTGTTCCTGAGTGATGTGGTGTTGCCCCTGAGTGATGTGGTGGTGTTCCTGAGTGATGTGGTGGTGTCCCCGAGTGATGTGGTGGTGTCCCTGAGTGATGTGGTGGTGCCCCTGAGTGATGTGGTGGTGCCCCTGAGTGATGTGGGGGTGTCCCTGAGTGATGTGTTGGTGCCCGTGAGTGGTGCCCCTGAGTGATGTGGTGGTGCCCCTGAGTGATGTGGTGGTGCCCCTGAGTGATATGGTGGTGTCCCTGAGTGATGTGGTGGTGCCCCTGAGTGATGTGGTGGTGTCCCTGAGTGATGTGGTGGTGTCCCTGAGTGATGTGGTGGTGCCCCTGAGTCATGTGGTGGTGTCCCTGAGTCATGTGGTGGTGCCCGTGAGTGGTGCCCCTGAGTGATGTGGTGGTGCCCCTGAGTGATGTGGTGGTGTCCCTGAGTGATGTGGTGGTGTCCCTGAGTGATGTGGTGGTGCCCCTGAGTGATGTGGTGGCATTCCTGAGTGACGTGGTGGTGTCCCTGAGTCATCTGGTGGTGTCCCTGAGTCATGTGGTGGTGCCCTTGAGTGGTGCCCCTGAGTGATGTGGTGGTGCCCCTGAGTGATGTGGTGGTGTCCCTGAGTGATGTAGTGGTGCCCCTGAGTGATGTGGTGGTGCCCCTGAGTCATGTGGTGGTGTCCCTGAGTCATGTGCTGGTGCCCGTGAGTGGTGCCCCTGAGTGATGTGGTGGTGCCCCTGAGTGATGTGGTGGTGTCCCTGAGTGATGTAGTGGTGCCCCTGAGTGATGTGGTGGTGCCCCTGAGTCATGTGGTGGTGTCCCTGAGTCATGTGGTGGTGCCCGTGAGTGGTGCCCCTGAGTGATGTGGTGGTATCCCTGAGTGATGTGGTGGTGCTCCTGAGTCATGTGGTGGTGTCCCTGAGTCATGTGGTGGTGCCCGTGAGTGGTGCCCCTGAGTGATGTGGTGGTGCCCCTGAGTGATGTGGTGGTGTCCCTGAGTGATGTGGTGGTGTCCCTGAGTGATGTGGTGGTGCCCCTGAGTGATGTGGTGGCATTCCTGAGTGACGTGGTGGTGTCCCTGAGTCATGTGGTGGTGTCCCTGAGTGATGTGGTGGTGCCCGTGAGTGGTGCCCCTGAGTGATGTGGTGGTGCCCCTGAGTGATGTGGTGCTGTCCCTGAGTGATGTAGTGGTGCCCCTGAGTGATGTGGTGGTGCCCCTGAGTCATGTGGTGGTGTCCCTGAGTCATGTGGTGGTGCCCGTGAGTGGTGCCCCTGAGTGATGTGGTGGTATCCCTGAGTGATGTGGTGGTGCCCCTGAGGGATGTGGTGGTGCCCCTGAGGGATGTGGTGGTGTCACTGAGTGATGTGGTGGTGTCCCTGAGTGATGTGGTGGTGTTTCTGAGTGATGTGGTGGTGTTCCTGAGTGATGTGGTGTTGCCCCTGAGTGATGTGGTGGTGTTCCTGAGTGATGTGGTGGTGTCCCAGAGTGATGTGGTGGTGTCCCTGAGTGATGTGGTGGTGCCCCTGAGTGATGTGGTGGTGCCCCTGAGTGATGTGGGGGTGTCCCTGAGTGATGTGTTGGTGCCCGTGAGTGGTGCCCCTGAGTGATGTGGTGGTACCCCTGATTGATGTGGTGGTGCCCCTGAGTGATATGGTGGTGTCCCTGAGTGATGTGGTGGTGCACCTGAGTGATGTGGTGGTGTCCCTGAGTGAGGTGGTGGTGCCCCTGAGTGATGTGGTGGCATTCCTGAGTGACGTGGTGGTGTCCCTGAGTCATGTGGTGGTGCCCATGAGTGGTGCCCCTGAGTGATGTGGTGGTGCCCCTGAGTGATGTGGTGGTGTCCCTGAGTGATGTAGTGGGGCCCCTGAGTGATGTGGTGGTGCTCCTGAGTCATGTGGTGGTGTCCCTGAGTCATGTGGTGGTGCCCGTGAGTGGTGCCCCTGAGTGATGTGGTGGTGCCCCTGAGTGATGTGGTGGTGTCCCTAGGTGATGTGGTGGTGTCCCTGAGTGATGTGGTGGCATTCCTGAGTGACGTGGTGGTGCCCCTGAGTCATGTGGTGGTGTCCCTGAGTCATGTGGTGGTGCCCGTGAGTGGTGCCCCTGAGTGATGTGGTGGTGCCCCTGAGTGATGTGGTGGTGCCCCTGAGTGATGTGGTGGTGTCCCTGAGTGATGTAGTGGTGCCCCTGAGTGATGTGGTGGTGCCCCTGAGTCATGTGGTGGTGTCCCTGAGTCATGTGGCGGTGCCCGTGAGTGGTGCCCCTGAGTGATGTGGTGGTGCCCCTGAGTGATGTGGTGGTGTCCCTGAGTGCAAGCGCATTGGCTCAGGCGAAACCTAAAAAGCACCTCAGGACGTTTAATGTAATTTCTATCTCACTGCCTTGCACAGACGTGTAATTTATGTAATTAAACTCATCATTTGAGGCACACATGCTTTGTTTACTTGGAGTAAAGTGTCACTCCTAGTGTCACACATAATGCATGGAAATGTCACACATGAGCGCACTGACACGTCTATTCCTTTGCTCATGAACCCTCACCCCTGTGCTTTCTTGCAGTTTCCTGCAGTATAAACTTCACTGGTCCAGAAGGGTACATGGAGTCTCCGACTCACCCTGGCGTGGTCTACTTCAGCACCCTGGACTGCGCATACACAGTCTCAGTGTATGCGGGATATGGAGTTGAGATTAAGGTGAGTGATTGCCTAGGTGCCAGGAGGGAAATCAGGCGGGGGGTGGCCCTGGAGGTAAGTGTAATATTGTGGATGAGTTTATAAAAGGATCGATTAACCCACAGCACCCATGATGCACACATACCTGCCTGCTCCATGACAGGAACCTGCAACGCCTTTCCAGTTGTCCACTCTGGAGATTACCAAACCTAAATTCTAGCAACAAGTAGAATGTTGAGTAGAATGTGTAAGGCCCCAGATGTGCCTGTGTAGTCACCTCACCCAAGCCTTGCCATATACACACCAGCTTTTCTCAATCGAATGCTGCACTTGTGAAGACATTATCTTTATTATTTCAACACGTGTTTATGCAATTGGACAAGGTATGCCAGTAGTTCATCAATGCAGTTTATGAACTATTGTCTCTCTTGTATCCTGTGGACATGAATGCAAACTTGGGGTGTCTCTTCTCTAGAAGATAATACGTGCGGTGCCATCCTGTAGAGCTTTGTTGTAGCACACACGTCCTGATCCTGAAGTTCTTTTGTTGTTGAGTCTGTCTGCGGCGAGACATGTGTCCTGATCATGAGACTCTATGAGGTGAGACATGTGCCTTGATCATGAGGCTCTCTGCTGTGGCACACGTGTCCTGATCTTGAGACTCTATGCGGTGAGACACGTTTCCTGATCACGAGGCTCCCTGCTGCGGCACACGTGTCCTGATCATGAGACTTTCTGCTGTGGCACACGTGGCCTGATCTTGAGACTCTATGCGGTGTGACACGTGTCCTGGCCACGAGGCTCTCTGCTGCAGCACATGTGTCCTGATCATGAGACTTTCTGCTGTGGCACACGTGGCCTGATCTTGAGACTCTATGCGGTGTGACACGTGTCCTGGCCACGAGGCTCTCTGCTGCAGCACATGTGTCCTGATCATGACAATCTCTGCTGCGGGACATGTGTCCTGGTCATGGGGATCTCTGCCGAGGGGCATGTGTTCTCATTCTGGGGATCTCAACCTTTACCGTAATGGCAGAAAATGACACTCCATCAACCAAAGACATGTAACCTAATGCCAGTCTGGAGTCTATTGGGTGTCCAAAACCAGTTTTATTTATTTGTTTGTCTGTGTTTGTAAACAGCTTTTAATAACTTCTGAGTTCTCAGAAGTACGGTGTAAAAAGGCAACAACCAACAAGAAGCCATATAAACAGTGGGTGTTAGAGTTCAAAAGGATCAAACAAGATCTCCAATCCAACATGACTGAATTACAGTCTAACAGCAAAGCTTTAGTGAAATGAACTCCTGAAAGTTCAGTGTTTGGTCAATTCCTAAGGTGGATGTAGTTTGTTTCTGCGCTCAGCTGGGATCCATTGTATTCCACAATTTCAGATCCTGCACTCCCATAGAGCAGCTGCTGTGTTTCAGATGATTGAAAGGGTGTTGCAGTTTCAGTGGAACTGATGGTAAATGGAGGTTCCCGGTGGGAATGCAATGTGGGATCAGCTTTTGTACATAAGATGGTGTGACCAACCTTTGTTATAGTACGCCTTATGGGTGATAAGAGCCTATACAAATGTTTCCTGTTCTCCACTATGGGACAATTGACTGTCTTCAGTTCTGATTTGTTGTTACCACATCTCCATAGTTGCAGGCAGACACACTGGTGGCTAGATTTTGGCATCTTTGCCATCTGTCGTTTTCATTCTTTGAAAAGCCTGTATAAAACACACTACTGTAGTCTAGTTATCCACTGGCCAGGCATCTTGACAATTCCATACATTGAGAAGTTTGCAGCAGTTTTAAATGTTTCAAAGCAGAGCCTGGAAAGCTGGTCTTTGACACCCTTAATCATGCCACTGATTTTATGTGTAAATTAAAAATCTGAGACAAAAAGGATTCTCACATTATCACATTTTTGAAAAGTGGTGGGAATGAGTCCTCGGCAGGGGGGAGGAAGGAGTGGCAGAATCCAGTGCTGATATTCAGTTTTCATGAAAAGGCAGGGTTCTTTCATCCATAGTTGGATCCATGCTAGGGATTTCGTGATGTTAGATTGACTCTTTTAGTCCTTTTTCATATAAATATAGATTTTGGTGTTGGTGTACATCAGGAAATGGATCTGGCACTGATCTAGAAGCTTGGTAAATGGGTCACATGAGAGCAGATAGAGGGATGATCTGGGGCACACCATACAGTGATTTGCTGGAGAATTCTGTGGATCTCAGTAACAATTATAGGCAGAGATCACAGACAAGGGAATTAATCCTGTTTAGGGCACTCTTGGAAATCCTGAACCAATCTTTCAGTCAACAGGGTTTGTCCAATTCCTGCAGGATTTGCACTTTGACCTTTCAGCTTCCATTAGGTATGGCCCTGCTGGAGAGTGCCGCTGGGGAAGGGCATACGCCAGGGATGTGTATTGGCCCTAACTCTATTTCCATTGCACGTTAAAAGTCTTGAGGCTGGACTTTGTGCCTGAGCTGCGGTTGTCCTGCAGGTGGGCAAGAAAAAAAGTCCCTGCAGTACTCTGTATGGATGACACTGTCCTATTGGGCAGAACACACAAGAGTCTAAGCATCTTTTTCCAAGAGTTTGTCAGCTTTATGGAGTCCCTGGGTTTAGTCCTGAATCGTTCAAAAATGTACACTAGGTTCTGGGGCCCCAAACCTGTAAAGTTGAAGAGTCTATTCCTCCGTGGCCACCCTTTGCTTCTACCCAGGATTTCTCATACCTGGGTGTGGTCTTCAATGCCAGGGGAAACTGGGGTCCCTGCAAATGTAAAGCTTCACAAAGGTTTGCTAATGCCTCTGGCTACATTTACAGATTAGCCTCACGTCAGTGGCAAGGCAAAGGCCCCCGCAGCCACTGCAGTGCAGGGTAGAGCCGAGCTCCAGTGGGCCCCTTCAGCACAGTACCCTGGCCTGAGACCTCCTGAGTGAGTCCAGAGGGGGGCCCTTCTATGTACTTTCAGAGGGGGCCCCTCAAGTTTCTTTACACCACTGCCTCAGGTATTGGCAGAAAGCTCATTTCCCTCCTGTCAGAGGTCTTCAGGAGCAAATACATCCTCACTCTTACCTATGAGGCCAGCATTTGTGGATATTCTAACATAACTGCCCAGCAGACTGAAGACTTGTTGATCAGGAGTTGGGGGTTGAGTATTCTGAAGATTGTATTAAATTGATGCCCTTGGTGCTATTATGTGCTGTCTGGGCAAAGCCACGCACAGGTGATCACTGATTGCCTTGCTTGTGATAAAGGATTGGCCATACCCTGGTTGCAATCCATTAATTGTGAAATCCCTGTCCTGGGGAGACGGGAATTCTTTTCTACCCCCTCTGCTATAAATAAAGCTAATTTAACCTGGGTTAGATAAATATTCCAAACAAGGAAAAGGTGGCTTAAAGATGAAGATGAATTTTCTACGAGTTCTGCAAGGGAGTATAAGACTCTGCAAACCACCTCCAATATGGACCTTTATTTGCCATGGGAGGATGCTACCTGGAACAGAGTCCCTTTAACCAGGTTTGGTATTGTATGGTGGCATTTGAGCTTTCCTCTGGGACAGTTTGATTACAGTAACGTGAGACTCTGTCCTTGTGAGGAGGCCTCGTCCCAGAGTTTGCTCCACTTCCCTCTTTTTTGAAAATCCTGCTTGGCATACTCCAAAAGGCTTTTAGTCCCATTCATTAGAGTGTGTGGCATCAGTAGATGTGGCGTGCCACTGCTGTATCTGCCTTCAGCGGTTAAATTCCCCAACACTCTGTAACAGCATTTGTTCAGTTTCAAAGTGTGCTATTTCCAAAAGGAAACAAATAATTTATCAGGCAGATGCTTCAAATCACACCTGCCGAAACCACTTTAGAGGAGCAACTGCCTGATGGGTTTGCCCTGGGTGTTGGCCCATATGGTATGACTCCCTTACCTTGATTTGCGGGGCCATAGACCTTTCTTAATGTTTTTATGTTGTCTGTTTTTACTATGTAATTATTTATTTGATGTTTTTAAATAGAGAGGTGCACTGATGAGGCCGTCACAAATGTTTTCATGGTGTTTTAATGTCTATATTGTGCTTTTATGGCTGTGTTGTTCAGCCAAAACAAAGTATTATCTATCTATCCATCTATCTATCCATCCATCCATCCATACATCTATCCATCCATCCATCCATCTGTCTAAGTCAGCAGTATGTTATGGTCTGCAGTGTCCAGAGGAGCCGAGCGACCAATAATGGACGCTTGTTGGTTTTCATGGAGCAGCAGGAGGAGCGCCTCTTTGATGCCAGTTGAGGTGGTTCTGTCCTTCTCATGGCCACTGACTGAAGTTCATGAAACAGTAGATTTTGTTCAACATACTCTTGTAGCTGGTCATGGCTAGGCTTGTCGCCATTTTACAAGAAGATTGTATGGTAGGTTGGAAACTGGACAATAGTCAGCCAGCAGAAAGAGGGATAAGATTGTATGTTTTAATTTGCTTTAGACTATGTCATTCGTAAGACAAAATGTCATCATGTTGTTTACTCAGGAATATTAAATCTTTTTCATGCGTATAGCTGTGCATAGTTATACGGCTGTGTTGGTTGCTTTCATATTTGAAGATGACTTGATTATCTCTCCATCCAAAACAGATATGCAAGAGGTATGTCAGATGGGCGGGGTTGATAAGATGAGTTTGCGGTTGTTTACGAATGCTTTGCAATTTTTTATCCAAATGCATCAATAATTCTTTCTGTTGCTATGGGTTGTTGTAGGAGGTATTTTTCACTGGTTATTATTAAGTCCTTTTCTGGCAGATATTGAACAGTTCCTTTGTTTGATTCAGAAGCCATTGATCTGCTTCCCTCTTCAGTTTTCTTTTTAGTAACCTCTTCTGCTCCTCCCTTAAGCGTTTTCTGCTCCAGTTTGAAACTGACAAAGCAATTTTTTTCAGATACAAGCAAAGATTTATTCCACCATCCTTCCAGGTTTCTACAATGTTTACACTCTAAATTGCTCTACACATAGAAGTTCCTTATATAGAGGCAAGTTATACATCCACCATGATTTAACAGGGTGGAAGAAAGACTGCCTCCTGCATCATGATGCAACCACAAACAAATAATTTTCCGCGTGTATCAGAGGCGTAGCTGCCCTGTCGCTTTAAATAAAGTCCATGCACAGAATGTCAAATCAACACAGGCTGGTGCTTGGCTGCCAGTGACACCGCCAGTGCCTGCTCCCCAGTCACCTAATTACAGGTGTTCAGATGGAAAATATAATGCAAAAAAGGTAAAAAGCACCAACTGAGAAGGAGCGTTCCTGCCTTTCGCGGGGGGAAGCCATTTTCTTTTTGTCTGTTGTGTCGTTGATGGCGGGATAAAGCTGTCACGCCAAAGCTGCACCACTTCAGCACCTGCGGTAGACGCTGGTGGGTTATTTATTTGCCTGTGGATGTATTTGTAGTCACAGCGTAATGCAGGTAGGCGGGCAAGTAGGCATGCGGTTAGGTCAGATTAAGCTTCTGCCACGTTGACGGCTCTGTTCCGCCTCCAATAAAGTGCCTCCTGCTCTACTGTGTTCATTATCATAACCCCCATGAAGGGCAAAATGGAGTTCCTTGGGTCACAGTTGTTGACAGAGGTCCTTGAAGCCA
This sequence comes from Lissotriton vulgaris, assembly GCF_964263255.1. NCBI lineage: Eukaryota > Metazoa > Chordata > Amphibia > Caudata > Salamandridae > Lissotriton > Lissotriton vulgaris. Next base: position 352,145,622 of record NC_141687.1, read on the forward strand.
GGTTTTGTGTGACTCTTCACACCATCAAGGCACAAGCTATGGGGAGGTGTCTCTTCATTGACTGCATGTGGTCGAAAAATTGTAATTCCCACATTTTCTAACTACTGAAAACATGTTTTCCTCCCCATCTCAACAATTCCTGGTTCATCTCTCTGAAAATGAAAGGCTGATCTTCCTTGCTCAATGTCGCGTAGCATTGCACACGTTCACAGATCCATCTTAATAAACCTTGATAACATGAACCCCCATACTTCTGCAGCATGGATGAGTGCATTATGCAGCATCTTGAAGTTCATGAAATATCCACATGGTTGGCCTCTTCCCAAGCCTAATTGATCATCCAGAATTGTGTTTTCCACGATGCAGTATTCCCATTTAAATGGACCACTCAGTTTATCTTTCCCTATTCCTGCGTCACTAAAAGTTTCCAACAATAGGTGTTCTAGGATGTTGCTTTCTTTTATGATGTCGCCTGGGGTGTTAAGATATGTTGATGTATATATCACCAACCTGGTTGCCCCTTTGAGGTCTGGAGCAAACTGCCATTGTCCCCAAAGACAATAAATATTTCCTCTCACCAGGGCCGGCCTTAGGCATGTGCAAGCTGTGCACCTGCACAGGGCCACCAAATCCCAGGGGCCACCACATCAATATATATCCTTAATATAATAATCCTCTGAGGATGGATACATATTTGTGTGGGGGCCCCTAGCAGGGAGTTGGTGGCCTCTGGCTCTATACAACTTCCAAACACCATGAACCCCCTCTTCACTGGCCTCCGCGCTCCGCCCCACCCGGACCCCCTCTTCCGGGGGCCCCTACCTAGGCTCCCTGCCCAGGGCCACCATGAACCTAGAGCCGCCCCTGCTCTCACCCTTGCGTGCAGAGGCAGACATCAGACTCCTTTAATATGCCTCTCATCTGGCCCAAAACTGCTGTTTGCAGTGTCATCTCTACTACAACTACAGGTGATCTCTGTTTTTGATCCAATGACATGGCATTCTGGGCTGCTCGTACACCAGATCCTGCTTGGACCCTTCTAATCTACAGGGCTCTGGTCACTCTGTTAGTCCATTCGATGCTGTGCCGCTCCCTTCATGCAGTCCTCTCTGTCTCTAGGCACCATGCCCTCCTTACACCCTGGAGCGCATTTGGGCCTTTCGGCTAACACAAATGAGCTGGTGGCATGGGCTCAGTGTGTTTCCGAATCCCTGCTGTTGTCGGGATGAAGTGATCAAGCAGTGGCAGCTAGCTGGTACCGAAGGCGGTAGGGCGGGGTGAGGGCGTACACCAAAAAATATATAAAAAATAAATTCACATACTTTCTTGAAGCACGGCATCCTCCTCCCTCAGGTGTCTTCCAGGAAGCTCCTGATGCAGGAAACTGCGTTGCCCAATCCTGGTGCTGCTTTCACAGCATGAAAGCAATGCCAGGATTGGATAGAGCGGTCACTCTCGCACTCCTAAGAGCCCTGGAGGCCTGCGCTTTCTCTAACTCAGCTAGGTTAGAGAACTTTAAAATGCTCATGTTTGGCTGGCCAACCCTAAGATGGCCAGTTAAAGAGACATACGCATTTTAAAGCACATAGCTCCCTGCTGCTGCCACTGAGCAGCACTGGTCCCACCCCATCCTGACACATAGTTCAGGATGGGTTGCTGAAAAATAAAATGGTAATAAACTTTATTATCATTTTTTTATTCAGCTCTGGGGCATGTTGGGCGACGCTTCTCTGCTCAAATGGAGTAACTGCCTGTGGGATCAAGTTCTATCCTCAAAAACCTTCGAGTTTTCAATAAAGCAGGTAGTAGAGGAACTTGTTCATGCCCATCCTGCCTGCTGCCTCCTTTTATTTGGCCCAGCTAGCATGCAGGGGGCATAAAAAGAGGAGTGATGGCTGCCTTATTGAAATTTCGCAGGTGGTTCTGAACAAAGGCCAGGCTTTTTACAACGTTTTTACAAAAATGCTGAATTTGCATTTTTTGGTAAATGCTAAATCATAATATCCCGGGGAGTCTGGCAGCCTACAGTGGCATCAAAATGTGCCTTGATTGTAATGTACTGGGACTTGACATCACAGTGAAACACACTGGAATCATAATAGACTTTCCTTGAGTAAGAGTCTGGCTTGGCACCATTGTATTGTATTGAATTGTATGGTTATTTATATAGTGCTTTTCATACCTCTTATGAGGGGCAATATGCTTTTCAGATCGCCTGGTAACAAGCCACTCTGTATCTATTAATTTCATACCACTCCGTAGCCCTGGGAGGCAGTGGCACAGCTAGAGCTTTTGCCACGCAGGGCGGTCCCTGATCTTGTTGCTCGGTGACGGCCGGTGCAGGTCAGACTGGGGGGAGGAGGAGTCAACAGACAACAACGATGGGAAATAAAAGAAAAAGAAAACCATTTACCTAGCGCTCGCCGAAATTGCTCACCTCACATGAAGTGCTGCAACCCCCCAAAAAGTGCCATCCGAGGCGGACCGCCCCACCCCCCCTAGCTACACCACTGGTGGGAGGTCGCTCAAGCGATCTGGCTTGTGTTTAGTTCCTGGGCTTCTGCCAGTGCCCGGTTGAAAGTGTGTTGGCTGCAGTTGGACTGCTAGGGGAAAAGTGGAATGCAGTGCATGGGATTTGTAAGCGAGGAAGAAGTGCTGCGTTTGCCTCCTGCCACATGAGCCTAAGTCTTGTAAGTGGTTGAAAGATAAGTGCAGTAGTGCATGCACGTACTTACCATCCTTGTGTAATGAATGTTGAGTGAAGCTTGCTATTAATGGCATTTGTACATACCACAGGTAGAGACAATCCTTTTGTCACTCAGGACTGAGAGGCAATCCCGCCACTTATCTTGGTCCGTACAAGCTGTATTGTTCACAAAACCCCTTACAATGTTCCTGTGAGGCCAGTAGGATTTGCTCCACATACATCCGGAGTGATGCTACCTACCTGTGCTTGCTGAGCTGTTCATTAACAACACTACAAGGCTGAGTCTTCTTTTGGATATTTTGGGAAACACCATGTTTTATCACTATTTTAAGTTCTAGATGGTTGTTGCTTGTCTTTAATTTATTTGGTAAAGTGTTCCACATGTTGCAAGTTTGTACTGAGAATGGACTTCGATCATTCTGTGTTTTTGTGAAAGATGGGATGCTGGGTAGTGGTGCCATTCTTGGTCTCAGGTTCCTGTTGGCTTTAGAGTTGAGTATTGACTATAGAAAAACAGGTCTAGTGCAGTGACGTGCCTTGTGGGCGAAGTAGAGAACATTTGTGCATATTCTCCTTGTTACCAATAGAAAATCCATGTACCTCACTAAGATTCTGAAGTTTATGATTAGAAAGTGGATAAAAAAAACCTTTAATATGAGTCTTGCAGGAGAAAAATCCATAAAAGCCTAGCTTTCTGAGAAAAATTCTCCCATAAAAAATATGTTTTGCACAAAACATCACATAAAAGGCGAGATGTGCAAAGTTTAAAAAACGTATAGACTTCAGAAAGGGTAGATGTTGTGAATTTCCTCCACCTCTTCAAAAGTGATTTTTATGTTACTCACCCCTACTTACCATATCACCCCAAGAATGCAAATACGTTTTATAACTACGTGGAGAATGCAATTCTTCATAGAAACTGCTTTACAGCAACTTGTTTTAAAACACAAGCTTTAATGCCTATAACTGATCGTTACATCTAAATTCAAAGAAATATACAGCTCCAGTTTTGTACAACTCGTGCTAGGTTGGACACTTTCTAACCATTCCCTACTGGCGTGGATAACAAACCGGGGCTCTTTCTAACCGATCCCTATTACGGCAGATGAGAAAGGTTTGTCTCTTTCTTAGCACTCCCTATTGTAGAGAAGAGAAGTTGGACCCTTCTAACGACTCCCTGTTGTGGGTAAGATAAACTTGGCTCTTTCTTAGAAGTACCTATTGTATTGGATGGGAAATGTTTGGCTGTTTCTAAGCACTCCCTTTTGTTATAGGTGAGAAAGGTTCAACTCTTTCCTCACACTTCCTATTGTTGTAGATAAGAGAACTTGACTGTTTCTAAGCGCTCCCTAATGTGGTGGAAAAGAAAATGTTACTCTTTACGAGCACTACCTATTGTGTGGATAAGCAAAGTTCTGCTCTTTCCAAGCACTCCCTATTGTCTTAGATAAGATAAATTGCCTCTTTCTAAGCTCTCTCTATTGGTGTGAATAAGCGAAGTTGTGTTATTTCTAAGCCCTCCCTATTTGATGGATAAGAAAAGTTTGGGTCTTTCTAAGCACTCTCTTTTGCGGTGGCTAAGATAATGTGGGTTATTTCTAGGCACTCCCTGTTGTGGATAAGAAAAGTTGGATTCTTCTTAAGCACTGCCTTTTGTTGTGGATGAGAGAACTGATTTACAGCGACTTGCCTTGGAACGCTGGATTTGGCCAGATAGGGTCTAGTAGAAGAGACCACCCTAGATCCATACACAACCCACGCCACGCATGCCATCTCTACTTCACAACAACCTCTGTGTGTGAGACTGAAGATGGCTGTGCAGCGGCCCTCTGTAAGGGATTCCTGCATTCTAGCCCAGCTAAAGACCTGCACGTGGCCTGGCTGGCTGCTCACAGGCTCGAAATCTCTCTTGCATGACAGAGTCAGAGCGGATGTTTTTAGTAGTAAAAACAAAATTAAGCACCGCCACCCTCCACTCCATTCTGGAAACCTGGAAGTAATTAGCACGGATGTGGAGGGGATGTTTACTCATCACAATGTTTATAACCGCTCTGGTAATTAATGTCATTAATATCAAATCAGCCCTTAATGAGGGAAGGCAGCGATGCCTCAGTCACTGGGATAAGTTACACGAGGCAGATGGGGACAGTGGGAGGCCTCTCCAAGCCTGCACCAGAGGGAGGTGTGAGGGTAGGAAGGCGGCGGATCAATGGATGCGCGTGGAAATGCAATGACTGTATTGGCACTCTCATCTATCTTTCATTGATGGATACATCACATTATCTACATTCAAATATGCGTCTCTTGTCTTTCGATACTTTGGTTTTAGAGCAGTGAAAACACTCGAGAAACAGGAGGGAACAGAGAGGACATGTCAGGCTTTTTTCGAAATACTTGAAGTTGTAGATGCAACCCGGCAACATCAGAGGTGCAGTTCTAGGGTGGGGGGGCGGGTGGAGGGGGATGGAAAATAGGTCACTCCCCTGTCAGCACTGGGCGCGCCTGCTTCATTGGGTGCACCCAGAGCAGGCAGTGACAGGGAGGAGGTTTCACACAAAATGTGCTGTTCCTTGTGCAGATGCAAAGCTCGTGTGGCCTGCAAGGCACTGAAATGTAGATGGGTGGCTTCAAACTGGCAATCCCTGTTTTAGGTAGAGGGACCGGAGCATTCTGAGTAGGAGTTAGGTCTCTCTCCCATATATAGGTGCAGTGTGTGACTCCACCCTCTTGTGGAGGGTATCTGTGCGGTGTTTAAATTGAGGTGTTGTTTGCTCGACACCCGCACTTAATTCTCAACACCGGCACTTCTGGCAGTCCACCACATGGTGAATTTTGAGGTGCACAACAACATAGTGTTTAATAACGTAATACACATTAAAAATTAAAGATACTTGCTGCTCAGGCCATGTTGCTACTGCTACTATGGAGTGGTGGGGCGGCAGGGCAGCAGGACCGTAGGATGGGGAGCGTTCTGCTGCTCCCAGCAGTCCCTAGGACAGTAGACTCACCATCCAATCCAGACACTGCTCTCATATGAGTACAACGTAGCAATTGGACTGAGTTGGCTGGTTCTATGCTCCACTCAGGCACTGTCTGTGCCTTTCTCTAACCCGGCTAAAGAATACAGCCAGGTTACAGAAACCTAAGTGCACATGTCTGTTTGGCCAGCCTAGGACAGCCTGCCAAACAGACATGGACACTTAGAAGTGCACACCTCTCCTCCTCCCACCTCCCATGGCCCCTCCCCACACACGCTATCTCAGAGCAAGCCGCTGAAAAATAACACAATAGTAAAATATGTTTTAATTTTACAGCTGCTTGCTCTGAGCCAGTACGGTGACGCCGCAATCCCTCTGGGTTTGACTTACATGGAATAGTCTGAATTGTCACCCTTGCAGGAGTGTGATGGTTTTTAGTTGTGTTGATGCTGGCACTAGCAGGGGCAAAGGGTGGTGCAAGCTTCAGTGGGCAACTGAGAAGGTCCCTGGCACATACTTATGTTTTACAAATTAAGCACTGTATCTGAGAGGTCACTCAACCTTCCACGTTCCTCTCTCAAGGTGGACCCTCAGGGGCACACTGATTGTGTGCCACTTCATATGTGGCTCACAATCAGTGCATGTTCTGCCTGCCTGTTTGCCCTTGAGCAAAGTGGCAAATGCACCGCTTCATTTTTATGGGGCCATGCCACCATATCAAAGAGGGAATTCCCTATTGAGATCACGGAGGTGCAAAGTATTCACCCTCTTGAACTGTTTTTTCAGAAGGGACAATACAAGTGTCTGAAACACCCTCTGTAATACCAAAGTGCCCCAGGAACACACAAAACAAACACAAATTCACCTTGGCTCCTATTGCACTTCCTGTAATACACCCCCATGTGTTTCCTACTGATCATGATGCTTCATATATAGTCTGAGATAGTAGATTTGTCTTCCAGGCCTACTTCAGTGTCTTGGCTAGCTTTGTTGAGCGGCCAGTGCCTGGCTCAAAGGAGGTAAGATCTAGGCCATTGCAAAGTTGTGCAAAATAATTTACTGCTTGAACCAGTTTTCTGTCAGTATTTCATGAAACATTGTTAAACAAGGTGCAGGCGCGCTTAAAAAAGTCATGCAAAATAATGACAAACTACATTTTGCTCTGAAAGCAATGGTTAGAGCGGCAGACCCTGATGCAGAGGTCTGGCCCGGGACCAGGGTTCAATTCCCTGCCTCGGCGGGTCTTGGGCTCAAAATTCCACGGACCTGATAATTCTCGCCTCAGTGCCTATTCTAATCATGGGTCCCACTCTGCAACTCTGGGCAATAGCTTGCTTAATCTCCACAACGGCCCCCACAACGCTAAGGATGCCTTACCTCCACCTTGAGGGTGCCCAGGAGTGGATGCCTCACAGGGAAAGCCAGGATGGGTTCCACAGCGGTATTCGTACAAGCGCCTTGAGACCCTTGCGGGTGAGTAGTGCGCTATACAAGTATCAATTTACATTTACATTTACATTTACATTGTGCACTACCATGGGTGAGACTAAACAGAGCCTAATCCAGATCTCGCAAACCAAATAATGAAGAAATGTCCAGCCAGGTTGTTACTTAGTTTAAAAAGCAACTACAATCTCAGCGTGCCTGTCAAGAAATGCACATAATACTTGGGAGCCTGCAATCTCTTTATAAAAGCCTGTTTCTAATTTCCTTATTGCAAGCAACTTTCAACGTCTCTGGCCTCCTGTAATGAAGAAATGACATACCTACGCAACTGTAATAACTTATTACAGTTGAGTTCTGACATCACAATGCTTGCTGCCAGAGCCGTAAGTCAAAGCAAAAGGTAGGACACAGAGCACAATTAAAACTGCAGTTTAGACTTCGTCTGATCATTTTTTATAGCTGAACAGTGATCAGCAAAAGAAAACATTTATGGCAACATGTTTATTTTTTTGCGGGTGATAGGTAATTATAGGAAAGTAATAATTCTCTCCGCTTACTTCTACATATTCTGAGCTGCAGTATTAAAAAAAAAAATCTGAAATGTATGAAACGAATTCTAATATATTTTTGGCACAAATATCTGGTTTTTTAATTTAGCACTAAAGAGTCTACTTTTATTCTCCATGTCTATCAACATCCTAGCTCTTTCATTTGAAAGGGCAACATGCCAAGGATTTATTCGGATTGTGGGAAGGATGATGGTCTGACCATGTGTTTTTAGGAATAAGGTACCCCAAGTACATTTTAATGATATTACAAGCAACCTTGGAGTTCCATGACCGTATAAAGGAATTTGTTCCTCTATATTGTCACAAAGCACCTCAATGACTTGCAATCCCCTTAAAATTTTCGGGCAAGAAAAGACAAATTATGTGGTGTAATGCGACACTTTCTGTGGGAGCACTATTTCACTATTGTGTAATTTTAATGCATATTTTCAATGCATGGGTTACCATTTTAACTCCTAACAACAACTATCAGCAACTGAAAGGTGACCAGTTAACCATTGCAAAGTGCCCGCTACTGTGCGGTACCACACGTGGCACTTATTCATAAAATAACTAATCATCTATTTGATTTAGGAACTATTTTTGTTGAAATCTACAAATTAAGCGGCAGATGCTGGATATGTGACAAGGGTGGTAAATCCATAACTGTGTGGAAAATACCACATCCACTAAATTGAATATTTTAGTGGTTCTGAACGTAGCATTTGTACAGTGCTTCAACACCTGTTTTCCTGACGGTTTTGTAAGGATCTATCCCATTTTGTGGTGTGAGGTGGAGTGTAGGTGTGAGGTGTGATCTGTATGGGTGCTGTGCGTGAGGCTGGGAGGGGTGCTCCTCTTCCGTCGCAGCAATCCTGTACTTGCTCTTACACAGGAAGTGATGCCGAACATTGTAAGGCACTTGGTATTGCACTTCCGGTTCCCCACCATCTTCTCCTTGTATCACCTATGCCTGAGCAGGTGATGTGTTTGTGAACAGCCAGATCTTTGCAGCTCTCTGGATCTCATGGTGCTTTTGAGTGTCTTCCTCTCGCTGAGAGGGAGTCCTTGGCCGCTTGTACCGAGAGCAAAGTCCCACCAATGTGAGATGTCCCGATGGATGCTCAGGACCCGCGCTCTGGATCCAGGGATCCTTCTTTGGCGTTGAGTTCGATGGTTTGGATGAGGAGATGGACTTGGACAGGGAGGAGTGCAGAGACAATGGCGTGGCGTGGACGGGGGCAACGAGGAAGAAGGGGCATTGAGGAAGAGGGAAGCGAGGTAGTGAAGTAGATATGGACAGTTAGAGGGCAAGGGAGGTGGGGCATTAGAGCAATGAAGAACGCCGTGGAAGTGAAGGCGGTAAGAGCATTGGAGGTTAGGGACATCGAGAAGCCAGGAAGAGATGTATAGACTAGTGCAGTAACAGCGAGCAGACAAGAGCAGCAGCGGTGGATGTAAGGAGAATGAATGAAAAGGTACCCGAGCAGCAACTGGGAATAGTAGCATTGAGGTGTAAGAGCGGCTGGGACAGAGAGGATGATGTCGGCAATGGGGGCAGAGCTACATGGGCCATATTAAGATAAGATCATTGGAGGGGTATATTTTTAATTAAATAAACAAAGAGAGGAGTACCACCATATGGAAAAGAGAAGATTTCCTAATGGGGCGTTTTGACTGACAAAAGGAAGAAATGTATCCTTTTGTAAAAAAAACCTCACTCACCAGCCTAGTGGTGACATGCTTCATCATCGGGGTCCACCCTGGTGGCCTAGCGTCTCCAGGGTGTGCTACAACACCTGAAATACAGTGGAGCAGGTTGTGAGTGTAAGTGCAAAAAAAGTGTTAAAAATTGTCCTGGTTTAACTTACTGAAAATATGAATTTTATTTTGAAGCAACTGGACAATATTAAAAAGGGTGGCGAGATACTGAGAGGGTAGTTACGGCCAAAGTATCTCTATATGTGTACTGGTCCAGTCACAACCTGCTCCACTGTATTTCAGGTGTTGTAGCACACCCTGGTGACGGTAGGCCACCAGGGTGGACCCCGATGATGAAGCATGTCACCACTAGGCTGGTGAGTGAGGGTTTTTTTACAAAAGGATACATTTCTTCCTTTTGTCAGTCAAAACACCCCATTAGGAAATCTTCTCTTTTCCATATGGTGGTACTCCTCTCTTTGTTTATTTAGTCCTTGACCAGGGGAACAGGAGTACCCTCCGTTCAACTAGAGTGAACACGATCCCTTGCTCTCCCCTTTGTTATTTCGTATATTTTTAATTGCCATGTAAAACACCAGGAAACTGCTTCAAAGAAGGAAGTTAAAACATCAGTGCTCTTTGTCCACCCAACATATATTGGCAAAGGGTATATAGTTAGCCGCATGTGTGCATGTAGAGTCGTATGAGGTGAGATGAGGTCACATACACTAGACACGATTGGCCAAATCACAGCATCGATCCTTTAGTTAAAATTACATTTAGTGAACCAGTCAGGGGAAATTGGAAGGGATGTGGAATGCTGGGCGGAAGCGGGAGCGGGAGCGGGAGAAGATGGAACCACCTGCCCGTAAAGTGGAAGAAAAACACCAATCATCAAGGCCACTGCAGAACATCGAAAAACAGCTTTGCCCTCCTCCACACTAAAAATAAATAAGAAAAAGCACAGTGCAGCGCCGTAACCCTGTAATCTGCCTCTAGCTTTGTAATTTTGTAAATAGATAGGCAGAGGTAACTGCTGCGCACCACTGAGTGGGCATGAGGGAGGGAGGTAATGCTGCTTTGGGCACCGCTGCATCAATTCTCTGTCATCTTGGGGGTGGTGGGAAGCCTACTAGCAGGGATTCTAATCCCTATTATCGTTGCTTCTCCCAGATACAATAGGGATTGGGGAAAATAATTTTTCCCATGTGTAATGCCCCTGTAGGAAATTCACCTTTTCTGCGGTGGTCACCCCAGATTCGTCACCATTTTCAGGACCTTTTTTTGCAGTTTTCTTTTCCTTTGTGCACTTTACCCCTGATAAACAGGTGTTAAAGTGCCTATGCAACCTCTTAAAAGCATGGTTACATTGTATTTACCCCTTATTGAAATATTCTACTTGAATGTCCATAGTAGAGAGTTTAGAAGGTGAACACAGAACCTGGAAGTTAACTGTCACCTGTGAACAGCAGCAACTATGGTGCCATCCACAGAGTTGGCCTCTAAAGCATGGTTTCAGGCCTACCCTGTGTAGCCTCACTGCAGCAGATAGATATTAAGTCACCCCTAAGTACACCTTGTCACTCAGACAGTTGGATATCTGATATTTAAAAGTGAAACATTTACAGACTTAAAGTTGGCATGTTCCTTAAGTGACTAACCTCCAAAACCTATATTCACCATAAGGGCTGCAGCTGGATCCTAGTAAAATGTCAAAGCATAGATTATAATTTTTAATCTGTATCTTTTGACAGGAACCAGCTATAATGGTCATTCAAAGACTATTTTTCGTTTTCATTAAAAGTCCAGTTCATTGGTGAAGTTAAATATGTAATAAATATTTAGGGAAGAGGAAAGCCGAGGTAGTAGGGAAGTGGATATGGGCAGTGAAAGGGCAATGGAACTGGGACATCGACGCAATGAAGATCACTGTGGAAGTGAAGGTGATAAGAGCATTGAAGGTTATTTACGGTCACGTGCATGTCAATACTGTAAACCAGGTCAGTGAGGGTGATGAGAACAGTGAGGACAGAGGCAGTAACCGGACCTTGGGAAGTGAAGTGAGTTGGCTGGAAGGGTGAAAGGGCAGCGAGAGACACAGCCAGTGAGGGAGAAACAGACAATGAATGGAACAGTGCAAGTGAGGGGTTAGGGACATTGAGCAGCCAGGAAGAGATATATAGACTAGTGCAGTAGCAGCGGATGGATAAGAGCAGCAGCGGTGGTTTAAGCAGAATGAATCAAAAGATACCAGAGCAGCAACTGGGAAAAGAAACATGAGGCTTACAGTGCGCTGAGGTGTGAGACGGGCTGAAGCAGAAAGGACGATGTGGGAGAATGGAGGTAGAGTTACATGGGCCAAATTAAGATAAGTCCCTTGGAGGGGTTTATTTTTTTCATGTAAGAAACCAGGGAGCTCCTTAAAAGAAGGGAGTTAAAAGGTCAGTGCTCCTTGTCCTCCCAACATATATTGGCACGGGTACACTGGTAGCCGCGTGTAGGCGTGTTCGGTGAGATGAAGCCGCACACACTAGACATGATTGGCCCAATCAGAGCATCGATCCTTTAGTCAAAATTACATTTAGTGAAACAGTCAGAAGAAATTGGAAGGGATGTGGTGTGGCAGAATGCTGAGCAAATGCAGGAGCGGGAGAAGATGGAACCACCTGCCCGTAAAGTGAAAGAAAAACACCAATCATCAAGGCCACTGCAGAACATCGAAGAACAGCTTTGCCCTCCTCCCTGCTAAGAAAAAAAAAGAAAGAGCCAAATGAATAGAGCTGAGTCAAAGCACAGCGCTTTAACCCTGTAATCTGTCTCTAGCGCTGTAATTTTGTAAATAGACAGGCAGAGGTAACTGCTGCACACCACTGAGTGGGCATGAGGGAGGGAGGTAATGCTGCGGTAGGCACAACTGCATCAATTCTCTGTCAGTTTGTGGGTGGTGGGCAGCCTACTAGCATGGGCTTTAACCCCTATTATCATTGTTTCTCTCTCTATGATAGAATAGGGCTTGGGGAAAAATAATTCTTCTCATGTGTAATGCCCCTGTAGCAAATTCACCATTTCTGCATGTTCACCCCAGATTCGCCATTTTTTTCTGGACCTTTTTTGCTGTTTTGTTTTTACTTTGTGCACCTTACCCCTGCTAAACAGGTGTTAAAGTGTCAAATCGACATCTCAAACACATGGTTAAATTATATTTACCCCTTATTGATATATTTAACTTGAAAGTCCATAGTAGGCGGTGTAGAAGTAACACCAAGAGCCTGGCAGTTAACTGCTACGTGTGCACTGCAGCACCAAGGCTACAGGCCTACCCGGTGTAGCCTCACTGCAGCATATACATATTAAGTCACCCTTTAGTACCCCTTGCCACCCAGACTGTAGGATGTCTGATATTTAAAAGGGGGACATCTGCAAACTTAAAGTTGGTATGTTCCTCAAGTGACTAACCCCCCAAAACCTAAATGCACCTTAAGGTCTGCAGCTGAATCATAGTAAAATGTCAACGTATAGTTTATAATCTTCAATCTGTAACTTTTGATAGGAACCAGCTATAATGGTCACCCAAAGATTATTTTTCATTTTCATTAAATGTCCAGTTCATTGTTAATAAATAGTTAGGGAAGAGGGAAGCTGAGGTTATAGGGCAGTGGATATGGGCAGTGAGAGAGAAAGGGAACCGGGGTATTGAAGCAATGAAGATCGCCGCTGAAGTTGAGGTTATAAGAGTATTGAAGGTTAGTGAAAGTCACAGGCATGTCAGAGGTGCAAACCAGGCCAGTGAGGGTGATGGGAGCAGCGAGGACAGAGGCAGTATCTGTATCATGGGCAGTGAGGTGAGTTGGCTGGGAGGGTGAAAGGGCAGTGGGAGACACAGGCAACGAGGGAGAAACAGGTGATGAGTAGAACAGATGCAAGTAGTGATACAGGGATGGTGAGGAGGTAGGAACATTGCGAAGCCAGGAAGAGGTATATGCACTAGTGCAGTAGCAGTGTAGACAAGTGAAACAGTGGTGGTTTAAGCAGAATGAATGAAAAGGTACTATAGCAGCAACTGGGCCTAGAGATAGGAGGCTTATAGCAGCATTGAGGTGAGAGAGGGGCAGGGGATTTGAAATGCCGGCATTTGCAAAGCGCACAGCTACCTCCACCGGAGGGGTCCCGGCGCTGTCCGTATACCGCATAGGAACCCTTCCTGGCTTTTTCCCTGTGAAATGTCCACTCCTGGGCACCCCCAAGGTGAAGCCAGGCATCCCAGCGCTGTTGGGGCCGTTGTGGAGATTAAGCAAGCTTTGCCCAGAGTTGAAGAGTGGGACCCATGATTAGACTAGGCACTGAGCCAGAATTATCAGGTCCGAGGAAATTGAGCCCAAGACCCGCCGAGGCAGGTATTGAACCCTGGTCCCGGACCAGACCTCTGCATCAGGGTCTGCCGCTCTAACCATTTGAGCCACACTTCTCCCTGAAGGGGGATGAAAGGATGATGTGGGGAATGGGGACAGAGTTACATGGGCCATATTAAGATAAGTACCTTGGAGGGGTTTATGTTTAAATATCATGTACAAACCCAGGGAGCTCCTTCAAAGAAGGGAGTTAAAACCTCAGTGCTCCTTGTCTCCCCTAACATATACTGGAAAGAGTATACTGATATCTGCGTGTAAGCGGTTAGATGAGATGAGGACGCATACACTAGACATGATTGGCCCTATCACAGCATCGGTCCTTTTGTCAAAATGACATCTAGTGAACCAGGCAGAGAGATATTTGAAGGGATGAGGTGTGGCAGAATGCTGGGAGAATCCTGGAGTGGGAAAAGATGGAACCACCTGCCTATAAAGTGTAAGAAAAACAACAATAATCAAGGCCAAGGCAGAGGATCGAAAAGCAACTTTGCTCTCCTCCCCACTAAAAAAAAGAAAAAAGCTAAATGAGTAGAGCTGAGTTCAATCACAGCACTGTAACCCTGTAATCTGTCTCTAGCTTTGTAATTTTGTAAATAGACAGGCAGAGGAAACTGCTGCACACCACAGAGTGCACATGAGGGAGGGAGGTAATGCTGGGGAAGGCACTATTATCAGAAACAGCGGCTCCTGTGTAATGGTAAAACCAAGTATTGGTAATCAAATGCGCAATGGCAATGGAAGGGTTAGAGTGATGCCAGAGGAAGAAGAAACCACATACATCTATGGTTTGGTTTAACACAGCTCTGTATTATATTTCACACAAAAAATGCAATGAAAAATAAGTAGTGTCCCCAGGAAAAAACAGGAACCTAAGGTATTGGTGACATATAGTGACAATTTTTACAAGGATTCCAAAGTGTTACAAAGTTCGACCATCTGCAAAACTATACAAAATAAACAGCAACTATATACAGTGATACGTGCTAATTTAATGGTTTGCTTTCTCTTTTTTTGTCGACGACGTTTCGACCCTCTGTGCAGTATAGGGTCTCATCTGGACTTAGGAATATAGGGACATCTGGGCAGTAGACTGCGCAGCCGCGTGAAGAGTGTGTGCCAACAGTGAGTGATAGTAAAGGAAAAGAGATACTCACAGGGGAACCCAGCCGGGTACCCAAGTGAGGGTGAGGGCTGGCAATCAGTGAGTAGCACAACGCTAGTGATGAAGCGATGACACACAGTACTGTGAGTAGGCTCATGTTTGAGTGGGGAACTCTTGAATTTGGTTGCAGAACACAGAGGGTGCTGTTATGCTGGCCTGTGCTAGACGAATTGGAGCAATATGGATGTCCGTAACCCATGAATACCAGGGATAACAAATTTACTGTATAATAGTGGGCGCTCTAAGGTGAGGAAACGAGGCTCTGCTGGGAAAACCAGGGGTTCTTACCTAATTACAGTGTTTGGTAGACATGCAATGTACGTATGGATGCAGTGACAGCATGAGTCTGTCTGCGTGGGTCTTCCCTCACAAAGATTCCTAACTGGTGATGGAGTTCCTTTAGCACGTGACGACCAGCGCACGAGCAGCACAACAGCGTCCATCAGTCTTCTGAAGGCACAACAGTATCAATTCTCTGTCAACATGAGGTTGGTGGGAAGCCTGCTAAGATGGAAGCCTGCTAAGATGGGTATAACCCCTACTATCATTGTTTCTCTCAGACAGAATAGGATATGGGGAAAATAATTATTTTCATGCGTAATGGCACCTGTTGCAAATTCACTTTTCCTGCATAGTCACCCCAGATTTTAAGCCTTTTCTACCCCCTATTTTTGCTGTTTTCTTTTTACTTTGTGCACTTTACCCTTGCTAAACAGGTGTTAAAGTGCCTATGCAACATCTTTAAACATGGTTAAATTGTATTTTCCCCTTATTGACATATTTAACTTGCCTATAAGTCCATAGTGGATGGTGCAGAAGCCACCCCCAGATCATGGAGGTTAAACGCCACATGTGGACTGCAGCAGCTATGGTGCCATCCACAGAGGTGCCCTTTAAAGCATGGCTTCAGGCCTACCCTGTGTAGCTTCACTGCCACAGATAAATATTAAGTCACCCTTAAGTACAACTTGTCACTCAGTTGGTAGGAAGTCTGATATTTAACCCCTTGCCTGCTTGTGACGGAACCGTTCCGTCACAAGCCTCGGGTGAGCTGTGCTTGTGACGGAACGGTTCCGTCACGGCCCGCTCGCCGCGCCTGCGCGGCGCGAATTCCGCGCCTGCGCTGACGAAATAATGGGCGGGCGGGTTCGTGACGGAACCATTCCGTCACAAGCACAGCTCACCCGCGAGCCGTGACAGAGCGGTTCCGTCACAAGCACGGAACCGCTGCGCGGCCGCCCACCCCCTTAGCGCTGCGGTGGAATAGCCGCCGCAGCAAAGGGGTTAAAAGGAAAGCATGTGCAATTTGAAAGTTGGCATGTTCCTCATGTGACTAACCCCCAAACCCTGTATTCAGCATAAGGGCTGCAGCTGAATCATAGTAAAATGTCAAAGTACAGATTATTATCTTTAATCTGTAATGTTTGACAGGAACCAGCCATAATAGTCATTCAAATACTTTTTTTTCATATTCATCAAAAGTCCAGTTCATTTAGAAAGTTCTTTTTTTCTGTCCAAAGCTCCTGGAGGCTAATTTGCTTACCCTGCTAGCAACTGCCTAGCAAGTGCTTAACTTTACTGAGGTAGGAAAACTGCTCCCAGAGCAGAACAATGACTTGGTGACAGAATGGACTGGGTGTGGGGCATTTGATCCCTATCAGCTCAGAGAGTGTCGGATCAGCCGGATCCTCAAACGAACGCTCTCCAGAATCGGTATGATGCACAAAGTGGTCCACCTCCTGTTAGCCCCAACTCTGAGAATATTCAAACACAGTGCGAAGGGAGAGCAGGCACCATTCTTGGATAAATATGTGGCACTAAGTAGTTTTTTGGTGCTATTTATACGTGTAAAACATTCCTATCTCTAGTTCCCCTTATTGTATTTTTGTCGTTTTGGAGGAATTTGGTTTCTTAAAAATGTATCTATTTGTCTAATTTGGTTTGGGATTTATATTGTTTTATTTCTCCACTTTATTAATGCTTCGGTACTCCATAAATACTTTGTACATTTCCCTAACTTCAGCCTGACTCGTCTGTGCCATAGTAAGCAGGGGCGTGAGCTCAGGTTAATTTGGCACTTTGTGGTTCCCCCTGGTTTGTGGTTCGCCGCTGATCCCATGAAGTGGGTAACCACCCACCCCTAATATTAATTCACTTTCCTACAGCCCCCGTTCCTATGTCTATGTTGCTGAGAATTTTGGTTTCCAAACTTTCTTTGGGTTTAAAAAAGAGGAGTGAAAGTGAAAAATGGCAAAAGAAAAAGCTGTGTATGGCTGAACATTTCAGTAGAAATTGTTAATAAGAGTAGACCTGGGTAAGTCTCGAAATTCACAGGACGAGTCAGGACAGATCCCAGCTGGGGGGTCTTGCTTGATTACCAAGTCAAAGTCCACGCCAAACCATCGAAATAATAATTTTGTAAATCAAGCAATTGGTGGCCTGTAATAGTAAGATTACTTTTTAATTTTAAAAAAAGTATTATTGTTGTCATGTGTTAGTGTTTGAACATGAGATCGCATCACTGGATTGAGTAATAGTTATTCAAATTCAACATTTTTTTAGTTAAACGTAGAAAGTTTTGAGATAGGATGCACTATCAATAGTGCCATGAGGGAGTCTGCAAACATTTATGCTTTTGCTGTGCTCTGCATAAATGATATAATATTATCATTATACACTGAACAACATTTTAATCTATTTAAGTATATACCGATGTGAAGGTTTTGCATATTACCTACTTTATCACATCACTCTGCTCTCAAATGTGTATTCTGGATAAAAGTGCAGCGAGGCAAAGTGATTTGCCCAGAAACAAACAATTTTACTAAGAAGGGTGGGATTTCCTTTCAGCACCCATGTTTCACAGCCACACAGCCTGTAATCTAATGTAATGTAATGTTCAGTGGATTTGTAGAGCGTTGCTTGTCACCCATGGGGGTATTTAGGTGCTGTGTGAGAAAGTGCCATCTTTCTTGCATAGTATGCAACCACTTTTTGCTGAATTGCTGATGTACTTTGACCGAGTGTGCCCTGGGCTCCTGCCAATCAGGTACCCAGGGCCTGTGTTCCTTCCGTAAAAACTGTATTGAAACCTAAACACAATTGGCAACTCTGGCCGCAAGTCAGCCCCTGGTAAATGGTACCCTAGGTACCCAGGGCATTGTGACCAGAGAAGCCCCCTAAGGGCTGCAGCACTTATTGTGCCACCCTCAGAGGCCCTGTACCCTGACACCCACACACTGCCATTGCAGGCTGGGTGTGTTGGTGCAGAACAAACCAAAGAGTCGACATGGCACACATCCCTGTGTGCCATGCCCACAACACACCGCCCTGACTTACCTCAGTCACCCCTCTAGCTGGGTGCCCTATGACAGTGGTGTGGGTACAGGTTCATGAGCCCTGTACCCCTACAGTACCCAGGTCCATTCCTGGGAACTGTAAGTGCAGTGCTGCCATTAAGAGTATATGGTGCTAGGAGTTTGTCATTACGAACTCCACAGTACCACAATGGCAGCATTGAAGACTGGGAAGTTTGGTATCAAACTTCTCAGCACTTCTCGAGGCTCCTGACAAAGCCTGCAGCCTCACAACAAGGGACCCCTTCAACCGCGACCAGCTGAGAGTAAGATTTCCCGACACGAAAAGACACCCCTGCACCCGGCGACCCACTGCCTCCTGTGCCCAACTCCTGATGACACTGATGCCAGTGTAGGATTTTATGTGAAATGCACGACAGAGGGCATCTTAGAGATGCCCCCTGAAACTAACCAACAACCAGCGTCCTGACTGAGTGGCTGCCTAGGCTGCCACACAGCAGACATATGGCTGGACCCCTGGGTCGAGAGCCATCCTCTCTCATGGGCCTGCAACAATGCACATCCTAGGGCGAGGTCCTAGGCCTCCTCCCCCAGGATGGGCAGAGGAAGTTTCTAAGGCATGCCACCTTTGCGAGCTTCTCCAGACCAATTGCTGTACTCAGCAACTGGCCCCCACCGGTTCTGATCCCCACTCTGGCAGGAAGAACAGGGGGAAAACCTAAGTGAGGAAAGAGGGTGTGCCAGCCTCTGCCAACCCCACCCCTCAGGTGGGGGAAGCGAGGTGAAGCACAACTCTGGGCTCTCGCCATCTTGATAATGGGGAGCCCTACCCAATCAGGACCAGACTACTACCCCCTCCCACTGGAGAGTGGCAGGATAGGGGGTGCACCCACCCCAGGAAAGGGACCCATTGGTCCCTGACCTTTACCTATCTGTAACGCCCCTAAATTTAGTACTTAGGGTCACCCTGAACCTTCCTTCCTCAGATCCTGATTCCGAAACTACAAAGAAGAACAAAAAGAAGGAAGACCTGCCTTGCAGCTGCTAACAAGAGGACAACACCAACTGACTTGGCCCCAGCCCTACCGGACTGTGGACCCTCGAACCTGCTCCTGCTAAAATCCGGCATCTCCTGTGGTCAGTAACCTCAAAAACCCCAGAGGACCTAACTGCCTTGCTCATCCAAAGACTGGGACTCCCACAAGCAGCGGTTCTGCTCAAAGATCTACAACCCCTGGTGCCAGCTAGGAACAGCGAATCCAGCACACTCTTCACCCGCCGAGCCCGGCCTGTGCCTGAGTGAACAAAGACCATGAGAACGTCCCCCCGGTGAATGTGACCCAGATTCCAGCACCCAAGTACCATCCTCAACGGTCCTGACGCCGCCTGCAGCCTCACAAGAAGGGACCCCTCCAACCGCGACCAGCTGCGGGTAAGATTTCCTGACACCAAAAGACACCCCTGCACCCGACGCCCCACTGCCTCCTGCGCCCAACTCCTGGGTGTCTACCTAACCTACAGCTTCCAAACTTAGCTCTCGAAGTGGTGGTCCCACCTGAAGAATCTCCGTCCCCGAGCTTGCTGCCTTTGTTCGTCTTGTAGCTTTCCCATTGAAACCACTGGGTGCCCGACGGCCCAAAAGCACCCTGCATCCAGCCGCCCGAGTGCCACTGGAAGTGCAGTATCTGTTCTATCTTACTTGCCCTGTGTAAGTAACCAGGAGCTCAGCTCCCACAGCCGCATGGCCTGCCTGCTAGCAGCCACTAACCAAAGGCCCCCTACCCGCCATGGGCTAACATTGGGCCTACTCTCTCTGCACCCGGCTGACCCTGTGCCACTGAGGGTGTAACCACTGTACCTACCTGAACCTGGGAGACCCCTGAGTCTTGCCCCAGAACCTTAACTCTGCCAGTCGAGTATTTACCTGAAAACCTATAACCTACATTTTCTCTATAGGGTAACATTGACTGGTTTTCACTTGTAAATTCTTCTAAGTGTCAAGTTTTGAAACTTTGAAATATTCACTAAAAATCACCCGTTCAACAAAAATGAAATTACTCACCAGTTACTAGGAGAGATCCCAGTGCTGGATCTGTGTGCCCAGCACTGACCTATGTATTTCTGTATTTATCCATTGTCAAAATTCAATAAAATCCTGCTGAACTAAAAAAAAAAAGTACTTACAACTGTGGTTTTTCGATAACTTGATTTTCCTCCGTAGGATAACATTGGCTTGTTTTTGCCAGATATTCTTTTAAATGTCAATATTTGAAACATACAAATATTCCTTAAAAAACGCCTGTGTAACAAAAACTATTTCTTTCAACTGTTTACAGGAGATGCACTAGGGCTGAATTCAGGAACCCGCCCTGAGTAAGAAAAACATACGTAAAGTCATTGATATTGCATTTTACTTAAAATCCCTGCTGAGCTCAATGTTATAATTGTGTTTAACTTGTGTTGCACTGTATCTATTGCATTGAAAAGTCTATTGCTATTTGAAAGTATTCAACTGTAGCATCTCATTCTGAGAAAGTATTTTCATACCTACTTGTGGTTCTAAAATAAAACAACAATATATTTTTATATACAAAACAATTGGCCTAGAGTTCAGTTCTTGAGTGTGTGAGACCATTTGTTGATTGAGTGTGTACAACAAATGCTTTACTGTCCTCTGATACTGCCTTACTGCTCGACCAAGCTGCCACTTTAGACTCTGTGCACACTGTACCTTACTTTGGTCCAGTATATACAGAGCCACTTTCTTACACTGTCATTTTGCCACTGTCTGTAGTTTTACACGGAATCACAATCCTGTGTGCACAGTTGTCTTTCTAGAGCTAAGTTAGCCCACTTTGTTCTTAAAAACTGAATTGCAAAGTGTAAAGATCATATGAGGAATCAACAGAGACTATGTAAGACATTTTTCTTGAAACATGTTGAAAAAAACGTGTAGTTCAGGCTCAAAAGAGCAGGATGTTCGAAAAAAGTAATAGCTTTCAAAATGAGTAGAAAGCCACCGGGCAAGCTCAAAGTATGTCTCTATTATTCCCCTTTGCACTAATCTGAAAGTAAGGACGTGGGGCACTGTAATATACTCATTAGAAGCTACCATGACGCCGAGGTAACTAGATGCTAGGAGGTAAATGCACATTGTCCATGTTAACACCCTTTTGCACAGCTGCAGTAAACCCACACGTTTGATGCTTGTATGTTGCACCAAGCAGTGCAATCTCTATCAGCCAGTACTGCCAGAATGGTGCCTTTGATTATTTTGGAGAAACAATGCAAAGAAGCAGGCAGTAACTGACCTACAAAGCATTGCACATGCGCCTTATGAGGCCTAGAAAGGAGGGTTCCTGGTTCTCTCAATGTTAATTTTTAGGTATAAAATCGAAAAGCAGGAGCATAAACAAGGTGACGGATCTCTATTTGTCATCCTTACCGATGCACGTGTTTGGGCAGTGGATTGTTGGCAAGAGAGCGCCCACAACGACAGGGCACGAATCTTGGGCTCTGCCCAACCTGGTTGGAGGCCAGTATTCTTAATAGTGCTTGGAGAAGGTGACATCTCCTTATCACGTGTCTATTGGAGCCAAGCAGAGGCCTCCAGTGGCCCCGTAATGCCTGGTCCTGTTGACAGTGCGAGTTATGGGAGCCCAAGGAAGGTTCAGTAGGCGACTGATTTGCAGCATGAATCAGCGTGCCAGGTGGCAGGGCTTAATTTGTAAACAAAAAACTAAGTGCCAGGGCCCTCGTCAGGAGGGCACTGCAGCGTGCACCACCCGTTGTCATGCCAGTGCTGCCAATGACAGTGCCAACTCAATGACTAATCATCACACTCTTACAAGTGTGACAGTTCAGACGAGCCCAGGCCCCACGGGCTATAAGAATGGCTCGGTGGTAGGTATTAGTCATTTGTAATGTACAATTAAATTAATATACAACTGTGCTTGTGCTCTTTTCTAAATGAGGCAGACAGCGCCACAATGTGGAAGACTGGCATAAGTGCAGGATCTGACAATTAACTGCTGGTGCCAAGCACCAGAAACCTCCAGCTCAAATTAAGCACTGCCTGGCGATGTCTGTCGGGATGTGGAGGTAAATATGGAAAGGTTGAGGAGATTGCTGTTGGCAGCATTGAACATTTTGTCAAAGAGCTTGGGTGAGTAGTTGTCGAAGCCAACGAAGAAATTGGTCATGAATTTCTGGTGGCCAGAACACTGATGGCCGTCAGTGTTAAAGCACGACTACTCACCAGTAAGGGTTTTGACGCACCAGAAAGTGGAATACATTGGACTGTGCAGATGTTTAGTGGGTTTAAGCAGATAGAAGTGGCAATGCTCGAGGAAAGAGGGAAGCGCTTATTATTGTCAACATGAACCTGAAGATTTCATGTCAACTGTTGGGGGTTGATGCCTGGGGTCGATCAAGCACCCTGGAAGATGTTATGTTAATCGATGGTATAGTATTTATGCCACCCTGCGGTTGCCCTAAAGCAGAAATACAGGTGCTGGAAAGGATATGAGTGCAAGGGATATGCAAAAGGGACTGATTTCCAATTATGTGGGGTTAAGTATCAGCCAACACGTTAGCATCAGTACAGCAACAGAGCTGTGGTCCTTCTCCGAAGAGCGATAACGAGGTGGCGGCTAAAGCGAAGTACGGATTCAACGCGTAGCATTGGCGAGGAGGGCCTTTGATGATATTCTATTGCTGTTTGACTGAATGCTGGATTGAACTAAGCAGTGATTATGAGCCTAGCTTCCTATTTCCGAGTACATGGCTGATTGGAAATGCTATCGTTTGATGCAGTGCCAGGGGATTCGCTAAGCTCGGCAGAGAGGCTTAGCCCTTCCTTCGTTACGAGTGATCTTAGATGAGTTTATTCTGGGAGTGCTATCACAGTGCAGGGACGTTGCTCATTAAATAATGTTTCTGCAGGGCCGGCACTGCAGCTGGATAGTGGATGATGGGCATTACTGTGTATGGTGTTTCTAGTCCATGTTCCTTGCATGCTACAACATGCAGCAGCCATGGCTCCAGTATTCAACGAAATTGCAGAAGGAAAAAGTCAACATGCCCTGTAGTAATGGCGACACCTTCTGGTCAAAAAGAGAATGGCACAGGCTCTGGCAGATAATTGCAGTCTGTCTATCCCCACACGAGGTCGTGGTAGTGTCTTTTCAGAAGCTGAGAAGCATTGAACAAGCGCTTCAGCTAGGGGGCCTATTTCAAGGCCTCGTTCCTCCATGACACCACCTCGGAAACTTGAAGCAAGTTGCACCCAACTATTGGCATAGAGTGAATCTGGAAAAGGAGTTTACAACATGATAACAAAACCTTTTAAATGCCAGGTAGTGAAGTTTAAGAAAAGGTCACCAGCCACTCTGTTTCAAAATGCCTTTTAAATCATCAAACATTTTAGTGAAAATGTAACCTAGGAAGTGCTTAAGAAGTTAGTTTAGTGCGGATCTTCAAATAATATTTCAATTTAGTTTCTTTCTGTGTGTCATTTCGTCAATATGCTCGTGTCTATTTGCTTGGCCACAGAGTAAGTTGCTGTGATTTTTTTGTTGTGGTAGTAGCTTTGTGTGGTTTGTCTTATGCTTTGCGTGCTACCCTCAGTTGTGTACTCTTGCTATTGAAAGGAAAGACAGCTCCAGTTCACTTTCTAATGCACTTTTAGTCCATCGAAACCATGGGCTCATGGCACTGAGCCGGTCAGATTTCAGCGGGATGTGACTGCAGTGACCCTCTCTATACCCAAGGAGATTTCACCTCAGTAAGGGCAGGTCACGATTTGATGTGACTGCAATAAGGCACTTTCGAGTGAGATGTCTCTCCAGTCACGGCCGTTAACATGTAATATGACTGAAGCAAGGAGCAGTCGAAATGTTATGTGTGGTGTGACTGCAGTCAGGACAAATGTCAGTGTGGTTTCATTATAATCAGGATAACTGTTGGTGTCTTGTCACTGTAAAAAAAAAGGGCAGCTCCCAGTATGATGATTCACTGTAGAAAAGGGCAGCTCCCAGTGTGATGTCACTGTAGAAAAGGGCAGCTCCCAGTGTGATGTCACTGTAAAACAAGCATTTACAATGCAATGGTTTTGCCTTTGTTAAAGTTAGAGCTATTGGCATTGCTCTTGACATTATTTTTATTTATGTTTTTTTAAACATAAATAAATGTCATTGTCATTTACAATGCCAATAGCTTATTCTCTCGCAAATGACACACACAAACACCCACAGAGAGCCCCCCCACACACACACCCACACAGAGCCCCCCACACACACAGCCACACAGAGCCCCGCCCCACACACCCACCCAGAGCCACACACACACCCAGAGCCACACACACACCCAGATCCACACACACACACCCACACACCCAGAGCCACACACACACCCACACACCCAGAGCCACACACACCCACACACCCAGAGCCACACACCCAGAGCCACACACACCCAGAGCCACACACACCCAGAGCCACACACACCCAGAGCCACACACACCCACACACCCAGAACAACCAAGGTCAGCCTCTTGTGCTAAAGAAATGGCTAGGAAGGACACAATTTCAGATTCTCGCGTTTGTAACTCATTTACAGAGGTCCCAGCACTTCTAGACATCTGCGTGCTTCGTGCCATAACTTTAAGTGGACTTCTGGTTTGAGGTGTAGGGCAACACCCGTAGTCAGACAGTTTTTACCAGTTTTATTAGACAGACCTTCCTAGCAGGCTGAAAGCCCCATTACAGATCTGTGATTGTCATGTTAGCGCTACACCTTGAACCATGAACCGAAGAACACAGATGCATGGCCTGAGGGTGGGAATACAGAGGACGCTGCCTACGACCTTCCAGATAAGGGGCTCTTGCAGAAAAAACATTGATTGGAAGGTCTGTAGGATGGAACTGTACAAATATAGCACATACTTCCCGGAGAAACAAAGGCCTGTACCATACAGTAAACTCGAGATTCCCTGATTAGACATTACTTCTAAGCTGGTGGTTAAGTAGTGTCAGACTCGTATGTATCAGGCATGGGAAAAGACATGCAGCGGGCTTCCTTGAAAGCAACACAATGTGATGTCCTGCACAGTAGTGCAATCCTTTGACACTGAAAGTTATTGTTTGAACCCACCTTTCATATTAAATACGACAGACTATGCCCATTCAGTTTTTGACCTCGCAGCAGTGACCGTTCTCTCGTACTTGCACTTTCACAATAAATGTACAGTAGCCTTTTTGAACATTGCTAATAATGGGCACTGCAGCACGGAAATAAAGAGACCAGTGCGAAATGGTAGTATGCCCTTACTGAAAGTAATGATTATGTGCATTAAAACCACCGCTATTAGACCTAAACGCACTGGTGCTATAATTATTTCAACCCAAAATAGAATTGGCAACACTTCTCTTAGCTTCCTCCACTAACTACCAGGGTACATCATACTTACTCAGAAACATAAAGCATGGATTGGAGATGTCATGATCATACACTCCTTGGCCTCTCACACTGAGACATCTAACAAGTAATACGAACGGCAACAAAATTATAGCAGTGTACAGTAAAAGGTTGCCCAACAGCGCTGAAAGCACCACCTGCAGGCACGTGCTTGCGACCCTGACACCACCTGAAGCCACGCGGGGGCGCTTGCGCCCTGACACCACGGCGCAGGCGCCCCTCTCCCAGCTGCAGGGCCACGCTGCGCCGGACGGGCGCGTGGGCCGCGCTGACCCAACACCAGCTCTGCTCGTGCTGTTCTTTACGTGTTTGGCTGGACAGCCGAGACTTTTAATAATAAATCATTCTAACGAAATAATTATTGTGCAAGCTGTGTTCTAGTTTTCTGTCCATTGTTAAAACCGTATTGAGTGTGCGCCGTTCTCTCCCAGCGAGGACGGAACACGATTTGAACAGATTTTTTTTTTACCTGCCCCTCCCTCCCATACGGACATGGAGTAAGGACCTTCCTTCAGAGGGTTTGTGCACATGCCGCAGTACTGTACGCTTCTAGTACAGGCCTCGGGCTCAACCTTTTCCACTCTACCGTCCAAAATGATTTGTGTTCATAGCCGCATCTGCTGCTACCACAGCGCTTAGAAGAAGCCAGGCCGTGTAAGCAAGCGGTGTATATGCACATTGTTTTTCTTGGAAAGGGGGGGGGGGGGTGTTGCCTTAGCGTGAAATCGACCCGAATGTATCAGAGCGCTTTACACAAGTACCAGTTGCTTACCCAAGGACACATTCATTTTTGTTAGGCTCGGGCAGATTAAGTGATTTGCCCAGAATCACAGGATGAAATTGTGCGTATGTCACACTCGAACCTGGTTTCCCCAACACCAAAGTCGGCAACTCTGGCCCTTACGTCACATCCTCCATTAATAATGAAGGCGCTATATTTGCTTCAGGCCGAGTTATTAGCACGAGTTTAACCAAATGCGCGCAAATGTTACAGCGAGTCAGCTTGCTGATATGAAACACACTTGACGTATTAAGATCCTTTGCAGAATTCATTAAAAAAACACAACTTACATTCTCTTATTTCTCGCCTTCTGTGTGTTATACTCCCGTCCTACTTAAACCCAGATAAATTAAATACGAACCACTGAGCTCTGTTGCTCTTACAAGGAATTGTCTTACTCAAAGAGATTCGCAGAGTCATTTTATTACAATTGCAAGTAACTGCCACCACGGTTTGCCAAGTGTCACACAGTTTGGTCAAGAGAGGTAGCCGGGATCACAGTTCGCTTATTTTGGAACCCAAAACTAACTATATATCCAGTACCTGTACATTAGGTTTGGAGATAGTTCTGCATTTCTCGGTGTATTAGAGATTCTTCTTACACACACACGCATATGTACTTACGCTTTTATTTCCTCAGGTGAAGAATTCTGAACTTGCAATATACAATGTTAGCAAGTTCGACCGGAAACGGCCTGACTACATTTAAAACATCAGGTGCGTCAGTATCATCCTCCTCAAATGCCACTAACTCATTTGCATCGACCCCAGGAGGATGAAAGTCGGAGTCAGCGCGCAGGCCCCCCCCCCGACTTTTTCGCTAAAGTAAATATAATTTTAAAAAATCTGCAAATTCAGATGCAATGCCATCAATTGGGCACGCTGTCTTACCTCTATCAGAATACGTGAGCATAATGTGTTGACACTTAACCGGGCTGACTCCGCCTTTCATCTTTCCACGGTCGATAAAAGGAATAGCCCTGAGTTGGGTCATAATTTGTAAAACTTTAATATCATTTGTTATTACAGGTACTGGGTACACGGGGGGATTAAAATGTACGTCATTGTGCGTTTTAGACATGATAACGACTTTGGGCCTCTTCGGAAGCATTAGAGTACATGTACATCACTGACATTCAAAGGTACGGAGCACTATACTGGCCAGCTGGGGGTGCAGCCTCACCACCTGCATACTCGGCAGGAGAGTAAACACCGTGAAATCTCGGCAGAGATTTAGTGAGGAAAGGCACGAAGAGCGGGAGGGGGGTCAGGAACGGCCACACACGAGGTAAACGGAGGAGGGGGGGCGGAAAGGCACGAAGAGCGGGAGGGGGGTCGGGAACGGCCACACACTGACAGCGGGAGGGTGAGGGGCGGGAACAGACACACACACACGGACAAAGCAACAAACTAAAAAACAAAGCACTCACCTGGACATCTTCCGGCAGATCTCTTGCTTCCTGCTCTCCACTCCTCCTCCCGATGACGTGGTGGAGGCTCGGCCGGCTGGGCCAATCCCAGCGCGGCCCTGGCTGGAGGCGGACAGCTGCTTCCTTCGGCTGGCCGGCCTGAGGAGAGGGAGGGAGACGGGCTGCCACGGAGCGGGAGGGAGGGGCTATCGAGCGACTTTTGTGCAATGTCCCGAGCAGGAAGGCAGAGGCAGGTGCCGGCAATGCCGGACCAGATTCGGGGGCGTTCCCGGCTTTCGCCTGACGTCGCGTGACGTCGGCAAAAGCCAAAGAATCTCGGGAACGCCCCCGTGTCTGGTCCGGCATTGACGGACAGGCCCCTCGTCCAATGGCTAGGCTCCATTTATGGAGCCAGCCAATGAATGACGAGGGCCGACCCAAACACACACACACAACTCAAGAGGTTTTTTGGCACATGCGCAAAGCGCATGGCCAGTCAAAACCTAAAAAGGGCAGCTCCCAGTGTGATGTCACTGTAGAAAAGGACAGCTCCCAGTGTGATGTCACTGTAGAAAAGGGCAGCTCCCAGTATGATGATTCACTGTAGAAAAAGCCAGCTCCCAGTGTGATGTCACTGTAGAAAAGGACAGCTCCCAGTGTGATGTCACTGTAGAAAAGGGCAGCTCCCAGTGTGATGTCACTGTAGAAAAGGACAGCTCCCAGTGTGATGTCACTGTAGAAATGGGCAGCTCCCAGTGTGATGTCACTGTAGAAAAGGGCAGCTCCCAGTGTGATGTCACTGTAGAAAAGGACAGTTCCCAGTGTGATGTCACTGTAGAAAAGGACAGCTCCCTGTGTGATGTCACTGTAGAAAAGGACAGCTCCCAGTGTGATGTCACTGTAGAAATGGGCAGCTCCCAGTGTGATGTCACTATAGAAAGGGCAGCTCCCAGTGTGATGTCACTGTAGAAAAGGGCAGCTCCCAGTGTGATGTCACTGAAGTGTAATTTCACGTCCTACTTGCTTCCCTGTGATATCACTGTTCGGGTTACCTCATCTGAATTGGCAACACAAGGACCAATATTTAAGAAGAACTGATGGAACTTAATTAAAAAAAACTCAGACTGATGTATGGTTGGAGATAATTGTCAATTCTTCTTACTCGTGCACGCGTTAGATTTCAGGGGTTTGCTATCTGCACAGAGAAGGAGCTGCCACCAATGTGTGAGTTTTTGAAGGGTGACCCATCAATAGGGCGGTCAGCCTGGACTGCAGAGGAGTTTTCATTGAAGGAAGATTGGTCCATTCCCGGTGTTCGCTCAATGAGCAATGCAGGTTGCGTTGATCCATATTTCTTCTGGCAGCCAGAGTAAGCCAGCTGTAGGTCCTTAGAAATAAAATGAGAAGCTGACTGGCAGCACCATCTTGGATTCTATGTAGTTTCTGAAGTATTAATGGAGGCGCAAATAAGGAATGACTCCCCATGCATTCCTATGGGCCTAGGAATGCATGGGGAGTCATTCCTTATTTGCGATTAACAATTTGCTAATCGCAAATAAGGATGCGATTTCAAGGGTGCCAGGGGTGTCCAAAGGACACCCTGTAGCACCCCTGAAATGTAAATGTAGACTGATGTTGCGCACACACATGTCCAAAGGACATGTGTGTGTGTAACATACAACTTTGAAAAATGCACTAAAGTGCATTTTTTAAAGTATTCGCTATTTATCACGAAGTCAGACTTTGCGGTAAATAGCGGCCAGAAATAGCAATTTCGCGATTCAAAAATGGTTCATGAATTGCATTTAAGGAATCTCAAATTGAGATTCCTTAAATGCAATTCCTCGCAATTTAGCGATTTCGCAATTTGCGATTTTTGCATTTGGGATGATGAATCCCAAATGCAAAAATTGCGCTCGCAAAGGGCCAGATTCTCAGAATCTGGCCCTTTGCGAGCCGATTTTACAATGATGAATCTGGCTGAATGTTCCTTAATTTGAGTGTTTGTTGATTTTGATGTAGAGTAATCCTGATCCTTTGACATTTTTTGTCTTGTGAGTGATATATAGCAATTTAGAAGAGAACCTTCTTGTGACCAGTAACTAGTCTAGGGTCTTCAAGATGGGGGAGATGGGAGCGTGCATGTTTATCTGTAGGACATCTTGCAGAGGAGTTCTGAATTTTCTGGATGCATCTCATGAGTGAAGGTGGGAGCCAGTGGAACAGTCTTTCTGCACTGTCCTGTTTTGAGATTCAAATAATCCTTTGGACTGATCCAAGATGTGATTGACAATATCTCAAGCCAATTACTGACGGTTCCTGAGCCAAAGAAACCAATTGCTGGAGGAGGCTGAGCCAAAGTCCCTCAGACTATCTATAAAATACATATGGTTGCTATGAATGGCACAGTCGCCATTACGAAACCAAATCTAAAATAAGGACATATACAATTTAACAGATTTTTCTGGCTCATTTCTAGGTGGGTCGGGTGCGCTAGGGTCCCGGTGTGATGCGTCACCCCTTGCTCAAAGATGTTGAATATTATGAGGAACTGTGTCTAGCATGGAAATGTCTGTCTTGACTTAGACTTTTCAAACATTCCTACACGATGCCTGGGGGGACAGGCATGTCTGTGGGTGGGAACAGGCATCGCTGTAAGAGACGCATGCGTCTGTAGCGTGTCTGACACCTCACGCAGACACTGAGAAAGCTGTACCACTGGAAATGATCAGTCAAAACGCTTGTGCATGCAAGTGAGCGGAAGATCAAGCTCTGGGTGCAGACAGCGCAGCGCGTCAAAGTTACCGCCTTCCCTTTCCATTGGCGGAAACCCAATGGATGTGCAAGTAGCATGGCTCCAATGATTGCATGTGCGAATAATGCGATTTATCAACACCGAAAGCAAGATCACATGCCAGATAAACCATCCTCACCCAATATACTTGTGTATCTATTATAGGGTGCAAGCACATTTGTAATGCTCTGTTAGTCCAGGAGAAAATGGTTTCAGGGAAGATAATGCCTTTTATTGTACAACCAAAAGTAATTCACATGTGTGACAAATGTATACGGGCTTTCAGGATAATACCAAGATCTCACAGATACAGTTCAAATTAATTTACATTTATTACCCAATATTACTTTTTAAACTCAGATTTCACTGAGATTACTTCATACCAGTGAGTTAGTTACACCATTCCACTCTGATAAACTATGAATGTAATTAAACGGATGCCTGCTCTCCCTTTGATTTCCTGCGCATGGGCTAACCAGCCTGTAACCATGGCCTAGCATTTAGATAATATTTATATTTCTTTTGTTTATGTAGCATACACTGCTTGACTCAATTACTCCTGCAGATGCATGCAGTTAGCATTACATGTTAAGGCAAATTGCCCAGGAATGCATTAAAAATCACATTTCTGCCATTGTGTTTACTAAAGTAGGTCAATCGTATTGTCACTTTTCCAGATTACCTTCCAGCGCTCCGCGGTTACAGGTCACCCTCCTACGGGCAGACGCGGTAGCTTTTCAGCATGGCCCGAGCCTCATAATGCTAGGGACCCTATGAGTGTTATATGCCAGTTCTTTGAAAAGGTGAGGGCCAGCAACTGCAAATCACCATCCTCGTCCTGGGGATCACCAGGCGGTTGGCCTTGTCAGATTGTAGGCTCAGAATGGTTGGTAGCAATTGGTTTTGTTTCCAGTGTTTCCTGGGTGCTGCGCGTACTTGACTTTTGAAAATAAGGTAAAGACGTTTGAATGGGACTCCGGGCTGTACCCGGAGCCAAAGACGTCCTCAGGGTTGTGGTGTGGTTGGGTTGTATTTTTAGGTGCACTCCAGTGCCTTGTGGTTTTTTGTCACCTTTTGCTTTGGTGCATAGGTAGTCTGGTGTACAGTGCATTGCCGTAGCCCGGGGAAATTCTGCTTCATTTGGAAGAATATGGCTTTGGGCAATAGTATTATTGGGGTGTTGGTTCGAAGGTCGGGGTACAGTGGTTCTTTAGGTTTTCAGACAATGGGTTGTCTACAAATGGGAGAGGAGCTAACACTGAAGACAGGCGTGTTCAGCTCTCCTGCGCTGGCCCGGGTTCAGGATTACGTTAGGGCTTAGAAGAGAGGAACATTTTTGGCATCTCCTTCGAAGTCTGGTTTTTAAGGGAAAATATGAGTACTGGTTTGAAAACTATTGTTAAGTTTGAAAACTCCACTAGTTAAAGTAGGCTGTTTATTCTTAGAAAATAAGCATTTTTCCATCGCTCTGGGCCTCGCCTCAGCTCTTTCTTGGGTTTAGATGGTCTCACCCCACAATCACTTAGTCCTTCAGCTTTTTTTTTGTTACAACAATAGCCTCAATTGTCTCCTCTTCGCCAATCAGATAATTTTTTTTGTGTTCAAAATGTTTTATTGAAGTTTTATGCAAGAAAAGAATAAACAAGTACAATACAGAAAGAATAATTTATACATGCGTAAATGAGTAATTGAGAAGTATGAAATGCAATAATTCTAAAATGAAAAGGAAGGGAAAGGGGAAGAAAAGGAAGGGAGAATGGGGGAATGAACATATCCTAGAATCATAAAATCAGAACATATAGAGTTACCAGTTGGTTGAGTATAACAAAGATGGCAATAAAGAAAAATTAATCATCAAGAGACATAAAAGCATACATTTTTCTTCCCCAGCGCAGGCGAGATAACAATATTATCAACCCATTTTTTCTTCATATATTGTTAAATCTTATCATCAACATGCGTTTCTTGAAGAAAACAAATGTCAGCTTTGCATGCACCCAGGTAGTCCAAGATTTTTGTACGTTTTACTGGATGCCGCAGGCCCTTGACATTAAGTGAAACAAGTTTAATAGAATGAGTATTAGCCATTAGGAGTTAGAAGGAAGAGGATAGGAAAAGATTCAAAGGAAGAGGAACTGAAAAACAGCCATAGAGAAAGAGTACCTCTACGCAAAGAGTAATAATCGCCAATCAGATTCTGGACTCAGCTTTAAATGTAATTTAGTGAACTGGTTAACAATACCTACTACAGGGGACGTGGTCTGACTGGAGATGCAGTGAGACGTGTTCCGTGGGAGCTCCGGTCCTCAAGCCACGGCTTTAGGCCTGTAAAGCAGAGCTGGGGAGCAAACGCTGCCCCCCCGGGGGTGAGAGCTGTTGGTAGCGTGGCAGACGAGCTTGCGGAACTGCGGATTCCCGGTCTGCAGCGTCCCCCCTGAGCGATCGGCAGGGAGTGCACAGCGGCTCCGAGGCAGGAACCGCCATTTTGTGGCCTGCCTGGCGGAGCCCTTCTTGCGGCCCACCTGAGCCTGGGGGTCCCCGTGTCCCAGATGATTGCACAGCCCCCCCCCCCCACATCGGAAGCCAGGAGACGGTGACGGCGGAGATCGGCCTGGTGGTGCCCGGAGATACGCAGTCGAGGCGTCGCCTTTGATCCCCGGGTGGCGGCGGGGGTTCCGAGACCTGCGAGTTGGAGGAACAGCTGGGAGGTAGAGACTCGGGTCGAACTTGTGCAATCCCCCCCCCCCCCCCCACCCCCAACCCCCTGCTGGACTATATGCTGAGCGGAGCGGTGGTGACAGGGGCCTTGTCCAGAGTCTGCCGCCTAAGTTTTGCACGGCGGTCAGAGAGGGGCCCCCGTGACCGGATTGGCTCCTCTGAGGTGGCGGGAGTGCGACGGAGCTGAAGCGGATCTGCAGGGAGTCCGAGGGTACCCGCGGCGGTGGGCCCCTAAATGCGGGACAGACGGCCTCTGCTCCCCGGGACTGCTGGGCTCGGAGGCGGTCGGCGCCTAAGGTGAGAGGGGAGTTTGAGCGCGCGCTCCTCCCCGCCATTTGGACTGCTTCCCCATAGAGGCCTAGTGTTATCAGCCCCTAGACGCTCCTGCACCTGGTGACTCCTGCCCCTGCTGCGGCCTCCTGCCCCACTGTGGCCTGCTGCTGTGGAGGGACCCTGAGGAGTGCCCGCGGGAGGCTGCCACTGAGCAACAGCGTGAGGGAGCACTGGGTGGCGGCGTCAACGGTCGCCATTTTAAATCGGTGCCCGGCCTGGAGTTACTGGACATCTTGTCCTGATGCACCTTGCCCTGCGGTGCTTGGCCTAGCTGTTCAGGGGGTGAGTGGACTTCTGGACTGCACCTTTGGGGACTTGAGACGTGGTGTGGGGAGACTGCTGCTGAGGGCGATTGCAGGAAGGGGAGCGGAGAGGTCGGCACACCCCCCATCTTGCCCTGTAGACATCGTGGGGCCCCTGCTGCATTGACTTTCCTGCGCTGCTGAGGCTGTGCAGGAAATTATTGTTTCCTGTGAATTGTGTACTGAGCGGTCTGCTGTGCTGATCGCGTTGTCTGGGCCCCTCCGATCTACTGATCCCCTTGCTTGTTTGTCACGGTGGGATTGGGAGTATTCTCTGTGCCTCGCCTCACAGGTGCCCTTGGTTGGTCGATTCGCCAACTACGGAAGCTGTGCCAACCTTGCTCAAGCCTTACAAGTGGAAGGGCGGGTCAGATTGTGGCTTTCAATGCCAAAGTGCCAGCGAGCAGACGAGTAGGGAGCTGGGGGCCACCACTCTGCATACTATCCTGGGGTAGAGGCTTTGGACCTTAACTGACAAAAGACGCCACACTGGGGAGTGGGAAGAGGCCCCCCTAACTACCTTGCGCTGGGCGTGCTGTGGCTGTATTCTTCGACTGCCTGCGGGACACTTCAGGGCTAGCGATGACACGCTCCAGAGGGGGCAAGGCCGACCCGGCTGCAGCCCCCACAGACAATTCTGCCGTGGCGATGTGGGGTAAGGCGGGGGCGTCGACTGCCACTGAGGGATCGTCCCAAGCTACGGGGGACTCAATGCCGGTAACCCAGACGTTCATGCCCTCTTTCATGTCACAGCTCAAGATGGAGATCGGCTCCCTAAGGTCCGAGGTGCACACCTGCGTGAAGAAGCTTCGGAGGGAAGTTACGGACTTGGGGGACCGGGTGGATGGGATGGAGGAAACAATGGATGTCCGTACGGAAGACCAGGAGCAGCTGTGGCAGCGTCTGGCGGTTCTGGAGGAGCAGAATATAGAGCTACAAGTGAAGCAGCAGGACTTGGAGAATAGAAGCCGCCAGAACAATCTCCGCATCCGGGGGGTTCCCATCGGAGAAGAGGGGAAGGGCATTCTAACGTACGTGGCGCAGCTCCTCCACGAGGTATGGGGAGATGAGA
Source organism: Lissotriton vulgaris (assembly GCF_964263255.1). Lineage (NCBI taxonomy): Eukaryota > Metazoa > Chordata > Amphibia > Caudata > Salamandridae > Lissotriton > Lissotriton vulgaris. Next base: position 352,180,775 of record NC_141687.1, read on the forward strand.
ATGCCTCCCCGCCGGGTTTGGACCGAGCACACCGAGTTTCCGGGCCCGCGGGAAGGTCGAGACTCATTCCAGACATCTTGACACGGGTCCACTTTTTTACGGAGAAAGAAGCCATCTGGAGAGCGGCACATGACAAACCTGACCTTAGCTACAAGACACAGATATTCCAGGATCTGGTGCCCAACACTCTGAGACAACGACGAGCCTTCAAGCCAGTGACCGAGAAGCTACGAACCTTGGACATTTCCTACCAATGGGGCCACCCTTTCGCTCTCATTTTCCAGTGGGAAACCAAGCGAAAAGTGACATGGACCTACACGGAGGCCACGCAGCTCCTTCATTTGCCAACGTCGCCGCCGACAAGCCCATCCCGCCCACGAAGACAGGAACGGATACCAGCCAAGCCGTCCTGGACCACTGTCCAACACCATCGTCGCACGCTCCCTTTGGATGAACGATCGGCCTCCCAGGCCAAACAAGACATCATCGCGCATATTAGATCCCTATAGGGGGATAGGGAGGAGCTCGTCTCGCGTCCCTTGACTCCATGACCAGATCAGTGGTTGCCAATTAAATAACAGGTTGCATCCTCTTATAGCAAGTACACTGGTCCCCATCGGGTGGTATTCTGTACTATATCTCACACTGTACCCCAGCTCCTGGTTGAGAGGGTGGGGGGTGCGAGCTCCCTGATGGAAGACCTTAGAGGCTACTGCAGACCTTCTCCGGACTGTCCCTGAGGGAGTGACATCCCTGAGAGTATCCAAACCCTTGGGTGTAGGATGCCCTGTACTTGGGACAGAGTAGTATTGCCCTGTTGGCCGATATGGTTGTACAATGATTTGTGACCTGCTTGGTCGCTTCTTGTCTTCTTGATCTCTTCTCTCTCTTCTTGTTTCGTACTGGCCTTTTTCCCTCTTTCTCTTCTTTCCTCTGGGTGCACTTGGCAGGGGGCATGTGGCTGAGGTGCGCTATAGGGACTGTAATGGTTGGCACTTATTGCATTTATATGCTCTGCTGGCACGGGATGGGGGGCATGGGTGGCCTCTGATTGGACCCTACCATGATGGTGAACTTGCCTAGCCCTTTGAAGATCTTAACGCTCAATATCAAGAGCCTAAACTCCCCTAACAAACTGAGGCAAATGTGGCGCTATCTCCTTCAGCAAATCCCTGACATCATATTCTTACAGGAGACTCATCTCCTACAGGCTGATACTAAGCGCGTGGCACACCCTAAGTACCCTCTCCAGTTTTGGGCTGCAGCAGACACTAAGACAGCCGGGGTAGAGATATAGTGTAGGGCTGGCATCAGGCGGGAGGAGGCCAAGCCCTTTCGGAGCGGGGATGGACGCTTTCTTAGAGTGAGTGTGGGGATTGGACGGCGTCTCCACACCCTATGTAATATATATGCCCCAAATCAGATGCAGGACCGGTATCTTCGAGACCTCCTGAGAGAGCAGGTACCGCAAGGAGACCCCTCGCTAATACTGGGAGTAGACTTCAACTTAGTCTGGAGCCCGGACGTGGATCGCAGCGATGCCTCCTTTAGTGGAGCAGGGGCCATGTCCTCGGCATTGCGCATGCAGATAGCGGACTTGAAGTTGCTGGATGCGTGGTGCTACCATTCCCCAGACCAGAGGGATTTCTCGTTCTACTCTCATGCGCACCGCTCGTACTCCCGTATCGATTATCTATTTATTTCCCACGCCCTCTTCCGGGAAATGCTTTGGGCCTCTATGTCTGATATCTCGCTTTCAGACCACGCTCATGTCGAGCTGCACCTGCAGGACCCGGCTGCTTGCCCTGCCCGGAAAACAAGGTGGCGCCTGCCGCCAGGTATTCTCCAGGATGCAGCCGATGTACAAAGCATTAGGGATGCCATTGACTCTTACTTTGTTAGTAACGATCTGCCGGAGACACCCTTTCCATGGTGTGGGATGCCTTCAAGGCCACGATGTGGGGTAATATCACCACCCTTTCGATTGCACGGGCGCGCGAGGTTCGGTCGCTGGAAGACAGACTGGCGAGGGACATAAAGAGAGCAGAGTTGCAGGACCAGGGCCATACTTCCCTGACGTCGAGGCGGCGGCTGGCCAATCTTAGAGGGCAGCTCCGGCTCCTGCGCACTAACAGGGCAGAAAAATCCCTATTGGCATTGAAGCAGAGATATTTCGAGGGAGGGGACAAGGTGGGGAGACTGTTGGCGGGACGGTTGAGGGCACGTGTGGCCAAAGCTCATATTGCCAATGTCCAGTTGCCGGACAGGACGCGGGCTACCTCGGAGAGGGATAAGTGTGAGGCATTCAGGGCTTATTACTCAGCATTGTATCAGGCGGAGACGCCGCACCCGGATGTAGTGACGTAGGTCTTGAGTAACTATACGGGGATGCCGCTGCACCCACACTACGCAAAGACTCTGGAAGGCCCTATCCCCCAAGATGAGATAGCAACAGCCATGAGGGAACTCCACCTTGGGAAAACCCCGGGCCAGATGGTCTTCCCCTGTCCTTCTATCGCATGTTTCAAGCCCAGCTTCGGTCTTATCTTCTCAGGCTGTACAACTCCTTCACTGACACAGCAGGACCGTCCCCTGATATGGGTATGGCGGAGATAGCCTTGATCCTGAAACCCAGAAAGGATCCTACGTTATGTGTGTCATACTGCCCGATTGCCTTGCTAAATACTGATTTTAAAATCTACACCAAGCTCCTGGCAAAACGGCTAGATCCCCACATGCCAGGCCTGGTGGACCCGGACCAGGTCGGCTTCATCCGCAACCGGCAGGGGGTGGATAACGTGTGCAGGATTACGCATCTCGTGGGTAAAGCGCACCACTGGAGGATACCGGCCTGCCTTCTATCGCTAGATGCAGAGAAGGCATTTGACCGGGTGGACTGGTCCTTCCTGCGGGCGGTCCTACAAAAGATGGGGATAGGTCAGAATATGATCACCAGGGTCATGGCACCGTACCTTGCCCCGCAGGCCAGGATCCGGGTCAATGGGCAACTCACGGCACCATTCACCATCCATAGGGGTACCAGGCAGGGATTCCCACTCTCACCATTATTGTTTGCTCTTGCGGTGGAACCCTTAGCGGAGATGATCCGACAGACTCCTGGTATCCGTGGTATCCCCCTAGGTGGCGGTGAGAACAAGGTGGCACTGTTTGTGGATGACCTTATCCTTACGCTTACGAGACCTCGAGAGTCCCTCCCGGTGCTGCACTCAGTGCTGTGTCTTTTTGAGCGGGCCTCTGGCCTGAAGATTAATCATAACAAGTCTTGGGCCGTCAACCTCACCATCCCGAAGGATGAGATACCCCTCCTGGAACAGCTTGTGCCATATCAATGGGCATCTCAGCACATTTGTTACCTTGGCCTTCAGTTGACCCCCTCTCTAGATGAGTGGACACAAGTAAACCGGCGGGAATGTCGGAGTTCGGTTCTTGACGATCTGCAGAAGTGGAGGCCGCTTGTATTGTTGTGGCTGGGCAGACTCAATGCCATCAAGATGTCGATCCTCCCCAAAATTGTATATTTATTCCAATGCCTCCCCACACCCATCCCGCTGCACTCTATACGAGGCCTCCAACGCGAACTCACAAATTTTATTTGGGGCGGGAGGCAACCTCAGTTCTCCCAGAAGCTCTTGATGGTACCCGCGATGGGGGGGGGGGGGGAGGGGGGGGACTGGCCTGCCCCAACCTCATGGACTATTACTGGGCAGCACACCTCCGTTTTGTGGTAGAGTGGGGGGTCACCGAGAGCGGGTAGGGGTGGCTACATATGGACCGGGCAGTGACTGGGCGAACCAACTGGGACCTTGCATGGCATCATAGGGCGGCGCTCTCTTGGAGTGCCTGTATGGCGGTACCCACGAAAACTGTGCTAGAGATCTGGGATAAGATAGCGGTGCGCAGAGGCCTCACGACAGTTCCCTCACCGCACACTCTGATAGAGGGGAACCCATCCTTGCCGCCGGCTCATCGCACGGGCGCCTCCAGCAAGTTGGCGCAAGGAAACTACAGGGTGATCGCTGATCTGTTTGAGGGGGGTGCCATCCAGTCCTTTGCCCATTGTAGGGAGGAGTCTCTCCAGAAGCGGGACTGCAATACGCCCAGTTGAGGCACTGGGTAGCCTAGGATGAAACGTATCAGGCGGCTACGCGCGCCTTCACTCCCTTCGAGCGACTGGCCCGCTCCTTTGTTGATTCAAAGGGATTGATCTCCCGGATCTACCAGATTCTGCAACACCCAAAGACGCCACCCTCACACCCATAATAGCGCCGATGGCAGTCAACATCAGGCATGGACATTGCCCTGCGCAGTGGTGTCGCCTATGGCAGGATATCCCCAAAGTGTATCGTAGCATCCCGCAGCGGGAAAACACCTATAAGCTCATGACCCAGTGGTATTACACGCCTCAGCGCTTACACAAGATGTTCCCTGCATCCTCTCCTATGTGCTGGAGATGCCGGTCTGCAACGGGGTATTTAATTAATATCTGGTGGGCATGCCCGATGTTGACCCTATTCTGGAAAGAGGTCCTGAGCCACATCAGGGGGGTATTGGGGTTCCCACTACCTGAAGCCACAAGCACACTCCTACTAGGTATCAAACCTGTTGGCCTTAGGGCACTGACTCGGAGCGATTGGACTTTGGCGCTTCAAATGCTGGGGCGGCCAAGCAGCTTATAGCCTTGTATTGGAAAAAACCTGAAGCCCCTCCAATCGCAGCCTGGTTCATACGCTTATGGCATGTCATTACGATGGAGCTCTTTACAGCTCGGCTGCAAGCCCGTGATACACACTTTAAGTCTGTCTGGCGGCCCCTAGTTAAATATTTATGTGCTGTTGAACATGCGCGCCACATGCCTGCCAAGCTCAGGACGCTGCGTCTCTTTGAGGACGCTATCGCCCCCCCTGACCCAGATAGATTGCTGCCACAGACACCCTCATGCATTGGGACCCCGCTGCCAGGGGTGCCGGACTGGGTCTAACGTCCCGTAGCCCCACCTCCCCTGCGCGCGCTGCACTTCCTCCGGCTGTCCTCTCTTTCTCCCTCTTCACTTATTCCCTCTGCTTATTCTTTTCTGCTTCTTCTCTTTTCACTACCTTGTAGGGTTTTGGGCCTTGCTGGTCCGTTTGTTCAATTTGGGCTGGTTGCCTGTTTGTATTTGACCCCAGGGGTCGGACTCTTCTTGCGAGACTGGATGGCTTATGCTAGTCAACATATGACGCGGCCGGCCCCCTAGGGGTTGTAGGCGGAAGGCTGTGTACAATTGGACTTATTGTGTGGCTTTCTAAAGACATCATTGTACTGTTTAGTAATGCGGCCGGCCCTGTGTAGGGTTCTAGGCTTAACGCTGTGTACCATTCAGTCCTTTGCTCGATGCTTGTTCTGGAAAATAAAATAGATTTGAAACAACAATACCAACTACAGCAATATTTCTACATGAAAAAAATCCTCAAATCCTACATAATGGATTTAAATCGGAGCACGCAAAGGCTCTCCATTGGCCTAACCACGACCTTCACCTCAAGTTGTAATTCGATTTGAGGACTCGCTTATTTCCCTCGACCAATCTACCCAAGGATTTACCGGATTAAGCTTTAGTGCTTGCATAGATTGACTGTCTTAAATGAGAACTAGGAACACTTCTTTAATTGAATTTTTCGATCTTTTTTCCTTGGATGGTCCTGGAGCTACAATTGGTCTCATATTTGTTATTCCCTTATCCCACCCTTTGCCTCTGTCTTTTTATGGGAGAAAAAGAGTCTAAGCAAGATCTAGCTTCAACAATAGTTTTGCATGCATGAAAGAAAAACAATGCCGAAGACTCACAAAGCAATTACCTATGTATGTTCAGAAACTACACAACCAGAATCGCTAATCCAATTTTTAATGAATCCCGCTCAATGCACAATTAGCTAACTAACTTTGCACATGCACCTGAACCCAAACAAGCTTATGATCACTCTAAAAACGTACACTGGGGCAGCAACTGCATAATTTTTTGGGCAAATTTAAATTTGCACCACCAAATATATATTTCAGCAACAAAGGCACTGTAGCTAACAAAAATATACATAAACATGAAAGAAGCTATATGTGTTGGTCTGAATGCACACGCCCTTGGCGAACCTACATTCGCTCAGACAGAGATACACATACATGCACTAGATCTATAGTGCAGACTCATGTTTCCGAATGTGCGTCTGCTTTATACCTGCTGTGTTAATTATGGTTCATGTCATGTGCAGGTCGCATTTGTGCATGCACTCTAATGACTTCGTCAGTACTGCGCATGTCATGTTTTCAGACGCGCTTCGAATATCACTTGATTCATTCTCTGAATGCTTCAATTATAGATAAATTCAGACCTCATTAGAACTCTTTTTTTCTCAAAAGCCTGGATTTTTTCTCAAAATCTTTGAAGTCCATCTACTTGTTACAAGTAGGTTCTAAGAGCATGTCAGATGTTGTGAAATTCAATGCAGGCGTTTTCGGGCTACATCACTTCTGGGATGAGCTTTAGACCTGCCCTACTGTAGCCTTCCTCTTCCACAGAAGTGTCTTGAGAAGAGGCTATATAAAGAAATCAATACAACTAAGCGTGTGTTCCATTGAGAACACTTTAGTAAATGGGTACTCTTTCAGAAATCTGTTTTAAACTACAAATTTCTTGGCTAGTGGTCTTCATATTTCCTCTGCTCAAGTCTAAATTTGTTTTACTTTGGTTAGATATTGCCAAAGTGTGATGCAAAATATGATTTTTCAATCGCCCATGAAAAGTGCAGCAATGCCATAAGCAGAAGCGGCTTCTGGTTTCAGTCGGCAAACTCGTGAGAGAACGCAACAATGTCACAAGGACCTGCTGTCCAGGTCTTCCGACTGTAGAGCAGTCACCTGCACAAACTGCTTGCAACAGCATCACCGCCAGCTAAAATTAGATTTTGCAAACGCCATTTTGCTAATGAGTCCCCGCCAATGTGCTGATGCATGTTTTGCTTCTGTAGCACGGTAGCGACTCCTGAGGAGCAGCGGACACTGAAAAGGTACAAAGGGATCGTTAGCACAGAGCTCTTTTCTAGTCCAGGCGGTCACCAGTGGTGCCACCTGCTGGGGAGGAGGAGCAACTTGAGGACCCATTTAACAGTGACGTAACTAGAAGAGTGGCAAAAGGAAAGGGTGTCTGAGCTAGGGTGCCAACATGGCATGACTTGGCCCAGCATTGACATTGAAGTTATGCCACACAGTTTGATGCTGGTCAGACAGCGTTGCAGGCCCAGATCCTCTTTGAAAACTGCATGTGAGAATGGATTACAGACACCCAAGAAAGGATCCCAGACAGGGGTGACTCATCCGCTAAGGCTGAGGAGCGTCGCCCCCACAAGAAAAAGATAATGATAACGCTATGTTATTATCATTAGCTATCGTTAGCTGTCAGCAACATTGTGATTGGCTAGAGGAGTCTGGAAACCTGGGTGCTTATTGTTCCTGCGCCGTGGCAAGAAGACGGAGGAGAGGTGGCTTCCAGTAAGGTGAATCTAATTTTCTTTTGTTTTCCCTTTTTTTTCTTCTTTTTTTAACCCTTTCCTGTGGTAGCCGCTACTGATCCCAGATCTCAATATCTTTGGATGTGTTTCTGCAATGTGAGGTTCTCCACTTATTCTACTCCATAAAGGTATACATCTAGGGCCGTGTGAAGTTGTGAAGCTAGTGCCCCTGCAACGTAGTGCATTTGTAAAAGACATAGCTTACAGAAGTTTTTGAGTTTCCTAACATTTAAACAGAAAACCTGTTTCAGTGGTCCATTGCTGCAACAGGAAGCTACAGCGAAGAGGTATGTAGGACAAAACCCTACGGCAGCCCCATTCCCACCTGAAAGTCTTCTAGCCCGCAACCTGTCTGAGACAGCCCTGGTTCGATAGTTCAAAGGCAAGCTGCAGCAAACTACTGACAGGAAAGTAAAATTGTGCAGTAAATGTCATCATGATGCTCACCACTTCAGCGGAACACGTGAAATCAGTAGACTCTACAAAGTTTCACGAATGTCAAAACTTCCCAACTTCACATGTGTTCCGTAGGCCTGGACGATGAACTCCACTCCATTCGCAGAGTTTTTCGCACTCCGCAGAACTCATGGAGTTCCAAAAAATGCCATTCCGCTAACCTCGCTCGTGCTCGCCAATGGCAAGTTGACGAGCGCCAGCCAGAAAAATCCAATGCTAGACTGCTTCTTAGCAAGGTTTCACAAAGCGGGCGGCCACAGATGGTTGAGAATCCTTTCGTTCACGTTGAGGAAGCTGCTGCTCGAGTATAACTTCTATTTGAGTGGCGCAAAGAAGCAACGTCCTCTTGCGCTGTGCATCATGCAGTTTGTGCTGATTTTACAGCGCAGGGCGAACACCTGCTGCTAAAAATCATTGCAAATGGCAAGAGGTAACGCACTCCACGTAGCTTGATGGAGTTTTTTTGTCACTTTGCGGAGTTTCGTCTAGCGGAGCTCTGCGAACTCCACCCAGGCCCAGTCTTCAGCGGTGGATTAGAAACATTGCCCCCTCCTGGATCAAACCGCATTCCTGAATCAAAACGTGTGATAATATCAAGAACTACTGGGAGCAGAACGCCAGGTTGTAGCACTTACACCTTCCAGTGAACAGTTTACAGCTTTATGGTCCTCACTTTCTTGAAACTTAGCTGAACTATTTCCTCCAGCTCCAGGCGTGGGAGTCTATGACGGACCAGCACCATGGCATGCCATCTTGCCGATGTCACACCAATGCCCGGGTCACATTTGGGGACGGGCATCTTTTAAATTTTGTCTTCAGCCTCCTGAGACCTGGCATTTTTCGAGTGGTGTTCGAGTAGGCCTTCTGCCTGAAAACAGCTTCAGTACTGGCACGAAAAATTCAGATACTGGTATTGGAATGGATATATACACAATGTCAGGCGATTTAGGCATGGAGATGATGGAGGGGAGATGTGGTCTGTACGATGTGTCGGGAAAGGGCAATTCACAACGACGCCGCCGTGGGCATGATTCTAAAATGTGCCTTTTTATTGATTTCCTTTTTAGAGACCAGCACTTCATTTGCAGTCTGAAACACTGCTATGTTTTGAATGAAATATATTTTAATGGAAAAACGCACATTTCTTTTTCGGCAGTGCACTTATCTTGCCAATATGTCTATTTCATAAGCACTACAAAAAGAATTTTCATTTGGAAAGCAGCGCTGGTCCACATGGAGCTGCGATTTGTGGGCTTTTGTGTGTTATTTTGTGTGTTTGTTCTGAATTAAAATTGGGATTTTAAATTCCTGAGTGCACTCCTGTTATCCCGCTGACATTTAAAAATGCCAGGCCTCGGCAAACAGGCAGCTATCCATCTATCTTCATTGCCTCATTCGTTCGATTTTCAATATTTTTTTCTCAAATAACAAGAGATTTACTACGGGTATAACAGGTATCAAGTTCATTTTGACCATCATTTTGTATCAAGCAAGTGAAATATTGTATGTTGTTCACTAAACTCTATTTTCCTAAATCCATGACCAGAACGTTATAAAGAAACATCACTTCTTTTGTCCCCCCACAATGTCCATCTTCCCCAAAATGCTTTGATACCTCCATGTCCAGTTTCCTTGAAGGCCAACTTGTCTATAATCACTCACCTTGTTAACGGTGCTAAGAAATCTGGCCCCATCACATCCTTCCCAAAGACATCCCCTGGCTTCTGCTTGAGGCAAGAACACTTTGCAAAATGGCATTCATCACTCGCCAACTCACCATCCCCGCCAACTCTCCATTGCAAGATGACTTGTGGGGGTAGGAGATACATTTCAATTTTAGTCCCACAACTTTACAATAAGTCACCTCCAGCGATTCAGTAGATTAGAACTCATGCCATTTATCAGAGAGACTTCAAAACGAACCTGTTCTGTTCAATGTCCTCTGCCCCAGAGGGTTCCCTTCATTTAAGGGCAATTACAGAGTTAGTGCCATTATCATGTTTTAGGTACCGTGTGCTCTATAAGTTCTACACTCACTGGCTCAGTCTGTTACGGACAAAATGCACTTCATAGGAGGTTCAAGAGACATCTGACGTAAGCCTTCTCTTCTGGAAATTCCTACACCCTCCCTCCCCTAGTCGCCTCCACAAAGTTTCTAGCCATATAGCTTAAGCTGTATGATTTTTCTGAAACTGATTGTAAGATCGATCAATCAATCAATCAGGGAAATTGTAAGCGCACTACTCACCCATGAGTGTCTCAAGTTGCTAGGGGGAGGGGGTAGCAGCTCCGTTTAGTCAAAGAGCCAGGCCTGGGAGGGGCCGCATCTGATGTTGATCGGGAGCTCGTTCCAGGTCTTGGCCACAACGTAGGAGAAGACTCATCCGCCTGTTCTGGCTCTACAGATGCGAAAGGTTTCGGCGAGGGCGAGGTCGGCGGATGGAAGGTTTCTTTTGGATAGGTGGAAGGAGATTCTTTTGTTGAGGTGTTGTGGAGACATTTCTAGGCGTGGGTGAGTATCTTGAAAGTGGCTCTCTTCTTGACAGGGAGCCAGTGGAGGTTCCGCAGGTGTTGGGTGATGTGCTTGTGTTGAGGGATGCCGATTACGAGTCTGGCTGAGGTGTTCTTTATGGTCTGGAGCTTGCGGAGCACAGACATGTTGATCCCAGCGTGGAGGGTGTGAACTTATTGCTCAGGTCTTTCCCTCCTTCTTCATGTTAAACATATTTTTTGATTAATTAGTCTAGTTCTTTGCGGAGCACTTTATTGCCATTGTGTGTAGCTCAGCTCAACCCATGGAGCATAACTATATACAAACCTCACTAAAAGATCACTCTTACTTCTGAAGGCTTTTCCCTATCACTAGTGGTCCTAAATATCCCCACTGGCCCTAAATCAATCCCTCACTTTTTCCCTCTCGTTTTCTCAAATGCCCTTCATCTCCCTAAATGCAGCTTCTTTAAAGTCACCTACCTACCGAAACCCTATTTGTCCCCTCCTCATCAGCTAGCTTCATGCTTGCATGCTCAGGCACCAACTTTAATTTTGGCGCTCGTCTGGCTGTTGTTCTGAGCCTTAGGGTCCTTTTAGAGATGAAATCAAATTTCTAAGAAAGCATTGATCTCAGGCAGATCGGCGCACTTCTCTCATTTCTGGAGCTCCAAGATGGCCTGAGGCATTACACTGAGCTTCAAATGTTTTCAGAATATGTCAGACTTCTTAGCCTATGATGGAGCTCCCAGCTCCAGGGGTGAGTGAGAAAATGAAATGAAAAAAGCAGGGTCCTTCATGCACAGTTAGATATGTGGCTCTCCGCGCTGAGGATGGTGTTTACAGTATGCAACCCTAGCCCTCCCTCCCACAATCTCCTGGCCTTTGGTTGACCGAAAGGAGGAATAGAATTGTTTGCCACATGTTTAGTGTGTCTTCGGCAACACATGTAGCGGTATTCCTAGCTCTCATGCCTGTGGACCTTGCAGTGTAGTGACCTATGTATGGCAAAGGAGAAACTGCCCCCCTTAACCCCTTCACTGCGGCGGCTATTCCGCCGCAGTGCTAAGGGGGCAGGGTAAAAGAGCGACGGGCGCATGCTGGTGACGGAACCGCTCCTTCACCAGCGTCGGTTGCGCTTTGCTTATAACTGAGCGGTTCCGTCATGGCCCCGCCCGCTCAATGGAACGCTCAGCGTAGGCGCGGAATTCGTGCCGCACAGGAGCGTCGGGCGGGCCATGACGGAACCGCTCCGTCATCAGCACAGCGCCACCGTAGCTGATGACGGAGCGGTTCCGTCATCAGCAGGGGAGGGGTTAAAGGTACCTGATCTAAATGTTCCCACAGGTTCATATGGATATATCTATTATGCCTTCTACAAAGGAATAGCCTTGTCTGGTGGTTAAACATCATCGCCACCTCGCCTTCCCCCTCCCATGAGCTCACTGCATCCCACGATCACCTTTCCCAGAAGGTATCACTTGAACAGAAATGTTGCTGTTGTAAAAACCGGAATGCCAGGGCCCAAAGTGTTTGCTCAGAAGTGCCCAGATCGGGGTGCCAGTTACCAAGGCTGAGTAATCTTTACTCCACCTCATCCCTCTTTAATTCACCACCAGACACTCCCTGCTTCTTTATCTCATTGTTGCAGGTTCTTTTTCACCCCTGCTTTATATCTTTGTCACAATTGTTCAGTCTTTTTCTTCCTTCTTCTTTTCCCCTTTGTGTTTTTCTCTCTCTTGCTCTGGACCAATGTGTATTGAGGAAAAATAAGTGCCAGTGCCCAGAAATAGTGCTGGTAGGCAGCACCTGCAACCACCTGCTCAATTTAAGCCCTGCCCACAGAGTCTACAAGCCATCATGCCCTTTCACCATCACAAGCACAATTCGTCAGCCACGAAGGCTTGGATGGGACGGATGGCGAAGGTCAGTTGCCAAGAGTTGAAATGCAGCATGTGAAGCGGAGGGTGGAATTTCAAAAAACCTGTGACTGACAAAAGCGAGGCGGAGTTGGTAGAGGTGGGTTACAGGTGGAGACAGAGACTCAGGCCCCTATTATAAATTTACCAAGAGATACCGGCCACTGTGTTTTCACGTTTCTTTCAGGAAGTCTGTCTGCTGAAAGACAGACACAAATTCTGGAGGAAACTCTGGGAGAGAATAGGTATTTATCAGAGGAATCCGGGGCAGTATTACCGATTCCCCTGTAATCCCCCATTTCTCAGAGCAATCTCAAGGTTCCATTTGTAATAGCAATATTTCATTACCCCCAGAGTTACTGGTACCCCCTGGTAACAGTAATTCTGGATTGGGGGAGGGGTTGGAATTTTGGGGGATGATCTGGGGTGCTCAGAATAGGACCCTAAGTAGGGACTCCAGGTGGAACAATCGATAGAAGAATAAGTAGACCTGATAAGCGTATGTCACATACTTTATAAGTAAGCTTCAAAGGATAACTAACATGCTCCAGTTACCTATACATCTTTACTCATTGGTGACAACTAGAGTGACGGGAAGGACCCTAATTTTACTACTAGTGAGGTTCCGTGACAATCATAATGGTGTTTCTGCCCGGTCGAATATGGACGAGTTTGGTATCTATGAACCGCAAATGATGAGTTTAGTGGGTGTACGCGTTTTCGCTACGCTGGCCTGAACCGTTCGTCTTATTCGTGGGTTTCTCCATCTGAGCACACGGGTTCCATTTTAGAAACGGCATCCATTTTGTCTCTTGCCCTCAAGTAGCCAGCGAACGGACACTGTCTGCTTCGTGACCCTGGGATTCCCAAGCTCTTGCGGAAGACATGTGTTCCTTTGAGGGTGTCTTTATGACGAGGGGGATGACACTGCAAAGGCAGATGGCCCCGCTTGAGGCTCATCTTGCCGTGCCGGTCTATTGTTTCAGCCGTGCATGCATTAGGCACGAATCCTTTGATCCTGCAATCGTGTTTCCGATATTGCCCCCTACACTCTTTTTCAATCTGTTGTCTATCCTTGTCTTCCTTGCACCTGTTTCTGTCTCTTTTCTTAACTCGTTTACACCCAGAATGGAATGTACTTAATGGTGGGATAACGTACTTTTACAGTTGGGAACCGGCGATGCTACTGTAATTATGTTCCGGGCTCCTGAATACATGAAAGCAACCCTTTTGAAGTTTACTGTGGGAACTGAGTTGTAACCTTTTGTTCGCCATGTTGTGCTATGACTAAAATATGTATAAAAGGAGCGATCCACTGTTGCAATTCGAAGCAGTCTCCCAGAACCTACACGCCGTGTACTTCTTGCGATTTCTGTATTCCCTGCAGTAAATAAACCTTGATCTTTGACGCCGAAGGAAGTGTCCCGTGTCTCTGTGATTTGTACGCCGGAACAGGTAACCCACGAAGGTTTCAGGTGTTGTTCCCTGGCACCACTGGGCCTTAGAATAGCCCAGTCCTTCACTACCACGGTCATCCTTACCTTTAACCTTTCAAAAGGCGATAACATGCTTACCGTTAAAATGAGTAACAGTGACATCTGTGATTTATAGCACCTAGTCGTGCATTTTTACTTTTTCTAGGTGTTCTATAAAAAATAGTGTTAGCCTCTTCTGATTGGAGAAGTCTTGTAATTGTCTTCTGATTGATGAAGTGGTCTTTCCCTCTTATTGGAAAAGCTGAAACACCTTGGTCTACTTGGAGGAGTCTGATTGTCATCCAAGAGCGGCCCGTGCAGGTAAGAGCGGTGGGGGGTGGGGCCAGGTTAGGGGAAGATTCAACAGACGACCACGAGGAAAAATCAAATAAAATCATTTTCCCTCGTCGTCATCTGTCGAAATGCCCACACTTGGCCCTACTGCCCCACCACCCTTACCTGCATGGGCCGCAACTGTTGTAGTCTTCTGATTATAGAAGTTGTTGTGGCTTCTTTGGACTGTACTTTTGCCAACCTCCTCTAATTGGAGAAGCCTCTTGGAGGTGTCTGTCTTCTCAATTCTGAGTGGGGAATTCTTCAAGGCATGATCTGATTGGAATATTGCCCCCCTCTTTTGATTGGATAAGACTACTTTCCTTCTGATTAGAGACACCCTCTTATCCTCTTCTGATTAGAGGGGTCCTACTTTTCTCTTCTGAGTGGACTCATCTTCTTGGTCACTGACTGGGTTTTTGGAAAACTTTTCTGATTGGTGAAGTCTTCCCGTCCTCTGTCCTCGCACCTTCTGAGTGGGCAGGGGACACAAAATCCCATTCGCCCTGCTGGAGAGCTGTTCTGACCCGCTGAGACCATGCTTCGCTCTGAGTCATCTATTCTTTAAACACCCTACATGTAAATCCCTCCCAGCTACAGAATAATAATGTAGTGCACTCTTCCACCCAACTTCAAGAGTGAAACATGTGTCATGTATTAGCCTTGGGCACAGACAAGGAATTGGACTGAAATTTGCTATACAGAAAGTTCCTAATTCAGGACACAGCTGGCCATCTGTTATTATGGTTAAGCTTCACTGCCATAGGGGCCTCTTGCCTGGAGCTAAAAAGCTGTCTTGGAACTGTCAGCAAGTCTCCACGCCATGTCACCGGCAATGGCTGTAAAGTCAGCAGGGACAGCAGCCAGTAGCTAGACCGTGATGTTGCCATGGCAATTGAGTTCAGACTCCATTGCCACTCCGAGGATTGACAGGTTAATGAGCTGATGGGTTGACACTTTCTGGTATAGACTGTGCACTATTGTGCATCAACCAGAAAAACAACAGAGAGGTTTGGGAGGGCAGCGACGCATTGAGGTCTATGTCAAATAATGCTCAGAAACTATTTCCTTTCAAATTAAGGTTCTTTTATTAAGGTATGGTGGCTACAGGGCTAATGTTCACCTTGCATACACAACATCATCAGTTTAATCAAATTGTTTGCAGTTTTTTATGAATAAGCTGTATTTTTATGAATGAGCTGGAACCACGTCATGTTGCCTCACCTGCACCAGGTTTCTTTCTTCCTTTGTTCTGACTGTCTTTAGTAGTTTCTTAAATCCATCTATTGCCTGTGATACCCTTCACCCCAATGCTGTCTTTTATCGCTCAACCCACTCTTTAATACTTGAGTTATTAAACTACTTAACTCAACTGAAACAGCTAATTTGGCTGATTACCGAATCTTGTGCTATCCCAATAACCTCGGCAATGACGCAGGCAATTCTTCCTGCCCCTTTCCCTACTTCAATCAATAAGGTCGCTGTTGGACATGGCCCTTCTTAGGGGGAGTTCCCTAAAATGTTTTTCTTTTTGTCTTCCTGGTTTTTGCCAACTCCTTAGGACTCTGGGCACTTCCCCCCTGTACTGCAGCGGTAAAGTGTGTGCACCATTTCTGCACATGTCAGGATAGGGTGGGTACTTGATTGGGCTAGGTGTTATACCTGTGAGTACCCTGTAAACATGTACACCACATACCCAGGGCCAGTGCAACACTGGCTACTGGGAAACCCCACACTGATAGTGCCACCCACCTGAATAGCCTATAAACATTGTCTCATGCTCAGGGTGGCCGGTCTCACGCCACAGTCGTCCTTGAGGGGGCCGTTCATTACTACCAAACCGCGGTTAGTGAGTGGCTGGGTAGTTATAGCTGTGTGTGTACTGCATTGGTAGAGATGAGTCCCTATGTGGGTCGGCTCTCCGAATGGGACATTTCCTGGTCTTGGCCGATTCTCTTGTTAAGGCTGTAGGGCCTGGGGCACTTTCCCACTGTAAGTGTAGTCTGAAAGTGCACCCATCCTTCCTACACATATTAGGAAGTTGTGCTCACCTGAGGTTTCTAAAACATTGGTCGGGTCTGCCATGGCTAACCCGTCGGTGCACACTCACACCTATTGTGTTTTAAGCCGTGGGTCCGACCTGCCATTGCAGGCTTTTGTGAGCTTTCACACTGATGGTGCTCGTAAATACGGGTCTAGCCTGCCATTGCAGGCAGGTATGCACTTTGTATCTACGTGTGCCCTGCCCCATTAGAGCCCTTAAATACGTGTCCAGCCTGCCATTGCAGGCTGGTGTAAGCTTTTCACCAATGGTGCTCTTAAAGATGTGCCCAGCCTGCCATTGCAGGCTGATGCGTGCAATTGCGCGTTTACTCAGACTGGCCTGTTAAATGCACTAGCCATCCTGAGAGGACATTACTTGCACCCGAGTACTCCAAGGTTAAATCTTAAGGGGTGAAGCGAGTGGAAGGTGAAGGCAGGGCAGGTGCACGTGTGTCTCATGCTCAGATAGTGAGGAATACCCATGCGTGCCTTAGCTGCCTATGAGGTTTGCTCTTCCTATAGTCTTACACTGGGAAATGTTTGAAATCACTTCAGACTGCAATAGTATATTGCAGTGAAGCAGCCTCATGATGGTTCATATCATTGGATTTGCAACAACAACCAGTAGTAAAGGTGGCTTTGTCGTAATTCGCTTAGAAATGCCATTACTAGAAAGTGGCATTTCTGTGCTCTAAACTCTTTGTGTGCCTTGGTGCTTGGCTCCATTCTACATTGGAGGTTGTTGGAATACATCTGGGCATTCTCCAGCGACATCTATAAAACACTGAGCATGCAACTGGCACTACAGGCCATTTGCGGCCCACTTGGGGAGATTGGAGGAAGACGTTTTGACACTTGCCTCTGGAGCCAGATCATGGCCCCACTAAAAATAAAGATATACATTCCACGGCCTCATGGCAGACAGGACTGAAATTTAGGGGAGACACCTGTGGTTCAAAGGGAGACCCTATGAACCACCCCTAACTTCAAAGCACACTCCAGTATAACTACTGGTTCCATACTTCAATATGGGGTGAGATACGCTTATGAGAACGTAGGACCGGAGAGCCAGAGAATCTGGACTACGTGGTCCACGTTGCCAGAGGACTCTGTTGTGCACAAAGAGGATTACTGCCAGTGAAAGGTCCGCGTGCCCTTTCTGAATAGTGTCTGGCCTGGGCCGACACCTGCTGCTGTGTGGCACCCTGAAGTGTGCTTTCCAAGAGCTTCTTAAGCTTGTCTCCTGTTCTTTCGGAGGTCTCTGGGAGATCAACGTTTTCCTAAGAAGGACCAACACCATTTATCTGAAACAACTGAGTAAAGTGCCCACTCAAGTGGTCAGATCATCTGCTGGATTCCAACTGGTAGCACAGCGTGGTCATGGAACTAAGACGGGAGAACGGATTGCCTTGTATGGAGCCTGAATGCCGGCCCACATCTAAGGCATGTGGCCATTGGCATGCATAATAATCTTGTTGGTGGTGAGCCAATTAAACAGTTGCAGGTCCCATGTGGCCCATTTCGTCGATCGTGCTGCATCTCTCTCGTGTGACACGCTGTCCGCATGCTCATTGCATGCTCTGTCCGATTCACAGGCTGCAACCCTCGGATGTGGGGGCATAACGGTAATAGTGTCTCAGTCTAGCTCGTGAAGCATTGCTGAACTTGCACCTGTTTGGGGGTTGGTTTGTAATTTTTTCAGATGATCAGCAACAAGTTATATTTATGAATTGTGATTTGGCGGAGAATTATCTTCAATGCAATTATGTATATATAATTTCTTGTAAGAGATTATTTTGCTAAAAGTGTAAATATATGTGTGTGGTACTGGAATTGTCTGGAGTGACAATATCGATGTCCACCAGCCGTTTTGCCTCATTTCGAAGGAGGTACAGATTTTGCAACTTTTCATTGAGTCCGACCGGAACGTTCTGGTGAAACCCATATCATTGTGCACCCAACATTGTGTATGAACTGCCCGGGTGTGACTCTGATCAATGTGTAGCTGATGAGTAGCATTCTCCTTCCAAAAGGCCCCCCTGCTTTATTCTCCATTCATCTACTGTTCCCTTATGTGGCCCTTAATACGGTGGACCATCTGCCCTCTCTTCACAGGGCCTACCCCAATGAAACCATTTGCCAGGTAGCATTGCCCATCTCAGGCCTGGGTGGTGAGAGTGACTGACTGGGCTGGAGGAACGCTTCTGAGAACAATCGGAAGTGGGCCAAGTGACTGCGGGACCCCCGTGCTACGCAGAACTGGGCTGGTGCCGGAAGGCCCTTGGGGACTCCTTTGGCATGACCGTCTATTGTCCTCCGCCCGTGTCTACTCTGTATCCTGTGGGTGAACTTCTCGAGTGGTTACCAAACCCCTTTTGTCGTCTGCCTCTTAATTGACCTTGCTGCCTACCCCCACCTGCTTCCTGGGACTCTGACTAAGAGTGACTTCAGTTGCATGCGGCCCAGTGCCAGGGGAGAGCGGGGTGTCTCCACTCTGTGGGTGTGGGATAGTTGGGGTGAGTTGGAGGGCCTAGGGAGGCTTGGGGTCACGGTGTCCTCAGTGTGTAACCAATTGGCCTGCTGGGTATGAGTGCACTGCATTAGAGTGCTGAGTACGTATGTGTGCGAGCGCTTCCATACAGACTTGTCTGATATCCGTTGCACCGCATAGTGATGTTGAGTGATTGTGTGTGTGGGAGTGACAGTGGGGAACCACACGTGAATCACGACACTGGATGACAGTTTGCCTGATATGCTGATTTCTTGCCAGAATAGCATTACATGTGACATTGTTTTGCCCATGTGACCTCAGCCCGCGATGCTGCTAAAACGTGTATTGCGTTATAAGAATTGCTAGAGTGGGCCTGGGGTGGACAACATATTCCCAAGTGTGCATATTGCTGATGTAATTTGAACACAACTGGTATTTATTCATTTTTATTTAGTGTTTCAAGAATAAATGTAGCTGTAAAATGGTATATTTCCGCATTTATATAACTCTTCAATGTGCGCTCAAACATGGATGCCGGTCATGTTTTAGCAAACTAAGCAGCCACTTATAACAAAAGAGTACATTCACAGGTACATATTAACATCATACTACAAATATATGTTAACATTTGCCTGTATTTAAATAAATCTCATCCTTTATTTTAACCCTCCATGCTGTCTGCCTGCTCAGCTGTTGCCTATAATTCATTAAAGACATCATGGAAAGTTTCTCACAAAAAGCCCCATTTTCAGTATTTTTCCGCTTTTAAAAATAAATACAGACAGGAAACACTTTGTTTTCCATCTGTATTTATTTGTAAAAATCAGTAAAAACGGAAAACCAAAAACCTTAATTATTATGTGTGCTGAATACAAATGTTTTTTAAATACATCACAGGTGAAGGCTTTTTGGTGACTCTCAAGGTACTTATCATGAGTGAGTGCTGTGCCAATGCTTTACACATTGCCTCTGTGATAAGTCTGACTGCTCAGTGCCAAGCTACCCAAGGGTGAGTGCAGGTTACACAGTGTGTGTAATCTCCCACCCCTGACTGGAGTGGTAGGTTCTGGCTGGCTGGGGTACTGCCTCGGCCAAGTGCCAGTTCCAACAGTCGCCAACAGCAACTATTATCACACTATAAAAAAATAATTCATTAAAGAAATTTAGCCTCTGCAATACACTTCCCTATATCTCACCCTACACCTCTCTCAATATATCATCTAACTCCACTCTCTGACCGATCCCAAACCTCACTCTACTATTATGATCCCCAAAATAACCCTTTCCTGACTCTTCCCTCCTCTTACCCTCTTTGCTTTATCCCAAACCTCTTTCTTCTACTCAAATCTCTCAAACAGGCCTTTTTAAACATTTCCCTCATGTATTTCTCCTACACTTAACAGATACCTCCTCATCTCTCTCCCTGATCCACTTCGAGAGACTCTTCCCCCTCCATCTCTCCTTTACTCATCCTAAACCTCCTACTGTTTTGATCTCCAAATAAACACTTTCTAGGCTCTGCCCACTTCTATCCCTTTATCATTCTTTTCAATCCAACTAACAGACTCATATGTCCACTGCTCACATTGATTCATGTTTTCCTATACTGATTCACCACAAATACTTTTTGAGTTCCGGAGTGGCATGCTACTCACCGAAAAGTGATTTGACGCCTTGTCAAGGGTAGTAAGTGCTATATAAATGCAATTGCAATTGCAATCAAAACTACATCCATATTCCCCCAGCATACTAGGAGCACAACCAGAGTGGGTGGGTGGGCTTACAATGAAAAAGCACTAGGTCTGTTGGACCTTTCCATCTGGCTGTTGCTAATGAATGAGTGCAAACTCCCCCTTTGGTGTGTCTCACTTGTATGTTTTTTCCACACCCATTCTCCAATTTACCATGAGCTAGAAGAAGAAGCCTTTAAGCTGTCTACGCTCCCTTATGGTGAAGGATGCCCAAAATAATTTGTTTATGAGTAAAGGGCACAATATTGAGGTAGGGTGATTAAATAACTAGAACTCACTTTTCACAGCTAACACTGTTAGTATTATCAAATCAAACCCTTGCAGTATTTTAACTTGTGTTGGTTGAAGTCTAGTGATGTCCCACCTTCCGCTCTAGATTTTGGCTTCCTTCGTTTTGATTATCTTTGGTATATTATTAAATAAGTCAGCCTGTCCACTCATATGATGTACATTAAATGTCAAATTGTTCTGTGGTAGTGGATTATTAAGCTTTTTATCTCATCTGAAACACTTTACTTGTGTGATTACCAAATCTTTCACCAGAAATATCCCTTCTAAGAGGTGTAAATTTCATACCCCAGCCCAATCTGGTAAACCTCATCTATCTTTCCCCAGTCCGTCAGCCAACTCCTTGAACACCATGAGGTACATTTTCATGCCCAACAAAGACTGGTGTACACTGACCTGGCAGAACAGGCCCAGCTTGTCATAAACTATGGTGGGCTGACCAAAGATCTCAGGTCAAATAAATCTGCCTGTCCCATCTTTTTTTAACTACTACCTAGCTTTGTGGATTGCTTACACCTTCCGTGCACCTTCCTTGGACCCATCCAAAGGCTCCTAGGTGGCATAGCCTTAGGCATTATTAGTCCAAGCCCTACCATGTCCATTTTCTTAATTTTTAGGTTGAGCCTGTAGGCAGCGTGCATGCACTGTCGCTATGGCGACGATCTATTGAATCTAAAAAGAAAACCTCTACAAAAAGGGGCTTTTAGCCCATCCTTCACTTACTATTTGTTAGTACCATTATCATTCTTGTGGCTGCATTCTAGTTTTGGCAGTCCAGGGAATGTCATCACTTCCTTATCTCCGTGTAGAGCATGGCTCAAGTACAAATTAATTTAACTTAACTAGTCTACCTCCGTCCCCTCACTACAATTGCGATACTATTCCCATTTTTCTTTGCATTTTTAAATAGCACAAAATCAACCCGGCCAAAAGTCATGTAACGCTTTACTTGAGCACCAGTTACATTACACAACTTCACATTCATTTTCATTTTTGAGGCTGGGCAGGTACAGTGATTTGCACAGAATCACAGGATGTTTAGGTGATGCCGAAACTCAAACCAGGTCCCTCAGTTCCAAAGACGGCATCCCGTCAGCCTATACTCCCCCTAGCGCACTTCCTCTCTGTATAGCCTTTTAATCTGAAAGTACAATTTGGCAGTTCATTACTTTTTTATTTCCACATACGCCATCAGGAACACCAAAGTAGATTAGAAATGAGAAAAAACACATTAGACACACCACATGATAACTGAATACCATGGATGTCACAATGAGTGTGTATCAATGGCATACCTACTGGGGTTATATCACAGATACAGCGCATTATCCTTGTTTTGCGCCTGCTGCACCTTTTAAATGGTGCACCCGGTGCAAACAAGGGATATGCTCTGTATTAGGATGAATGTGCTGCCCCACCGGGCAGCCACGCACTCGCGCTGCCCTGAGGTCAGCGCGTTCATGTGAAAAACTGAGCGGTTGCTTTGAAGCTACTCCAGTTCAATACTGCAGGCGGGATGCACTTTGGCGGGAGATTAGAGATCCCCTTGCAGGAGGGTGCAGTGAGTGACTGTACCCGTCTGCAAGGGGATGTCTGGGTGGGTCCATGGGACCCACTTTACCCCTTCCAGAGGTCTGCCATCAGGGGGCACACTGACAGTGCACCAGCTTTTAGGTTGACGTACTGTTAGTGCGCCTCCTGACAGCTTATTTGCCTCTGCGCCCACGTCTATAATACCGTGCCGGCACAGAGGCAGAGGGCTTACCTCATTTCATGGGGTGATGCCCCCATGCAAATAAGGGAATGCCCTCTGATGATAGCGCTGGCACTTTATGTGCGCTAGCGCTGTCGGTATTACAGAAGGGGACGCACAAGTGTCTGCGGCTCCTTCTGTAATACCGACAGCGCCATGGGGCGCGCAAAGCTAACGTCCGTTGCGGCCGCTGGGCACTTTCGTAATATAGCCCAGAGTTGGGAAAATCATGTCTAAACTGGCATTTCTAACTAAATAAGAATCCTGCAACCTTGTCACAGAACCATTTATTGTAGTTTTTACTGGAATGTTAATACGTCATTTTCCACAAGATTAGTGTGCTTTCATTGGTTTTTGAGCTGCACAAATATGGCACATGTAATAGTAATGTTCTGCAGCGTTGAGAAGCATTGTTTTCTTTTCCCGAATTGCGGCTGGGCGCATATTTTCTTGCACTTAGTACCCTTCGCCATGGTGAAAGCAACATTTGCCAGCCAGCTATTTGGCATAAATGAGATTAAAGCGTTGCTACTTAGAGAACATTCGTTTAAGTGCACAGTGAAAATTGGCTACTGGAGAAAACAAACACTACTAAATAATTAAAGCACAAAGGTAGCAAATTATGGGCCAGATGTAGGTGGGCGTTTGAGGCCACTTACCGAGCAGTAATGGCCGATTTTGGCCGTTACCGATTGGTAAATGGGTGACAGGTATGTAGGGGGCATTATTTTACCGAATCGGTAAAATTACCGATTCGGTAATTTTACCGATTCTGTAAAATAAAAATTCGGTAATTTTACCGATTCTGAGGCACCCAGATGTAGGTGGGACTCTTCAGAGTCCCAGAGGCCTTACCGAATCGGTATTTTACCATCAAATCCAATTTGATGGTAAAATACCGATTCCGGTGTGCATGCACATGTGTGCATGCACACCTATGCCATGTGACAGGCAGACCTGCCCTTAGGGCATGTATGCCTGCCACATGGCACCCAAGCCTGTTTTGGGGGTGCCAGAGGGTGTCAAAGTGACACCCCCTGCACCCTTGTGAAAATCGGTATTTACCGATTCGGTAAATACCGAATCGGTAATGCCCATTCATTCCTATGGGCTTCAAAGCCCATAGGAATGAATGGGCATTACCGATCCGGTATTTACCGAATCGGTAAATACCGAATTCTTCCGAATCGGTATTCCAGCACATCTGGAATACCTACATATCCAACCCTTAGATTTACCGATTTTTAATTACCGAATCGGTAAAATTCGGTAATTAAAAATCGGCAAATCTATTTTACCGACATCTGGCCCTATATCTCTTCCACAAGAAGAGAAAGGTCCAGCCTACTTTCTCTACTATAAATCTGTAGCAGGAGTTTATCAAAGCTGCTGCTCCAATCACTTCACTGTCAAAGTTTGCAGGGACCAGGCAGGGTACACGACAGGGCAGACGTGGTGCAGGCTAGGTACACAACAGGTCACACGTGGTGGAGGCATTCAACAGTTGCATTGTGTGCACTACAACTGCAACCCAAAAAAATGGTGGCCTAAATTCTGCGGTTAATTCATTCTTTCAAATGAATTCAAGTATGTCCTCCGGGCCGAGATTTTCTAAGAAGACAGACACTTGCTTACAGCCTGTGTTTTTGCCAGCTTTCATTAGTTCAAAGTTCACACCCGGGTGACTTTGTGAAATACCTCAAGTGCAGATAATGGAGTCCCTGATTTACTCCTCCCATTCACCGCCATTCCAGTCTCTGCTGCTTTTGTTGCAAGGGGCCAATATTGCTGCATTGCTGCAAAATCGGCCCCCAGTAACAACAGGTATTTGCAATGCAATAGGTCTCGCATTAGGAAAGTTTGAGCTATTGGTCTTGTAAATGACAATTTTTTTATTTATGTGTTGGTTTTGAAAATAGCGAAATTAATAGCTTTGTCATTTACAATGCCAATAGTTATAACTTTCGCAAATGTGACACCTATAGCATTTTTAATGCAATATGTGATGTAGTTACGTGACTTAGATGTATTGATATTACAAATAACAATGGCTTTTATTTTTTTTAAATAAATAATACTTAAATATAAGGTATTGTAATTTATAATGGCAATAGCTTAAACTTTTGTAAATAACTTTTGTGAAGATTATGTTCAGTGTATTTTATTGTGACGAAAATCCAAGAACAGAAGTGAAATATTAACACCTTTTTGTGACATTTGTAATAAAGCTTGAAACATTGAGAGAACATATTTGAACCAGTTGTTGTTGAATGGTTGCACAGATTGATGCTGTGGTGGAGCTGAGTGATGTGGTGGCGACAAGTGATGCTGTGGCATTCAGTGATGCTGTGGTAGCGCATAGTGATGTTGTGGTACTCCTGAGTGATGCTGTAGTGGTGCTAAGTGATGCTGTGGTGATGCGATAGATAGAGTGAGTGCAATAGAAAGAGTGAGTACGATAGATATAGTGAGGGCGATAGATAGAGGGAGGGTGATAGGTAGATAGAGGGAGGGTGATAGATAGATAGAGGGTGATAGAGTGAGGGTGATAGATAGAGTGAGGGTGATAGATAGATAGATAGATAGATAGATAGATAGATAGATAGATAGATAGATAGATAGATAGATAGATAGATAGATAGATAGATAGATAGATAGATAGATAGATAGATAGATAGATAGAGTGAGGGCGATAGATAGATAAATAGATAGACAGATAGAGTGAGTGCGATAGACAGATAGAGTGAATGAGATAGACAGATAGATAGACAGATAGACAGATAGATAGATAGATAGATAGATAGATAGATAGATAGATAGATAGATAGATAGATAGATAGATAGATAGATAGATAGATAGATAGATAGATAGATAGATAGATAGATAGATAGATAGATAGATAGATAGATAGATAGATAGATAGATAGATAGATAGATAGATAGATAGATAGATAGATAGATAGATAGATAGATAGATGGAGAGACAGACAGACTGAGGGCGATAGATAAAGTGAGGGTGATAGAGTGAGGGCGATAGATAGATAGAGTGCGGGCAATAGATAGAGTGAGGGTGATAGATAGAGTGAGGGCAATAGATATAGTGAGGGTGATAGATAGAGTGAGGGCAATAGATAGACAGAGTGAGGGCGATAGATAGATAGAGTGAGGGAGATAGAGTGAGGGCGATAGATAGATAGATAGATTGATATAGTGAGGGGCGATAGATAGATAGAGTGAGGGCGATAGATAGAGTGAGAGCGATAGATAGATAGAGTGAGGGCAATAGAGTGAGGGCGATAGATAGATAGATTGATAGAGTGAGGGGCGATAGATAGATAGAGTGAGGGAGATAGATAGATAGATAGATAGATAGATAGATAGATAGATAGATAGATAGATAGATAGATAGATAGATAGATAGATAGATAGATAGATAGATAGATAGATAGATAGATAGATAGATAGATAGATAGATAGATAGATAGATAGATAGATAGAGTAATTATGAGGCGTGTAATTATGTGGCACTGAGTGGTATTTGGAGTGTATGTTACGTTGAGCGGGGGCTGATTCCTTTGAAGTCTGATGCCGGCTGCAAGCAAACCAGCATGAGTGAGGAGAAAGGCAAATGGTGTGCGATGTGCACGCGTCCGCACACATGCACTGTAGGCAATCCGCCTTTGGGTGCATTTTTGAGAGCCCTTACTTAAGTCTCGCTGAGAACGCATGCGCGTTTACTCAGCGAGACCTAAAGATCGCCCCTACCCAGCGGCCCACCAGGAAAACGTCCAGTACTCCCTGCAGCCAGTCCGGCCATGCCTGTACCTACTTCTTCAAGCCCCCACCATCCAAGTCATTGTTCTTCTCCTCCCCATCCCTACTTTCTCCATTTATTCTCTCCTCTCCCAACAAACAAAAGAAAAAAAGTGCCATGATGCAGCCAGCGCTGACCACTTCATAGCACTTTTTTTTAACCGTTCTACTGGCCACAAATTTACCCGCCTTCCCATTCACCACTCCCACTGGACTGGCAAAGCTAATAGCTAGCCCATTGGCGAGACCTACTGACTTTGCCAATGCTTGTTCTTAATGCGAACCACATTATTTAGGGGATGGTCTCCCCAAGTGGATGTTCTGCTGCAATTCTGACTGTGTCCTTTCTCTTCACATAGCAGGGACAGCAGTTGATGCCAACTCTTTCCTCCCACCATAACGTGTTATTTCAACTTCTTTCCTAGAAACGCCCACCAGCGTACTGTATCCCCCACCTTCTGTGGGCTTCGAGACCACCATACTGTGGAGTGGCCAGAAATCCAATTCTTGAAAGTCCTCTCAATCCTGAAACGTCGAGGAATTCGGTCAGGCAGCTCCACCCAATGCTACTCAGCTCCCTCTTCCCCCATGTAGCTTCTATGTGTCTCAAGCCTCCATCGGCCCAGCCTTTTCAAGTCCCTCTTGGTTATTCCAATCCACAGTGCCCCAGTACTTGACCGATATGGTAGGAATGGGTGTTAAAATAAAAAGCAAACAAATTGCACGTCCTCCTCTATTTTACACACAGTAGTGGCCTGTCCCTTGCCAAAGTGGAGATGGGGGTTAGGTTTAACTTACCAAACGGCCGTCAACAGCACCATTTCCCGTATCACGCTGTTCCTGCCTCTCGGCACAGTCTCCCAGACTGCACTGCAGCCAATCCTGACACTGCATGAAAGCAGCGTCGGGATTTGGCTGAGCGCTGACAACTTGCGCTCCCAGGCAGACTGTAGGCCGGAAGCTGGTCTCTCCAGACCCAGCAACGCAGCTGCGGCTAGAGAGAGCGTCACTGCCCATGAGGGTTTGGCGGCGCTGAGACGGCCGGCCACACCATCCTGCGCAGTGAAGGGCATGCACTGCCACTCCCTCACCAGCAGCGTCATCCTCTGGACCCGCCCCCAAGACTCATCAGAGTGCCGGTGGCGGGTCGAGGGGTTTAAAATAAAACGATAATAAAACAGGTTTAAAATCTGTTTATTATCATTTTATTTGAGTGTGGTGTGGGGGGGTGGGGGGCTAGGGGGCTCCTCCACTCTCATGGAGGCGCCACCGCTGTTTACACAGCTGTGCCTGAAGCTGGCCTCTTCATACTGACATTCAGTGGACATTTGTCACAGCCTTCAAGTCTGTCCAATCAAACTACCATACCCAGATCTTTCTGAGGCGTCTCGCGTTGCCAGCCAATCCCTGACAAACTTTACTCGTCCCACAACACTCCTTAGCCACGCATGTTTTGCACAATCTCTAACACTCGCAATGCCCCATAGGACACTGCTAATCCTTCCATGATTCGTCTCAAAATCAGCAAAGTCAATGGCCCCCCACCGTCCATGATTCTCCCCTTCAACCTGGACCAGCCTTGCCACATCCTCAACATTTTCCTGCACAGCTGGCCACCCATGGGTTCATAACCCCAAAGCATGTTCCCAAATATGCCACCCATGCCAGCTCACTGACCTTCCCGGCAGGTACCAGACCCTTCTCCTTCAATCCTTCAATGCCAAGTGTATTCAACACTTAAAAATGTTTCTCATCACATCATTAAAGATACCGAGATAATGAATACCAGTTTGTAATACTTGGCGCTCTAGGAGGTGCACAGAACACCAACATCTATTGAAATCAAAGCTTCACTTATACTGCCAAAGTAAATAAACAAAATGGAAGTTGGAAGAACAGTCACGAACATGAAACAGCACTCATATGGCTCTGGTGCAAGCTTTCATCCCTGATGAAATACAACACGTTTAATATACTCAAGGATAATTCACTATGGGGCTGTCAGCAACGTAGGCTAGGTTTCCCTTGCTGTGCATCAGAGCCAAGGATTGAAATTTATTAGTGTGAATTAATGTGAAAAGACCAGGAAGTTATGTTATTGTCAGTTGAATGAGCGAGATGGGAAGGGGAAGGTATCCAGAATTCATTTCATGTAAGAAGGAATCCAGAATTAATTTCATGTAAGATTTTCTTTCTTTCAGTTGTTTCTTTCTCCTGAAGATTTCCTACTCCTCAGCCTAATTTGTAGATGTTATATAGCGCAGCTTATCACCCTTGAGGGTATCCAGGCGCTGTCCTTGGGCATGGGGGAGATTAGGTGATTTGCCCAGAATCTTGGGATGTTGAGCAGACGTCAAGACGCAAACCCGGATCCTCAACTCCCGAATCGGGAACTCTGGCTGTTACACCACATCCTCTGTTATGACAGAGCCTGGCATTGTATTCCATTTTGCTAGCTGGACCCTTTATAATCTTCTTATATCACAAAGACAGACAATGCCCGATCCAACGTGCTCGAGAGCCGTGATAGGCCTTTGTCCTCGAGGTCTCCATGGGTTCATCCCTTTCTCTCTTTGGGGCATTCATGATTATGATGCTTTGCCGACCTTTAACTATCCTTCTAGTCCTGTTGTTTCTTGGCCTTACACCTTTCATTGTTGTCTGACTTGCAAGATCCTTCCATTTACTGGCTGCTGAACTTGGGTAAAGTTCGGGGCAGCCGTCCTCAATGAAGAAGTTGAACTCGTTCTTGCGATGCAGTCAAACAACATGGAGTATTACTGGGGTGTCCGCTGTTGGGCTTGATGTTGAATTTAGTACCCAAAGTTGACTACCAGTGTCATTTACTACGTTGTTTAAGCATGTGAAAGATGACTAAGCTTCAATAGCCTTTGTTTTGTTTTTTGAAGATTGGGTCAGACAGTAGAGTGCGAACTTGTAGGGATTGTTCTACAAGATTTTTGCAACTCTTCCTGAAGTTGTTTGGTTTTAGGTGTCTGCTCATGCAACAGTCTCAATATCTTCTCACATGGAGCTCGGTAAGTGGCTTCAGAGCGAAATGATCAATATCTTTGACACCTCAAATGGCGCTATTCGCTATTTACTGATGCCACTAACTTCTTTACAAGAATTCAGAGAGAGGCGGCATCCGTAGGACTTCTCCTGCCCTTGGTGGAGTATTCAACTTGCTGTCTGCTTTTGAGAGTCTCGGAGGTCCGGTATGGTTGTTGTGGGTTTGTTGGTTTTTCAGTATAATGAGTGCTTTGTAGCTGAATGTGCCCTAAAACACTAACATTGGTTAGGGTCTATGGTGGATCTCGACCTGTGAGGCATTTTAGGGAAATGGATTTTCAAGAATTTCCAGCTCTATCCTTTTCCTTCTCCTCACCCAATCTACACCTCCTTCTAAGACTCCTTCCCAGAACTGAGTGGATGAACTGACTGGACTTAACCAGCGCTGGTGTTAATGGAAACCCTTGCTCTGCCTTTTGGCTGCATGCTCTCAGAGTTTGACCTGCTTGGTATGTTGTCTTATTCGAGGTAACTGCAGGGGAGGTTCTGCCTTGTTTCCAGGTGGATGTGTGAAGCTTTTGAGGATGTGGAGAATATTGGCTGAGAAAGGGACTCTGAAAGCTGGTTGCATCCACATCTTCCTCTTTTTATGTCCTCCACCCTCAATAACATTTGTGGTAGGTGGCCGGGGCCATCGTGGGTCCGAGTGGCCAGCTTCTGCAGAGTGGATGCATCCATTGACGGCATGAGTGCAGGGGCGGAGCTCAGCTTACACAGTGGGCATTAAACGTGCTGGATGTTGTGCACTCTCGACCTTGTACCCAGTGTGCTTATTCACTGTGTGGGTACAGGTGAATATAGGCTAGGCAATGCCTGTCACAGAAACTCCAATCTTGCTCCAAAGTGCAACATTAGTGAGACTTAAACATTCTCAGTAAACTGTCAGTAACATCAGATAGACTTGGATGAGCCTGCTTAAGAGAGTTTCACAGAAGGTCTGGCTTGAGAACAAAACAACAAATAGTGAGACACAATGGACTTAGTACTTAAAGAATTGATAATGGAAAAGGTAAAACAGGAAATAAACCTGAATAAGAATACGTAGCCTTACTAAGTACCGCTGTCCTTCCCTCTTATTCTTTCACTGAGTTACTACATCCCTTCAAGTACAACCGACTCCACCATGAAAAGAACCCCTCTATCTGAATGCTCTCAAACCACACCCATTAGTCAAGAAACAGACCACGGATTTCCACTTGGAAACCGCTTCAGAGGGGCAGTCGCGCACGTACCCTCGCTGGTCAAACTGGGCATGTACCACCTGCAGCGGGAGCCAGAATGGAACTTGCAAGTGAGGATACGGACAGTGAAACTGCAGGGAACAGAAACTGAAGCTACAGGGGTAGCCTCATGGAGAATGGGGAGGAGGACGCTGCAAGCTACACCCCGCACCTCAGCGAGTAGCATGAGCACACAGTTGCTTCCTCCATGTCTCCACAACCAAATTGATGAATGCTACCTTTCTATATCACCTCTCATTAGCAGCCGCCTCATCCTGTCAACCCCATACCCCAGAAACACAGTCTGCCCAACTGAATGACCCCAGGCCTCCCTAAGTTCCCTGTGGCTAAGCATGCCCATAGGACTCACACCTAGTCAAAGACCCAACCTCCAAAGCTCTGGGGCACCCCCAGAGACCACTCACTGCCTCAGCTATTATTATTATTATTTTTTGAAGGTTTTATAGAGCGCGAACAAGATCCTAGCGGAAATCAGAGCACTATACAGTCAGTAAAGTTCCTTGTACATCAAATAAATGCAAATTAAAGCACATATACATAACATCTTGTAAAAGCAAAATAGTAAGGTGCAACACAAAAACGATCCCGCTGTGTAAGACAGAGGGAAGATATAATGTCTAGGTTGCTTAGATGGTCCCTTATCTAAATAAGGTTAACAGCACAGGTGCCATTGGTCTCTCATCCACTGCAAACGAGATAGCACATCATTTATTTTGTTAGCTACACTAGGAACATGCTGGGCGTGAAACACCACATTCAGCTTCAAACACAGCAAAACCAAGACCTTCAACATCTTGGTTGACCATTTACCCTCCCTGCTCCAACTGTTCACCCACACCCATATTGTTGATGCAAAAACAACCCTGGAATGTTTCAGTGCATCTCCCCAAGAATTCCAAGAATCTATCCTATCTTTCTCCTTTCTAATAACAATCCATCAGCTCACCGTTCCTCATCCCAAAACAAACCACAATGGAAGCACCAGCAGCACTGGAACACACTACTGTAGATCCTATTGTTCTGTTAAGAGGCTTTGGCTCCATAGTACGCTCTGTCATTTCAACCAATCATTTCAGAGATGAACCTTCTTTGAGCCATTCAGCACCCTCCTGGAGGATCACTGAGCCGAAGAGGACCCTTATTGCTCACTCCTACTACAACCAACTGAAGTAGCCACAAGCGTACATGTCTAGTAGGGTACAAATTCCGTAATTTTTTTTATTTCATTGGTTCCCAAAACTCGCTGTTAATGCAAAAGTGGATATATCTCCAACTAAGGGCCAGATGTAGGTCGGTCGGTAACGGCCGAAAATCCAATTTGATGGTAAAATACCGATTCCGGTGTGCATGCACATGTGTGCATGCACACCTATACCATGTGACAGGCAGACTGGCCCTTAGGGCATGTATGCCTGCCACATGGCACCCGAGCCTGTTTTGGGGGTCCCAGAGGGTGTCAAAGTGACACCCCCTGCACCCTTGTGAAAATCGGTATTTACCGATTCGGTAAATACAGAATCGGTAATGCCCATTCATTCCTATGGGCTTCAAAGCCCATAGGAATGAATGGGCATTACCACTTCGGTATTTACCGAATCGGTAAATACCGAAATCATCCGATTCGGTATTCCAGCACATCTGGAATACCTACATGTCCACCCCATAGATTTACCAATTTTTAATTACCGAATCGGTAAAATTCGGTAATTAAAAATCGGTAAATCTATTTCACCTACATCTGGCCCAAAGTCTTCTAAGTGTCAGAGCTATATATTGCATCCTACTGTGCAGTAATTGCAATTGCATAGCTCTTCATATGCCTTGTGAGGCACTAAAGTGGATTACTAGGGGGGCGTGGCCAAGATGGCGGGCTGAGAGGTCGCACTCGCCGAGAGCTCCCGGACCCCTGAAATCCTGCGCCGCTCGTAACTGCTGATTCCCCCCCGGATCACGCGGTAACTGAGCCTGGAGTCCACGGTGGAGGTGTGGACCGATTGTTGAGCCTTGTTTGCCCCGTCGGGGGTGAGATCCTGCCCGAAATAGCCTTGGTCGGAGCCCGCTGAGCGGCCTGGGGGTGAGCCGGGAGCCGCGAGACCTCCGGGCTTCGGAACCTGACGGAGCGCTCTGCCGCCTATGAGAGGCCCGCTGCAGTGCCTGTGCTGTCGAAGTGGGAGCCGGCGGTGACTTCGCAAGCGAAGCGGAGCCGGCCAGCGGCGGAGGCAGGGAGCGGAGTTGAGCGAAGGAGATAGGCGGAGGCGGAGCCGGCATCGAACTGCTACGCTGGTCCGTGGTTTGGAGAGGCTCGTCCTGAGAGGTCGCTCCGGCCGGTCGTTGGTGGTGGAGTAGTGGCATTGTGCTCCTGGAGCGGATCTTTCCCCGGGATTGCTGATACCGGCGACCATCGCCTCGTGAGCCTGCCTACCGGCTGGATTCCTCGCTACCGGACCCGAGCGGAGGTTAGGCCTTCCATCTTGGGCGTTGGCCTATTGATATTCCAGGGCGGCCATTTTGTGCGCCCGGCCTGGCGGCTTGGCCTTCCTAGTGCTCTTGGTGTGGCGCTGTCCCCGTCTGGTGTATAGCTGCGACGGCACGGTTGCCCTCTGTGCCGGACGGGAAACCTCGGCGTCCCCTACACAGCTGAAATGTCGAACGCTAGGGGACAGAGAAGGGGTGACCGGACCTTGCCGGACATGCTGGGGCGCGGCGCCCTGCGTAGCGGGGGCACTCAGCCCACCACGACCTCCCCGGCCCCGGCCAGGGGTGCAGATGGCGGAGAACCCCCGGTGACAAGATCATTTCTCGAGTCGCTTTTCAGTACCCTGCGGGAGGACTTTCAAACGCTGAAGCGTGAAGTGGCCGGGGAGGTCCGTGAAGTACGGAGAGAGATGGACTCCCTGGGGGAGCGTGTCAACACCGTGGAGGAAGCAGGCCACTCAAGAGACGAAGAGATCACCCACTTGCAGCAGGAGGTCCTGCGGCTGCGTGAACAACAGATCGAATTGCAAGCCCACGCCGAGGACCTCGAGAACCGATCCAGGCGGAATAATATCAGGGTCCATGGCGTGCCGTCCGGTGAGGAGGGTGAAGACGTGACTGCATACCTGGTGGCCCTCTTCCGTGCAATTCTGGGGGAGTCGGAAGACTTTCAGATCCGTGTGGATCGACCACATCGGGTGGGTCGCCCCCGCAGAGCCACGACGCCCGCCCCGGACATTCTGGCCTTCCTCCCGGACTTTCCCCTCAAGGAGCGGATCCTCCGAGAAGCGTGTGGCCAGCAGCCTTTCCGCTTCCGAGACCACCCGGTGGCCCTGTATCAAGACCTGTCTACGGTCACGCTGCAAAAGAGGAAATCGTTCAAGATCGCTACCGACTTCCTCCGGGAGCAAGGGACACAGTACTCTTGGGGGCATCCTTTCCGATTGATTTTTCGATGGAACGGTACTTTACACCAGCTCCGGTCCCTCCAGGATGTCTGCACGGTGTTGGGCCTAACAGCATCTGATACGGACACCCCGGCACCGCGTCGTAGACGAAGCACTCGTGACGGATGGCAGCAGGTGGGAGAGAGGAGCTCTCCGCCGCCGGAGCGACCGGGCTCGCCCACGATCCGGGCGGACATGGCGGCTGCCATCCAGGAGGCCTCCAGAGTGGCGGCGAATGGTGAAGTGGCCCTGACGGCCTGAACTTACTCCGGGGGGAGTCTGCTCTAGCTTTTTCTTCTTGCAGGTGCGGAGATTCGGGGGGAGGGCGGGGAGGAATGGCGAGTGCAGGAGGTGGTGGCTGGACGTCCACTAGACTGATTTACCACGGCCTTGTCCGACAAGGACCGGACTGGGACAATGTCTTTTCTGCAAAGTTTGAGAAGTGGGGTACGGGAATGGGACCGGCGGGGGGATGCTTTGCATTTGGGGACTAGCGGCCGGGTTTGTTGTTGGGAGTGGTATGGATCTGGACGTGTGGGGTCCCGGGGGGAGGGGGGGGCTTTTCCAGTTGCGGGGTGTTGGGGTTCGGGGACTGTACTGTGCCATGGGGATGTTCGTAGATGCTCTGTGCTGAGGCCTCGTGTGGCGCCTTCCATGTTTGCCCGCTGGGCTTTGCTTCTTGATGTGTGCTCCAGTGATCCCCCTCCTTGATGGCTCTTAAAGTGATTACATGTGAAAGGGCTGAATAACCCGGTTAAAAGGCGGGCTGTGTTATCTTTGTTAGAGAACTCCCAGGCGGATGTCTGCCTGCTGCAGGAGACCCATTTGCTGGCTAAGGACTGCTCTAGGATGCGTTCCCCCAAGTTCCCCACGCAGCTATTCTCCTCTAGCGCTTCTAAAACGGCAGGGGTGGCGATCCTGTTCTCTAGGGGGTTCAGGGGAGAGGTATTGCACAAAATAACGGAACAGAAGGGGAGACTTCTGGCATATAGGATCAAGGTGGGGGGTTTAGTACTGACTGTTGGCACTCTCTACAGCCCCAATGACCGCCAGGACCAATTCTTGCACAGGGCACTAGATGACGTGGCGTCCACCTCTGATAGGCACATAGTATTGGGGGGTGATTTGAACCTAGTTTACGACGCGGCAATGGACAGGTCTGTGCAGCGGCGCCACCAGTTGGGTGAGCTTTCGAGCTCGATTCGCACTCGACTTGAGGAGCTGGACTTGCATGACATGTGGCGCCACCTCCACCCCACCACCCGCGCATACTCCTACTTTTCACATGCTCACAGGTCCTATGCGCGATTGGACCATCTACTCGTGTCGGGTCCAATGCTCCTTTTGGCTTCGAGCGCAGATATGGGGGTCCTCTCTCTTTCCGACCACGCACCGGTGGAGGGTGCTTTCACTCTGCCGCCGATGGCTCGGCCGAGGGGGGTCTGGCGGCTCCGAGACATGCTTTTGCATAGGCGGTCGACAGTGGATCAGATCCGCGCGGCCATTTTGAATTTCCAGAGTGTGAACGATAACGAGGACACCTCTCGCGCGACACAGTGGGCAGCCCTGAAGGCCGTGCTCCGGGGCGAATTTATAGCTATCTCCTCGGCTGAGAATAAGGATCGACAGCTCAAAAGGGACGAGCTAACCCGGCAGGTGAAGGAGCTGGAACAGGTTCATCATAGGACAGGGGCCCCCAGGGTTTGGAGGCAGTTGAAGGCGGCCAGAAAACTTTTGGCCGCCCTGGACATGGACCGGGCGGAGTATGCGATGCTTCGCCTGAAGCACAAATACTACACGGGGGGGATCGCTGCGGGCGGCTCTTGGCCAACAAACTCAGGGTGCAGCACCAACAGCACCGAGTGAAGGAATTGGTTGACTCGACCGGAGGTTTGGTCACGGCTGATGAGCAAATAGCAGACGTCTTTCGTAGCTTTTACGCTGACCTCTACACGGGAGAGGCCCCCTCAGCCCAGGCTGAGGTGGACTATCTGGACTCGGTGCCGCTCCCGTCGTTAACGTCAGATCAGGCTCAGTATCTGGAACGTGACATCCGTGTCGAGGAGGTGATTACGGCGATATCCCGGCTCAAACCGGGCAAGGCCCCGGGACCGGATGGATTTATCCCTCTGTTTTACAAGACCTTCTGTCAGGAGTTGGCACCTCTGCTGACCCGCCTTTTCAACACCTTTGCGGAACCGGGTGCCATCCCCTCCGAATTTCTTCAGGCCACGGTCTCCGTGATCCCGAAACCGGGCAAGGATAGGACCGCCTGTGGGTCCTACCGCCCGATCTCGCTGCTGAACACGGATTTGAAAGTGTTCACCAGCATATTAGCGGCACGCCTGGCCTGCACCTCCCGGGCATGGTTGATCCGGATCAAGCGGGCTTTGTGCCTGGCAGGCAAACTGTAGACAATACAAAGAGGGTGACCCACATTCTCGAGAAGGCCTCCAGGATCCCAGGGGAGAGGATGCTCTTGTCTATTGATGCGGAGAAGGCTTTCGATAGGGTACACTGGCCCTACCTAGAGAAGGTCCTAGGCAAGTTCGGGATAGGTGATAAGTTCCGTCATCTGATCTTCAACTGTTACCGGTTCCCATCTGCAGTGGTCCGAGTGAACGGAGGCAGCTCTCGGCCCTTTCCCATTGAACGGGGTACGAGACAGGGGTGCCCACTGTCCCCTTTGCTCTTTGCCCTATACATGGAGCCATTTGCTCAAAGGGTTCGGCGGAATCCCGACATTGTCGGAGTCAAGATGGGTGAATTCCATCATGCTATTAGCCTGTACGCAGATGATGTCATTCTGACATTGGACGACCCGCGGCGGTCGCTGCCGGCTTGCATTGCAGAATTGGACTTATTCGCCGAGGTGGCGGGCTTCAAGGTGAACTTAGGGAAGTCAGCCGCCCTTGACATTTTGCTTGCTGGCGCTACCAGAGCGGAACTACAGAGGCTTTACCCTCTGAGCTGGTCCAGGGACCGGATTCCATATTTGGGGATCCTGTTGGCGCCTTCCCTCCCGGCAATGGTCACGGTCAATTATGCGGCTTTGAGCACGAAGATCAGAGAGGAACTTGGCCGGTGGGACAAGGGCACGTTGTCGCTGCTAGGCAGGGTGGCGGCGGTGAAGATGACCCTCCTGCCTCAGGTGCTTTACCTCTTCAGGGCGTTGCCGCTTCAGCCCCCCACGGGGTGGCTCGCGGAGACCCAGTCGGCCATCGCGCGATTTGTATGGCAGGGCCGTAGGCCGCGGATTAAGAGGAGCATCGCTACGCTGGCGCCCGACTCTGGGGGGCTGGGGATACCGGACTTGCGGAAATATTTCCAGGCCGCCCAACTCCGCTATCTGGTGGAATGGAGCCGGTGGGAGTCTGATAAGCATTGGCTGTTCCAGGACCAAGCGGTGGCGGGTAGAATGCTACAGGAAGTACCATTCTTGAAGCGGGCCCATCGACCCCCCAATCTCTACGCGTCTTTGGTGACGCGGGTCCCGCTTCGGACGTGGGACTCGGTGGCCGTTAGGCATGAGCTTACTTCCTTCCCCTCTCCCTTTACGCCGCTCATTGGCAACCCGGACTTCAGCCCCGGGATGGAGAGCGGCGCTTATGAACGCTGGCGGGCGGCCCGCTGCTGCGCCTTGTATCATTTGTACAGCCCTGAGGGAGTTGTCCCCTTCCAGGATTTGCGGCGGGACTATGGCCTCCCAGAGACGGAGCGCATGCGATACATGCAGGCGCGTCACTGGGCACTTCAGCCCCAGGTGCGCGACTCGGCAAACCGGGAGATCACGGTATATGAGCGCTGGCTAATCACTCGCACGTCGGACGCTAAATTGATCTCAGATCTGTATAAAATGCTGCAGCCCCCCTCCTTCCATATTCACAACCCCGGCCGGGAACGATGGGAGCGGGAGCTTGGGCGAGTGTTGAGCCACAAGGAATGGGAACATATCTCCTTCCGCGCACGCCACTCGGCCTATCACACGGGTCTTACGGAGACCTTCACCAAAATCTCGACCTATTGGTACCGCACCCTGGAGAAACTGCACGAGATGGACAGGGCAATACCAGGGACGTGCTGGCGCAACTGTGGCAATACTGGTACACTTACACACATACTGTGGGAATGCCCCCTTCTGGCTCCTTATTGGGAAGAGGTCCTGGGTGAGGTGGACAAATGTTTTGAGATAGAGTTGCCGAGGTTCCCTGCCTATGTTCTACTGGGATTGCCAAATGGGTTGATGTATCCCCTCAGGTCCAGGAGGGGAAGACAGATTGCGATTGCTCTGGGGTCAGCGGTGCAAAATATTCTCATACATTGGCGCTCTACCACACTTCCCTCTGTAGTTGGCTGGCTGCATAGATTATGGCATGTCCTTGGAATGGAGAAGATGTCCTTAGTGACCCTGGGAGACACTGATACGTTTGAGGAACTGTGGGTGCCCTTTCATAGCTTGTTGTGTTCTGAGTTTCGGGAGATTACCTGTCCCAGATATCTTAGGTTGCTACGGCTGACACCGCCACCAGACCCGCCTGTCTGATAGGACGGGGCTGGCATTGCATAGCGGGGATTACTGGAGGGTCGATATGAAGAGAGAACTGATAGTAATGGCACAGTACAGGGGGTGGGTTGGGGAATGGTAGTTGGGGGGGTTCTGTAAGGATAAGTAGGTTTTTTGGAGCGGGGATGCTTCTCTACCCCTTCCCCCCTTTTTCCCCCCCCCTTATTTTCTTTTTCTTTGCCCCCCCTATTTTTCTCTTCCTTCCCCCTCCCCGTCCTTCCTTTCCCCCCCCCACCCCCCCTTTGTTATCCTTATGTGACCACAGGCGCGGAAGCTGTGTTCCTGAGTCGTATGGAGCCTATTGCAAAGATGTAACTGTTTTGCTGTATTTGCTGTATCACACGCACCGATTGTGCGGATCCTGTGGTTTACCTTTTTTATTTTCCTACCCTGCTGTGTCCTACCCCTCCCTGCTTCAATAAAATACTTTAAACATAAAGTGGATTACTAGATGGGTAACATGTGTCTTACTATGGAAGAATGCTTTGTTGAAAGGGTGCTGAAATATTTGCACATTTTTGCTCAAATTTGGTGTTGACTTGTCCAAAAATGTAAACATTATAGAGAAGCATTATGCCTTGCCACAGTTTGGGATAGGAACATGTTTCAGATCACCCGACTCCTCCTCTTACCAAGGCTTTCGGAATCAAGGTGTGACGTAAGGATGCTCTAAAGTGGGATAGTTGGCTCCATGTGGATGCTTGCACGATTGATACAGTACAAGGTTTTAAACCCCTATAGGAAAGTGCTACCCAAACAGTGTTTAAGAAAATTGATCACTTCTAAATATATTTAATATTCAAGAAGGAAGAAGTGCTATTACTGGAAACTGAAGCAAATCCTGTACTCTCTAAAAAGACACTTGTCGACTCCTTCTCCATCAGAAGACATGGTACTTGATGTTTACATTTGCTCCTCTTCATGATGTCCACATCCAACGAATGATACTGAGTCCTTCAGCTCGGACTCCTCATAGCAGCTCAGTGTCTGGTATTGAAGACGAGGTCTTACCCTCGTTCCGGTTGTGAAGGGGCTCTATTTTAATCTTCCAGGAGCCAGGAATTAAAAACTGCATTTTGATTTGATTCTCCCCTGGTGGGTTCTAAAATCTGGAAAGATCTTTCCAGCTGAGGGCCAGACCTTCTCGTGGACACTGCGGAGGCAGTATCTGCATGGTGGCCCCTTTAAGCTTCTCAGACATGAGGAGCTGTTTCGGCGTCTCACGAGCCCGGCACCAAAAGAGCTGCATCAGGCTTGGGCCGAACCGCCTTCATCAGTGCTGTCTGGAGCTCGGGGTTTATGCAAGCAGATCGGAGGTCTCAGCTTGTCCCAGGGCCGGCTCTAGGGCGCTGCACAGGGTGCTGACTTCGGGTGGGGGGGTCGTGTTTGAAGTATATCATGATTTTAAAAGCACCTACTACCTTTTTCCTGGCCGCCAGCAATTTTCAGGCAGCAATAAAATTTTCAAGATAATTCTGGTGATTAATGTTCTTCATAGAGTGAGATTGGAGCTGTCTACTGTACGTTTTGACACATGATAAGGTAGCGCACGCGTACCTTTCAAATTATAAAGTGCATATAATGTTAATAGGTCAGTGGGTTGCTGCTTTGGTCTGAGAGATCCTTTATTACTAGCACTTTATACGTTGCAATCCTAACATAGAACAGTGAGCTACTTATTGTCATAAAAGAGCTTCATGCAAACTCCAAGGTATAGTTTAGAACGTTATGATTTTTTCCCCAATCTTTTGTTGTCCTACTGTTGGAAAAAGGGTTAATTTGGATAGAAATCAATTTTGATTATAAAAGAGACCCCCAACCGTGATGTTACCTTTTAAATTCTTAGTTTGTGCTTATCCAGACCAAGCACTTTTAAACTATCCTGCTCATCAGCATGGATGACGTGCCTCCTACACCGTGTAGTCCTCTGTCTTTTGTACCATTCCCTATACACTGATTTCCACACCTATGATTGATTATCTCTGTGTAGTGTAAAGTGCTCCAACATCCTCCACTGGTATCAGTGGTGGTTATGCTATAAAACTAATTATATGCATCTGAGAGAGAGCAGTTATGGAGACTTTAGGGACACTGTAAAAGGGTGGTAGTGAGGGAATCCGTGACAGAGGTGGAAATTGGGGGAGGCCAACATACATTGTGATAAAGACAGCTCTGGCCTGACCTCCAGCGCCATAAAGTCACGGATTGCAGAATCTGTGGGGGCAAATTTGGTCATAGTACTTCCGGGGATTCTGAGGGACAGTGTCTGCAGCCTGCACCTCGCGAGTAGACCTGCTATGAAGTTTAAAAAGCTTAATGCCTGAGGTCCAGGTGCTCGTAATGTGAGGGCATGTAAAATGGTGTGTTGTGGGCTTTGGAGAAATAACGGACCCCACTCTTCTAGGAATTCCAATTCTTATGTGTGAACTCTCCAGAGCAGGTTTATTTACCTAG
Organism: Lissotriton vulgaris; assembly: GCF_964263255.1. Taxonomy (NCBI): domain Eukaryota; kingdom Metazoa; phylum Chordata; class Amphibia; order Caudata; family Salamandridae; genus Lissotriton; species Lissotriton vulgaris. The sequence goes on from NC_141687.1 coordinate 352,221,900, forward strand.
AATATAATATATTTACAACAATAACTTGGCTTGTGATTATTGTGCTTTGTTCATTCTTAGTCGTTTATTTACAAGCCCCTTGTGCCGCTGGTGCATCAATTTTAATATGGGAGAAAGTGACGTACCAGCAGTGCAAAGAGCTTGTAAATAAGCCCCTTAATGTTTCTCCTCAGCGCACTACAATAAGAAGGTTCTTCAGAAATCGCCAATAATCTATGCACTTTCTGAATAAGTATGAGCTTTTCCTTGCTTTTCCACATACACACTGCCTTCTTGCAATTTGCAAGCACCTAAAGATATCTTAGCAGCGGACATGTACACGTAAAGACATTGAGACACTCACTCATGCATATTCACTCACTCACACCGATGGGCACACACTTGTTCATTCACTCACAACCTACTCGTTCCCACTAACTCTGTCTTAAACTCAGACTGATTCACTCAATCACACATACACAACCATCCACTCACACTTATGCATTCACACTCATACACCCACTTGCACAACACACACACACTGCCACATCCACCCTTGTTCACTGTTACACCTCTCACAGTTCTCATCCCTCCCCTAAGGGTCAGATATCCTTTCTCTACTCGTCACCAGGGCATCATCGATCAATGTTCATAGTCATTGAAGCATGGGGTACACATGACATATCTTGTCAGTCTCATCCAAGTTGTCACTGGGCGGGTGGCATTCAAGTCAATGTCTTTATTACAAACTAGCAGCTCGTCCCGACCTTGTCCGGGAGCAATCAGGCTACAGGGTCCCCACCCGCCCCGGCCCCCGCCCGCCCCTACATTGTCCGGGGGTCTCCCGGAGTAGCAGCCCGTCCCGACCTTGGCTTCAGGGCCCCCGCCCGCCCCGACATTGTCCCCGACATTGTCTCAGAGCCTTACCTCATCCGCCGCACCTCCCCGCGCTCCTAAGTTCACTGGTCTGCCGCTCCTCGCCGCTCCTCCCAGCCTGTCCGCCGCTCCTCACCGCTCCTCCCCGCCTGTCCGCCGCTCCTCACCGCGCTCAAGTCCGCCGCTCGTCCTCGCGCTCCTGGACGCCGCTCCTCCCCGCGCTCCTGATGTCAGCACGCACGTCGCGGCCGGCGCTACTATCATGGGACTACTTTTTTTTTCTCGTAAATTTTGTAAATAACTTACATTTTTTAAATTTATATAGCCTATGTCCATCTGCACACCCTGACAATTACAATGATGTATCGGGTGTGTGGATTGGCACTGTGGTTCCTGAGTTTACCCACCTCAAAGGTTCAAAGTTCTTCCTTTATAATAGTAGTATAGATGGCGTACGCATACCCCAAGCTGGCAGTCACGTGGCAGAAATGGGAATATTGTCCCTTCAACACTACAAAAATTAAAGTTGAGGGGCTTCTGAAGAAGCATCAACCGCATGTTTCATTGTTTTTACTCTTGGTGTGTCTCTGGTAGCTGGGCCTTGCAGATGCTACCTCAGGTTCCTGCTTTGTACCCCTGTATGCCTCCTGAGCTTCGAAAACATGTAAGTTTTGATTTAAATGTTATGATGTTAGCAATAGGATCCCAATTAGTCATAAAGCCATTTATTTTATAAGTTAGTGCTTGAGTGCACATCTAGAGCTATTACAATTGTAATATTCATTAGGTCATTGAAAAACAAAAGAGTTGTAGCCTCTATTTTTAAAACTATCATAAAGCATTTCATTCGTATGTGTAAAAATAATTTTGATAAAATATATAAAAAGTGCACAATGACATTCTGATATTTAGGTATCTGTGACAAACATCACCAGAAGAAAAAAACTAACAGCATATTATGGTTTAGTACCACTCCTTCGTTCGCGGGCCAAAGGGAAGAACAGCTATTCTGAGAAATTCTTTTCAAACCTAGCAATATGCTTACTCTAAGGTGCTGGATTATAATGGGCCCCAATGTGCAGCATTTTGATCTCATCAGTGACCTTTTTGTATAAAGCGCACATTTTTTTTTAACTTGTCAGGCTGGAGGCCTTCCTCAAGACTCCGCCCTGCTGGTGCTTAACAAGAAATCGTCTTGTGATCTCTAATATTTTTGACTAGATTTTTTTTTGGTGCGGATCCTAAATATCTGCTACCAGTGGCATAGCAAGGTTAGGTGGTACCCAGTGCGGAAAGTTTCTTGTCACCCCCGGCTTGACAAAATGGCAAAAATATGTGTTTAAAACACATATTTTTGTCATTTTGTCGCCCCCTCAGTGATGACACCCGGGGCGGCCCGCACCCACCGCACCCCCTTTTAACGCCACTGTCTGCTACAGAATATCGTTCGACACTAATGTAGTAGACAAAATATCCAGTGACAAATAATAAAAAGTAAGTATTTTTAGATTTTCTATACCTAACTTCACATCTATGTTCCTTGACAGTCAGGAGCGGCCCGTGCAGGTAAGAGTGGTGAGGCGGGTGGGAGTCGCTAGACGACAAGGGAAAATGACACTTAAAAAAAGAAAACAATTGATCTTGCGCTCGCTGCAAGGTGAGTGATTTTTTGTTTTTTTATTTGATTTTCCCTCATTGCGTGTCCACTACCCCCCACCACGCCCCTCCCCATCTCAGCGCTCTTACCAGCACTGGCCGCTCCTGTTGACGATACATATCTAGTCATGGCAATTAGATGTGGAGTTACGAATAGTAAATCTATATTCCCCTATATGCACTTACCCTTCGATATTGTGTTTACCATATTCTTGTTCTTGACATTCCATGGTACAATTGTTGGTTTTATTGTTGGTGCTATTTTGTTAATTTCTGTGAACGTTCATTTTCTTAGAGTTCTGTCCTGGGTTGATGTCTTCAATTTTTGATTTAATAGTAGCAGTCTGTTGTTATCAGTCACAGATAATGTGCTGTACCCTAGAGTTTTTAATTAGGGTTATTTCTCTCTTGAGGTTAACAAGGAGTCAAAGGATACTTGATATCACTTTGATAACCCTGTGGTTGTTCTAGGACTACCTCACTTGTGTGCCTCACGGTATCTGAAAACCCATTGAGAGGAAACACGCTGCACAGACCTTTAACATTCAAGCATGAGTGGCATCTAAAACACTGCACCCAGCCCATTTCTAAACAACCCCGAAGTTGACAGATGAGGGAAGAGGGCCTAAGTGAAGTAAGGCATCAAACACTTTTATGAAGAGGAGAAACCAACTCCACCAGATTGTCAACAGAAAATCCCAGGATTCTATAATCATGATAATTCATGTCCCACATTGTTTAATGTATACACTGCTGGGCAATATAAGATCTTGCGTTGCTACGGGGGCTGCAATTTCCTCGGTTGAACACGTTTTACCTACACGAAATGTACACACTAAAGTGACAGGCGCCTAGAGGTGATCCAGTTGGCACTGTGTGTTGCACAACAAAATTCATCTTTGGACTCTGTGATAAGGATCACTGCACTCATTTGCGCCTATAAATATTAGCACGCCTGTGGGGCTCAGAGGATACTGGAAGCCTTCTCGTCAGGCCTCCTAAAGTCTTCTTATGTTTTTCTCGCAGCCACCTCCACCCACCGACCTCTCCACAGCACACAAAGGGTGCTCATGAGTTGAAGTCCTGCAGCAGCGCGAGTCTCTCACTCCCCACTCACAGCCTCCTGGTACCTTGTTTACTGATCTGCCTGAGGCCTGCATGGCCTCTCGCTGCTCTCAGCACTTCTTGTTTACTTTCTTCTGTCTCGATGATTTTAGGAGTGGAAACATTCCCCCATGAGAACAGAACACCCTGCCAGAGATAGCAATGTCTTTTACTTGCATCGTTTCAGGCTCTGTAAGATCTTAATATAGACTCAGTTCTTTCCACGAAACATGTCTACCTCCCAAAGTAGTTGTATAAAAAATAGATCATTGGGTTAATCCATCTGCTGCACTTATCTGCAAGTTACTGTGTAGAATCCAAAGAGGATTCACTCAGACTCTCACTATTGTGTGATTCTGCTGGCTATTATTACCGCCATCCAACATTAGGTAGCTAGTTATCTAGATTCTAGTCTTGCGTGATTGTACTCTGTTCGTATGCAGTTTTTTAAAATTGGCAATCAAATTGAGGAAAAGTATGGAAGGATAATAGCGCTGTTAATTGAAAAGATAACCTTTTTATGCTCTCAGAACATTTCTATTTAATATTTTGAATGTTTAATCTGCCTGTAACTTTTTGCGAGCGTTTCTTTGTTAAGCCGTTTTTAACTTTTTTTATGCAAGTATGAGCCAATATATGTACAGTGTGTAATGCTTTTATGGTTGTCATTTTAAACAACCGAATAAAGTTTTCTTGACTTGACTTGACTAGTCTTGCGCAAGATGGACTATTGCAACAACATCCTCCTCAGCCTCTCTGACAGCTCCTACCAACTCACTGATGAAACGTCATAAACGTTGCCTGGTTACCTGAATCTACACACTTCAAGCAGACATGATAGCTTGTGGTGTTTAACAGCCCAATTTATAAATGTTTCTGTCTGGTTTATAATCCACTCATGACTTTTGCCACAACTTTGCACAGTATCCGCCCCCTCCACACACAAGCACAATCATTTACAACCCACTACCACTTTACAACCTTTAAAACTCTTGCGCTCCTCCTTGAGATTCACCACAAATCCCTGTAGCTCCACCCAATGTACATCCATCCAAATGTCTCCTAGAGAGTACTCTTTCCTACTCAATGGTCCATCTTCCATCATCTCTGCCACCACCAACAAAGTGCAGGCCACCCAATGCACTCACATTGTGACTCACATGCACCCAATGCAACTAATGGATGGCCTAGAATTGTCTCACTCACCGCCCTCTTCTCCGCTTCGGATGCATCCTCTGGTGAGAGCTTGTTTGAAATACCTCTCAAATGAATATCAATAAAAACAAATATAAAAAGTAACACAATGAAAGCACTTAAGCGATAGCTAAAAGTGTTTTTATAATTGGGTATGGTGAGGTTGGATGTTTCCAGATGTACATCCCTTTTGTGCCTATTACTGCAGCAGAATTCTCAGCAAACAAGACGTGTCTCTGCTTTGATCGTGCCTCCTTTGAATTTACAGAAATATCTTGAAGGTAGGCATTGTGCTTTGTTTCACAGGTAGACTGAATAGGCCCCGACACCTTTCTTTTTAAAAAACCCTTGTTCACTTCTTGTCTCCATTCTTCTCACAGAAGCTCTTATTCTCAGCCTCTTTTCTTTAATCTTTGAAAACCTTTCTTATAATGAAATGACGAATGAAAAACATACCATTTTCATGTGGCAGTAGGACCGCTGTGTAGCGGCAGCTTCAGTTTCACAGCCTAGAATCGAGCACTGACAAGGGCGGTGGCACAGTTGGCTTCCCTCACTGGTCAGCACCTTTGTCACTAAGCTTTTAAGGGGTTTAGCTAGGGGTGGGCGGAATTTGCGTAGTCGCGCTATGCAAAGCTCTGCGAAACTGTAGAAAATCTCTGCGAGCATGCAAAAGTTCTGCAAACACGCGGAATTGCTTGTTCCACCAGTTCGCAATACGTTTTTCCTGTTTGCGAAAGCTGTTTGCGTGCTCAGGGAGAAATATCTTGTGAACACGCATTTTAAGAGCGCAAAAAATTCCGCAAAGCCGCAGATCGCCGAATTTTTGGCAATTCCGCGTTCTCCACGGAACGCGAAACTACCCAAATTCCGCACATTCCACATGCGGAATGGAATTAACCACCCGGGCCTAGTTTTAGCATGTATTTTGTTAGTTCTTCAGAAAGGAAGACAGCAGTAGAAAATTACATTCTCAACTATGGTATTTTCTCTAACCTCATGTTGTAAAAAAATCACAAATAAAAAAATACAAATGTATTTAGATGCATAAATGTACTTTGGGTTACCCTCTGCATCCATACGTCTTTTCAACTGTCACTCACATTTTACTGCCATGAACCACAGCTTGCCACATGGGGCAATGCGACAACCCTCTCCCGGCATTGGCTCCCATGCACTGTGAGTGATGGCATTTGCCTTACCACATGTGCATGTCCCACTAAAAAGAAGTGTAATTCAGTGTTAGGGCTGGTGGGTCAACCCTTTACTCTCCAAGTGCTTTCTTTCCATTCTTTATCCTTTATGAACCGTCATACTCACATGCCAATTCAAGGTTTAATGGCTTTGCCAATGAATGTTTTAATTAGTTTATTACTAAACACAGCACATGTGGTGTGTACTTTTTTAGGAAGGGAATTTCCCTATCCCTAGTTTTTTACCCTAGGTGCAAAACCACTTCTGGGTCTAAATATGTTTGGATGAGGTGGTCTCACTCACATAATGTGCTATGATTCATGCCCAGACTTGGGTCCCTTGCTCACTTTGCCACTAGATTCAAGCTATCCTGGCTGATGAGGTGTGTTGCCCCGAGACTGGTCCCAGGATGCTTGTTTCCGGTTCAGGGAAGACTTGGCTTGGCGGTTAGGCTGGACTGTTCCCATGAGGCACATGGTCAAGACTGTTTACATGTAGCTGGGTCTGAACTGAGGTGGTGGAGTGAGCTAAAGAATGATGATGGATTCAACCCAGATCTGTGACAGGGGATGAGTGTCTGAAAAGTTTCAGCGCTCCGTCCATCGTCTCCTTGTGTTTGCCATGATTCATCATTTGCCATCTCATCCCACCCTGGTAAAATGAAACTAACAGAGTGGACTCAGCCTCATTCAATGAGGGTTCCTATTAAATGTAAACACGCACCTGTTAGATGTTTCTTCGGGAGGTAGTGCGGTGTCTAGACTTTTCTCTACAAGTGTGTTGATGTGATTGATTCGTTTATACACACGCTTGTGTCCTTGACAATTCATATTTGTGTACTTGCCAGTTCATCTGCAAGCACGAAGAATATGGATAGTGGAAGTGGAAGCAACACAATTTACTGCCCTGGTCTCTGCCAGTGTTTTGTGATTCTGTGTTCTGTGGACAGAAGATGTCCACAGTAAACGCCTTTTTTTCAATCTGCATTTAAATGTATAAATCAGTAAGGAGACTCACCTGGGAACCTTATTTACAATTGACATGAAAGCCCTCAGGTTAATCCATTGAGGCCTAGTGGCCAGGACAGAATATAAACACACAAAGGTGGTGTGAGGAATGCTTGTAATAAGTCTAACCACTGGTAATAGCCAGATATTGCTCTTTTGTCCACCATGCCACCAAAGATCAGACTAAGCCAAATGTAAATTAGGCTTGGTCCTGCTCCAATAGGAACAGTTCAAAATAAACTGCTAGGCCATGTCCTCCCTGAACTGGAACACAAGCAACTCTAGCCAGGTTTTGACCTAATTGGGCCTATTCAGTCTGGTGTAGCTTGGTTCCAGTTGCAATGTGTGATTGACGTTGCACTTTAAGTGACCAAAGGTATGCCAGACATTGTTCCCGTGCTCACTGTGCCATTGGATCCAAGCTATACCGGACTGACGAGGGCCAGCAAAGCCAAAGCAAGTCGCAGGTTGTTTGTGTTCCTTTCTGGAGTTAGCCTAGCTTAGCAGTTTGAGATGGGCTGTTCCCATGGGGAGCAGAGTCAGTACGGATTTGCATAAGGGCAGACCTTTGTACAGATTGGAACTGTGGGCGACAAACGACGGGATGGAATGCTACCCAGAGCCATTGCCAGTGGTTAGACTTCTTGCAAGCATTCTTCCCACCAGCTTTTGTGTAATTCAGGAAAGACTTGAGCCACGTCAGTGTAGCACTTATTTTCCCATGCCCCCCAGAACTCATTTGAGCAGGATGTCCTACGCTGTGGTGTTGAAAAGTGTGGGAAGGCCTAACTGATGGGAGCAGCCCCTTCCCTCATCCTAAGCATTCAGATGCTACAATAGCACTTATAACAAGCCCCCCTAACAGTCCTAGTGCAGGTCAGATTCCAGACTGACTGATGTCTAGGCGTTATTACTACAGCTTTAGAGCCTGCTGCCAAGGGCTATACCAGTTGTTAACCCTTAACTGGAGTTATCGACCTGATGCACAGGCGAGGGCTTATAACGAGAGAGAGGGCCTTTAACATGTAGAATACCTCGAGACATAATGGATGTAATGCTATTAGGACATTCCACCCACTGAGCGTAGAATGTTCTAATGTAAACAAGACGACAGAATAGATAAACAAGCCTTGGAATACTGCAGCAGAAGGCCTACGCCAGCCATCCTTGGCCCTGAGCTCTGCACTGCCTTCAACTGAGCTCCGAACACTCCGGTGCTCTAATGCTGCTTTTCACTACATGCGTTAGAGCTTCAGCCTGGGAAGGAAGGTTAGATATTGGCTGATATCTTTATAGGGCTGACAGGTCAAAGTTGATTTCCAACTTAGCAGTGTGACAGGGAGAGCCGAAGGAACCAGTAGTTCCACGAGATAAGACGGCTGGCTGATGCGCCCGTCTAAGACAGATAGCTGAATGGGTAGAGCAGTTGCTGCATAAAATGTATTTATAACTGGCAACTGCAAGGCGCAGGTTTCCTCCTGGCAAGGCCAGTTCCCACGTTCATCCTTCCGATAACGGTACATGAAGGACAGATTGAGGCAGCCAGTAAAGCCGTCTAGGATGTACAGCCAGACAGTAATTACTTTTCTTCTATTTAATTCAACTTTGCTGGCTAAGCGTAGCACTCGCAATCCGAACGGCCTCCTGGCACAAAGGGAACAGTTCAGGAAGCCGCCTGCATCCATCATGTCGCGGCCTCTCTCTTGCTACCAGAGAGGGCTCAGCTGTGAGATGCGCCCGAGTCCAGGAACGTCCTGATCTTTTCTCGCCCGCAGACTAATAACCACTTGACGGCGCCCCCCTCCACCCAGGACGGGGGTCACAGTCGTGATGCGCCGGTGCACCCTCGCTCCTCGCGGTGAGGCCCCGGCGCACTGGGGAAATTGGTTGCTGGCCTGGGTGAGTCCCAGGTGGCAAAATGGCATTTTTGATATGCTGTTACCATGGAGAGCGCATGTGTGTCCCTGGGCTGCCAGAGTCTGTGGGGGCTGATGGCTTCGAGTTTTATTTCAGACATAATTGTGTCTGGGAGGCCTTCTGTCTGACTCTTTGCTACTTAACTTCTTTCCTTCTCCTTTGATTTTCGCTCTGCTATCCACCACCCCCGCTTGCCCCCTCTCGCTCGCTCTCTCACACACCCCTACGCTTTCTGTTTTACTTGCATCCATTTCACCACTTCTTGTCGTCCTTCATTCGATTCCTCATTTCTGTTGTTGTCTCCTTCTCTATTTCCTCTCTCCCCTTTCTCTGTATCTATTCTATTTCGTAGTCTTCTCTCTGTCACTGTTTTTCCCTTTGTTTGTCGCTCTCCTTTTCTCTCACTCTCTTTCCCGCACTCTTGCACTCTCTCTTGTTCTTTCGCTCTTTCTCGCTCCCTCTCTTTCCCACATATACTGTTTTTGGTTAAATTACACTATATATATGGCATTGTGGAAAATTAACACAAACTTGGTGAACATTATCGGCGCCATCTTGCCCCTTTCCAAGCCCATTCGTGCGCGTAAGCGGCAGCCATTTTGAGCACCATGGCCTCCCTGCCCCTCGCTGATAGCCAGCGCGTCTCTCTCTCTCTTAAACCTTGCAAGCATCTCCCGCGCACTGACAACCCCCGCTCTCTCATGCCTTGGGTCATAAACCCCTCTTCAGCGCAGCTTCACCACTGAATCCCATCCTGTTCCCAGCGCGACACCTCCCCTCATTCCTCTCATGGCCTCAGATCCTTTTGATGCAAACCCCCTTTTTCCTGTGTCCCCGTTTGTCTTCCTTGTTCCCAGGCCGACACCTGGCCCTGCGGATACTGTTTATTACCCCGTACAGTAGGAAGCTTCCCCTCCCCATCAAAAGACCCACGAACCGATCAAAGCCCCCACCCTATGAGATCCGATCAACTCCACGCATTCCGTGAATCGGCGGAATGCCCTGCTGCGCGACAACCACCACCTGTTGTGACCGGGGTGGGGAATCCAACTGTAAATGTATGTGGGAACGGGCCTGAAGGGGAGATTCCGAGGATGTTCTTTCAACTATCAATGTGTTGCGAGAATGTGTTATGTGCAATAAAGGTCATAAACCCTAGTATAAGAGGCCAGGCCTCAGAGATGTGGCTAGAGCACCTCGTGACGATACTTGCTGTCTGAATTGATGTGTTCTCCTCCGGAGAGAATAAAATCCTCGTTTCCTGCCTTCCAGTCTCCAGCGCCTGCTTCTTCATTGATTAACATTGGTGGGTCATAGAGGCGATACCGCCGGGCAACATAAAAAGGGTCTTTGGTTACTGGTTGTCTTTGGAACCCTTTTTTACAATTGGCGTCCCAAACGTGGGGCCCATCAGCGACTCGTGGATCCAGTGGGAGAGGTCCTGACGACAGAGTGAACGACTGCAACGATCGGAAGGTACCCTGTCCGATAGACCCTCGTCTGACAGCCGATCACCCGAACTTCACTGGTTCCGAACAGACCTCTCTCGAGTGATCTGCGGTCCTGACTGGGAACCATCAGGAGTGCCACGAGAAATACGAAGAGAAGAGGACGATCGGGCGCTGGATTCGGAAGAGAAGAAACTGTCCATGCGGTCCGGGTAAGGTCGTGTAAACACGACGAATTGCGAAAGTGATAGATAATTGAAAGTGATTGATAATTGTTGAGAAAATACTAGTATTACTTTTTGTTAATTTATTGGAGATTCACTGTCTACAAACGGAGAAACAACAGGCTCTCCCTTTATAAACAGCGAAGGATAGGTACGCACCCGTCGGACCTATCTTTCTCCCCCACTGAACAATTGCCCCTTCCCCCCATTGATTAACTGTTATAGATTGTTTTCTGGAGATTCTCTGTCTGCAAACAGGGAAAAATAGGTCCCCTCTTTACAGATAGTGAAAGAGTAGGTGACGCGAACCTTTGCGAGCCTACTTATTCTCCCCATTGACCATATTGATTTTTTATTTTTGACCTAACATTGATTGATCAAAATTGATTCATGAGGTATTCACTACGTACAAACAACGTAGAATAGAAATATTCTGTCTAGTCTTTGCACGCAGTGATAAGATAGGTAGTGCTGACTATTATCCCATTGTGATCCGTCATGCCTGTCTTCTCCCCACTGGTTAATAGCCTGTTTAACCCGGACCGCTTATTAGAGGTGAACCATCCGGCTCCGCTGGAAGGCACCCCTAATAAGGACATGTTCATGAAGCATGGATTGATCGCTATAGCCTATAGTGAGCTGTGGCATAAATATACGAAAAAGGATCAAGAAAGTCAGTGGCCACTGAGAGGATCCTTTGATCTTGACAAAATAGAAACGGTAGAAATAGCCCTTCGTAGGAATGAAACAACACCTATTATGCTCGATAGTCTCGGTATGTGGCGCAAAGAAGCCACACGACAAAGGGAAGGGCCAACGATGGCACAGTCCCGAGGAGTAGATATGAAAAGAGAACGGTGTAAAGGGGTGTGCCGACAAGTCAACCCCGGAACATAACGACCCGAAGGTAATCCCCCGACACTGCGCACAGGACGAATAGATTTAAAACAGAACCAATGTGCTTTCTGTAAATGCCTCGGGCACTGGAAAGCCCAATGCCCGACTTTGCAGAGCATAGGTAAGAACGGAGGGTCGACAGAAAGGACAGACCGACAGAAAGGGAAAAGGCGCGAAATAAAAACCAATCAGACTAGTGCGGACAGGACAGATAGAACCACCCCGTTTGATTATGCTCGATGGCACAGGTTTCGTCAGACCAATTTTAACGACATGTTAGAGTTCTGGGACTGATTGCTCTCTGTTGCCCCCCCCCCCCACTCTGAAAAACAAACACAACTGCAGGCCAGTGTAAACAACCCCCCCGTTAGAGAAAGGACTCAAGGAAGCCAAGCGTCTATTATATAACTTAGGATTTAATTACGGAAAAGAAAAAAACACACAACCAACAGTAAATAGAATAACTAGTAGAACTCTCTAAAAAGCTAACTTGACTAATAGGGAAAATACAAAACATGTTATGCTCACTCCGGAAGTCCTCGAAATGTAACAGTTCGATGGTCCCGCCCATCCGAAACACATAGCACGTGTGGGGCGGGGCCTACCAGCAACCATGGGCCAAAAAGGAGATCGCTGGCGAGAAGGTCCTGGAGGCTCCACCAAGCAGGCAATGAAATGGTCTTCCCATACTACCCTTCCAGGGATGGCGTCCCCCGGGCCGCGAGTAGGGAGGGGGCGGCTGCAAATGACCCCCTCCCTCGTATCTCCTGGTCCGGCCATCACGAATTCCTCCAGCGAACGGATGCAGGGTGGGCAGGGAGGAAGAGGCGACGCGGACGAGCCCCTTCCACCTCCACAGGTAGGAGGCTTCCCTGCCCTGGTCCGGCGCCGATGTCCTCCAGCCGGGCGATGGCCATATACCTGCGCTGCACAGGACACATAATGCCCGACTGGTATATTTCCTTAGCACGGGACATACAAGACCCAACTGGTATACTTCCATAGCACAGGACACACAATGTCCGACGGGCATATTGCGGAGCACCGGATGTACAGTGGTCCCCCAAGAGTCGGAATCAGGGGTGTAGGGTGGTCATCATGTGCGCCCCTGATTCAAAGGGGCGGCGTAGGATGCGCCGGCACGGACGAGCCTCTCTCACCTCCCCAGACGAAGGCTCCATTGCTGCACCCTGGCGCCCCGAACCAAAATGTCCTGCTCCAGCAGCATGATGCTCTGTCCTTCGCCATCACAAGAAGTTTCTTCCACTCCCGATGGATACGACAAAGGTGGCTGCCACAGGGTCTCAAAATGACGTCTGGGCCCTCGAAAGGCGGGTCTAGGCCGCTGGAGTAACTTTGTCCGAAATTGCAACTCGGGCACTTGCCCACCTGGGCGCAAGCCCCCACCATCGACAAACATCCCCTCGACTTTGAAGATTCTACCAAAGTCCCAAGAGCCCTCAGCCCCTTCAGGCTTCCGGAGGGGAACAGCTGCATTGATCACTAATGAAATAACCACGGCACAGCAACAAGATGGCGGTGCTCTCGTGTCTGCATCAGCTTCCGTCTGAACCACCCAGGAACATTATGGGCTAACGAACTCGAGTAAGTTCCGGCTGAGCATCAACGTGACCCGGTAAGAAAGACTCTACCCCCTCCCTCTCTTGATTGACGGTCCACACCACCAGCCCCTCTGTTAGCACAGTTTTCTTTTGAACTGCCGAAAGGGACCCTGGTCCAACCGCCAATCGTCGAGGATATTTTTTCCTCTGGTGCTACTTCCGGACTAAACCGGCCTCGCCCAAAATGGCGCCGGTATCAATGGAAACTAACGGACGCCTCGTGGTGTTCCTTAACTAATGAAACTTGATGTACTAAGATATATACGAACCATTGTGCACTCGAGGGGAAAGGGAGGAGGGTTCACTTGGCGAACGTTTGAGAGGGGTTCCGTAAAAATGTTGATTTCAATGAACGATTTATTTTTTTGATATTTATTGTAACTGGTACATAACGTCGCTTATGATGCACACCCACGGTTTACATCTAGGAAATACGATTCCTATGAGCTTGACTGTGTTTCCATTTATGAACTAAATTGCCCCTGATTCCCTCGTCACGCAATGAAATATTTTTAGTTACTTGCAAATAATAAATTAGGCCTTTTTACATGTTCTTGTGTTATAAAATAACCCCTACTGTATGTGCCTCCATCGACGACATATCAGGCCAAATTATGATTGTGCTCTCACATTTTACGTACTGAATGATTATACAAATAAAGGTCTTAAAAACTATGAATAGGCATCGCATACTTTTGTAAATGTGGGTATCGGTGGGAGGGTTTTTCTGTGCGCAACCGTTCTGCTCTTTTTTTTAAGGTTATCCGAGAAATGATTGTCCGGCCCCGGATTGATGATCGGATCCCAGGTATGATACGTTGCCTCCAAAATATGCGACTAAGCTCAGGGACTGACATATGAAGAAGGACCTCGACCTCTGAGAATGGGTAAAGTAAAGCGGGGTGATTGATAAAATGTTATTAAGAGATGGTGGTCGAAGGTACTAAGGTACCGGGCTAAACGAAGAACTGATATGCCTTAGAACCTCACAGCTTTGGGAATGATTTAAGGATCCCGAAGGCCGGATACATCTACAAAACCGGGTACCTCACGCTAGGCACCTCTGATTCCTTTTTAAGCGTTTCTCTACACACGATCCTTAATGCCATCCTCGAACCTCCCCATGAACCACCCATCACATTGCCCGCCCCCCCTACGAGTATGCGGTAAGTAAAGGACTTTCGTGCCCGTACATTTGGTGTGTTCGAATGTTGTCCCCCCACCTTCCCCTTTCCCTCCTTTTTTCCCTCTGCAGGTTACATTAGAACCCCGATTAGAGTATCGTAAGGGATCTGGAACCACGTCACGCCCGATGCATGAAAACGGACTACCGCTGCAAGACGACACAAAAAGGACGCCCTACCCAATGCACGACCTTTTTTGTACCAGATCTAATGCTCTTCTGTCCCAAAACTGCATGCTTTCTACATCCTAACACAGACCTGAAACGTCTAACGTTGGGTAACGCACTGAATAGCCCAAACAATACACGGTCATTCTCCATGTCCCATGTGTACCGTTTGGCCTATTGTCTCTCTCTCTCTCTCTCTCTCTCTCTCTCTCTCTCTCTCTCTTTCTCTCTCTCTCTCTCTCACTCTTTCACCCCTCCACACTTTCCCTCTTCCTAGCGACTGGCACCTAATTGACGAACCTGGTGCACCTCCTGATTGGCCCCAAATACCATAAGTATTTGCACAAATTTGTCCAAAATAAAATTGTATCGGTACCACGTTACTACCTCTCCTTTTCTGCTAAATATGGATGAAATTTAAATTGGCCAAAAGGAAAGGGACAGGTAAGACGACTGAGGTTCCCTAAATTTGACCCACAGCCAGGGAACCATTTGTCAGTGGCTTCTATGATAAAATATGTCTGTGGTAATGCGACCATCCCCATTCCAAATTGCCTCTACACCCCGAACAGTAAGAAATGATCGAGACACCTCCGTCTTCCCAAAATGCCCCCAGTTTGGTGTCAGCTGCCCTGAACGAGAGCCTGAAAAACGCCCCCTGCTCTAATTCACTGTGTCCCTAATTGTTTTCCATAAGATCCCTCCTTCCCCGAGGATAAGTTCAATAATTACTGCAAACCACCCCCCGAGTTTTTATAGTAACCAGGTTGCGAGGATTTATATAGAAAGTTAGAAAGATGTGTGCAAAGTTGAAATTTAGATCGAAAATCGAAAGAACTTGTTGCAGTAAGCCTTGTTGTAAATAAGATGTTTTTATGTAATGCAGACTTGTTTAGCCTATGTTCACCCCTCAGAAGGATGCCTATCAGACTATGGTGAATAGCACGTTGCACTTTTTTTAAAATACAAGGCCCTGAAGACCAGCCTAGCCTTGCAAGACTCGTACTAGGGAAATGGGTCTCTACCAGAAGAACTGACATCTACTATAATAGACGTATGCAATAAATGAGTACCAGACCTCGTACCTATTACAAATGAACGTAATAACCATCAAAGCGCCAAAGAATTAGCCAGCAAAAGGAAGTTGTAAGGAATCCAGCAAACCCATCATCAATTGTTTATACGTTAGCCGCAAGAATCTCCAATATAGCGAGTGCTTACCCCAGTTGCTTGGTGTTGGGAGAGAAATAGATTTATGTAATTACCTTCTTCTGCAATATCTCTAAAGACTGTTTTTTCAAAACTCATTTAAGGGTATCACTGTCGGAGGAGAAAGAGACCGGATGTGGGAGCACGCGGCCTGACTGCGGATTGTGGAACATCAGCGACGGAGGCCGAGGCGAGACCACAGCAGTAAGGAGACGCAGGACGGGGCACTGTCTCAGACAAAGCTAAGGAAAGGGCTGACCTGAAGCCCCTGCTCTATGATCAACGTGTGCAAAAAAAAAAAAAAAGTCCCCGCCCTCTGAACATGGTTACGGACCCGCCTGTCGCAAACTCTCCGTCCCCCTGATCTGTTCCCGACTTGGCCTTGCTCCATCCCCTCCTCCTCCGACCTACCATAAGGACTGTTCACACCCGCACCTTTCCACCCGAACCCCCAAGTTCCTCCAAATCCTACTGAGCTACCCAGAGAAGAGTACTCCCTGCGTCAGAAGGGAGGGAGCTCCGACTAAGTAGACCACGAACTATGTTAATCTTAGAACGGTGACCTAGAACTCCACCAAGGGTCGCCTCTAAAGAAAAGATGAATGAAGTATGTGGTTCTACCCGCTGCTGAACGCTTCAAAGATGATGGAAGCAACGGGAAATGCCCACCACAGAGACTCAAGAAACAAACAGATCCCACAATTCAGGAACAATCGCATTTTTTATTGCAAACCTATGCTCTGCGTTACAAAAGAAGATGCCCCTGCTCCAAAACCATAACACATTGCTCCTATGAGGTCTGGCGAAACAAGACAAAATGTACCCCTGCCCGCAGACCTCCAACGACTCAATCCACATGAACATTCCTATTGACAGACCGAATTGTAATCCAGGTGCTTAACAGTGCCAACAGAAGACGACAAAAGACAACGAGAACTCTGATATTTTCTCTATATCTCCTTTCTCTCCCAATCACCATTGGACTAACAATGCACCCGCCGAATGCAAAAAAAAGGACTTACTTATATAATAACTTACCAGCTCCTATTTCGAATGACTATAAGTACCTATGATCTGTACCCAACGCCCTCGCTACGTAATTCTAGTCTGATATTGCATTTCGATGACTTTTTCTGCAACCAACTTAACGATGAACCCGACTACTAGATGATGAGATTTTTCAATATGATGTTTATAATGTGATGTTTATGTACAGTTCTTTTGCCTAAGTCCACACTTCCTTACTTATGATCGCTGCATATAGGTATAGATAGGAAATAGGCCAGCAAGATGTCTTGGAAATGTTAAAGGGGGGACTGTGGAAAATTAACACAAACTTGGTGAACATTATCGGCGCCATCTTGCCCCTTTCCAAGCCCATTCGTGCGCGTAAGCGGCAGCCATTTTGAGCACCATGGCCTCCCTGCCCCTCGCTGATAGCCAGCGCGTCTCTCTCTCTCTTAAACCTTGCAAGCATCTCCCGCGCACTGACAACCCCCGCTCTCTCATGCCTTGGGTCATAAACCCCTCTTCAGCGCAGCTTCACCACTGAATCCCATCCTGTTCCCAGCGCGACACCTCCCCTCATTCCTCTCATGGCCTCAGATCCTTTTGATGCAAACCCCCTTTTTCCTGTGTCCCCGTTTGTCTTCCTTGTTCCCAGGCCGACACCTGGCCCTGCGGATACTGTTTATTACCCCGTACAGTAGGAAGCTTCCCCTCCCCATCAAAAGACCCACGAACCGATCAAAGCCCCCACCCTATGAGATCCGATCAACTCCACGCATTCCGTGAATCGGCGGAATGCCCTGCTGCGCGACAACCACCACCTGTTGTGACCGGGGTGGGGAATCCAACTGTAAATGTATGTGGGAACGGGCCTGAAGGGGAGATTCCGAGGATGTTCTTTCAACTATCAATGTGTTGCGAGAATGTGTTATGTGCAATAAAGGTCATAAACCCTAGTATAAGAGGCCAGGCCTCAGAGATGTGGCTAGAGCACCTTGTGACGATACTTGCTGTCTGAATTGATGTGTTCTCCTCCGGAGAGAATAAAATCCTCGTTTCCTGCCTTCCAGTCTCCAGCGCCTGCTTCTTCATTGATTAACATTGGTGGGTCATAGAGGCGATACCGCCGGGCAACATAAAAAGGGTCTTTGGTTACTGGTTGTCTTTGGAACCCTTTTTTACAGCATTAATATCTATATTAATTTTGTGCCTACTACATGGACCTACCACCAGTACCTACTATTGACAACTAATTTTAACTACACACATACTTACATTGTGAGGTAATTACATGTACAATTAAGAACAGTAATGCTATATGCACCTCAAAAAGTAGTGGGTGCGATATTACTACCATGCAGTATATCACATGTGACACAGTGACCCCACCCTCTCTTCGTCATCCTCTATCTATTGCTCTCGCCTTTCCATCTCAATCGTTTTAGGTCTCGCTAGCGAACGCAGCGCATGCGCTGCTTCGCCTTGTTAGGTCTCGCTAGCGAACACAGCGCATGCACTGCTTCGCCTTGCGAGCCTCTATTGTTGCCGCTTTCTGTGCCGAAGGGAGACAGGAGATGGCACGCACGGACAGGAGATCTGCACACGTACGGACAGGAGATGTGCACTCCATATGCATGCACATCTCCTGTCCCGGGAGGCTGGCAGTGCGCGCTTTCAGTTTCCTCCCCCATCGGCTTCACAGAGCCAGCTTGTTTTCGCATGTTGTAGCTGTGAATGCAAGGACGTGTGATGGAAAAGATCTTTGCTTTTTGCCTATAAACTATGACCCTGTCAAAATTACATATTCTCTGCTGTAGCTGGTGATAACTGATAGTCTGTCTGTCTTCGGACTGACATTAGAGACTGCAAAAGTCACCAAATCCATTAACAGTGGCTTTACCATTAAAATACGTCATTTGTGCCATGAGAGGAATGTCACCAAGCACAGGAATTCTGGCGCTTAGACGCAGAACAAAGATGCTTCCTACATATATTTTCTGCAACAATGGTTGCAAACTTTTTAAAGCTGTAGCATACCCCCTACATGTAAAATGTCACGGGCCACTTCGAAATGACCAACAAATTCACACAATAATTCTATAAAAATGTAAATACTGCAAATAGGTTAAGTAGATTTATGGGGCTTGAGCGTTCACTTTTGATGTTCATTCTTTCCTTTGTCACAATATCATACCAAGCTGGAAATCATCCAGCCAGTCATGGTTTTTCAGTCAAAAGCAGTCAAAAGGGATTTATTTAGCCAATTTTGTATCTCTGAACATATTTAACAACTCAAACATTGCAGCTCTTTTCAGTTACCCCTTGCTAAAGTGCATTAAAAACTGATTGCCAACATGCTGTAGTCAGACCTGTACCCCAAAAAGTGGCCACAGTGAGATCCTCTCTCAGAAATGAGAGGTTTTGATTCATTGGAGCCTCCCGCTTACTCACAGACTGGACATGTCTAACAACAGTTACTGATTGCCCATTACAGAGGGGTGACCCCAGTCTTTTTTCAGGTTGAGCCTGGGCAGCACTTGCGCTGCTCTGCAAGGCATGCTGTAGTCAGGTAGGGACTTGACGCTCCACCCATTTTTTCATTGGCTTGTGTCATTGTCCACTGTAAACCGTGGCTGTTCATTGGTCAATAGTTCCGCCTTGTCTCATTTTGTAATGTCCCTTGGCGACACTCCCTGTTACGCGTGTTGTTGCTCAGTAGGCTTTAATTACAGCCTCGGAGCACTATTTTCTCAAATAGCTGTGTCTTGCCTGCAACAGCAGGCAGGACACGCTCTCTTCTAATGTTGTTTTTTGTTAAATTTTATAGTATGGTCCCCGAACGCATCCAATAGGTCTCGTATTTGCGAGAGTTTAAGCTAATGGCATTGTAAATAATAATGCCTTTATTTATGCGTTTAACACACATAAAAGGTATTGTCATATACACTGCCAATAGCTCAAACTCTTGTAAATGCGAGACCTATTGCTTTGCAAATGCTTGTTCTCTCTATCAGTTGCACTCTCTCTTTCTTCTACATTCTCTAACTTCTTTTTAAATTTCACACTGCCACTTGCTTCTTTAC
Source organism: Lissotriton vulgaris (assembly GCF_964263255.1). NCBI lineage: Eukaryota > Metazoa > Chordata > Amphibia > Caudata > Salamandridae > Lissotriton > Lissotriton vulgaris. The sequence goes on from NC_141687.1 coordinate 352,241,669, forward strand.
TCTCTGTATCTCGTGCTCCCTTCCACTGTCTCACGTTCTTTCTTTCTCTCTGTCTATCTCTGGTTTGATACCTTTATTATTTACTTATTTAGAGTTTTATATAGCGCCAGCTAGACCCGAAGGTATCAGAGCACTTTACATGTTATGTGATAACGTTTGAAAGAGTTACATGAGGGGGCTTCTTATGAATCATATTTGAACAATATAGCATTTGGTGGTTATGCAGTCAAACAAGTATAACACAAGGACCCATAGGGGACAGAATAGGAGACAAAGAGTCATGTGTCCATCTTGAAGGAAGAGGGAAATGTAAAACAGGTTGTGCTTGTGTTGAAGTAGTTGTTGAGGAGTATCATTCTGCGGCCCTGGTTGGAACATCAGTTCTGAGAGATTTGAAATTTGTATTATTGGTAGCAATAGGGATGATTAGGTACTGTTAGACTTCACTTATTATTTTAACACACCTTTGACTTAAACAACGTGGAAAGCTAGAATGTAGACAATAAGTTCTTCTAAGACCTGGTGCAATAGCTGCTAATTGAAGAAAAATATGTTTTTAAAATGACTATGTTGGTGTTTCGGATAACCTAATCATGTATATACACTTGTACAATGCTCACAGTAGTGTAAATTACGAAAAGGTCACTCCATTGGATTTAGTAATAAAAAATCTACGCCCGGTGTGATGATAATGTTGTAAACGATATTTAGGACACAATATTTATGCCCTGCTATTTCTGATTACGATTTACTGACTTACAACCATTTATTCAGACTCCTGTAATTTATTTCCTCACACAGTAATAACTTCTTGCAACTATTTTCACAGTGCCTGCTGCCCAAGGCTTTGCCTCGCCTGTTGTCTCCTTTCCCTATCTAGTCCTTAAACTCCACAGTGCCCTAATATCCTGATAACCTAAGGTATGGGACACTCTAGCTAATAATATTTCGTCTCTATGACTCCTGAGTGTGGTGAGCGGCGGTCACAGTGCATTAGCATAAGCGTGGTCTGAATCCGGACATGTTACATGATGGTCAGATATATGCTTTTTATGAAATAGTAACAAATGAAACAATAATAATGGTGCAGCCCCTGGTCCCTCCCAGTCACTCGAGCTGGCGGTTGAGGATAGGGGAATGCCCACCTTCCCCTTGACCTACTCCTGGGTTATCCCTCCGTGACAAGGGAGGAGCCAAGGCACGGGTGTTTCCCAGGGCACACCGGCCTCCCTTGAGGCAACCTGCCAGCTGGAGAACGCTTCCCTCTCGTTCATGTCTTGTCCAGGATGGATTCAGACACCTCATCCGGCCCAGGAGTCACTCACACCAGGGGCACCCTGGGAGCCAATCCCCCCAAGCACACTGCCCCCTATTTCCATTGGGTTGCTAGCATCTACCCCACCCAGCTATGCTATCTGGGGGGTGAGAGGGGACAACAGAGGCATATGCCCAGCTCTCACTGACTTTCCTAAGGCCAGCACTTAGGTGTACCGGCAGTGACCGGGTCACTGCAGGAACTTATTAACTCATTAGCGAGGGTCCCTTTCAATTGTCCTGATATTTAACATTAAAAACTGACAAGGGACCAAAGTCTATTCCAAGAGGGAAAATGCTTAAACAGGTGTATGTGTGTTCATTTCTTCATAGTATTTATTTTATTTAGTACCAAATGTATTACATTAAACCTACTTCAGAGAGGTTAGTGGGAGACTAAAAGGGCTCGGGCATGATGGGCTCCACCGCCACTGGCAGGCCGGTAGTTTCTGGTACATCGGCTCCAGGCTAACTCCATGTTCTTGACAATATTCCTGATGGCAACTGAGCTGGTTCACCAGTGGCTATTGTAACCGTACAATAACAACCAGGACATTGCGCCTGTCAACAGCAGGGGGCACCATCCTATTATTGACTGAAAATGGGTAGGTCACTGGTACCATCTCCCTAGCCTGTGTGAGATTGGGTATCTGAGCTTCCGAACTCATCATAGCCTATCACTGATATCCAAAGTAAAAGCTCTATCATTGTCCTGCTTTTTCAGTCCAGATTTGTTGTGCAATAGGTTGTTTTATGTCTGATTATTTATGGCTGTAGCTCAGTGATTACAGCAGTTGTCACTTTCCACCTTGACCACAATGATGCCCTTTACACGTTTCAAGCAAACAACACCATGTCAAGATTATGCAAAATGGGTCCATCTCTTTGAGTTGCTGGGGCTTGCCATTCGGGTCCTGCTTATCCTATACTAGGTGCATTCGATTGCACGCCTTGCACCGCCACTGTGTACATCAAGGTATTCTGAATTGGCACACAGCGCCATTTAGCTGTGTAAGCGCCGAGATGCCTCACGGTGATTCGAATGCTATACAAGAAGGCCTAATATAATATAATATAATATAATATTTATGATGGGTCTGTGCTGCAGTTCAGTTAAGATGAGCATGCTTCCCAACCCACCAAGATGCACCTAGAATGGCATCAAAACTGCATATTGGGAAACATACTTCACACATATTAACCACCTGAAGCTGGCAATTGACAACTGTACACAACAAACAGCAATATCCTTGGGCATGTGCATCCGTGAACTTAATGCTCCAGACAGATCCATGATAGGATTTAGCTGCCATTATCCAATATAATCCATCACTAATCAATGCATTAGTCTAATTGAACCTTAAGGGCTAACACATGCAGCCTCACCGAAGGCATCACTCTGCTTTTGTTTTTAAATTAAGAAAGATTTTATACTGAACAAGACGACCCCCTCACCCGTGACATTCCTCTATTATGTAACACTTGTACATCTTTCCTCCTGTGTTTATTGCAATGTACCAACTGGCCGGCACTCTGTAATGTCTTTTTGAACCGATGCATGTTAATAAAAAGATATATAAAAAAAAGAATGATTTTATAAACAGCGCCAAGGCAGCTCCTCCATTTTTGATATATAGATGGGAGCTAAAAAATCACAGGCACTAAATGTAATGTCAACAGAGATCTTTGGCTTTGGTAAACTAAAATCTCAGACGCTCAGAGGACAAGAGGACCATTCAGATGCACTTAACATAGCCTGACATGAAATAAAATACACACAACGTCTTGCTTCTGTGCATAAATTAAGAACCTTTGAATTCACAAGCAGTGCCAGGGAACCTGCTCCTTTTTTAGTTCAAAGCCTGCTTTGCTACTAACATCTTGGGGACATTCTGAAAGCTTCCCTGGAAATGCAGTCCGCCTATTGCTTGCCATTGGATTTGTATTTTGTAAATCACATTTGCTTTCTATGTGTTGGCTTTATTTGTTTTAGGCTCTCCGGATTGAGTTCATCCCTTCTGTGGAGAGTAGCCTATTTACTGTATGCTTCCACGAGTGCTTGCCTTCTGTAAATAGGCCTTTAAATCTTGTTCTTATGTTGTCACATTTGCTGCATATTCAAAGACAGAGATAAAATGTCAGACTCTGTCTTCCACTGGAGGTTGGTGTTTACTTTCCATTTTCTGGCTTTAAAGTTAGGGGACTTATGTGACAATCTAGCTGTGAAAGGACAGGTTTTTTATAGCACACAACAAAGTTTAAATGTCTCTAAATGAACTGTGCCATATATTTCAGAATATATCAGAATTTGCAAAGCACAAATGAATGAAACATATTTTTTTTGTTATACTGAAGTGTGGTGGAAGCAAATATTTTAATATGATCAAACTAAATTAATACACTGGGTGATACCATTTCCTCACATTATCATTTGTGTGCTGTATAGTTGCATAGAAAAACGGTATGCCTCTGCAAATGTAATGGTAATTTCAATTAAAACTGTGTTGTCTGTAATGGCAGTGCGCTACCACACAATGCATACACAACACTACGCCGGTCTATTCTAAACGAACCCACTCTACAACACTCTATTCGAATGTATGACGCTTCACTCTACAACACTCTATGACACGCCACTCCATTCTATAACACTCCACACTACAACACTCTAGGAAACGCCCTCCATTCTTTGATATTCCACTCTATGACACTCAACTCCATGTCACTCCACTCTACACCACTCTACTCTTTGACACGTCACTCCGCCCTAAGACACACCCAACCACTCTATGACACACCACTCCACTCTACTCTACAGCATGGCACTCCACTCTAAGCTGCTCCACTCATTGCCCCTCCACTCTAAGACATTCTACGACACTCCACTATACAACACTCCACTCCATGCCACATCACTCATTGACACTTTACTCCTCTCTACTCTACACCACCTAGCTCTACTCTTCTGTGCAAAATTTTAGTCCACTTTATGACACTCCACTCTACCCCACTCCACTCTATGCCACTCCAATCTATAACCCTCTACTCCACTACATGCCACTCCACTCTACAACATTCTGTTCAACTCTAAGCTACTCAACTCTACAACACCCTATTCCACTGTATGCCACTTTACAACACTCTACGACACTACACCACTCCATGCAACTTAAATCCAATCTATAACACACTACTCAACAACACCACTCCACACCTCTCCACTCTATGGCACTCCACTCTACTCTACTTTGTGCCATTCCACTTTACAACACTCTACTCTCTTCTATGCCACTCCATTCTACAACACTCTACTACACTCTGTGGCACTGAACTCTACTTCTCTCTACTCTAAGACACTCCACTCTACGACACTCCACTCTATGACACTCTAATCAACAGCACTCCCCTCTGCAATACTCCACTCAACTTTACGACACTCTACAACACTCTGTGCCAATCCACTATACGACAATCTACTCCACTCTACACCATTCTACTTTACAACGCTCTTCTCCACTCTACTCCACTCCCTCTACCCACTCCATGCCACTTTACTCCACTCAATGCCACCCACTCCACTCTACGACACTCTACTCCACTCTGCTCCACTTCACTCTATAACACCCTAAGCCCCCACCCCACTCCATTCTACAACACTCTACTCCCTCCACAATACTCTCTGCCACTCCACTGAGCTCTACCACACTCTACTCCACTGTACACAATTCCCTCTACACCACTCCACACCACTTTACTCCATTCTATAAAACTCCACTCATTTACCCTGCTCCACTTTACTCTATGTCACTCAATTCTACTTTATGCCACTCCACTCTACGAAACTCTAAGCCCCTCCACCATACTCCATTTTATGACACTCTACTCCCTCATTGACACTGTATGCCACTTTACTCTATGGTACACTACGCCACTCTATGACATGCTACTCCATTCTCTCCCCCTCCACTGTACAACACTATGCTCAACTCTATGACCCTCTACTCTTTGCCCTTCCACTGCACTTCAGTCTACTTCCCCCCACGACACTCTAAGCCACTCTACTCTACTCTACTCTACTCCACAACACTGTACCCCACTGCATGACACTCTATGCCACTCCACGATAATTTACTACATTCTATGCCACAACACTCTACTGCTTTATACACAACTCCCTCTAAGCCACTCACGCCACTTTACTGCACTCCACGCCATGACACTTTACCATGCGACACTCTACTTCAGTCTATGCCACTCCACACTCCGACTCTCTATGACATTCCACTCTACAACACTCTATTCAATTCTAAGGCACTCTACTCCACCCTACCTCAAGCCACTTTATGACACTCTACACCACCTCCAGTTTACTCCATTCCACTCTACTCCCTTCACAACACTCCATGACACTCTATGCCACTCTACGCCTCACTAGAACGCACCACTCCGCTCTACGCCACTCCATGACACTCTACACCACTCCAAGACACTACATGCCTTCCACTACACTCCACTCTGATGACACTCTACGCCCCTCCATGACACTCCACTCTATGCCACTCCACTTTATGCCACTCTCCTTTATGCCACTAACGTTCAGCCTTGTTTAACAGCAGCCAATCTGGTGTACAACATGGCTAAAACACATTGGCAAAGCCAATACCTCATGCAAAGGAGCAACCAATTTACTTTGCCAGTGCTTGTTTATTTTACCCCATTTCTGTGGAATGCTGAAAGTTTTCTACAACTTCATTAGATATTAAAACCCCGACTATTATCTCAGATTCCATCATTAGCTGGTCTGTGCCTTCATCCTACCAGTGTATGAGTGCTTTACAATTCTTTTTAGATAAAATAGAGATACGAGTGTCTCAAAGACATTTCCAGTTTGGGGTAAAGACAACTAAATCCACTAAGGAAAAGGAGGGTGTGAGTCTCTGAGTTGCTCTCTTACAATCCTGCTATAATGAATAATAGTTGACATGATGATATTTTGTTATTTCAGAAAAAATTGAAGGCCCTACAATGGGTAGCATACGTTTTACATGATATCGTTAGCATGAGAGATAGGGGAAAGGGTTTTTTTAAGTTATCAAAGGTAAATGTAATCCTGCAAAGTAAGCATTCTACTGCTCACAATGGCGAAGTCTAAGAATTAGAGAATTATCTTCACATCTCAGAACTGGGAGATTTCCCCTGAAGATGGGTGGAGAAGACAACCTTGATCTCTTCTGGGCCAGGACTTGAAAGTCTGCAGTTCTGTGGATGGCCCAGAAATAAATTGCCAAAAGCCCAGGCCCAAGGTTAAGAGATCATTTGACGTAGGATGATGGAGGACATGAGTAGGTTCATATCTTCTTTCTTAGGCTTGCAATTCACAGCTTGATAATGATTTTGCCCATTAATGTGTGTAAATAATATTAGTGTAATTGCCTGGTTGCAGTAAACCACGCTCACACAAAGCTATTTGAGCACACAGTCTATCTCAGGTGAGTTGTATATCAACGGAGTGACCATCTCTCTCCAGGTTTTGTCCAGGATGTTCATGTGCTAACCTAATGCAGCCTGGGTGTTGTCGTCTTGCGTTCCTTCCATTGCACCAACACTCTTAAAATCTGTGATTTGTGGCTAATAAATTCAGGACTGGAGAGTGTGCCTATAAGGGCCTGGGCTGAGAAGGCCGTCCTACATGTCAGAACATCATCAACAGAAATATTCCCTGATATAAATATTGTGTCCTAAATATTGCTAACAAAAATGATATCCCATTGAATAAAAACGGTCTATTGTTAGCTTCAGAAGGGCAATGTTTGAGTAAACAATATACAGACCACAATTATTATGTCACAAAATTCTGAAGCCACACCTCACAAACATTGAGAACTGCTGAATGGGTGTTCATCATTCCTTCTGAAGTAATTGTGTTTTATTAAGCTTTAAGGACAAGCAAATGTGGTTTGAGTTTCGACTAGGAACTGGAAGTCAACGTTTAGGTTTGAAAGGGAAAACACAAAAGTAACTTTTGTGGGCGGTTCCCGCACACAGCTTACCTCCCACCTTACGTACATTCACCACAATATTTGTTTTAATTCTGTCAAACAAATAGTCTATGATGTTTGGTACAGATTTGTTTACAGGTGCAACAGCTGTTGAGTGTCAAAAATCATTCAGAGCATCTTCTGTTGCACTCAATGATAACAGAGCAACAGGGGAAGACAGAAAGAGAGGCAGAGGATGTCTGTGGGTTTGCTTATTGTTCATATGCGTCTGTGACAAGCATAAGTTAGAGCATAGATGTCACACCAATGAATTATTTTCTGTTAAATTACACGAGTAAAAAAATATAACATCAAAAGAGTGATTTTTTCATAATGCACTGGACCTACATAGGTCTTCTGAGCTATGGATTTCAGTCAATGGACAGAAAAACAAACTTCCTCTGATTTCCTTGTTCTTGGTGAATTGCATTTTTAAAGCATGGCTCTATTCAAGGAATTCAAACACATTCTGTTAATCAGCACTTTCGCCATGACATGTAAACAAAGCACAAACATTTCGGCAATCAGTTGTCCATTCTTAGCTGGAAAATGCAAAGAGCAGCTGTCAAATACCCAACTTCTGCCAACAAAAAATATGCTTAAATATAGAAACTGTAAAAAGGGAGAGCACCTTCCCTAAAACCTCCTCTCCTGACTGACTGAAATAAATCAACAGGCTTTACAGGTGTTCATATTACAAAATACATATCATAAACAACTATGCTAAAGTGTATAGCTATTTTCAATGTGCCTTTTTTCCTCTTTGGAACAGAAACATATTTATCGTGCAGCACTAAATAAACATAAAAACATACATAAACATATATACATACAAATTTAATGTGGAGAAGGTGTCGCTAGGGGATACTGACAGGAATAACGCCGCCTATTTTCTGGAGAACAAAATCTAAATGCAGGCTGAGCCCCTTTTGTGTAGTACATAATGGGATGCTGTGTTGAATAAAGGAGTGATAGACAGGGCTGCGCGTCCCCCGGGGGCATCTCGGCGAGCGCGCGCTGACAGGATGCTCATCCGGTATTTCCTGCACCTCCAAGGAGGGGTGGAAGGAAAGGAGGAAAGAGACGCAGGCTTTCCTGCCAGCAGGAGAGGTGGGAAGGGGGGCACCAAATGTGTCACCAAAGAGAAGAGGGAACTGTGACAGTGAGTCCGACATGCTGCACCTCCTTGTCAGCGGAATGAGATCTTTTGTGAGGCCCTGAGGGGTGGGTGATAAGAGACAAAGCTCTCCCATGTTCAGGCCTTCACCTGGTTTTGTCTATTCCGCGTTCTTGAGGATGCTGGCTGCGAAACGATGGGGGCTGGGGGAGGAGGGTGCCTGGCATCTGAATAACCATGGCCGCCTCTTGGCTTCTCGACGCTGAGGTGGGATTGTGGGCAGGGCCGTCTTAACGCATCACACTGGGCAGTTGCCCGGGGGCCACACAAGCATAGAGGCCCCATGCAGACCAGAATTTAACATTAATTTTCCAATAAAATGTTTGACTCCTGTGAGTGTTTGTGTAGGCAGGGCCCTGTGCACTCCTATGCCGGGGGCCTATAATGCTGTTACGACAGCCCTGATTGTGGCCACTCTTTGCTACCTAGCATTCACCCCCTGCCCCTCCCCCCCCCACACCCACCCCCCATACTTCATGTCTGCTTCTTTCTGTCACACAAAAATTCCTTTCCTTCCTGGTGTCAATTTTGCAAGTCCTATCGTTTTTGAAGGCAACACATTGCTTTCTGGGATTTGCTCTTTCACTTTTAGGATTGCGCACATCGGCTCAAAATCCGAATTCCAAGTAGGGATTCTAGCTAAAAACCATCACTGTCTGAGGCTGCCATACACGTCATGGGGCCAGTTCCTGCTTTCTCTCTCCTTGCGGGAACTCGACTGGCATGGATTAGAGCGCTTTACACGAGCACCAGTTGCGTTACACAAGGACACATTCATTTCGGGTAGGCACGGGGAGATTACGTGATATGAATCACAGAAACTCGGACCTGATTCCTCAGTTCCAAAGTGGCCAGCTCTGGACGTTATGTCACATCTCCCCCCCTGCCCCCCCCCAATCTGCATATCGTCCCTGCCTGCCAGAGTCTGCATCTCTGCTCCACCATCTCAACTCAGCACCCTGTGTGTCTCCAGTGTCACCTCTTCCTATCTCCTCATTTTATCTTACTGCTCATTAGTTTCTCCACAGTTTCAGCAGTTTCTGTCTCTCCAGCTTTCTCCTCACAGATGCTCTGCCTCACCTCAGCAGCCTCCCTGTCTACCCGGGCCGCTCCTGCCCTCCCCAAGCCTTCTCATCTCTGTTCTCACTTTTTCTTTCTCCTCAACAATTCCTGACCCCTCTTTCTCCCATCTGCCTCTCTTCACACTCAGTACGCTCCCTGCCTCTATTCTGCGCCCCCTCTTCTTGTCAGATCCTGATTTCCCGCATTCTCAGTTTCTATTCTTGCGCGTGTGAGATGAACTTTTTATCTTATTGTCTCATTTTTTCTTATATTTTTTATACTGTTTTCTGCTCTTGACAATGATTATGTAAGAGTTGTATTTTAAAGCAGATGCAATATGAAGACACAGAAACAGACATATGCTTGCACGCACGCACACAAGCGTGCGTAAGACCTTATCTTTAGAAACGAACAAGGAACCTTTTTACACTAAAATGTCTTCCCGTCAGCTCATCTTCTGGCCAGTGATTTGTAGAGGGACATTTCTCCCAATGAGGTGAGATTTAGCCCCACAAAAGACACCTACATTAGTGGTTCCACAATTTGTCTCCAAAACAAAAACATCGAAGGCTGGCACCTAAGGTTTGTTGCAACAAAGGCCCTGCAGGCTTACAAAAGCTGACCTGACACGCCACCCCCACCAGGAACCGTCGATGAGTATCCCAGGCACCTGATCGCCCATCTTATCTTCAATCAGATGACACATGGCATATGAGTTCTAGTAGGGATGGGTCCCACGCTGTGGAACTCCCAGTATCCCCAGCTCAGAGCTGAGTCCAATGACATGGTTTCCAGGAAATACCTTGTATCAAAACATTCAGTAAATCATGTGCCAGAAGATGGCACCTCTCATTATTTTCATTTTTAAATTGCTTAACTTGGCTAATATTGGTTCTAGGATATTAACTGTTAACAATCTGCACCTTTAAACAGGAGGATGAATTTGCATGGTGCTTGGTACAAATAATCTGCACTCTGCATAGTGTGGGCATGCACCTACCTGGAACAACCTCCCCCTGCACCTCAGAGCATCTCCATCACTCCAGCAGGTTCAGAAAGGACCTCGAGTCCTGGATCCTCAACCAATAGGAGAACCAGCAGCCCGAGATGCTCATGGGTGATGCAGTCGTGCTCTACAACTCTGATTGATTGATTGATTGACTGACCAAGTGATCAGTTTGATACCTATGCACGCTGTGCCTTCTACAGTTGTGCCGACTTAAGTACCATACCTATCAAGCACACAAGCACAATGCTTTGTCAAACTATAACCAGCACAGCAATGAAAAGTGGACAAAGGGGAAAAGAATTGGGAAGAGAGTAAAGAATGACAGGAATAGGGTGGGCAGGAATTTCCGCTCCGTCGGTGGAGTTTGCAGAGTTTTGCCCACTCTGCGCTCTGCTTGGAGCATGGAATTTGGCAAAAACTTTGCCATCTACCGCTTAGCAGAGTTACCGGTGCCAACCCCTAGTTGCATCTAGGACAGAGACCATTTGAGAAACAGGCATGAGCTTCGAGCATGAATTTAGTTATAGACACAAAGCACTGTCCAATGGAACATTGGATTACCCAGGCAGATCCACGATGGACTAAAAATATATCTCTGACGACATGGACCGAGTCTGCCTATCCACACTGCCATCAGAGGAGTGCGTGTGCGCCCACAGTACACTGTAATCATCTCCCACTGCCCCTGTAAACACACCACCCTCTTGCCGTTCAGACTTCACCAAGCTTCGTCAAACTCCTCTCCAGTGGGTTTGCGTCCTCCTGTGCCCAATACCCACCTCCCTCTCTGTTTCTCCAGGACTTGTGGGGGGAAGGGGAGGGGTTCCATGCTTTGTATTGCAGCAGTTGCTGTTGGTTCACTACAGGTCTCTGGCAAGGAGGAACCATAGCCCAGGGACCAGCCAGCCGCTGTCCATGCAGGTAACAGCGGTGGGGCCATTTGAGGGCGATTTCGAGGGACGATGTAGAGGGAAAATGTATTATTTATTTAATATTCCCTCAGCGTTGCCCCTCAAAATCCCCCCAACCAGCCCAAGTACCCCCCCACTGTTACCTGCACGGACCGCGACTGGGACCAGCCAGACCAGTACAACAAACAGGACAGAGTGTGCCTCCGCCGAGCACTCTTCGATGGACAGAATCCAGGAGTGAGACCCGGGACGGGCCCCAGCACCACCCCTCCCCGTAACCTCTCCCTTCCAGGCACAGACAGCAGGGGCCGTGAAGCTGAGCTGGCAGTTTTATGGAGCAGGTGACGGTGCTGGGCTGCACACTCTTCTGCATGGTTGGTACCAAATGCTCGGCCGCAGCCAATTGGACCAGGCCCAAGAACCACGCAGTGCGAGGGTAGCAGATTCCCCAAAGTGAGTTGTGCATAGGATAGTCACATAGCCACACTGATGGGTTTTACACTTGTTCTGGGGACAAAGCTGGCAGTGACCTATTGGCTGTGATGGACAGTTTGACAAACGCTCACCACAGGCACTGAGGGGCAAAGTGTTTGCACAGAGGATGTTTCGTAGCACTTTTGTGCCCCTTAGCTGCCTTTCTTCGTCGGACCCTTGCAAAGTTGCTTAGAAATCATCTTACAGCTGCTAGGTTTGTAACTGGTGTACGTGGCGGCCACGTGAGAGCGTCAGCTATAGCGTGCTCTGCTCTGAAACAGGTATTATAAATATCACTGCCAGTGCTTAGTGTAACTGGAGCATGCTGCAGGTCTTTCAGTTACTTGTCTTTCCTTTTCTCAGAAAATGAAAAAAGAAACATTTCAAAGGAAATCCAGCCCTTCACGCAGCCCTCAAGTGATCTCATTTCGAGTAATCGAAGCCCAGAATCAATGTGCAGGCAGTTAGGACGGGGACGCTGCCACTCGCGGAACTCCATGGAATCCCGCGGAGGTTTTGGGTGACTCTGCGGAATTCCGCCGAGTGCAACTCCCTGAACTTCGCCCACCCCAGACAAGAATTAAGAACAAGGCAGAATAATAAAAGGGTGTTTTAGTTGAAGCTAGCATTGTGTTTACGCTTTACTTAAACAGCCTGAAGCTTTCCAAACACCCTTCACCAGAAATGATCAATATTATTGATTGATTTACTTTGTTTATTGGCACTGCAACAGACTAATCTAGACAAGAACAGTGCATAGCAACAGTTACACGTGCATAAGCAGTTATGATGGCATCATAGAGAGAATGTACTTGAACATGTACAAGTCAGTACAAATAGTACATTTTTCTATATGCATATTTACATTGGCATGCTAAGAAGACAGGTAAATGTGTGGTTAAATGCTTAGTGCCTGATTTACAGTTTGGTAGACGCAAGGACATGCCTAAAACCAATGAATATCCCATCCACTCTATTTAGAAAGTGTAGTCGTTGATACACTCTCAGTTGTGTGGATGGGACATTCAGTGTTGGATGGGCCTTTTGGGCAATCTGGCTCGTGGCACGGCCAGATGGGCCAGCTTGAAAGGGCCTGCTTGTGGGCTGTTTTATTCATTTTATTTTTTGGTGCCGTGGTCTGTAGCGGATCAAAAAACTGGATTAAAAAACAGGCCACACATTGGCCCATTCAAGCTGGTAGACCTCCACCTTGCAGCCTCAGGTGGATGTGAGGTGTTCCTGAACACAGGTGGTGAAGGAGGAGAGCTTTTTATGATGTACATGGAAAACTAATGAGCGGTGGTAGTGCTTGGAGGAAGAAGTGTTTTAAACATGGGTGTTGTTACCAATTCAGTATTTACACTACCTGGACAACATTCAGCTCTCCGAGGAATTAAATATCACCCATATCATTTCACTGCCACATATGTCAGTCTTCAGACATTTTGCTGGCCAAAATTAAGAAGCCTTTTAATTCCTACAATGTCCTTTTTTTATCTAATTGTGCCCTCTGTTTTCACCCATTATTTCTGATTTTTGTCATATTTTATATTACTGCCAGTAAAATCTTTGTGGAGCACTGCGGCTGAGACTGGTGCTGATCCAAGCATCTGTTGCTATGTTTTTATATGCCAATTATATGCATTACAGATTGTTGTATTTATCTATCAAGAAATATAGTGGTGCATAACAATAAACTGTGGATTATGATCCTATAAAGTGCTCTCTGTCACGTCGTTTATCATTTAATAAGAACAGCGCAAACCACAAAAAAACCTGACAGGACTTTGGAAAACCACTTCTAAACACAACAAATTACAGTAGGCACCAGATTCAAGGCAACATACAAAACAGACACTTACATTTAAGTCATACTCGGACAGATGTGATGTTATGAACATTTCTGGAGCTCTGCCTAGCATTAGTAGTGACCCTTTTGTGCATTCCTGGGTCTTTTATTTTTCAGCTGTGCATGGTTGTTTGATTGTCAGTGGTCAGTAGAGATTTGTTTAGTTTGGTTTAGTAAGTGTTCTTGTTTGGTAACATGAGTAACAAGCATTGGCATAGCCAATTGGTCTCTCCTATGCAAGAGCTATTGGCTTTGTCAATGTCTTTTAGCCATGTTGTACAGCATCACGGCTAGAAAATAAAGTGCTATGACGTGGCCAGGAATGACCACGAAGGTCAGTGATTTGTTTTCTTAGTATGGTATTATTCTCTGCCTTCAGAAATGTTATTAACACCTTCTCAGCAAACGTGAACCAACAAGAAATATAAATGTGTTTTCCCTTGCTAAAGATGTTTGCAGGCTTATATTGCTGAATGGGCACGCCGAAAGACTTTGCTACTTTTCAATGACGCACTGTTTACGTGGCAGGGTTTTGTCTACCATATAGTACTGGTGCTGTGGCGAATGGGGTGCATTTCCAAGATCTCTTCCATGGCCAACATCATGCTATAGGCTTTCTAAAATAAACACATATGTTCTTATTGATTAACTGTTAAAAAGGAGTGTCTGTATTCCAAAAACATTATGTGTACAATAGAGGGTGGACTATATCATATGACCAGGGGCGCAACACCCATAGGGCTCAAAGGGCTAAATACCCCCTCACCCCTCCCACCATTGTGTCTCAGCCCAGGCCGCTGCAGTTCGAGCTGCTGTGGGCTCAGCTGGGCAGCGTCTGGAGTCTTATCTCCGCCACGCCCAAGTTTTTCACGGGTCCTTAAAGACCATTTGCATATTTACATACCTCTGTAAACTGGTTACCAAGGCTTAATTTCTTTTTCTGGTTCCAGTAGTCCTTGGGCCCCCACACTGCCTATTCCTTACATTTTTATTTTATATTAGCTGCGGTTGTGTGAGAATGCATTTCATGAAAAGGAATTTAAGTAGGGTTGCCTAAAAGAAAAATGCCATCCATGTGTTTTTTAAAGAGCCTGCAAAGACCTCCTCTTGACACTAAATATGGTTATAAATAAAAAAATATGTATTAATTTGTATTAAAGCTTCCTGTTATCCGTTTTTACAGATTTTTACAGATAAATACAGACAGAAAACAATGTGTTTTCTTTCTGCATTTATTTTTAAAAATGGATAAATACAGAAAATCTGCTCTTTTCCAGTGATTCTTTGTGCTGTCTTTCCTGAATTTAGCCCAACAGCTGAGCAGATGGACAGCGTGGGAAATTGAAAAACAAGATGACATTTCTTTAAA
This sequence comes from Lissotriton vulgaris, assembly GCF_964263255.1. Classification (NCBI taxonomy): domain Eukaryota; kingdom Metazoa; phylum Chordata; class Amphibia; order Caudata; family Salamandridae; genus Lissotriton; species Lissotriton vulgaris. The sequence goes on from NC_141687.1 coordinate 352,256,872, forward strand.
TAAATGCATTTGCCAACTAACATTTATGGTATAATGCTAATATTTGCCGGTGGATGGACTTATGTAATATTTGGCAACTTAAATAGCTAAAACACGACAGACATCAAAGTATGACTGCACGTCTGTCATTTAAATAAATATGGAAATGTACAGTTTTACAACTACATTTATACGCAAAACACAACATAATTATGGATAAATACAGATGACATGGCCAAAAAATAAATTTGGTTTAATACAGACGGAAATGTTAAAAAAATAAATACCATAAAACCGGGAGCTCTATTTGTAATGTGACTCTTCTGTCTTGGTTCCCTTTAATTATCAGTCATGGATCATTCAGGCAGCCCTTGAACACAATTAAAAGTGCTTTCTATTTGTATTTGCTGTTCAAAGTATGTTATGTTATGTTATGTGAATTTATATAGCGCACGGCTGCCCCAGCCAAGGGGCGTCCCGGCGCTGTGAACTGACCAAAGGGAAGAATGAAGATGTACAAAAAACAGAGTTATTGAAAAAGATGGGTTTTGATGGCTTTCCTAAAGGCTAGAAGATCATGCATCCCCCGTATGGTTACAGGCAGGCTGTTCCATAGCTTGGCGGCAAGAAGGCTGAAAGAGCGTCCCCCAACTCTGGCAAGTCTGGTGCGTGGGATGGTCACTAGATGTTGTCCCTCTGAACGGAGAGATCTGGTGGGTGTGTACTCAGACAGGAGGGGGCTCAACAGTGGGGGAGAGGCGGTTTTAAGGATCTTGAAGGCTAAACATAGAGCCTTAAACTGGATCCTTCTTCCCACCGGGAGCCAATGCAGTTTCCTTAAAGTTCCTGAAACAGAAGAGTGGCGAGGTAGGCCAACCAGGGCTCTGGCAGCCGCATTCTGGACTCTCTGCAGTCTGGTGGTTTCGGCCAGGTTTGCTCCTAAAAGGAGAGAGCTGGCATAGTCCAGTCTAGAAAGGATCGTCGCCTGGACGATAAGCTGGCGGGTGCGGCAGTCAAAGAACTTCAGGATGGGCCTGATGTTGCGTAAGATGCCGAAGCACGTGGCGGCTACTTTCTTAGTGTGGGTGGTGTATTTTAGAGCCGAGTCAATCCAGACGCCTAGATTTTTAACACAGTCTTTCGGCTTGGGGGGAGAGCCCAGAATGTCAGGCCACCAGTTGTCTCCCCAGGAAGCGGTGTTCTTTCCCAAGAGGAGAATCTCGGTTTTACCGGCGTTTAGTTGGAGAAAGTTCGCCGTCATCCAATTGGTGATGTCGATGAGTGTCTGTTTGAAATGACTGGCTTCCAGACCATTGTTGTTATTCAAAGCCACCACCAACTGGGTATCATCTGCATATGATACCAAGGCCATTCCATTCTTTCTGGCCACCTCCGCTAAGGGGCGGACATAGACATTGAACAGGGTAGGGCTAAGGGACGAGCCCTGCGGCACTCCCTGTCCAATGCTATGCTCCTTCGAGATGTAGGGGGGGGTGGAGACTCTGAAAGACCTGTTAGACAGGAAGTCTCTAAACCACCCCAGGGCAGCCCCTGTAACTCCGATTTCCTCCAGTCTCATCAAGAGGACCTCATGTGACACCGTATCAAAGGCAGCACTGAGGTCCAATAGGACCAGTGCTGCAGTACCGCCGGCGTCAAGAATGGAACGGAGGTCCTCAGAGACACTGAGCAAGGCTGTCTCAGTGCTATGACCAGCTCTAAACCAGCTCATGCACAGATAAGTGCTGAAAAAACACTCCTTTAAGTGACTGCTCATTTTTGTACGTCTGGGACATCAAAATAATGAGCTGGCAACCCTAATCATAAGACTGTAAGTTTGTTGCAGGATCAGCACATTATTTATTTCCTTCAGCCCATTATTTATTTACTCCTACTTCACACCCGATCCCTGATTTATGCCATAATAGCAATAGTTTAACTTATATCCGAAACCCTATGCTGCTGTCAATAACATACTGAGTTACTTCAAGTGTCTGGGAATGCACCCTCTATTCAGAAAACTCACTCCTCATTCTCGCCCTTCACTTTCACGCTCACCCTGCAATCACTGCGATCACAATGCTCTCACACTGATCACCATGCACTCACACCATTCTGCCACTCACCCTGCACTCACAGTGATCACCCTGCACTCACAGTACACTTGCACTGTTCACCCTGTACCTCACACTGCCGTCACACGAGCACACTACTCACCCTGCCCTCATTTGACACTTCACTCACCTGTTCCCCTCACAGTCACTGCTCAATCTGCAATCTCACTCAAACAAGCCCATCACTAACCATGCATTCTTTCGTCCCACTCTGCACTTATATCTGCACCCAAAATCATATGGTCACCTCACTCACCCTGCAGTCACTCCTCTTACCCTACTCTCACACTGTCGCATCACTCACCTTGCACTCATTTGGACACTCCTGCCACTTACACAGTGCAGAGGGTTAATGTGTCTGCTACAAAGACCTTGTGCCATGCAGATCACAGAACTGAATATGAGTAAGCTATGAGTAGTGCTATAAAAAAATGACATTTTTGACAGAAAGGTGCTATAGAGAAGGGAGGTGCATTGTAGGTGAGTGGCAGTGAGGGAATTCATGGAGAGGGAGAAAATGGGGGAGGGGCGCCAAAAAAGACTGTTGCACCATGCACGACCAGTGCTTGGACCAGCCCTGGCTGGGAGTGTTAGCCCCCACACCCCTAAGTTTGGGTCTAGTTGGGCCCCTGCCTGTGGCCATCCAGCAGGATTCATGCACAAACGCAGTGTTTGCTAATCTGGTGAACCTGGAGCTATGGCCGTCTTGTGATGGAAGTCACGAATAAACCTTATCAGGTTACCAATCATTGACAATGCAGCAAAACTCTTGTCAACACACTTTTTAACCTGTAAATGGGACCAGACTCAAGTTGAGTAAAAAGATGGATGAACAGATCCTGAAAAAAGGCGTAAACTGCTGACATAAAAAAGCTGAGCAAAAGCAAACTGCGGAAGATTTCCATCCGCGTCCCAGTGCAGCCGTAAACGTTGGGAGGTGTGTGAAGCGCGGGAGGTTTTCAACTGAATATTTACAGTCTGTCTTTGCCATTTTCATGAGGGGCGCCCTCGGTGTACCCCGCTGGGCTATAAAAGGTATGAGTGATGCCCGCTAGCTCAGCGACATATGCGTATCTGTAGATTCTGGCGCTCTTTGCTGACAGCGATGCTTGGATGTTGATTTCTCATCTTTGCAGTCGGGGGGACGCAGAGGTCGAGTTGACAATTTGTCTTTCGGATTGCAGTTTCTCCTCTGGATTAAGTTCCAGGATGCAGGTGTGCGGAGGGGTTATTAAACCCTTGGGTTCCATAAATGTAAAATTCTAAAAGCCTTACCGACCCCCGCTTTAATGTCTATACCTTAGATAGAGTGAAAGAATTGAAGGGGGGAGAGCCTGTTCTTGGCAATCCAAAGCGAAAGTATCCCGCTGATGGGAACCTCGCGATTCGCCACATCCAAAATTTGTAACACTGTAAATGGTGCCTTACAGCTCAGTGTTACCTGGACAGTGTGAGCACAGGGCCGGTGCAAGAGTTGTTGCCACCCTGTGTATTGCAACATTTATATAGCGCTTACTACCCCTCTGTGGGGCACTTAAGCACTTGCCTCCACCGGCAGCAAGTGACACCATGTATGAGGTTGGGTCAGAGGCGCAACTAGAGCCACATTTCGGGGGGAGCAGGTGGCTAGGAAAAAATTTCGGGGGGGCTGAAACTTTAAGCAACAGGCAGAGTGGAGCTGCAGGTGCTCTTGGAAGGGGTGAAACAACATCAAAGTCTCATTAACATGTACATGGTCTTTTAAATACCTGTGAAGTCCTCAGGTGTGGCTGTGTGTGTGCCTGGGAGCCGTCTGATCCCGGGCTGCCACACACAATCGGAGGGAATGGGGTGTTGAAGCCCTTTGATACCAATGGGTGTTGTGCGCCTGGGTTGGGTGGGGTTTGTCTTTGTTTTTAATCCTGTGTGGGAAGTAGATCCAGGTTGTGCGTGTCACCGAGGAGCGGTTATCGTAATGTGGAGCACAGGGTTTAGAGTGGTGGATGAGAAGGTATCCGAGATTGACGCATAGTTTATGGTTTCTAGTAATCTGACAGCTTTGAGCAGCTCTGCAGGCCCTTTATTGGTATTTATTATGATTATTGTTTACTTAGCTGGTTACTCTACTGGGTTGTTCAACCTGATATTTTGTTTACAGTTTTGGTCCTGAGTAGGTGTTACCATGGCACCAGCCATGTGTGCAAATGGTCCTGACAGGAAATGGTGGGTGACTCCTGTCATCTCACTAACTGTGAAGGACCACGGTGGTGTCAGAGGAGTGCTAACACTGCCAGGACGGGCATTTTTACCTGTCACCAGCTAGGAAGAGCACCCTAATGACCTTTGACATGTGTCTGCTAGTCCTCAACAATTGGGTCCTCTGCTCATCCATGTGGGACATCAATGTTTCATGTGTGAACTTGTGACCATGAGTGGATGAAGCATGTGGGGAATGGTGCATGTGGCCATGGTCACTGTGGCTTCACTATTGTGTGGTACAGAATTCAAGTTTTGCCTCAGATAGACTGTACGTAGGGTTGCCCCAGGCTGTTTCTTACTGGGCATTACCAGTGTTTTAATTGTCCAGAACGGTACAAAAACTTAGGACACTTACCTAAAGCCGGGAGTTTTCTCCCCTTAACATTATATGCTTAAAAAAAATGTATAAAAAGAAGGTGGCATTAAAAAAAATTCTCGAGCTGCACTGTTGATTCCTGAGTGATAAATAAACAAACACAGAACAAAAAGCTATGTTGATGATGAATGCAGACACGTTTTATCAAGCCCTAATCAAGTACCAAGTCCAGGCCTTTTGTAGAATATTAAACCATGAACAAATGGCTGGTATTTTTCGCTAGGAAAGTACAACCCTAAGGGTGTCGGGGAACCTGGACAGTTAAGGAGCATTGGAGGACTCTTTTGGACATTCCAGGAGCAGATTAGAGAGCGCATAGGAGAGAAAGGAGTTGCCCTGTTGAGGCAGAGAGTTTCACCCTGCTCTTTCCCGCCCTTTGTTCTCTGGAAGGACACCTCTCGCAGCTTAAGAGGTAACTGAGTGATGAAGCTCGCATATCTTTTGCACCCTTCTTTTGGGCTCTCCTGAAAGTAGCATGCTAGCTCCACCCCACCTTTCTGCTCATTCTCTGCCTGGTCCAGCCTGTATACAAACAGAGAAAGCTTCCCAAAACTGGTCACAGAACTTAACTGCTGGATTATACAAAGTGTGTCTGCAACTTGCGTTTAAAGATGGGGCAGAAACTGCCAGATAGGGCGCCAAGAGTTCCTGACCAGAAGCGTGGGGTCCCACATCCGTGGAAATCAGGAGAGTACTTAAGAATGCTAGGGTTGGTGGAACAGCTGTTAACTTCCCTTCCCAGGACTAGTAATCTTGTGGAAATGTGGGGCCTCATTTATGAAAAGTGACGCATCACTGCGTGTAACAGTGATGCGTCACTTTTCATTGCGCCCTCCTTGCAACATGCTGGATGTGTCATATTTACAGTATGACGCATCATGTCGCAAGGAGTTACAGATACGTCAGTATTTCTGACGTATATGTAGGTGCAAAAATGACGCATTGCAGGAGTGTGTCACAAAAGTGATGCAACCCAAGCAATGTGTCCTTTCACATGGGGCAAGCCCCATGTGAAAGGGCCTGCTTCAGTCTTACACCTGCTGTGAAGATATTGATGCAATGGTGTCCTAGAAGTGACGCAATGAAATCTCATAGATTTCACTGCGTCACCTCTACGAGGCTTACATACGTGGGGACGCCCCCCTGCATACATTATATCTGATGCAGGGATAATGTAGCGCAGGGGTTTACAAAGTGACGCATCTGCTTAGATGTGCCACTTTGTGAATAGGACGCAACAGGGGGCATACTTTACCCAGCCGTTGTGTCATAAAAAGTGACGCAACAGCAGTGCAAAACTGATGCAGGGCCTCATAAATAAGGCCCCTGGTGCCTTGAGGAATTCACACGTCCCATATTATATCAAACACATCAGCACATCAAAACAATCACTGAAATATAGGCTTCACTAATGCAAGATAAAATGCTACTAAACCAATAAAAGTTTGTCAGCTTCTTGGGGCAGAAATACCTCCTGCAAATCTCTGGAGCTGGTGCACCCTGCCTTGCATTAGACTGCTTAGAAAGGCAATGTAGGCCTGCCCCTCAAAGAACACAACAATCACACATTTTTAATGATGACCTCCCATATAATGATGGTTCTAGACCCCTGAGCGTGGCTGTGAGGTCAGGAAGGGCACACAAAGTGCATCTCACCTTTTCAGAGTGACTACTATCCTCTCACGGGAGCCTGGCAGTGGTGGCAGCAAAAGGTTACAGTAAAAGGGCCCTTGTTGCCTATCGACTTTATAGGCGAGATGAGATCCTCACTCCATCTGTGTATAGAGAGTGCATGTTTGCTCTTCATATATGAAGTGGTGTAAGCTTTGAGTATGTATGTCGTGCTTCACTGCATGGTGGCAGAAATACATTTAAAACTCTGTGTATTGATTAATCCCACGATGAAAGATAGCAGTGAGCTGTTCAAGGCTTTTTTTTCTGAAATGAGTTAAGCATTTAAACATTCCACAGTCTGGTCTTGGAAGTGGCCCAGGCACAAGCAGATGGTGGGCTGGGGGTGATTACCCTTTGAAGTGCACCTTCCTGCTTTCTTTCTCGCTAACAGGGAATGCATTTACCTCCTATGTGCCTTTGTTTTCTGCATCCTTTAATGGCATACCCAACTCCATTCCTTTTTTAGGTCGAGCAGACCTACCCTCAATGCGTGAGCATTGAAGGTGTCTGCTTCAGACCTATTGTGGCCCGTATTTAGGAATGTGGACAGCTATCAGACGCGCGCTTTGACGAGGTCAGATTTCACCTCAGGAGCGAGCGTCTGATAGCTGCGCATGCGCGAAGCAAAGCCCTTGCTCACACACAGACACAGGCAGCCCCCACCCCTCTGCATGCACGCACGTACACACACACACAGGCGCGCGCATGCACACGCAGGCATACGGCACACATACAGGCACACATACAGGCACACTATCCTCTACCTCGCATTCTCTCTCAATCACACATAGTCACGCATGCGCACACACATTCCCTCGCGCACACACGCGCGCACACACTCCCCCCCTCTACCCCCCCCCCCCAGGCACACACACAGGCACGCACGCACTTCACATCAGCCCTGGGCCCCACTCACCGACTGCGCTCTTCCGGCGGGGCTCCTCTCGCGCTCCGCTCCTCACGGCGCTGCGCGTCTCGTCTCCTCTTCTCAATCGGGGCTCCCTCAGGTCCGAGGAGCCCCACAACAGGCGCCACACACCTCCTTCTCCCCGGCCCCCTCCTGTGGACCCGGGCTACCTCGGACCGGCAGGGCGCTCCATGCGCCGGCAGCTCGCGGACCTCGGGAGGCGGGACTTCCGGTCGGCCGCGACCGGATTGGCCGGCCGGCTAAGAGCTTCCGGGTCGCCGCGGGCAGCGCGGCGGCACCCTATAACATGAACTTGTTTTTAGTATAGTTGTTTACCTGCAACTCTACTGGTGTAATGTATGTATGAAAATGTTATTCTTATTTCTCCTAAGTTTATCTTTGTCTTATTTCTTGTGCTATCTTTTTATGCCCTTTTGTACAATAGTCAATTTACCTACCAGTATAGGGAACACTTAATATAGCTTGAAAAAATATATCTTCAGGGTTGTGCGTTTTATTCACTGAACTTTTTTTCAATTAATTTGCAAAAGAAGGTTTGAAATGGACAACTTTTGAATTCAGGCAACCAAATGGAGTTATTGGCGGACGGAAGCGTATTGCGTGTCATTATGGTGGCAACGTATGATCCAGCAAGTCTATGAAAGCAAGGTGGTGCCCATCGTGTTCTTTGCAGCTCTGCTGTCTGGCCACTCATATGAGGGGTTGATGGAGAGAATAGCAAGTGGCTGAGAATGCACTAGGAGCAGCATCAAAACACTTAACGCAGTCCTAAAATTGAAATGGTGTGCACGGTATTGAACATGCTGTAAATGATGGTGTACAGAGGCACGTTCTTGAATAATGATATTAATGTTATGTGAGTTACCGTTGGCCTGTCGCTAGCCTCTCTGATCCGTCTCTACTTTGCATATTCAGTTTGGGGGGATAGTTGGATCATGTGTAGGTTTTGTGGTGGTTATTGCTGAGTCTTTGCATTTAAAAGCACTACCCAACAGGGGAGACCGGAGTGGAATGCTGAATATGTCCTGAAATCATGCTAATAATGCCAGTGTACATTAGGGGACAGTTAATCTTGGAGTACCTCAAGTTTAACCAGTTGTCTTTCGATAGCGCCTACCAAATTGACAGTATAAGTGAAGCGAGGGAATCGTGAGGTATGTTGGAGAGACGAGTAAAAATATGTAATGTCTGTCAATTCCAGTTACAAGGCAATAAAATGTGAACATTGTGAAAGGAGGTGTAGACTTCCTACATAAGCACAACATGTTGTAAACAAGCATTTGCAATGCAATAGGTCTCGCATTTACACGAGTTTGAGCTATTGGCATTGCGAATGACAGTGCCTTTTATTTATGTTTTAAAAGATAAAGCATAAATAAAAGGCATTTTCATTTGCAATGCCAATAGCTCAAACTCGGTAAATGCGAGACCTATTGCATTGCAAATGCTTGTTTCAAGAGGACATGCCTCCAGAACAGGATACTATTCCCTGTAGAGGGAGAACAGAGAGCCGGCGCAGTTAGGTGTGGTGTGGACCCGTAGGGTAAATAGCTCCGACACACTGGAGGTACTTCCATGGCTGCAGCGGAGGGCTGAGGTCACGGGCCTGTCCACTGTTAGAACTTGAAGGATGAGAAGGGCGATTCACGTATCCCTCTTCCACAGACACTGGGGCAGTATCCACTCCCTAAGAATGACCTTGACTGTCTGGCTGTTTGTCTGAGAGATAAAGTTCCCTGGCATTGAGGAACCCTGGTTGACCCTGGCTAGGCCCAGAATGGCCAGAGGAACCACAAGGTAACTTTCCCAGGTTCCAGAAACATGCAAACAAATACACTCTCCTGGAGGAACGTTGGTTGAGTTTCTTTAGTGTCTAGTGCACAAGAAGGAATCTCTCCACTGGTTGAAAGGTCAATGGTGGATTGTTCCCCACATGTTTGCACTGGAGTGGAGACAGACAGAAGGAAGGCAGAGTTAGTGTGCTTGGTCTAGCCATCCTCAGAGATAGGAGCCTGAGCGTAAAACTCAGTGGTTAGGGATGTGGCTGGGCAGCAGTGCCCTGGCCTGGTGTAAGGGCCTTGGGAGAAGTAGTTAGAAGCTCTAGGTCAAGGAGCCTGAGATCAGGGTGTTTTCATTAAGTGGGAAAAACTTTTGAATGGGTAAGTCGTCCATTTCCTTGCTGGGACTAGACCCTACAGTGAGGCAGGGGGTCCTTGCTGTAGGTTTATCAAACTCGTCATTTGGAGCCGAAATGTCTTCTGCAGGGCTCCAGAGCATGCACCACTGCTCTGTGCTAAGCTGCTTGGAAAGTTGCAGCATGTCTATGCAGGTTTTTGACTTTCTCCTCAAAGATCATGACAATAGCACATGTTCACTGAGGTCTTCCTTTGTAATGGTTTGAAACTACAGAGCAGGGCTGTAGGATGAGGAGAGTCACATGAAGTCCACCCCCTTGTGAGTGTTAGTACTGTCCTGTCACCAGGCTGAGAGGAACTGGAAGTGATGTCAGCAAATTAAAATAGTAGGAGGCACAGGCCCTTGTGCCTTTCACCTTCACAAGGCAGGTGTCTTTCGGCCTATCCTAGTAAAAGGTCACCCTTTGGCTCTTTTTCTTCATTAGTGTTTGGAGAGTACATGTTTGTTTTGCATGCATGAAGTAGGGTGAGACAGGAGTGTGTGTTCTCTGCTTTGCGTCATGGGACAGTAGTCCATGTTGTGCTCCTGTGTGTAATGGATCACAACATGGAGGATGGAGAAGAGCCTGCTTCGATTGTTTTGTTGACTGAGAATATTGTCTAGTGTCTGCCATTTGAAGTGGACCAAACTGAAGTAACTGGAGGGTAGGGGGTAATTCCCCTTTGAAAAGTGTGGAAAGGGTTGTACTTGGTGGCAGAAGACCTCAACAGTCAAGGTTGGGGGGCCTCTAGCCCCTGCCTGCCATGTGACCCACAGAATGAGATCTGAAAACTCCTCTCTGCATAGAATTTAGCCTGCACACAATGTAGAGAGAAGGCGAATTGCAGCAAGGGTGCAACATACTTCCCTCTGTATCAGGAAAATAGCATTGCAGTCAAGCGTCCAATTTCTTTAGCAACAGCACTATGCATGCTTGGGCTGTAGGGCATTTTTATAAGGGCACATTTCAGACTGTACAGAGTTTATGTTCATCAATCTAATACTCTTCCCTGTGTCATACATTTTATGGGATTTCTTCCCCGCTTCTCTGAATGTAGTAATACAATGGAAGGTAAAGCATGTTTTATTATGACTGGAACATTCAATAAATTTCCTGGGTCAATCTGTGTTTAAGGGTACTGGCTTCTTGTTTTTATTCATTGTTCATCCATACTAAAATACCTGTTTTCCTTTAATTATTTTTCTATCTAGTTTAAGGACAGCTTTAGCCATCTCCCTAGCCTCATCTAAATAACAAGCATTGGAAATGCAATAGGTCTCTCATTAGGAAAGTTTGAGCAATTGGTATTGTAAAGGACACTTTTTTTATTTATGTGTTGGTTTTGAAAATAGCAAAAGTAATAGCTTTGTCAGTTACAATGTCAATAGTTTTAACTTTCGCAAATGTGACACCTATAGCATTTGTAATGCAATGTGTGTTGTCTTTACGTGACTTAGATGTATTGATATTGCAAATAACAATGGCTTTTAATTTTGTAAATAATTAATACTTAAACAAAAGTTATTGTAATTTATAATGGTAATAGCTTAAACGTTTGTAAATTAATTTTGTGAAGATTATGTTCAGTGTATTTTATTGTGACGAAAATCCAAGAACATTGCATTTGCACCTGGTGGTGGATGTGGTGGTGGTGGGTGTGGTGGATGTGGTGGTGGATGTGGTGGTGGATGCGGTGGTGGTGCATGTGGTGGTGGTGGATGTGGATGTCATGGTGGATGTGGAGGTGATGGTGGATGTGGTGGATGTGGTGGTGGATGCGGTGGTGGTGGTGGATGCGGTGGGTGTGGTGGTGGATGTGGTGGTGGTGGATGCGGTGGAGCATGTGGTGGATGTGGTGGTGGATGTCATGGTGGATGTGGGTGGGGAAAGGGAGAGGTTAAGGAAGACAACATTAGATTGGCATTGTGGCGACAAAAACATCTATGCCATGCCACACTTAGTGTCATGCGTGAGGACTCAACAATGTCTAGGGAAGAGTGTTAGACTGAGTGCTCAATTGGGCAAGTCTGTGATACGCGGATTGCAAGGCCAGTAGTTAACCAGTCGATGCGAGTGGTGAAGAGATGATGTTGGTTTAAAAACTGTTTACAACTGTAGAACGAGGAGTGAAGGTAACTTGCCGCTGCGAGTGGTGAAAGGATAGTGATCTAATGTTTGCTTTATAACGCCGAGAAATTGTTACAAATGTGCAAGAGCTGGTGTCAAGGAGAGTTCGGGCAGTGCTGTGGTAGACAACCATGCGTAAAGGATTCTGGATGGAGCACAAACCTCGGGCAGTGGGCGGACCGCAAAACAATGGAAACGTGTCACTGAACCGGTCTTCACAGAGACCTGAAGACCGGTACGCAATTACTTGGAGGTATCAGGCGAAAGTGGCGGGAATTACAAACAGCACTCGTCAATCAGTGCTGCGCCACATTCAAAGTGAGGACTAGTGCAGGCACTAAGAAGGGGGTAAAAATTCAAGGTTAGGTATTTACCTTGTGGAAGTTAAGTGAATAAAATGAACGCAGAAGAATTGCGAGTGTGCGCTTAATTTAAAGCTTCAAGATAAGGAGTTATGGTTCTCAATGGAGCGGTGTAACAATGCCATTCTGAACTGTATGCTTCATGTTGCTAGACGGTCACACGCAGTGTGCTGATACACTGCAAAAACAAGCAAGGCATATAAGGAAGGGTCAATTACTGGTTAAAACCTCACGGAATTCTCGGGGGCCAACAACAACGAACGCTTACCAGATAAGCCGCAGTATGCCTCAAGCGATCAACCCGACTGACGGGGTGTGTGTGTGCCGTCCGTGCCTATACACGATCGTGATTGTGCACTATACCGCAAACTAGGCGTCAAGGGGCGCCATCTTGGGTGAGAAAAAGTGAGATAGAACAAGGTTGTGCTGGGAGAGAGAGAGTGGGGAGGAGAGTAGGAGGAGGAGGGGGGAGGAGAGTAGGAGGAGGAGGGGGGAGGAGAGTAGGAGGAGAAGGGGGGCCAAAAGAGACAAGACGGAGGGAAGGCACAGAAGGGGAGGGGGGAGGAGAAATGCGACACAGCAGGCAGGGGAGGGGGCAGAGCGGGGTGTGGGAGGAGTGCGCCTGAGGGAAAATACATGCAAGGCAGGCGGCTGGGGGCATATGCACGCGCTTTTAAGCTCAATGCGCATGCGCATTGAGCTTGAATTTCACGGGCACTGCAAGGAATCGCCACGATTCCTTGCAAGTTGGTTAAAGACTGTTTAAGCCCCCATAGTCTCGCAAGCTCGATGCGCATGCGCATCGACAGGCGAGACCTAAAAAATCACAAATAGAAATACATTTGCCCCAGCCTCATCATTAAAAAAAAAAATACAAATAGACATACACATATGCTTATGTTGAAGGCCTTCCGATCAGCTCTCTTCCCCGACTGGTTGTCTTGCATTATGAGTGGAAGCAATCAATCTGATCACATGTACACATTCACCTAAAAAGAAGTGCACATCTTTCCAGGGAGCTGCCGCTGCTTTTCTTCTTTCCATTCTGTATCCTTTTCGATATTTTTTTAGGGATCCCCATGTTTTGAACTGTGTCTTCCGATTATAGTAAATCTAAGTCAATAATACCCTTTCTTTGCAACCATAGGAATCTAAGAATCATATGTTCCTATGATATGCATTTAAACAAAATAACATGTTCTTAGTGCACCTGCCTGCTAGTAAATACTTGTACTGTTATATTAAAATTACAGGCAAACAATATTTTTTTCCTTTATATTTTATGGAAATAGTATGGCCACCAAATTTAGGCGGCAGCGTGTTTTGTTTTTTCTTCTTTCTATTTTTGCAGCATATATTTGCAATGAACAAAACTGTTAACTATCACACCCGGTTAACTTTTTGGATTGTTCATTTCCTCGCCTGCTTTTCTCACCCAATATGGTAGCTCGCCATTCACTGTCATGGATGCTTGTACTGCTGTTCCGAGTGTTCTAGACTTTTGGTTTATGATAGTGTTGTTCACTGCTGTACTTTTTCTGTCTGTGTGTAGCAAAGTAGAATTAGTATTATTTTTTCTACATCTGTTCTCCATGTGCAAAAAGCTTACATCGCTGCTGCGTGGATGTGACTTACAGCAGCGGCCGGCATGGCTCGCGGGTGGGGTTGGGCGCGGGGGATGAGGGAGTGTCACGTAGGGCGAGGTTTAAAAAACAACATAAACTTACCTTGAGGCAGGACCCATGTCGCTGTTCCTACTCGCCAGTCTCGATTGCAGGAACAGGAAGCAGGCAGCCAGGCTCCCTCCTCTAAGCCAATCACAACTTTGCAACTCAGTGTTGTGATTGGTCTGAACGCTGTGACATGGCACTCAGCCATGGGCTGGGGGGGTGGGCATGTTCTCCATGTTGGCTGTAATGCAGTCTGCATGGAGAAAAGGGAAGTGCGCATGATTGTTTTGGGCGGTCAGCCGACCAAACAGTTATTACGCACTTAGGAGTGGGCAAACCACTCCTCCCCTGCCCTGCTCCGTGCGCAGAGCAGCCCCGCCCACCCACCCACAAAGCAGAAGACAAGTCACAAAGCATAAAATGATAATAACTAAAAGTTATTATCATTTTATGTTTCTCTTCTTCATACTGCTTAGAAGCAGTGGGCCGACGCTCCTCCGCCATAGCGGAGGAGCCACCCCTGGTGACTTTTCTATAAAGGTGGGGAAATCGTGCATGACTGATACATTGAGCATACATGTTCTGTATGTGATGGAAGCTTGCATGGCCTGCTGCTACCCAGACCGCATCCATTCTTTGTTGGTGCCTGCTTTATATTCTAGCTTACAATGTTATCTCACCTGCTGTATCGCTGTATGAATTACAGCAGCTGTTGCCTATTTTGTGCTTTCCCCATGTGTGATGGAGGTGTGCACAGCTCCTGCCTTTGTGTTACCTGTTCTGTGTGTAGTGGAATCTTGCACCATTGTTGTGCTTGTCCATGTAATGGGTGTTTCCATTTCTGCTGCATGGGATCTGCCTTATCTCTGTGTGAAGGAGTCTCACATGTCCTGCTGTTCTTTGAGTGTGATGGGCGAAAGGCATGACCTCTGCCATCGCTGTGCCTGTTTTTTTTTTAAATGAGGGGAGTTTTACTGTGCTTCCGTGTTCAATGTCTGTTCTTTGGGTATACATTGAGCTTGCTCTGCTGCTGCCCGTGATGTGCCTGTTCTGTGAGTGGAGCTTGCTCTGATGCTGCCTGTTCTTTGAGTGTGGAGGGAGTTTGAACCCCTGCTACGCATGCTTTACCTGTTTCTTCAGTATGAATGAATCTTGTCCTGCTGCTGGCTGTGAGTGGAGTGTTCACTGCCGCTTGCTCTGCTCTTTGAGTGTGAGGGAGCATACATGTTGCTGCTGCCTCTGCTGATCTTTGAGGGTGAGTGGAGCGCATGCTGATGCTGCTGGGGTTCAGGGGAGCTTTACAAAGGGTCACATATCCCCCAAAGTGGGTGGGACATGGCTCTTTGTCATGGTGGGTGGTCCACCTGTCAAACTTCACCCAGCGCGGGGCGGGCTACATTTAGTTTAAAAAGTTGTCCAGTGCCTCTTGTCATATTCTTTACAATAAAGTGTCTGTGTGTGGGGGTGGGTGTTTGTTAGCAAGGATCTTCTCCAGGTTTCCTCTGCCTGTGTTTACCTGTTGTCTGTGTGATGGAGGCTTGCACTCAATGACGTCATGAAATATGATGCCTCCTCCTGCAGTATTAGATGAGGTGCCCCTGGGACTCCCATGTCTCACAGAAATTCATAGGCCTTAGGTTGAATATGAGTCCTTGAGAGGTGGGGAGGGGGGCTGTGCCCAGAGTCTCTAGGGGCCTGTGCCACGCCTCTGCTTGCACAGTGCCTGTGGTGCTAGTTTGCACGGTCTCTCTGTGCTGTGCCTGCTCTTTGGAGATCCGAGGGCATTGTCGATCCTCTAACCGACCCGCTTCTAATTGGAGGGATTTATTTCCAGTCTTTTAACTAGCACAAGTGATGAAAACAAGGATGCAACTTTGTTTCACGACCTTCAGACTCCTGTTAGTCGAGGACATCATGCCCCTCCTGGTATGCTCCCCTCTGTATCATTACTCCCCCCTACCCACCCCCCCACCCCCTCCAAAGTGGCGCGGTCCCCGGGCTGGGCTTTGATGGTCATGCCCCGGGCCCTGCTTTGAATGGTCACTAGCAGGCCGGGGAGGCGCGTGCACACACCCCAATTATCTGCCCAGTCTCCGTGCCGATCCCTGAGGCCCGCGCTCAGACTGGCCTCATTAGGCGTCCTGTGTGGATGCTCCGGAGGCTGAGCGCGGGCAAGAGCTCCCCTGGCCCTGCTGCAGAGCCGGCCTTCATCTCTCACCCAGAGCCGGCGCGTCTCCTAATGGCCATGCACTATTGATGAGGCCGAAGGAGGCCGCGCAGGAGCCGTTGCAGCAGCCGCCGCGCCCTGGCCGGCTCCAGCCTTTACCTGGCTCCTGCTGAGCAGTTGCTGCCTGCGACAGGCTCAACCGCGGTGGCCGGCTCGTGTCCGGATGCAGATGGCACATAGAAACTTGTGTGGATCGACACAGAAGAATGTAACTTCCTGTTTTCACATCGGAAGTGCATATGGATAGGATTTTTGCAAGAACAAATAATGTGGTCATGGAACCCACCCTGGTTTGTGGTCACTTTCACTTTCCTTGCCTGGTCAATCAGTGTTACAGGGTGGAGGCAAAGTCGATTCCCGTGCTCTTAATAAACCTGTGCACTCTTGTAGCTATTAGAATAAGGCTGGTTTAAATCCAAATGCAAATAACCAAGCAGAAAGTCAGTGTATATACATAGCCATGATCCCCATCATAAAAACAATTAGAGCACTCTATCAGATTTCAACGGTTGCAAAGGAGAGGCTGCAACTGCAGGGTGTCCATATTGACAAAGAACGGTGATGGATTAAACCCAGATCTGTTGACTGGGTATGAGTGTTTGATTGGTTCAGAAGCTCCGTCCATCACCACCCCCTTTTGTACCGCTTTGTTCGCCATAAGTTGGCAGGGTATGCTCAGACGTGAGTCCCTTGCTCACTTTGCCACTGGATTCAAGCAAGCCGGGCTGAAGACGGCTGAAATGCCAGAAACCGGTCCTCGGAAGCTTGTTTCCGGTCCAGGGAAGACATGGCTTGGCAGTTCGGGCTGGACTGTTCCCGTGAGGCACAGGGTCAGACTGATTTGCATATGGCCATGTCTGAACTGGGGTGGCAGAGTGGGCTAAAGAACGGTGATGGATTAAACCCAGATCTGTTGACTGGGTGTGAGTTTTTGATTGGTTCAGATGCTCCGTCCATCACCACCCCCTTTGGTACCGCTTTAAGCCGCCATAAGTGTGGCAGGGTATGCTCAGACGTGAGTCCCTTACTCACTTTGCCACTAGATTCAAGCAAGCCGGGCTGAAGACGGCTGGAATGCCAGAAACCGGTCCTCGGAAGCTTGTTTCCGGTCCAGGGAAGACATGGCTTGGCAGTTCGGGCTGGACTGTTCCCACGAGGCACAGGGTCAGACTGATTTGCATATAGCCATGTCTGAACTGGGGTGGCAGAGTGGGCTAAAGAATGGTGATGGATTAAACCCAGATCTGTTGACTGGGTGTGAGTGTTTGATTGGTTCAGATGCTCCGTCCATCACCACCCCCTTTTGTACCATATTGACATGGAGTCATCATCTGTTAACCTTTCTTTCCTCCCCACAGGCTCCTCCCTGTCAAAGAATCAGTAGTTCTGCAAGCATTTCACTTTGTTGAGAGACAAGAGACCAGTCTTAGTATACAATGGTATCATCTTGTGAAATTTCTAGGATTCGGCACTAATGCTTGCAACGCAAATTTTTAGATATTACAACATTGCGCCACATTGCGTAATCAAGATGTTATTAGGGTAGACAAGCTCTTGGCAGCGTTTGGGAACAACATAAATGAACAGAAGTATCACATAGATTTTTTTGTTTTTTTTTAGCAAAATGCATCCTCAGTTCTAAAATGGAGGCAAGGACAAATTTCAAACTGAAAAGTAGCAAAAAATGTGAGACCCGCTGTTACCCTATTTTGTGTAGTTTTTTTGGGCCTACCCCAATTTCAACAAAGAAAACAAAGAAAATTACACATATTTTGCCCAGAGTAAAAAAGACTTTCTGGTCAAAGAAAATCTTACCCTTTACAGGATCCTCACCCACGCCTACAAATGCCTACAACAACAACGGCCCAAAACACTTAAACAACAGAATCAACTTCCCCGCAACCAAAAGACACCTCCGATCCACCAACCTCATGCTAACCGAACCCCGCACATCCATACAGCCAGAGCAGGCGGAAGATCCTTCTCCCACATTGCAGCCAAGACATGGAACAAGCTACCGGCAGACATCAGGCGCACTCCCTCCCTGAACATCTTCAGAAAAAACCCTCAAGACCTGGCTCTTCGGCTAAGCAGACCTGCAAACCACACCCCATCCCACTCCCCCCAGCACCTTGAGACCCTCACGGGTGAGTTGCGTGCTGATTGATTGATTGATTGATTTATTGATCCTATGTAGAATAGAATAGAAAACACTTCCCACTGCTAACCAGAACAATGAAGCAGTGTTCTCGTGCTGCCTTCCACACAATCACACTTGTCGTAACATCCACATGTGGATTACGAATGGTTCACTAGAACTGATCGATACAGAGAATTACAATTTCCTAGTGGAAACTCTAGCAACAGTGGTGTTGGAACGAATCACAAACAGTGCATACCAGCAATGCACTGTGTAAATCTATGAAGCTCCAAACAGGGATGAATGCATAACTACCTTAGCCTCTCAGATCCCAGAGATAGAAGAAAGACTCCCCTTTCACCCTGGCAGCAAAAAAATAAAAGGGAATCGAAAAGCTGTCAATCAGAGGGCTTACAGGGGTCTCCTGCATTGTGGTAACAGTTGAATATATATTACAAGTCATTATATCCGAACTCTACTGCGTACAAAGCTAGCTGCCTTCGTAACAACAGAGTGGTAAACTCTGATTGGTGATCCCTTCTGCCATTCATGCATGGGTCCCTCAAGCTCTTTCCTCCTCCCCAGACTCACTCCCAGTACAGAGGTCCCAGTACCCCCTTACAGGGTCAATTCTCGATGGGGATTACGCATAGCTGTCTCTAGATGCACACATTATGACGAGCCTATGTAAATTTTCCCTCTTCCCTCCTCCTGGTGATTGAGGTACTTGGCATTTTCACAATAATTGTTAAAGCGTGGTCTCCAAACTGCAGCTCTCACAATGCAGAAGAGATACTGCTCGTCAGGAAGAGGATTGTTTAAAGTGACGCAGCGGCATTCAATGTGGAATGAGCAGGCGGATTGAACAATGGACGCTGGGATAAAGGACATCCTTACCGAGGGATGCTCACGATTTCCCAGCACGGTTTCATTTTTCATTAACCGATTTACACATTGTCCTACTTTCATCTCGCGAGCCCTGTTCTTCTAAAACCTGACTTGACATGTGTCAAGTCGTTTCTCCAAATCTTGGGCGCTGTAGTTATCACTGGGCGCGCTCAGAGATGAAATGGTCCTCTCTACTCAATAGCCAATGATACTGCAAACAATTGTTCACAAATGCTTTTGAATATTTCCTCCACTGGCAAGTGATGCAGAGGGACGAGTCGTCATGGCCAGTAAAGGGATAAGAAGGCTGATTTCAGATACAAAATGGTGAAAAAGTTACCACAATTAATGCAGGTCAGTGTCCAATCGAGGGTGCTTATTCGAATAGAAATATGCAGTGTATCTACCAGAATTGTTATTTTTTTTTTTTTTTACTGAGTTTTTTATAGCGCAAACTTGATCCGAATCGGGTATCAGAGTGCTTTACATAGCACGAGTTGCATTACATGAGGACACATTCATTTTTGTTAGGCGTGGGGTTGAAGAGGAGCTGTTAAAACTAGAAGTGAGAAGCACTTGTAATAGTTAGGATACAACCACAAAAAGGTGTTACATAGCCTAGGGTAGACAAAAACAAAATATTGACAAATGGCTGTATTTTGTAACAGACAGAATTTCTCTTGAGATAGACTTTGTGCTCATTTAGAAGCGTTTGAGTACTAAAACATGAAAGAGACAGGATACAGTTACTCTAAGCAAAAAAACGTGTTTACATTTTTATAAAATCTACAATAATATTGACTGCTGAATATCAACTCTGACCATACTGTCAAGGAAAATATATATTGGTAATTTCAGATGTGCTCCTAATTCCACATCTGCTTACCTTGATGGTGTGGTAATAGCCAATATTGTGTGGTCCATATACTTGTAGATCAATAATAAAAACGTAATATTGTGGCACAACACTCTTGTCAGCATCCCAAGGGAAATTAGTGAGGTTTTCTGTGGTATTAGTGTTTTGACCCAAAAGATCATTACAAGTCAAATACATTGAAAAATAGTTTGCTTGATAACAAGGGATTTTGTCTTGGTTTCTTAATGTTCCACCCATGCTATTGGCTGTCTTGATTCCAGATGGTGGAGAAACTGATTAATATCTAACAATTAGCTGGTTGCAGTCAGATGTTCTCGTCTCTCTAATCTACTGGGATATTACCTGTTGGTTTGGAACAGGCCAGTTGCAAATACGATTTTTTGGTGCATGGGGCTCCTGAAACCCTACGTGCTTCAAGATTAGGCTTAAGACTACTGATTAAACTTTCCCTTGTCGCTATTGGATTATTAATTTGCCAGACGCCAATGACTTCTTGGGCCAAGTTTGTGATATTCAGTGGCAAGGGCATCTTGAGTTCTCCTATGGGGGTGTAAGAATTTCACAAAGTGGATCTGGCTCTTGACTACTGGTTCCTGAATCTTGACACCCACCCAACTGAGGTCAAAGAAAGTCAAACGGGCCTATGGACATTCTCACAACTCCAATCACTAAAGGTTACCCCATCTCAATGGCACCAAGACCTACACAGTGTCCTTTGGAATGTGATATGGGATATCAAAATGTTTCCTGTTGGTGCATGGGAGAAGACGGCATCTCTACACCAGGCTATTCACCTATACTCCATCATCATCATTTTTCTGCTCGGCTATATCTTCTCCTTCACCACAATCCCATGTGGTTCTTCACTAGAAAAGGTTCAGAGTCTCTGAGCAGGATGACAGGTTGTCATGGGACTGACCACTGAAGTCCTCCTCATGCCAGGAGTAATTTTGGTCCTTGTCATACACACAGGCTCTTAATCAGGCAGGCAGTCAGGCTAAGAAAGGATTCAGGCAAAAATTTGGTACCAGCTGGTGGAGGGAGATAGAAGAAATGGGTAGCAAGCAGGTATAAAGTCCAAGAAGCACCAACCAGGTTCATGTGATTTGCCAAAAGCTAGCTCTTAAGTATACTTGCTAAATCATCAGTCCAATCTGCAACTTTCTTTAGTGCAACACTGGGACAGCTGAACAGGATATCTATTCCTGCTCAAATAGCCATACATGTGGTAAACACCTCCTCAGGAGTATGTACCCTGATGAGCCCCAGTGAGGAAACATGACATCCAAAGCACCTTACCACTGATTAATGGCAAAAGGTCTACTTTAGAAAGGCTCCCCAAAAGCACCCGGGTGAAACTGGAGGTATTTCAATAGAGGCAACAAAGATTCCCTTTGGTACAGAAAAAAATGTTGTATTGCTGTAAGGAAAAGGGCTGCCAACCAGCAGTCTTCCCATAGGCACTGCAAGCAGGAACTGCCCATGTAGGTAAGAGGGGTGGGGCCGGGTTGGCGGGGATTCAACAGACGACCACGAAGGAAAATTAAATAAAAGTTATGTTTCCCTTGTCGTCTGTCGAAATCCCTTCCCACCCGGTCTCCTGCTCTTACCTGCGGGCAGAGGCTAACTGCAAGGTGGTTTTTCTGAAGAACAAATGAAGGCACACAGTACATGCTCCTTAGCAAAGGCACATTCTAGAACTGTACCTTGTAAAACTTTGGAGATGGTACATGGGTGGTCGAAGGGATCAAAAGCCACTGGGTGAAAATAAAAAGAGGGATATTTTTGTAAGAACATCACAACAACAAAGAAATGCTGGAGAGATGCAAAAAATAGATTTTTGTTCTTACGGTACGCTTATTCCAGGTCAGAGTCAGAGGGGGAGAATTTTACACCAGGTGAATCCATTTATTTATTTTGAAAGTTTTATATAGCGCGAACATGACCACAGAGGGTATCAGAACGCTTTACAAATTTTGCAAAAGGACAAGTACATGGAACACACAAATAATCATCAAATCGACAGGTACAAATATTTAGAATGTCCAACAGTCTCAAGAACACAGCGTCTAGGGCACAGAGCAGCGTCAAATGGTCCAAGAGTCAAGTGGGGAAGGAGCTCTGAAGCAGATATTTTTTCATCAAGAGCTCTTGAACGTCTGATTTGAACAGGGCAGAGGAAGGGATCACCCTGACTTTGGGGGGGGGGGGGGGGAGAGAGTTCCAGATCCTTGGCGCCATACCTGAAAATGATCGATTATAGTTTTTTTTTTCCTTAATTTTTGTGGTTTGAGTAATAGGGTGCTGGCACTTCTAGAGGCTCTTTAATCACTTGAGAGCTCCAATTTCTGAGCGAGGTACATCGGGATCTTGTAGTGGATGGCTTTGTGAGTCATGCATGCAATTTTTAGCTATATCCGAGCTTCATGGGGTGACCAGTTCAGAGCTAGCAAGTCAGGAGAGATGTGGTTGAATTTTTTTGTGCCCATAACGAGCCTGGCTGCCGCATTGAGGGTCACCCTAAGGGGAGCCGTTATCACTCCGGGCAGGCCACACAGGGTAGCACTGCCATTATCCAGCTTTGCGATCACCAATGCTTAAACTGCAACCTTTAGGTTATGAGCAGGGAGATAAGGTTTGAGCTTCCTATGGATGCTGAGTTGGAAGTTCACTCCTTTGGTGAGGGAACTGATGTGTTTTTGCATGTTCAAACTCTAGTATAATACCAAGCGAGGTGAGGTCTGCATTTAAGAACCGAAAGCTGATTCAACCATTGTTCAATGTCCGGTGATTGCTTATGGGGTGAGATAAGGAGGAATTCTGTTTTTAGAGCATTTAGTTACAGGTGGTTACGTGTCAGCCAGCTTTGCATTTCTAGTATGACTGAGTTAAGGGACTGAATGTCCTCAGGTGAGGCGATCTTCACGTATAGTTCTACATGAGCCCCCTCGCGGCCATCGTACGCAAACACCACCTCAGCATCATCTCATACGCCGACGACACCCAGCTGATCCTCTCCCTGACCAACAACCCCGCCGCCGCCAGAGCCAACCTGCACGAAGGGATGAAAGAGGTAGCCGAGTGGATGACGACCAGCCGCCTGAAACTGAACTCGGACAAGACGGAGGTCCTCATCCTGGGCTCTTCACCCTCCGCCTGGGACGACTCCTGGTGGCCTCCCGCCCTGGGCACCGCACCCAAACCGACAGACCATGCACGAAACCTGGGCTTCATCCTGGACTCCTCCCTCTCCATGACCAGGCAAGTCAACAGCGTCTCCTCGGCGTGCTTCAACATCCTACGCATGCTACGGAAGATCTTCTGGTGGATCCCCTCAGAGACCAGGAAGACCGTCACCCAGGCCCTCGTCACCAGCCGACTGGACTACGGCAACGCCCTCTACGCCGGGACCACCGCCAAGCTCCAGAAGAGACTCCAGCGGATCCAAAACGCCTCAGCCAGACTCATCCTCGACATCCCACGATCCAGCCACATCTCCGGACATCTGAGAGACCTTCACTGGCTTCCCATCAACAAGAGAATCACCTTCCGCCTCCTCACCCACGCACACAAAGCCCTACACGACCAAGGCCCGAGCTACCTCAACAGCCGAGTCAACTTCTACGCTCCCAAACGCCACCTCCGATCAGCCAACCACGCCCTCGCCGCCGTCCCCCGCATCCGAAGAGCGACTACAGGAGGAAGGTCCTTCTCCTACCTGGCCGCCAAGACCTGGAACTCCCTCCCGTCCGACCTGCGCCTGACCCAAGACCACCTCTCCTTCAGGAAGAAGCTGAAGACCTGGCTGTTCGAGCAGTAGCGGCACCCCCCCTCCCCAGCGCCTTGAGACCCTACGGGTATGTAGCGCGCTTTATAAGTGTCACTGATTGATTGATTGATATCATCCGCATACATGTGCAGAACGTCTCTGAAAGGACATCTGGAGCATCATGGAAAGAGCCAGACTTGTGCTTCAAGTTAAAATCTAGTCAATAGAGGGGGATATCATTTTACAAGAACACCAAGCTGTCCCTCTTTATCACCATCAGCGTTCTCAGTTGGTTGGTCTTAACAGTAAACAGTGCCACAAACAGTCAGGAAAGGAACTGCTTCAGAGTCCAGTTGATAATGCAATATTCTTCCTTAACCATGCCCAGATTTTACTACTGACCAATTATTTGTCAATGATGAACGATCAAGATGTGATCTAGAGACAAATATGTCAGCAGGGTTCTAATCCTGGCCACACCACGTGTCTTTAAACAGTGTGATTCTAGGCAAATAACGTAGTTTTAGATTAATTGTGCACTACACCGTGAGCCGTTTTAATAGTAAGCAATTGTGTGGCTTTGCACCATGCCCAAAAGGTTAGCAAATAACCCTTTTATATCCCTATGCCTAGAAAATAAAATTATATGACATTTTATTGGAGAGACGTGATGGGAAATATTGTGTAATTAGAGTTGTAAATACCTAATTGATGTAAATATATGACATGCGAATTTAGATAAGTAAAAATATAATGTAACAGTGTAATTCCAAGATGATAATCAAATACTTTATTTACCGGAGTCTGTAACGCCTCCTAACACCTGCGCCCCTTACACTAGGGCACAAGTCCTAAAAAAAGAAGCGGGGGGACGCTGTCACCGGAAGTGATGTCACAACAGAAAGTGACGTCACGAAAGGTGGCTTGCACCATCGGGCTCATTGCCTCCCCTCGCTCACCCCTTAGATGCGATTGCATCTGAGAAGTCAGCGCATGAGCAGCGTGCTGTGAGCTCCGATCTCGTCTTGCGCATGAGCAGCGTGCTGTGAGCTCCGATCTCGCCTTAGAGAGGCCACAGAGTGAAGTCCAGCTGTTTGGCAGGGGGGACAGCGTCCACTCGGTTAAATAAGTACGGGGACGCCGTCCACCCGAGTGGTACCCTTACTCGAGCCCTGCCTTACTCCAACATCAGGGCTAGAAAATAGAGGGAACCCATTGGAACCCAGCTCCCACAGCTATTTCTGGAAAACATACAGAACTGGTCCTGGTGTCATTTTCAGACATGGGGGCAACCATACAAGAAATCAGACCCAATGCTTTATTTTAGCTATCTCCCATCTGAAACTGCTACTGCTTCAGTAGAAATCAATTGGAAAAAAAACACATTCCCTTATTTCTTTTTTACCTAAATCTCACATTTTCCAGTTCTAAAATGTTGGCAGGTAAGCCCCCCTAACCTGCATCTGGGTTCGAAGTATATATATATATATATATATATATATATATATATATATATATATATATATATATATATATATATATATATATATATATATATATATATATATATATATATATATATATATATATATATATTCCAGTACTCTATCTTTGAGAATCCACTCAGCAACAGGACTCGGATAGACAAGCGCGGACCCAGTATTTCGTGCTTTCTTGAAAGTTTATTCAAAGAAAAATTTCGCCTGCATCAGTCTGCCGCCATGACGCGTTTCGGTCCGACCTGGACCTTGATCACATGACGCGTTACGCATGGACCCCTGCCTATTTTAAAGTGACAAGCAATCAGTAATAAAAAACAGCTGTAACATTTGCACAATAGAATTAGAAAACAGACTGTGCAATGATATAGATGTAGACAAGACCGCAACTAGGATACCTATGTACAATCCATATTGATATTATATACAATAAAAATGGATAATATTTACAAATGAATTCATAAATATACACCTATATAATAATATAGAAAAAAATGATAATCCATATATATATATATATAAAAAAATGATAATCCATATATATATATATATATATATATATATATATATATATATATATATATATATATATATGTATATATACCAGTACTTACCTAAATACATAAATTATGAGATCACTGACAGTGAAGGATTAAACAGCCGAACTCTTTCCCTGCTCGGGCTGGAACCTTCTGGAACCCTTCTCTATATATATATATATATATATATATATATATATATATATATATATATATATATATATATATATATATATATATATATATATATATATATATATATATATATATATATATATATATATATATATATATATATATATATATATATATATATATATATATATATATATATATATATATATATATATATATATGTATATATACCAGTACTTACCTAAATACATAAATTATGAGATCACTGACAGTGAAGGATTAAACAGCCGAACTCTTTCCCTGCTCGGGCTGGAACCTTCTGGAACCCTTGGAACGAAGCCCCGCCCCCTCCCGGGGCCTCGTGCTCCGCTGAGGCGACGATGACGAGCGTCGGGCCTGGCTCTGCCTGGTGCAGCGGTGCTCGGCGGCAATCACAGTGCGTGGAGAGCGCCTTCTCCCTACAGCCCCGAGAGTTATGGAAACGCTAACCGAGTTTGAAAGCTGCGAGCCTGCGGCTTGCCCGGCACTTAAAGACTTCTATAAGTATTAAGGAGGCGGAGAAAATATTTTTACTTTTTGGGAAAAATGGGTAGAAGCGTTTCAGGAAGCAAGCGAGGCATTTCTGACAGTGCCACAGACCGAGAACTATTCTCCATGTCTGACAGTACCACTGCAGAACCAATACAATTATAAAGGCAGTTTACTTTTTGAGGTGCAAGTGAGAAAATATTGTCTTTACTCCTATATCCTATATATGTGTTGTATACTATTTTGGTGACCACTTGTCATGGAGGCAAATTTAGAATAGGACTGTAAAACATTCGAGATGAAGGGTCGAAACTCAGAATAAAAATTCAGGACAAAAGGGTCAAATTGATAGAAAAAGGGCCAATTTTACATTCACATTCAAGAAGAGGCCATGCCCCTCTACTTTATCAGCGCATTTATTTACTATTCTCGACCTAGCACTATTTATTCACCATGGACTTTATGTTATTGCCTCTGGGTATGCTGCACTCAGGCGGCACATAATGTCACTTGTTCAAAAAGAACTGGATGCCTTGAGCACGGTTTCAAAGGTATCACCCCTTTCCAGACTTCCCTAAACTGTCTCGAAAAGAAAGCAACAGCAAGATTTTGATTATGTTTCTAAACATTATAAAAACAATGGCATAAAGTTTGGGAAATATTATGGTAAGTGACCACATGCTAGTTTAGGCAAGTTGAACAAAAAATTCAGGCTCACCTCAACCTACAGTCAACAGTAAGCTTAAAATACAAATTAATGAGGCAGAGGATATGGTGTGGGCGACAACCTCACACCTTATGTGAGGACCTGAGGAGCCCACAATTTGTCTGTCGTCTTACAGAACTAGAGTGTGCTTCTGGGACTCTACATTTATCTCAGAACTGGGAGTCCGGACTACCAATCAAAGAGAAGGATGAATGTTAGATCTGATGAGAGATCCACAGCAAATGATTCAAAGGGTTGTTGCTATAAACTGGATAAATAAGGAAGACAAGACTGTCAATTGGCTGAATAAACAGCACCCACCCACCCATGCTAACTCTGCAGGTGCAATGGTCAGCTGGTCAAGCTCGGGAAGGGTGAGCAGGACCCAGACCCTTTGAAAGGTTGTGCTGGCCAATTGCCCACTCTTTCCATGTCTTAAATTAATTCTGCAGTCGAGCCGAGGCCAAATTAGTGACTTGGCTCATCCCTAAGTGCCAAAGTACATGCAGAATCTTCAAAATATTTTAGATGTAAATTACACAAGCAAAATGTAAGAACATGAGAACGGTTTTATAATGTAAGAAGTGTTGCTTTAACATATGGTAGTGTTTTTCCCTTTATGTACAATTAGACCGCAGATTGAAATGGGAATCAGTCACCTTTTGATACCAAGGGATTAATATCTACCATTACTTTGACGATTTGTAGGATGAAAATGTGGGCAGAGCAAAATGGCCGCTCTGAGCCTCGATTGTTTTTTGGTCTTCTCTCCCACTTTCAGTAATGGGCAACATTGCGCTAGTGAAGATGGTGATGCTACCTCCGGTTATTGTTTTATTTTGCAAACCTTCACCTGCTCATCCCTTGTTCTTTTTTCAGACACCTTGACACATCCCACGTCTGATTTGGGACAGGGGTTCCAATACATAGCTCTTTCCTTTCTAAAGCCTTGACTGCTGGGGGTTTAGCCTGTCTGGACATAGAACACTATTGTTTAGCTGCACATTTGGCTGCACAGTCTCAATGGGTGTTTCGCTGTCTGTCTGGCCACCCCCTGAATAAGATTTACCCGTAAGAGTTTAAGGTGGGTTTACTGCACTGCTCATTGATTCCTCCAGACTATTCTACCCAATGCCACCCAGGGTTATTCCACCTGGCTTTTGCTTAACTTACTAGAACCTGTAAACTCACTAACACAAATAAACCCCACTCTCTTGCAATACCTTTGCGAGGCCTCGCCACTCGCACAGGGGGGCTTTTCTCAGGGCAAGTCCATTAGCAGCATGCTGCAGGCCTCTCAAAATTTGAGTATTGTTTGTTGACAGCGATATACTAGATTTCCAAACCACTATGCAGACTAGAGTCTACACCCAGGTCAATTCCAATCTTACAAACACCTTAACCAATCCTTAAATGCCCTGTTTAACATCCACCAGCTAGCACCAAGCCCACATGAAGTGCACAGACGGTCTATACCAGGTGTCTCTAAGCATTTCTTTAATAAGAGCCACTTATGTTTAATGAAATTCATCCAGTGCCACTAATATTACGAGTGTTGTAATAGTGACCACATCAGACAAGATTACTTCTGTGGCCACCATATGCACGATCACCAGCAGTGATCACTTCAGTGCATCAGGTATCATTGACAGCAATAATGTAAATAAGGTTTTGTCAAAATGGACTGCCTCTACATGAGTAATATATAACAAACACAGCTGCAGTGTCTCTGGCACCAAGGTTATACATTTGTAAAAATATCTCCAATGCTGCATGATGATCACTCAAATAGCAACGTTAAATATGTTTGGAAAATTCTGCCATTTTTCTCCAAATATCGGCCTATGAGCTCTGAAAAGAAACACATTTGGGTCTCAAATGTACACTCTCAATTTTGGTGTACGTTTAGTTATTGACTCCGGCAAAAGCTTATCATTTAGTAGGCTGGGCTGCACACCGAAGCGCTACTTGCAGGTAGCTAGAGAGCAACCACCAGCTCACGAGCTACTCGTTGGAAAAATCAGCTCTACACCACAGGGACTGGCAGCAAACTGATAAGATGGGTATACAGAGCTTTCCTGCAACCTGGGGACCGCTACAGGGCTTCTCTTCGGACTAACTGAGAGACCGACCTGGCCAAACGCTGCATAATGCAGACTGGGCTAAAATATTGAGATAGCCCCACAAAGTTTCCCACAACTCCCATTTTAAGTATATTCAATTTAATATTCTAAACTGAGCCTACCTTACACCTGCACAAATTAGCAAAATGTACCCGAGAGCTGCATCTCCTCGCTACATACAATTAGATCTTCTTTCATACTGGCAGAGAGTTCTCGAAGTGCTGTACGATGGGCCATGTATAAACTAATTCCCTAGAAGTGGTCCTATGGGCATACCCTAAGTTTGAGAAACCCTCCATCAAGTTCGTAGACCTGGCTCTTCTTCTAACAAAACGCAATATTACACTGCACTGGAAAGAATTACTTCCTCTGGTTACCGTAAGTTGGACAATGTCTCTTTCTCTTGGTTTCGATCTGAGAGCACCCTGTTACACAGGGTAGAATGAGTGGGTCTGATAAAATATTTTATTGCACAGGCATGGGATATTTTGTTGAAGGGCTTTAAAGACAGCGCCAAGGATGATACTGTACCCCCATAATCCACCCTTCCAACACATGTTCGCCCTGTTTCTA
The DNA here is from genome assembly GCF_964263255.1 of Lissotriton vulgaris. NCBI lineage: Eukaryota > Metazoa > Chordata > Amphibia > Caudata > Salamandridae > Lissotriton > Lissotriton vulgaris. The sequence goes on from NC_141687.1 coordinate 352,286,520, forward strand.
TATAATAGTTGTTCTTGCCACATCTAGGTAACTCACTCAAGACAGTGTTTTAAGGATGCCTATCTTTGACACACTTTCATGATTTCCTCTTTAGAACACTTTTTTTCCAAGCACCACAGAGTTCATTACTCAGCTTCCCTACACTGATAGTTAAAGAAGCAGCAACTGGGCAGTGGTGTGGGAAGGAACGGTTTATTATGAGTGAGTCAGTTTGCTACATAGAAAACATTGTATGCTAACTCTTCATAAATAGCCCAGCACAGTTCTTCTGTAATTCCACAATCTATTGCACATCGCACAATATTTTGTCACAGAAAATATAGCTTATCTACGATAAAACTGTTTCGTTAGGAAGCCAGCCTCCGGCCGTCATGGCATTCGACCAGCCAGAACAAGCAAACACCCAGTTGTTAGAGAGTTTCCCCTTTGTGACCTCGGTAGAAGTAGAAACATTGCTCTGTTCCGTAAAATCTAGCTCTCCCCTAGATATTATCCCAGCCGAAGTTGTAGCCTCCTTATTCAGTCAACTGTCCCCATCCATAGTGTTTCTTCTCAATCTCTCTTTGATAGAGGGTCATGTTTCTCTGGAATGGAAAGCAGCACAGGTTATGCCTATCCGTAAGAACACCAAGGCTCCTCTGACGGATCTTTCCAATCTCCGTCCCATTTCGCTACTCCTCCTCCTGAGCATATTATTAGAGCAGCACATTAACAAACATCTGTACAACCATGTCCAGCTTACTGGCAGTTTAGATCCTTCCCAGTCAGACTTCAGGCCCAAATACAGCACAGAATCAGCCCTGCTAGCGGTCACAGATAACATCAGGATTACCTTAGACAGGGGTCAATCTACAATTCTGGTGCTGTTGGATCTTTCTGCCGCATTCAACACAGTTTCGCATCAGATATTGCTCAGGAGACTGGAGGAGATTGGATTCAGAGACTCTGCCCAACAGTGGATGACAGGTTTTTTATCCTCTCGTTCTCAGACCGTTAATCTTGGCTGTTATCGTTCGGCGTCTATGAAACTGACCAAGGGAGTACCTCAGGGCTCCTGCCTGCACCCCACCTTGTTTAATGTCTATATTTCTCCCTTGACCAACCTCCGTAGGATTTGTGGCTTCATTCCTATTTCTTATGCTGACGATACGCAGCTGCTATTTCCTTTTGACAAATAAACTCCATCTGTGCAGTTGGCCTTCTCTTCTGGTATGAGGGCTATCTCAAACTGGATGAAATGTAATTTCCTTCAATTTAATCTTGGGAAGACAGATATCCTGCTCTTTGGAGATGCCCCTTTATTGTGGACTCCCGAATGGTTGCCGGTGAACCTTGCCCATAAGTCCCTTGTTAAGAACCTAGGCATTCGCCTGGACCCGGCTCTCACTTTAAAGGAGCATGCTGCTCAGACAGCTGGCTCTTGCTTTCACACGCTGGGCCTACTACGCTGAGTCTTTCCCTTGCTTCCTGACGCAACTCGGAATACTTTGACGCAGGCACTCCTACTGAGCCGTCTGGACTACTGCAATGGCCTCCTGGTCTCAGCCAATGAGTCTTCACTCTGTAGATTGTAGGTGGTCGAGAACAATGTGGCACAACTGGTCTTAAATGCCCCCCCAGGACTGCTTCCCGCCCTCTTCTCCATCCGCTCCACTGGCTCCCAGTACGCGAGCGGTTACGTTTAAATTCTGTTGCACGGTTCACAAAGCTATATACAATCTCGGCCCGCCTAACTTACAGAGAAATTTACACCGTACATGCCCTCTAGGTCCCTCCACTCTAGATCTAAATCCCTTCTTGTGGTCCACCGAGTTAGGAAAGCCAGGCTGGGTGGGAAGGCACTCTCCCACCTTGGCCCTCTTTATTGGAATCAGCTCCCCATGCACTTGAGATTATGCTTCAATTCAGAAAGCACCTGAAGACCATCCTTTTCTGTTTCTGATTATGTTTTAGCTTCTTGCTTTTTGTGTTACATATCCAAAGTGCAGAGATACCCCTTCGGGGGTCAATTCAGGCGCTATATAAATAAATAAATAAATTGCTACATATCTGGCTACTGTCATGCCATGTAACCTCTTTTGGCACACAACAATAAAAACGTTTTGTTCAAACATATGTTAGTGTTTCAGTTCAATGCATTAGATCATAACATTGCATTGACATTTATTTGAAGTGAATGTTTCTAAACATGAACTTTAAAACCTTCACTAACCCTCCCTCTTGACAACGGCAAGAGAGTACAAAGTGAACCAATTATCTGATCTCTCTTACATCATGACCAATATTAGTGTTATGGATGGTGGAACATTCAAGGCTAATAAAACATGCAAGTGATTTTATTGTGCACAATCCATCTTAACCTGAATTACTTGAAAGTAATAGCAAAATGTCACTATCAAGTAAATTAGGCACGTAGAGTAATTTGATTGGACTTAGATCACGCAGTTTAGCCATGCAGGAAATCTAGGATTTTTGCCCAGGCTTCCTGATCATGCATAGTGCACTTAAGCCATTGACTAGATTTATTTATTATTCTCAGTCCCATTTAAAACCAGAAGACATTGTTTTTGGACAATTCTGTGACATGAATAGTATACTGTATTAAATAAATACAGATCTTCTAAAACAATAGGTCCATAATGAAGCTAAGAGAAGGCAGGACACCATATGCTAATATCACTGACTTTTTTAGACATTATATAGCTATTCTAGAGGTGGGCGAGCCACTGAAGCTTGAACCAGGGTTGAGCCTTATGCCTGGTTCTTGCTCAGCTCAAGGTCCTGTTGAAACCTCAAGCCCATAACGAGACGAGCTTTCATTTGGCACCTACCTCCTTCTCTCTACCCAGGGTGTGGCGTTAGGTATTGGCCACATCCTGGGTAGAGGGAAGGAGGTATTGAGTCTTGGTCTTGGCTCAACATCCTGTGATCTGTGCAAACCACAATCTCCACATGCCTGTAAACAATGAAAGTGACCTTGTGTAATATAAGTAGTGCGTATATGAAGTGTTCCAAAACCAATTCATGCAATATCAAAACTGCAGAAAAGTAGTGCACAAAGAAGTAAATACAAATCCTTAACATAGGGAAATACCCATTTCCTGGTTGATTTGTACAAAGTTGAATTATAAAACTGGGATAAATCACAGCTTCCCTGCTTAAATTGTGTGATATTTGGCAAATATTTTACTTCACCAAAACGTTTTTATTATTCTTTAATGCATATGAAAGCACTTTCAAATAAGTGAGTTCTGAATGCCAATTGTTCTAAAACCTATTCCATTTGATTTAATAGACTTTAATGTAACATATTAACGTCAATGATTCGCATGTTAAAGAAATACAATTCTGTTGAATTTCGCTTTATTTTACATGATGTTTGTTATATGATTTAAACAGCACATATATCAGGGCTTGGTTGTGCATGGGCTCTAAGATCCAAGCCAGACTCCTGGCTCAGCTCCCCTTGTTAATCTGTCGGCTCACCCACCTCGAAGCTATTCTATGCAGCCATTAAAGTGCATTAAAAAAAAGTATGGGTACTGCCACGGGGAGGGGTCTGTGAGCGTAGAGGCGGAAATAAAGGTGTGGCTAAAAAGAGCAATATATTCTGTAACTATTTTGTTGATCTCTCATCTCTCACCATCAGGTAACTACAATATATATATATATATATATATATATATATATATATATATATATATATATATATATATATATATATATATATATATATATATCCACCAAACGCAGGCGCTACAAAAAACGCTGCACGGACCACACCAAACTCACTTGAACTGGTCTCTTTATTTAAAAGATTAAATGGCAGACGCGTTTCGAGTCTAGCGACTCTTTCTCCATGCCTTTGCTGCTTTGCCTGTGGGTTCGTTGTGATTTTTAAAACGTAGCTTCTGAGACACTGAAAAAGGAAAACAAGTCCGTTGATCCCTGTTAAAGACGCAGTCATTTTAGGATTTTCACAGGTGGTGCAGTGTTTCCAACAATAGAACAAAGGTCAGTACTTTTGCACGTCTTGAGGGTTGTAAGTAACTGCAAATATATATTATAATTCACACCTTATCTGAAAAATAAATACAACTTAAACTAATCAGAGGAAAATGTACTATTTTATGTAATGAACCCTGTATTGGTTAATAGGATCACTCCAGATATATATCTGTGCAACCAGAGGCCCCTCAATATGTAATCCTGTTTTGTGCAGCAGGGAAAAGTGATGTGTATTTTTAGTGCTAAAGGTCTCTGAAAGCACTGTAAACGTTTAAGTCCTTATTTTAAACATGCATTGTACACAGTATAATATAGGCTACCACTAAATACACATATGCATTTAGGTTAACAATAAAAAGTGTTACTAAAGTATAGATGTCAGTAATATGCAGATCATACCTAGTTAAAACTTTTTTTGATAACTGTCTATTAACCCCTTCGATGCTCATGACGAGCTCAGCTCGTCATGAGGCACGGTTGAGCTGTGCTTATGACGAGCTGAGCTCGTCATGAACAATGGGTGTAAAGGATCTGCAGCACAGGAGGGGAATTGCTGCAGCATCGATGTGGTTAAAAGCAGGCACTCCACAGCTAAGCTTGGAACACCCATACCATACCTCTCAAACAGAAAATATCTTGTCATCAGGAAGCTTCAAGTGACTCCAAACACATAACAAGCAGCGTTTACATTTGCCAACTAACCAATTGCACACATGTGCATTTCTTTGGGGAAGCAGACACCCTTGAAGAACCGGGTTTTAGAACCCAGCGGCGCCAGGGGCACGCCCAATGTCTTCGGGTTCACCTGTCTTAGAATACAGAGACACAGGATATTTCTCGGTGACGTCAAAGATCAAATGTATTGGCTGCAACCAGGAACAGAGGTCTACGAAGCACAACACCGGTGGTTCGCTAGAGACTGCACAATTTTCGTATTGCGAGACATCGTCTTTTATGCCAAAAATCACATTCCTGACAAACAACAATTATTTACAAACTATCCAATCACAAGTGACATTGCAAAAGGTATCACATAACGACAAGCTCACTTTTCAGTTGTTCAGCCCACCATCAATTACACGGGAAAACCCAACATTCTTGCTCGGACAGGCCGGACGAACCCATAATAAAAGACCTCAACCCAAACCATAAATAGGCCATAAAAGAAGGAACAGAAACAGATGAGAAGCAAGATAGAAGGGTGTGTGCATGTACCATAAACTCAGCAATGTCCTGCTCTTTGATATCTATCTTGACCTGCTGCCGAACAAGGAACTGGCTCAGCAAGGTTAGCTTCGGGCAATGGAGTCAGTTCGCTCAGGTCACACAGAAGTCAGCTAAAGGTGTACGTGTCCCAAAGACTCGCTCGGCCGTAGTCATCGGCCTATGTGAGGGCAACCACAAAATGGCTGCCGTACACAAAATGGAACCCGAAGGTTCGGAACGAAATCCCTGAATACACAGTGAATCCATCAATCGAACATGACGAAAAACACTCGTACATACCGCACTCGTCATTTGCGGTTCACTGTTACCAAAATCATCACGATACGACAACCTTTATAAAACGGGTTCAGAATCACAGAACCTCAGAACCTCCTTTTGCCCTTACATAGGCAATAAACTCAAACTCAAGTCAGTCTGAATCCAGGTCTATATTCATCAGATCATCAAGATGTTGCTGTAGCATCATCCTAGTACTTAGTAGCTCTCTCTGGACAGGTCTCCTCGCACACGAAGTAGCACAAAGGCCACATATAGCAGGAGCACACTATACGCAAAGACAGAACAGGAAAAGGATAGCTAAAACCATCCCAATGATCATCAGAATCTTCCATTCCCAAGTGGATAACAATCCCTAAAACCATTCCATTAACGACCAATCTCCTTCGTCCACATGTACAGACTCGGAGATCTTATGTAGCTTGGAAATGGCTTGGTACACTGTCGGAGCGTTGTCTGGAATGAAAACGCAGCAGCTCGATTGAATCAGTTTACATACCCCTCCTCTATCTGCAAGTATGACATCTAACGCAACTCTGTTCTGAAGAGTCATAAGGCGATCCGACTGGAGCTCAGCAGTCAAGTTACTAAGGGCACCGGCAGTTTCAACTATGGTGGACTCAACTACTCTTGTCAATTGTCGAATGTTCCTGCTGTTAGCCATAGGTTCCTTGCCCGAGGCTGACTTCGCTGAGCCAGTTCCTTGTTAAGCAGCTGGTCAGATAAAGATCGAAGAGCAGGACATTGCTGCGTTTACAGTACACTGCACAAACCTTTCTATCTTGCTTCTCATCTGTTTCTGCTCCTTCCTTTATGGCCTAATCACTGATTTGGGTTGAGGTTTTACGATGGGTTTGTCCGGCCTGATCGAACAGGATATTGGAATGTGCTTGGTCATTTCTGGTGGGCTAGACAACGGAAAAAGGGATTGTCGTCATGCGCTACTTTTGAAATATCATTCTGTGATTGGTTAGTTTGTACGTAATTGATGCTAGCCTGGAATGTGATTTTTAGCATAAAAGACCATGCTTTGCTCATTGAATTTGTGCAGTCTCTAGCGAACCACCCGTGTGTGCTTTGTAGACCTCTGTTCCTGGTTGCAGCCAATAAACTTTGGTCTTTGACGTCATCAAGAAGTGTCCTGTGTCTCTGTTTGCCGAGGAAGGGGAACTCGAAGACATCGGGCATTTTCCCTGGCGCCGCTGGGTTCTAAAACCCGGTTCTTCACGTCCCTGAAACTTTAATCATGAGGCAAGCCCTTGAAGTCACTCTGGGTTCCAGTAATGTAGATCCAGTCCTTCTCAGTCAGGCTGGAGGGGCAGCAGGTCAGCATAGCAAGAAAGCAGTTCTCCCAGAGCACCAGTCCAGCAGAGTGGCAGTCTTTCAGCAGCACAGTAGTCGCTCTTCCTGGCAGAGTCTTCACATGTCCAGAAGTGTACTGAAGTGGTAGCATCAGAAGTCCAGTTCTTATACCCAGTGGTGCCTTTGAAATTAGTTTGAAGTGCACAGAGGTCCTCCCTTCCTGCCCTGGCTCTAGACTTACCACAAGTGGATATGCAGCCATGTGTGTGGGGACAGGTCACAGCCTATTCAGGTGTTAGTGTGAGGCTGTTCCCAGTCCCTCCCTCCCACCCTCCCAGGATGGCCCGTTATGTCACACATAAGCTCCCATTTTATGTGGCTGTCTAGAGGGTATGCACAAAACCCAGCTGTCAGCCTCCTCAGACGTGTATTGGAGACAGGTTGCAGGCAAACAGGGCTTAGAGTACAAAGATTCCATCTTTCTAAATGTGTCATTTTTTAAATTGTAACTATAAATTTGACTTTACCATTAAAGAGGATTTATCATTACAATTCTATAAGTACTAAACATGATGCTCTACCTTCTTCCAATTGGGAATTACAGCTTATTAAGTGTACTAAGCAGACCTCCCAGGATATTATGGCATAGATTTGCAAATTTTGCTGCACAAAAATGGAAAGTTTGGAGCATTATTGCAGCACTTAATTCTACTCATAATCATTTATCAATGGAACCTATTTTAGCGGAGAATTCCACTTTGAAATAGACATGATTAAAGTGTATGAGAATGTTTGTTTGCGATATTCTCCTTCGTGGTAAACCTCTGGAGCATAGGTTGAGCCAAGCACAGGGTTGCTAGTCATCCTGTTTTCTGTGAAATTGTGCTGACCTGGGGCTAGTGGTTCCAAGACACAGAGCCATCTGCTGTAAGACAGCAAACTCCTCCTTTGTGCGGAAGATGGGCAGTTTCCCTAATGTCCTTACAAACAGGAAGCTATGCCCGCAAGCATTGCTTGGAAATAATAAGTTACTGTCTCTCGTACAGTGCCACAACACAAGTCAGCTGTGTATTCTAACGTTGCTGACAGTGTGCCACAGACATACATTACAGTGGTGCAGCAAGGGAGCAATGTACCCCTCGTGCTGTGGTACTACTGCACCTGCTGCATTAATGGCAACTACACTCCTAACTACAACTGTATCTCAAGCGGCATGCCAAAGGTGTTATGCAATGGTCTCACAAATCCATGGGGCCACATACCCCCAGTGTCCAAAGCTATGCTGAAGGGTCTTCATTAGCTTGCTAACTATTGTAGTTTAATGTTTTTCACTTTTAATGATTTACTGTCTGAAAAAACAAACTGACTATTATTGAATAAAATGGCAAGAAAGACAGCAAAACATGAGCTTCCATGTCTTAAATAAAATTAGGACTTTCCTACATGAATATTTGGAAAATTCACATTCTGTATCAACATTCAATGTCACCAACACATTCTGTACTCTGTCAACAGATACTGAGTTATTAGAGTAGTTCAAGGCGTGAACCTTATAATGCTGTGATTATAAAATGCATTGTTCTTTTGAATTGGGAATATCTTGATGGATACTAATGTTGCATGAGTAGTCAAAGTACTTCTTCATTTGGGTATGGCACCGATGCTTAGCTGGTCACCAGATATTACTATGACGTCATCGAATCAATTGCAATATTTGGCCTCTGAGCACCTGAACCTACAAAATCAATAAAAAAATGTATAAATACCACAAAATACTTCCTATTAGCTTAGAGCAGATAGTAGTGTTAAATTGTTCTTAAATTATTCCCTGTAGATGTTTAGAGTGCGATCCATCCAGGGACCCATCTGCTGTTTCTGGGATTGCCTACCTAGTCTGCACTGTCCCCTCGCGTTATAGAGTGACCCACCCTATCAATACAATCGAAAAAGATAGGCATTGTGAGTTCTCTGTAGACGTCTCAATTGTAGCATAGATGTGCATGGTGCACGCCAGAATAATCGTACATTAAGAGAGCTCGGAAAATAAGCCAATAATAAGGTTTCAGTGCAAACCAATTTGTTTTCCGGAATTCCTGAGTAAGGTTATAGTCCAGGCAGCAGGTCAGCACAGATGTACATGATGGGTGCTTGGTAGACGTTTCAGGATTTGAAGTCCACAACATAATGAAGGCAGGGATAGAGATGTGTGAATTTCTTTGCATTGTCATAGTGGCGCTTAGTGCAAACGGACTACAGGTATATATTGAAAGACCCTGGTAATGCTTTAAAAAGGACTGTGAATGTGCTGAGGAAAAACGTTTTCATTTTCAACATCTACTGCTCACTTCCCTAGCTTACTATAAGAAGCTTTTTGCACCATACCAATACCTTGACCCAGATACACTTGTCACATTCCCTACTGGGGAATGTTAACATGTTAACAAAGGCCCCTGTTAAATATACTCTGTAGCAGTGTAAATGTGGTGCCTTTTTGTTGCATTACCTTTGCCTTGTTGCATTACCTTTGCATTGTCACAAAGTGAGAGAGGATGTAGTCTATGGCTAGTGTGGTCGCCCTCGAAGCTGAGGAACCGGGTTCGTGCCTCCGCAATGTTGCTCAACATCCTGTGATTGTGGGCAAATCACTTAATCTCCCAGTGCCTAACAAAAATAAATGTGTCCTTCTGTAACAAAACTGGTGCTCATGTAAAGCGCTCTGATACCCAATGTCTCAGGTCTAGTTTGCGCCTTATAAATCTCTAAATAAATAAAAATAATAATAAGTTTATGTATGTCTGGCCCTACTTATGTTTAGCTTCTCAAATATTTCATATGAGGTTGCTCCTCTACTGTCATGCAGGCTCGGACAGGCCGTTGCGGGCACCGGGCAATCCCCTGGTGCGCGCAAGGGTGGGGGCCGGTTTTGGGCCCAGGAGGCCGTTTTTGTTACAGGGCCGTTTTTGGCGCATAGCTGCAAAAGCGGCCCTAGAACAAAATCGGCCAAAAACCGTCCAGACAAAGAGCTCGGACGCACCCCCAGGGGGCCGGCCAAGTACTTTGCCAGGGCCGGTTTTGGTTCTCAGACCGGCCATGCTGTCATGCCCAGGTCCCAGCCGAACACTCAGAATTACCCAGGTCTAGGTGTACTAATATTAGACCTACGGCAGCTTGTGAAATTTGTGATGTGGTGTGATTATCGTGTCTCTGTGCTTCTCTCTATGTTCCTGTGTTCAGGATGGAGGGTCTCACGTTCAACCCAACAATGACGATTGGGAAGGTACTGATGGGGTATATGGAGGAGGAGGGAGGCCAGCAGGCGTGGGGGCAAGGAAGGTCTGACGGCTCAGGAAGGGTTGACAGTGGTAGAGCAAGCTGTGTACATTTTTGATTGACTTTTTTGATGTCTCGTATTTTTTCCACTGTGCGCAGATGGAGATTGTTATGAGAACACAAACAAGAAAGGGCAACCGCGTCCGAAAGGCAGAAATTCTGACTGCAACTTTATGGTCCAATGACCACAGCCCTAGACGGTGTATCCCTGGTTGCCTCTGCTGACTATTGGCGCTCTCAGTGGGCTTTCGATTCAAGTCACCATTTTGGCCATAAAAACGTATTACATCTGTACACTGCGGCACATAGTAGTGTATGTGTGCGTACAGCCAATAAGAAGCCACCATTTTTTCCCTGTTTGCCAGGAGACCTTTCTTTGCAGCCAAAATGGTAAATATTACGTTAATCACACTCCTTAGCTGATTTCACAATTATTTCACGAATCGCTAAATTGTGAAATACTAGATGGTCTGAATAAGGAATCCCCAATGTTAACATTTGGTAGGGGTAGGCCTCAGTGAAGTGAAAAACTAATTTGAGAGTTTTCACTACCAGGACATGTAAAACCTAAAAGTACATGTCCTAACTTTTTATTACACAGCACCCTGCCCTATGGGCTACCTAGGGCCTACCTCGGGCTGACGTATAGGAAATTAATGGGGAGTTTAAAGCTTGGCAAAGGGTTTTAAATGCCCAGCTGACAGGGGAGTGCGAACTGCACACATAAGCTCTGCAGTGGTAGGCCCAAGACATGTTTAAAGGTCTTCTTAAGTGGGTGGCACAATCAGTGCTGCATGCCAACTAGTAGCATTTAATTTACATGCCTTGGTCATATGTAGTGCACTTTACTAGTGACCTATAGTAAATTAAATGTGTCAATTGTGGATAATTCAATCAAACCATGTTTAGGTGAGTAAGCACAAGGTCAGCAGTGGTAAAGAACACAGGGTCCTAAGGCTAGGGTGACCAGAAGTACCCGATTTCCCTGGACAGTCCTGGTTTTTGGGAGACTGTCCCGGCGTTCCGACACTTTACTTAATTTTAAATAAATGTACCAGTTTTCCGGACAAGTGTCAACTAATCTGCAAAACAGAACTGAAACATATGCTTAGCGCCACCAACTAGTGAAATAACTCACGTAATTAACTTTTTGTTTCAGGTAGCACAGGAGGAGGTCAACTGCATATGCCATCAGAGAGGAGGCCAGGTGGGGAGGAGAGCCGGGGGCTCCAAGGGGAAGGTCCTGCCATGCCTAATGTTTTGCAAATGTAGCCTTGTAAATGTGTGCCTATTCATATAAATGTGTGCTGAAACGCGTCATGCTGTTTCAATAAAAACACTGGATGGCTGAATCTGCTCCTGTGTCGGTGTCCGATTTTGATGCAAAAAATCGGGTGTGGTTGGAGAGAGAGATATATATATATATATATATATATATATATATATATATATATATATATATATATATATATATATATATATACACACACATTTACAAGACTACGTTTAATTCTGCCCTACTCCTGCTCAAAGAAACAGGATAAATTACGCTAATTTTAGGACTTCACACACACTAAATCGGTATAAGCTAGATATATTATGATCATTGGTAATCTTTAGTCTTATTTCTATGTCTGGCCTGTCCCAGTTTTTGCTTCTCAAAATCTAGTCACTCTACCTAAGACCAACAACAACGAATTCAGCAAAAAGTGGAGGGAAAAAGGCAAAATGTTTGGGGGTGTCTGCAGAGAGGGTCATTTCCAACACTGCCATTTCCCTCTCCCCCTCACTCCTGCTATCCCTCTTGGTCCTCCTTCTTCGGTCTCAGCGGTCCCTCTTCCTCGCCTCACTCTCGCCTTCATGTTTTCACCCTGCATTGCTCTCCTTCGCTCCCTTCTTCTTTCCTAGAGCTTTCTTTCTCTACCTCACTCTTTCCTCTCCACTTTCCCTCCCTCACCCAACACTTCTCTTTCGCTCCCTCTGTCTATCGTTCTCTTCTTCAACCCTCTGTGTTTTTCTCTCCATCGCAACACTTCCGCTTTCCCTCGATTACCTTCCTCTCCTTCTCTCTTTCACTATCTTTAACTTTTTCCTTCCTTTGCCCTGTTTATATCGCTCCCATCCTGTCAGTGTCTCTGTCTCGTTTTCCTATCATGCCCCCTTTCTCTATCACCCTCGGCCTCTTTTCTCTGGCTTCCCCATCTCGTGCGCTTCTCCAGTTCTTTCTCTAATTCATTCCTTCCTCCCCCCTATTCATCCATCACCTTGTCTTCACTGCCCCTCTCTGGGGACTTTCTCTTTCCTTATCTCTCCCTCTTTCTCACTCCCTCTTTCTTTCCTGCCCCCATGCGTCGTTCTCTTTCTCGGGATCTACTTCTTGCTTTTCTTCCTTCCACCGGCCCCTTCCTTCACGCCCTCCCCCTCCCTCACCTCGCCTCCTTTTCCTCTCTCCCTCGCGCTCTCCTTCCCTCGTTCGTTCCTTCTGCTCCTTGGCTCCGCCCACCGCGAGCAGCTGTTTCCAGTGCTACATAATTTATTTCATTCCTACTTAATTACACCCTTTAATTAGCAGTCAAACCTTCATCCGGCACACACACACAATTCCCCCGCGAGCCCTCCTGAGTCACTGACCCGTTTAATTACAGATCACTGTTTATGTCTTGGTGTTCAGACAGACACAGGAGCGTCGCTCGCGGTACAGAAGGAAACAGGTACTTCTGATAGGGAAACATTTTTTAGTTGTGTTTTATCAACTGGGAGGAGGCGGATTAGAGCGCGCGAGGCGGATTAGAGCCCGGGGCTCGGGGTGCGAGCCTGCTTCGGCGGATAGCTGCTTGCTCGCCGCGGGCCTAGCGCCCCGTCCGACTCCCTCTCGTATCCGGCCCTTTCTTCAACTCCTTCCTCCGCTTCCCGCCTTTCTCCCCTCCTTCCTCCCGGATCCGCCGCCCCCATTCTCTACTCTTTACTCCCTCTTACACTTTTCTTCCTGCTTTCTCCCTTCAGGTCTTCTTAACTCGTCTCCTCTTCTGCTCTAGGACACTCTCTTGCCTTTTGCTCTCACTTCTTCTCCTGTTTAGTTCGCCCTCGCCTCTTTCAAATAGGTCTCTTTCTTTAACTCTCCTCTTTTCCCTGTCATTCTCCTTTTAAGTCTTTCATTTTGTTCTTCTTCCTTATTCTCCTATTGTCTCTTTCGCTTCTTGCGTTCAATTAGTAGGTCGCTCTTTGTTTCACCTCACTCTGACTTCTTGTTGTGTGCCGTGTCTCTTCTTTCATATGGTTCTTTCTCTACCTCTTCCATTTCTTTCCTTTTCCACTCTTTTTTTCTGATTTTCTCTTTCTCTTTTCTGAGCCGTTTTAACCTCCTCATTTGCAGTACTTTCTTTTGCGTCTCTCACATCGTTCTCGTATCGTTCATGTCGTTGCTCTTGCTCGTTGTTATTAGTGCTTCGAGGAAGTGCTTCAAGGAGTGCAGTGCAAGTACCCTGTACTAGAGTACATTCTTGCTTCTGAGAAGTGCTGATGCTCTCCAGTTAAAAGTATCGTCTCTCTATCGGTACTCTCCGTCTCAGGATAAAGAAGTGCAGGTACTCAGTACCTGACAGCACCGGCCCATTTAAAGCAGTGCCCATTCGAGCATGTCATCAGTGATTAATTTGTGCAGGTGGTGAGCATATGGACTTATTTTTGGAGACTTTGCTGCGGACTAAGTGAAAGAGGAACGTAGAAATGGATTAAGGAGGAAAAGAAAAATAGGAAAACAGTGACAAAGGGAGAACATTGGGATGAAAAACAACTTGCAGATATGAAATAAAGACACAGGAAGTGTTGGGGGGAAATGAAAATTGACTGAATTGGAAACAACGAGGAAAGATTTGTACTCGGCTGCTCCTGGCGCTCTTAAGAAAAGCTTTGCGCTCCTGCACTTTAGTTTTCTGTTTTTTCTTTACAAAGTACTGCATCTAGTCTTCCCCCTTCTGTATGATATTCTGTCTTGCTCATCAAATCTAAAACATGCTTTTTGTTCCAGAAACAGTGCACATTTTTTGTTGAAGGTGAGCAGAGGGATTGAAGACATTCTGATATGTATCGATTTACAGCAGCAATGCTCCTGTAACATTTTCTTTAATGCCTGTGCTTCTGTTCAATCACAAATAATACATATCTGAGTGAAGATGTTAAATGTTCTTAAACAAATAGTTTCTGTGTTCTCCAAATCTGGATATAAGCACTTTAACGAATTGGTTATAGTGGGATGTGGGTTTATAGGGGAATGGGGTGGGAAGTTATTTAATTGCCTCAAATTGTAAAGCGCTCTGATATCCTTCGGGATCAAGTTTGCGCTATATAAAACTTTATAAATAAATAAATAAAATTAGGGACTTTTGCATCACTCTCGAAACGTATAAGCATGTGCTAATACTGTAAACATAGTCTCAAATGTGTGTGCAATATGGAAGCCTAGACAATTGACCCAGTGTCAGTTTATATACCAATTTAACAGGAATTTTCCTCAAATTACAATTCACCTGATACAATGAGACATTTGATTTTTTTACCTTCGTGGAAAAATGTGCTCAAACATATTCATTTCAGAAGCCAGTTAATGGGTCCCAGAACAGTTATGTATTTGAACATTTGAATGTCTTTGGGATGTATCTCACTGGCATGACGTTAGCAGGGATTTGGCCAAGTGCAATTAGGTCATTTGTGTGTGAAGTTTAATATTTTTGATGACATACTTTCCCATTAAATATCCTAAATAATAAATCGCGGTACATACAAAGTGAGCTGGGGGATGAAGAATTCCAGGTAGCATTAACAATTAATTATAAATGAAAGCTCCAAGTGTGCAGTAGTACAATAAGGTTTAAGCCACAAAACGTAGTATTTTCTCACAAAGGTTTAAAAATAAAAACGCCATCGCATCATGATTTAAAGGATATAACATTTGTAGTAAAGTTAATTTAAGAAAAAAAGGAATATATTCAATCAATATTTACTCAGGGGGAAACCGATCCAAAATGGGCAGATAAGTTAAAAGGGTAAAAGTGATATTTAATTTGAAGATTTCTATGGCATAAACCGATGCATCAGGAAACTTTAGACAAGAGAATAAAGCAGGGTATTTTGTTTGGGGAATAGAGAAGATTGAGCTAAATCTTAGAAAAGACTTCTGAACAAAGTGACACCACACCCCATATACAATAGTATGAAGGCACGGGTCAACTCACAACAAAGGCTCCCCCACCAAAAGAGGGGCTGCAAAAGATAGAACTTAAAGTCCGCTATGGGTTGGTCAATGTCCTGCTGTGGGTAAAGTCACATCTAAATTGTCTGGTGGGTGAGCGCATATTTTCGACTCTTTGGAACAGCAACACCAGGGGGTTTAAAGTGTCTTTTTCATGAATCAAGAAGAGGACTAGAGGACAAGATTCGGCAGTGTCACCGACGAACGATGAAAACGTGATGTTCTCCTAAGGCTCCCAAAGATGCCATGCTGCAGAAGAACGAGGAAAAAGGCCACGACTAGATAGAATGATGAATAAGGAGATGATAGGTAAAAAGTAGAAACATAGTAGGTTTGAAACTCAGCCTCTGATTTATGAGCCTAGGCCAGATCAGCTCTATGAATTCACAATGCATTTCCCTGTTACTGGCTCCAGCTGCTCCATCCATTCCTCTAAACTCAAGCCTGCTTATGTGCCTCCCCCAATCCCTCTCTGAACCCAGAGGGAATGTGTTATGCCCGTCTAAAGGTAATATCTCCCGCCATTTATTGCATATCTTTGCTTCACTCAATGTCGTCATCAAGGGCTATGTCTTTACTGAATGTCATGTTTGTTGCTTTTACGTAAATATTACAAGTAGTTTGATGCAATATATTGCATGTTAACATCTCTGAGACAATGAAGATCAAGACTCGTGGCATTTCTCACACCAAGGCTACGCTAGGCTTGAGAAGCTGTTTTGTTCCATCCAGGAAATGACTTCTTCCCTCTTCCAACATCAAAACTTGTTTTATTTGCAATTATATAGAACAAACAAGTACCGAAAGGGTATCTCAACACTTTACATAAGAATAGTTACTAATGCATGCAAGCAGTTTACAAAAAAATAGGTACATGAGATTTATTGTAAAACAGCAGCTTTCATCGTAAGGTATAATATTCTATATATAAATGTACAGATTATTTGTAAGGTCTAGTTGCTATAGTGTGATGCAGAATCCTATGAATTACTGACCAGGAGTATGCACATTGCTGCCTTGGTCATTAAAGAGCCATAGCAGGCAGCCAATCGCTCATCCAACATGGCTGCCACTATTAGTACCAGGTGCGTTGTGAACATTTTTGTGTGCAGTGTAGTTGTCCTTTTATTGGGTCAAAACATGGTAGTGTCCTGGGGAATCGTGGTGATGGGAGTACAAAGGATGCCAGTTATTGAGGTGGGTAGACCAGTGCACAGCTCAAAGTTTATTCTTCTTTTTGAAGCAAAAGTTCATAAATTTGGGGTAGGTGCTCCTAGGTATCGTCCTCTGCCCATTGGACGAGTAAACATAAACATTGAAAAAGTGTCATCAAACAGATGATGGCATCCCTTGGGGCACACTTTTAGGCGTTTCTTGCCTTTAAAGTTCAAAAGAAATTCAGTAATTCAAATCTTCATGAAACGGGTAGATTTATTATTCCATGAGTGTTCAAATCAATATGTTAAATCACATATCGTAAAGGTAATCTCTATTTGTTGACATCATTGCTCCAATGCATTTCGGACGAAAAGTCCTTCATCGGGGAGCGTCTAAAAAGAAACAACATATATACCCTATCAGATGGTGATCAATAAAGTTATTTAAACAAAAAAACCATATAGCGTGTCTTAACGGTGTTAGACAAATAACGAGTAGTTGTTCGGTGCCAAAACGTGAACGAGCTGGGCGTTTTATCATGACTAAGTGAATGAAAGTTAAAATATGCGCGTGGTAAACGTAATGCAGCGTGTAAACATGCTTATATCAAACAAGTGAAGGGATTTGGTGAACGCTGAAAGTGAGGCAGTATTAAAACCGCGGGGTCAAACATATAATCGTGCACAGCAGTTAAATCATACTGGGTTAAGGTGATGCTGAATAGACTTACCAAGGATTTCAACAAGGTACGTGCCGGTTATAAAACTCCGCTGTGAAATATACGCGACTAACACGGTGAAGTGCAGTTAAGTCAATAAGGTGAATCACGTGGTGAGATAAAGCTAGACGAAAGACTCTACCGGGTGAGTGAAAGAAAGTGACATGGTTGCAAAAAAGTAAAGTAAACAAATGGTCACGACAAAAAAGATAACGTTTCACAGAGATAAAATGATCACGAGAATATACTGCAAAATGCTACCTGAAATGAATAAACAGAATTTAAAAGAATTAAAAAAAAACGCAAAATTAACAGTGGTATTCTGCACAATAACAGGTAGTCAGAAACATAAAAATATAATAAAGCAACAAGGAGACTCATCAGAACTAAAGGACCCCCAAGATAAAATCCGGGGAGTAAAGAGTCTAGAGGTAACAAGAATATTCAATGCGTTCATTGAGGCCGAAGGGCTTCATCGACTGAAGTCTGTATATCCAGTAATTTTCCCTTTGGAGTAGTTGTCTCTCCCCTCCACTTTGTTAATGATCTCCAAAATGGTGTATTTCAACTGTGAAACGGTATGTTTCATTTCGTTGAAATGAATCGCCACAACAGATTTTTGATTAGAGGTACGGATGTTGGACTTGTGCTCGTTTAAGCGAGTTTTTATCTTGCGCTCAGTTTTACCAACATATGTTTTACCACACAGACATTTCAAAAGGTAAATGCAATTGCTGGTGTTGCAGGTTGCAGTTACTTGTAAATGGATTTTGTGACCTTTCATTGGGTGGGTTATATCTGTGCCCGTTATTACGTTGTGGCAATTGTTACAGTTGTTGCATGGTCGTGTTCCACGGGAATGAATGTTAGGATTTTTTGGTAGTTTGAGGATCTCTCCCAAATTTTTACTTCTGGTATAAGCGAACAGTGGTAAAGAGTTGAATATGTTATTAAAATCGGTGTCCAATTGTAGAAGTGGCCAATGTTTGAGCACAATGTTTTTGTAGGTGGTACTGACGTTTGAAAACCTGGAAACTACGACCATCCGGTCGCTTTTGGGCTTTTGTCTAGGTTTGTTGAGAATCTCTTGACGATTCAAAGGTTTAACAAAGTCTTTAGCTGACTCCAGGATTTGATCTGGGTATCCTCTTGCACGAAAACGTTCTGTCATTTCAATGATGCGTGTTTCTGCCATGATGGGATCTGAAGTGATGCGTTTAACTCTGAGTAATTGTGATCTTGGCAAATGGTTTTTCAAAGATGCTTGGTGAAAGCTAGTGTAATGCAACGTATTGTTGCGATCCGTAGGTTTTCGAAGGATATCGGTGGTTATCTGGTTGTTTTTAAATGTGATTTTTACATCTAAGAAAGTGATGGAGTTGGCTTGAATATTCCACGTGAATTTTATCCTGTCGTTAACATTGTTGAGGGTATTGAGAGCTGTTTCCAAACTTTCTTTAGAGTCTCTCCAGAGGATAAACAGATCGTCAATGTATCGTACATACATTTTTAAGTTATTCTTCCATTCCGGTTTTGCCCAAATGTTGGTCTGTTCGAATTCCCCCATATAGATATTCGCGTAGACTGGAGCCGTGCAATTACCCATACTGGTGCCTACCAATTGCAAATACCAATCATCCTGATGCTTGAAATAGCTATGAAACAAGGTGAAAGTTATTAGTTCCATGAGGAAGATCTTAGCGGTTTCATCCAAATCCAAATTTATGATCGCTTGTTCCATGGCCTCCATGCCACCTGAGTGTGGGATAGACGTGTATAATGCACTAACATCAGCCGTGCATAACCATAAGGATTCATTGGAAATGATTTCCAGTGCTTGAAGTCTACATAAGAAATCAGTTGTATCTCTAATGTAACTTGCCAACGATTGGACTGTTGGTTGTAACTTGCGATCCAAATATTGTCCCACTGGTTGGTGGATACTACCACGAGTTGAAACTATAGGGCGTATGAGTGGATTCATTACGTCTTTATGTATCTTAGGCAATGCATAGATTGATGGACTTTTGGGATGAGCTAGTAATAAAAAGTTCTTAGTTCTTTGGTCGATGGCTCCCTGGGTGAATGCTTTGTCAACAATGATTTTTAAGTCAGCAGCGAATTGTTGTGTTGGATTGTTAGGCAGTTTCATATAAACTGTCTCATCAGAGATGTGCTCAAAGAGTTTTTGATGATACATGGATGCATTCATGACCACAATCGCTCCACCTTTGTTTGCCTTTGTACAGATGATTTTGTCATTGTTAGCTATAGATTTCAACCGGTCTAGGTCTTTCTGAGTCATGTTCTTGTGAGATCTCCTCGTGTAATTGATTCTAGTCAAATCCTTTTTGATTAACTGTTCGAAAAGATCAATAGTCTTATGGCTAATTGGAGCCTGAAATGTACTCGGTGCTCTTAGACCCATTAGTGGATCCTCCTTTTGTGATTCACCTTGTAGATTGACAATGTTCTCAAAGTAGTGTCTAAGCCTTAGTTTCCTAAGAAATTTAAATGTCACAATGTCTAGTTCCAACCGGTTAGATTTGCTGGCAGGTACAAACGAAGTCCCTTTTTGTAACAATTTTATGTCCTGTGTGCTGAAAGTATAATCCGATATGTTAATGACAAGTTGGTCATCCTTCATTTCTTCTTCTTTTCCTTCTCCTTTGGTAGAGTCACACTTCTTCTTTGGGGAATGTTTTTTTGTTTTGCCCCTCCTGGGTCGTCTTGTTCTGTGGCCTGTTCTAAAAAAGGAGTGATGGTGGTGTCAGTTGATGTACCGGGTGTTATTTCCTCTACTTGTGATGTTTGACGGGGTCCTTGAAGTGACTGCTTTGTTGACCAGGCTTTTTGTGGCGATCAGTGAAATCCCCTTCAGATGAGGATGTATCGGTGTTCTGAGTGTAAGGACAAGATCTTCTTCTCTGGGCGTAAACTTCCGCCCAGGTATATACTTCATCCAACTTATAGTCAAGCTTGTCACGCCTGAATTTCCTGATTTTTCGGTCGTTGATTTCGTTCTGGTGTTTTTCAAGTTGTCGTTTGATATCCGCGATAAATTCATCCCACTCCTCAGTGGGTATATTTTTTGAAAGTTCTTCGTTTGTTTCAGCAATTTCTTTTTCTAATTCAACAATGATTTTTGACAATTCCTCCACTATCAAAAGAATTAGGTCAAGGCTACACTTGTTAAGTATCGCGTACCATTTATCTTGAAAAGGTTTAGAATTCTTACATAATGAAGGTTTTAATGCGATTTGTAGGCCTCTGGGGGTGCGCTGTGTCTTGTGGTATTTAATTAAAGTCGCTGCGTGTAAAGTTTGATTTATTTTGCGTTTGGATAAGTATAATAGTTGTTTAGCGTTCTGTTCTTTGCTCCTTGTTGTCGAGGATTGGGTTATGTCGTCTTGAATTAGCGCGTAGATTTTATTGGCCTCATCAATGCCATAGGCAAAAGTGTCAGCTCTGGCTTCAGTGGATCGGGCTATGTCTTCGTAGTTCATTTTGAGGGTGTTGGCGTGCAACTGTGTCAATGGGTAGAGTCACGTAAACAAGTTATTGAGGTGGGCAGACCAGTGCGCAGCTCAAAGTTTATTCTTCTTTTTGAAGCAAAAGTTCATAAATTTGAGGTAGGTGCTCCTAGGTATCGTCCTCTGCCCATTGGACGAGTAAACATAAACATTGAAAAAGTGTCATCAAACAGATGATGGCATCCCTTGGGGCACACTTTTAGGCGTTTCTTGCCTTTAAAGTTCAAAAGAAATTCAGTAATTCAAATCTTCATGAAACGGGTAGATTTATTATTCCATGAGTGTGTGCAACGCCTGTGTAAATTTGCATTTCAGGGGTGCTACAGGGCGATTAGCAAATGGGGAGTATTCCTTATTTGCGATTAGCAATTTGCTAATCGCAAATAAGGAATGTGTAGGAATCGCAATTTATTTAGCGATTCCTACATGAATCCCGTTTTGCAAGTCCTTAATAGCGATTCCTTAATAATCGCTATTAAGGACTCGCAAAACGGCTCTTTGATGAATCTAGCTGTAAGTCTTTAGCTAAATTCAATAAGATTTGGGGGTCTTTCATATTTTATTTGAAAAATCATGTATTATCTAGATCATTATTGTTTTCTGTTATATATGTGCTAAGATATATGTATATACTCTGTCTGGGCCCAATAAGAATTTTGTTAAATGATTTAATGCCAACCTAAATGTCAACTCTGTAGACGTTTAGATCATCTTTTTTCGTTTGACTTATTTTGTATATTGTTGTTTCCTGTGTTGCTAATAAAAAAAAAGAAAAGAAAATGGAAAATTTAGAAAAAGAAAATAAATGATTCATGGACGTCATTTAGGGGTGGCCAGGGGTCGCAGTTGCGACCCCTGGCTTGCCCTTTGCTACCCCTAGCACTACCTTTGCAACCATTCTTTTTTGTCGTGACCATTTGTTTACTTTACTTTTTGCAACCATGTCACTTTCTTCCACTCACCCGGTAGAGTCTTTCGCCTAGCTTTATCTCACCACGTGATTCACCTTGTTGACTTAACTGCACTTCACAGTGTTAGTCGCGTATATTTCACAGCGGAGTTTTATAACCGGCACGTACCTTGTTGAAATCCTTGGTAAGTATATTCAGCATCACCTTAACCCAGTATGATTTAACTGCTGTGCACGATTATATGTTTGACCCCGCGGTTTTAATACCGCCTCACTTTGAACGCCACCGCGCTGATTTTCAGCGTTCACCAAATCCCTTCACTTGTTTGATATAAGCATGTTTACACGCCGCATTACGTTTACCACGCGCATATTTTAACTTTCATTCACTTAGTCACGATAAAACGCCCAGATCGTTCACGTTTTGGCACCGAACAACTACTCGTTATTTGTCTAACACCGTTAATACACGCTGTATGGTTTTTTTGTTTAAATAACTTTATTGATCACCATCTGATAGGGTACATATGTCGTTTCTTTTTAGACGCTCCCCGATGAAGGACTTTTCGTCCAAAATGCATTGGAGCAATGATGTCAACAAATAGAGATTACCTTTACGATATGTGATTTAACATATTGATTTGAACACTCATGGAATAATAAATCTACCCGTTTCATGAAGATTTGAATTACTGAATTTCTTTTGAACTTTAAAGGCAAGAAACGCCTAAAAGTGTGCCCCAAGGGATGCCATCATCTGTTTGATGACACTTTTTCAAAGTACAAAGGATGCCAACATGTCCCCCATTGAACCGAAAAAGGGCCAGTTCTCCATACGAAGTATTGCTTGTCAACCCTCCAGGACAGCACCGCGAGACCTCTTGCCACTGCAGCAAACAACCTGGTAAGGCCATGGATAGGGCCTCTTCCATAAGCAATGATACTTGCAGCTCCATAGACCCAGCCATGCCTTTAACCCAGAGGCTTGCCTCCTCGCACAAGATTAGCATGGTGCCCCCAAGCAGTTGATGGGCATGCCCGCTCATCCACATCACGTCCGCTAGGAATGGGTTAAAGAAAAGGGGTGGCTCCGGGAAAAAGAAGCAACAATGAGCACAATGTCCACGGAGCCCAGACCACTCCACCATTTCAGGATTCCCAATTTGGAGCGAAGGGGACTGAGCAGGGTGGCATGAGATGAGAGAAATGGCCAGAGGAGTACAGTAGCGGTGAGCAAGCCACCAAATGCACAGAGTGAGCCATGCTATTGGTCTGGCTTGGCTCTTAGAGCCCATGCACAAGCCAAGCCCTGAAAATGTTTTCCATGTAAATCACACAGCATTCATTACATAAAGTACTATAAAGCCTCTTAAAAAATTTAAAAAGTGTATTTCTTTAACATGTGGAAGCTTTGACATTAATACGTCACATTATAGCATTGCAGTGAGGAGTACTTATTCAAAATGATAGTTTTTCAACATGAAATAAGAACAATTCCTGCCCCTGCCCCCACCCTGGCAACCGTGTCATTGGTTTATTAAGAGACAAGACAATTCTAAACCCTGTATGTGGCCCAGATTCTCATAAATTGAGCAACATTATAGTTTATTAAATCAAACACAATAAGGTTTTGTGCAGTTGATATTGTCAACTCCATATTTGAAGGTGCTTTCGCGATAATGAAGAAAAAAGGAGGAATGGTGAAATAAACTATTTGCCTAAGATCACAAAATTTACTTAAGCAAGGAGCTCCAATCAATCCATATTTTCTGGTTTCCCTTTGTGCAAATCAGCCACTAAATGTGTATATATTTGTCTCTACTTGTTACCTTAAATGTTAATGTTTTGTTTTTACCTTAGTGTATGAAGGTAGACCATTGACAACAGGCATAAGTCACATGAAAGCTCAGCTTGTTATGGGCTTGAAGTTCCAACGGGTTTCTCAAGCCGAGTCAGAGCCAGGCCCGAGCTTTCAATGGATCGCTCACCTCTACACCTATCATACCGTCACCTCGATATCACATTCCATGCTTTCTGCCCTGGTCTGCACCCTTTAAGCATCTATAGCAGGTTCCCTATGCAGATGACTACAGATGCACAACTGGTGTGGGCAGCAGGGTTCCCCAGCCAGGGTCAGTCTCAAAGCTCCAAGGAGGCTCCGCCAAACCTGCTACAGCCATCTTAGTTTCCTATTGCCCCAGAGAATAAAGTAGTACCTCACATCTTCTGGTAAAGTGGAAGACGTACCTGATCCCAGTTTTATCCAGTGTTCTCATGTCTCCTATCATATCTAGTACATCATTTCATGGGGGTCAATTTACTGAAAAGCCAGAGTAGCAGAAGTGACATCACACACCCTTTGACCTCCACTTTCACTCACATACTCGTAAATTCACACATGCACACTCTCTCATACATAAATACACACTCTCCCGCAAGCACGCCCAGAGTATACATTTAAAAGCATTTTTTACTTACCTTAGCTGCCATGGAAGGGCATATTCCAGCTTATTGTACTCTATTTTTATTACACAATTAATGAATAATATATTTTATTTATTCACTATTAGTGTAATGACAAAATTGACAGAAAATAAAGAGAGTGGACCCCCATCTACGCCTGTGTTCCTGGCACTGAATGTCCCACCACTGAGGCCAGGGGTTGCAAAGGTGTGCTAGGGGTAGCAAAGGGCAAGCCAGGGTTCGCAACTGCGACCCCTGGCCACCCCTAAATGACGTCCATGAATCATTTATTTTCTTTTTCTAAATTTCCCATTTTCTTTTCTTTTTTTTTATTAGCAACACAGGAAACAACAATATACAAAATAAGTCAAACGAAAAAAGATGATCTAAACGTCTACAGAGTTGACATTTAGGTTGGCATTAAATCATTTAACAAAATTCTTATTGGGCCCAGACAGAGTATATACATATATCTTAGCACATATATAACAGAAAACAATAATGATCTAGATAATACATGATTTTTCAAATAAAATATGAAAGACCCCCAAATCTTATTGAATTTAGCTAAAGACTTACAGCTAGATTCATCAAAGAGCCGTTTTGCGAGTCCTTAATAGCGATTATTAAGGAATCGCTATTAAGGACTTGCAAAACAGGATTCATGTAGGAATCGCTAAATAAATTGTGATTCCTACACATTCCTTATTTGCGCTTAGAAAATTGCTAATCACAAATAAGGAATACTCCCCATTTGCTAATCGCAAATAAGATAGCGATTTCAAGGCTGCAAGGGGTGTCCAAAGGACACCCTGTAGCACCCCTGAAATGCAAATTTACACAGGCGTTGCGCACACACATGTCCAAAGGACATGTGTGTGTGTAACATGCAACAGAGAAAAATGCACTAAAGTGCATTTGTCTATTTTTTCGCTATTTACCACAAAGTCAGACTTCGTGGTAAATAGCGGCCAAATATTGTGAATTCGCAATTTAAAATTGGTTAATGAATTGCATTTAAGGAATCTCTAATAGAGATTCCTTAAATGCAATTCCTCGCAAATATGCGATTTCGCAACTAGCGATTTTTGCATTTGGGATGATGAATCCCCAATGCAAAAATTGCGCTTGCAAAGGGCCAGATTCTCAGAATCTGGCCCTTTGCGAGCGCAATTTCCTTTCATGAATCTAGCTGTTAGTACTCCTGAGCCTAGCCAGCGCCAGTTCCATACTATAAATTTCATTAAGAAGAGACCCATTTTCTTTTCTAACTCTGACGCCAGTGTCAATATTGGGTAGATTCCCATTTCCCATCCCAGCATCATGCTCTTCTCACTGTCCACACAGGTTACATATCATAAGAAAGTCAAGATTATACAAACTCAGCAAAAAAAAAATATGGACAAAGACCGAGATTAGGGAACATAAAATGTTGAATTTTTAAATAATTAATTTAAAAAAAACATACATGTGACATGAAAAAGTTACGAATATGTGAGGGTCTGATCCAAATGGTGGGGCGCAGCCCATGGCACAGGTGAGTGTCTGAGGGATTCCTCCTCCCACACATGCAACTCTTGGGTGAGAGCCTACAGCAGTGGCAGCGGAATAAACATAAAGTATGTATGCATTTATTTAGTCATTTTGCATAACTCATACTAGGCCTAAGGGTGTCATAGATCTTTACGTAGATCAGCAGTGTAACGCAATTCTTTTATTTGTGTTCTCCATGCGGTCCGGTTTCCATCCACAACTCCCTACGCAAAAAGAAACCAACGAAACACATTCAAAACACAACACTTTATGCAAAATGCTAAACATGCCTTTATTTCCCATTTTCTTTTGTAAGATATCCGTATTGAATGCAATCAAAACAACCCTCGGGTGTCAACCAACTCACAAAAGAACACACGCGTATTGTTTTTCCTTTCAACACAATTATGAAACCACTGCCTGGAGTAAAGGCCGCGTGAGCCGCCTGCCTGTTCAATGCAACACCTGCGCAGCTGCCAATCCAGGCAGACTCTCTCAGACAGTAGTGACAACAGCAATTACACCCTCCTGTACTTCCAAGGCAAAAGAGTTTACTCATCTTGTTTGTAACACAAGCTAGTTTTCATGCAGTCTTTATCACAGCGGGGACTTCAGACGGCTTCTCAAGATGGCGACGGAAGATGCTCAGGACCAGTGTTTCACACCGTGCAGACTAGACTACTTACACCTCAACAATGTCTGCAGCCTTGGGGTGAGCAAACTCCAGGCACACACTGGGCAGAGAAAAACAGAATGAGAGAAAGGGGAGGGAGACAAGTGGAGAGGGGAGAAGGAGTGACAAGTGGGGGAAGTAATGAAGCAACCTGCAGAGACTAGTGGAAGAGACAATGCTGGGGCTATAGAGACCTGCAAAGAGGAGGTGCAACAAGGAGCTACAGAGAGAAAAGTGGAGGAGAGGATGCAGAAGGCTGCAAAGAGACAGCTGAAAGGGAAAATGTAGGAAAGCTGGAGGGGTGAGACCTTGGAAGCGGTAAAATATGCAATAACAGACAGAGTGAAGAATAAAATGCAAGAAGCTGCACACACACACAAGTAGAAGGTGAAATGCAGGGACCTGCAGAGGTGACACAATCGAGGGCAACGAAGGGAGTTGCAAAGAAGCAAGTGGCAGAAGAAATGAAAAGATAAGCAGAGAGAAACAAGCATTGCCAAAGGTGACCAGGCTCACTTTACCAATGCTTGTTCGCTGCCAATATCGGCTTTGTCAATGCTGGCATTGGCAAAGTCACTAGTGGTGGGTGGCCATCTTGGAATCTTATTTTGGATACTTCCAAAAGGGACGACATGTTATATGTAAGCACAGCATAACAGCCACCTTAAAATAATATAGCACTAAGTATACAAAATAACACTGTTATTCCGTTACAAGTTGAAAATCATATTTCATCTAAGTGCAATAAGATTACCTTATTGGGACTGAAAGAAGAACTTCCCAATATGGCCATCTGCAGTTATTGGTTTTACCTATGTTTGCGCAGCAATTCTATAATCATCAGCAAAATCAGTGGTGGCAGCCGCAGGCGGAGGATGATGGGAAGTGGGCAGCAGGCAGCGGATCTGTAGAGGGGTCATAGGTCATAGAGACAAAGGTGGTAGAGAGAGACGCCAAGTTCCAGCACTGCTTGATGTTGCAAGACTAAGAGGGGAGGGGGATAAGGGTGGTTGAGATAGAAGAGGGGCATGCAGCAATACAGAGGCAGTATGGGGGTAGAGACCAATGATGACTTGGTAGGTGGGGGTGGGGAAAGAGAGACCAGGAAGAGACTGAGAGAAAGAAGCAGACCACGCACTCCCATTAAGTGCTAAATCTCAGATGTTACAGTAACCTGAAAAAAGTAGTTCCTGATATCAGAAGTGGAAGGACAGACTCAACCAATCAAAAAGCAGAATGAAACCCAACTACTCGAGGGGCGGGACAAGCACAAGAAGAAGAAGAAAAGCTGTTAAGGAAGTTAAGTTAAGGAACTGGGAGTTGAAATATAGAAAGGCTTTCGCCTTTCAGCCAGGATCTTTGCAAGTATATATTAAAGTATTGGTTGGTATGCAGTCTGCAACAGGCAGATGAAGCTGTCTATAGTGAGCCTGCAGGGGACTACAGAAGAAAAACAACAGGAGCACGTTTCCATTTTAGCTTGCTTAGTGAACTTTGCTTTTTGCAATACAAATAGTAAATCGTATGTCGATCTGAAACTTTCAACTTTCTTATCGCTACACAGTAAAGAGTCATAGTGTGTCAAAACATTAAGTGTAGAAAGTATTATGTGTAAAACATGCCAGAACTAATGCAGCAAAAATGTATGGAGGTCACCTACTCTACAGGGCGTAGCTCCATCAAGCATAATGTATCTAATCTATTCTGGACCAAGGTGTGAGATTGTCTGGGTCACACACAGAAGTGGAGGCCATCTTGAAATCATTTACTGCTGATTGTAGCACAGCAGACTCCACGTTTAATTACTATGTACATCGTTTCTACTATTTAGACTCCAACAATCTACTAAGTGCCTCTCAGACGGGATTCCGCCCTCAACACGGAACCGAAGCTGCTTTATTAGCAGTAACGGAAGAAACAAGATCGGTGCTGGACCAGGGAGGGAGAGCAGCCATCATACTATTAGACGTTAGCGCCGCGTTCGACACAGTTAACCATGCCACACTATTACACCGTTTAAAGAGCATGGGCGTGTCGGGCGCGGCCCTAGAATGGCTGACTTCCTTCCTGGACGAGCGCTTCTTCCAGGTGTTTGAGGGTGAGGTAGTCTCCTCTAAGCAACCACTTAGTTGTGGGGTTCCCCAGGGCTCTGCCCTGAGCCCCACACACTTTTTAATGTCTACATGAGACCTCTAGCAGGGATAGTCCTTCCCTTTGGTGTGCGTATTGTCACCTACGCAGACGACACCCAACTGGTGGTCTCTTTGGACCACACAGAGGGGCCGTCCAACACCCTGGGCCCCTGTCTAGAGGCTGTAGCTAAGTGGATGCAATCTTCCTGTCTCAGACTTAACGGGGTGAAGACAGAGATTATGCTGCTGGGCAACCCCGCACCGACCACTCTGGCTTCCATCTGGCCCACCTGTCTTGGCTCTCCTCCCTCCCCTAAACCTCAGATAAATAGTCTTGGAGTCTGGCTCGATAAAGCATTAGACTTCTCTGTTCAGGCCACCAAAACGGCATCCACTTGTGTCGGGCTAATGAGAATGCTCTGGAAGGTGCTCCCTCTACTTCCTTTCCAGGCAAGGAGAATCATGGTGCAGCCCCTGATACTCTCCCGCCTGGATTATGGAAATGTTTTGTATCTAGTAGTGCGGGCGGCAGTGACTAATAGACTCCAAGTCACTCAAAACTGCGCTGCCCGACTACTATTCAACATTCCCCGTTGGCATTCAGCTAAGAAAGCCCTAAAAGATCTACACTGGCTCCCAGTGGCTGCTAGAGTACACTTTAAGGCCATGTGCATCGTGCATAAAGCCTTTCATCAAGTGGGTCCTGCCATCCTGCGCCCTCTGGTTGTACCCTACACCCCTTCCAGAACCCTTCGTTCCAGTGCACTGCATTTAGCCACCGCAAACAAAATAAAAAAAGCCCGGTGGGGCGGCCGTTCATTCTCGCACATTGCTGCCAGAATGTGGAACTCTCTCCCGTTGAACCTCAGAGAGAATAACAACCGGATGGCATTCAGGAAAGCTCTGAAAACACACCTGTTTGCGAAAGCGTGCTAATTCTACCCTGGCCCTCGCCTCAGTAATCAGTTAAAGCTCTGCGAGACCTCCGGGTAGTTACGCGCTATATAAATATAATTTTTCATTTCATTTCTACTTGAAATTAACAGAGTGCTGTAAAAGTAACCAAGTGAAGAACATTCACAACTTCGCGCTGATGAGAGATCTTGGAGAAGTAGAGTTATTGCAGGCCTTTCAATAAAGGTTCTCTCAGTAAGACCACCTTCTGTCCCATATGAATGGTAACGAGAGACACAGATTGCCTGTTGTTCTTCCGTCAAAAGTAAGGTAACATTGGTGCAAAGTAGGAAAATGGCGTGTTTGGATTTTTGGGGATCGTGAGTTTTTTTTGTATTTCCAGTATCATATGGAGTTTACCCCTGGTGGATTGGGTGCCCGCAGTGAAGGTACGGTCTTCATTGAGGTTTCATGGTGGATAATGTTGAATGACCTTGTTTGTGATGCAAATGATTTTGCAGGCAATTCTGGACTCTAAGTGTAGATAATGTTTGCCATTCATGAGCATTGAAATGTAGTATTTTTGTGCATGCTCCAGTTACCAATAGGACTGCACAGCACAGGAGCTTCAGTGAAGAGTGCCCTTTGAGAGTTTTGGAAGGAGAACCTTCCTAATATTGGGTAGTGAATGCACCAGTGCTTGAAGCACTTGACACAAGCCAATGTTTGGATAAACAGCTCCATTACTGGGGGTAAAGCTGGTATAATGCTGTGTTTGTGATCATACCTACTGTTGCCTGTTTGTTTTTCTATATGTACCTGCTTCAATTTACAGAGTTGTGTAGAGCTTTACACATAGCCTTAATACTGCTACTGTGTACTTGTGTGGTTCAGCTCTGTTGGATGATGGAGTGCTGGATTGCAAGATCAGTGTTGCATCGACTGTGACGCCTAATGGCTTGGCAGAGAAGACTTAAGGGCTAATGGTTGTCTCAAGCCCTTCATTTTTATGAGCCATGTTTGAAAGTCTGCGGCATTTCTGAGGGGCACAGGTAAACATCGTGTGGGTCCATTTCACAGAGAAAAAGGTGCTCCATTTTTTAGGTAATCAGGAATAGCTTTAAATGTCTAAATGTCACTTGCAAAGGAAACCTTGAGGCCTGGCTGGCATATGGAAATTGACGGCTGGATACCTATCGATCTTAAGACTTTAGAGTCCCTGAAGTTCCACATCAAAGTTGACGATTGTTCGAGACTGCTCCAATCGTTGTGGTACTTCACAAATTCAAGAGAACACTAAGAGAGTTTGAGGTTCCATTTTGTAGAATTGGGTTCTGCTTTCTAGTCACATCTAGTAAGGTTCCAACCTGCTCAGACACATTTGCATGTAGCCAACAAGTGCATCCTCATGCGTGTGCAGGATAGGTTCAAGGTAATACGCTGCTGAAAAGACCAGAAGGCACATCTCTGTGCTGTCATGAATCTACATTGAATCATCAAAGACTTGCAAGGTTACAGGTTGTATACTGCAGTTTGTCCAGGATACTGATTGTCTGTTGAATCGCAGAATATTGCTTCTGATGTGTTATTTAAGTTGGATGTTTAATGAACTAAAGTTTTGAAACAAGTCTCTGGTTTTGTTGATTGTACAGATCTACGTTATGTTTTTTGGAAGCAGGAAGGTTTGTGCTAGTTAATTAGATCTGAGGTGGAAAAAACAACTAGTGAGAGGGAGGCTTTGATATTTTGAAGAACGATATGGGCAGCAGCTGAGATACATTTCATTGAGTTTGGCCAGTATGGGAACCTCACCTAAACAAAATACTTGATTCATATGACCATCTTGATTGAGATGCTAAGGGACGTCATTTGGTCAATTTTTATGACAAAGGTCCACAAAGGTATAGAGGGGATGCTACAAGAGCTTTGATGCATACACGTTAACAGCTAGACTTTAAATCTGTTTATTGTATCATAGAAAATATTCTAATTGTTGGTGCACATTAAGCCACTGTGATATTAAAGGTATAAAAGGAAGGCAGTTGGTGCAGTGTTTACTCCTGGTAGATAACGAACGTGGGTAAGTTGAGGACCTGGAAACTTGGTTCTGTTGTTGTTTGTCTTTCAGTCTTTAGAATTGACTGTTTGAAAGTGTTCCTCTGAGATCTGATCTTGGCTAAATTGGCAGACTCTTGTAATGACTCCATATTTAATTTGTTTTCTTAAGTTTGCACATTATATTTGTAATGCTAAGATTGTAACACGGCTATGGTCTGCTTTGTAAATTATACATAAAATGAACTTGTTTATTGGTAAAGAAACTTCAGGGGACAGCTCTGGTGAAGGAGCTATAACGTAGGGCCTCATTATTTAGCAACAATTAAAGCTCGGTCTAACTCCAAAATTTGCCTAAACTGCTTTGTTTCCCATTTCATAAATGAAGTGCCAGTGACCCGGGATGGCCAAATCCAAAGGTAATCTGAAAGAAATCAAGGACTGAATAAAATGTAATGCAGCATTTTATTTTTTGGCAAATTAAATCAATTTTAGAAATGATGTAATTGGCATTGCAGGATGTCAGAGTGCTCATTGATCTCTGTGTGTTACTAAAAAATAAGATAGGGTGAAAGCCTTGTGAGTCCATTTGGAACTGGATTTATCTAACAGGGAGAAAGAATTGTCCTTCAATAACAAGCACTGGAAGTAGTATTAGGAAATAGGGAGCAGCCTGCATTCAGGGCTGGTATAAAATTATTAAGAGGTGTCCTCTCAGGCAATGATTCTTAACCTGTGGTCCGAGGACCCTTGGGGGTCTGTAAAGCCTACTCAGGGGGTCCAATACTGAAAATGAATAAAGTATATACAAATAAAGAATCAACTTTGAATATGTGAAAACTTTTTCTGTAGTTGATTGTGAATTGAACAAAATATTTCAATATTTAAGCATTTGTTTGGCGTATATCTTGTTTTGTTTTTTCCTGTATTGTTTTGAGGCTCAAATCATAGAAATTGCTGACACCGGGGGTCTCTGGGTTCCAATAATGGCTCAGTGGGGGGTCCCTGGATTCTAGTAATGACTCAGTGGTGGTCCACATGAGTCAAAAAGTGATGAATGTCAACACAAACAAGGACCTGGTAAGATGCAGTATGGCATAGTCCATGCCAGTAATGTCTATACTATGAATTTTTCAGCAAGATGCAGAAACCCTTTTTTTAAGTTATATTTTTGTATCTTTACGATTGTTCTTTCCTAGAAAACTCAGAAGGCAAAACACCCTAGGCCTGACTTGTGTGTTGCAACCTGGGCGTGCCAACTTATTGTAACAACAGCGTATCTGGCCAGTCCCAAATGTTATCCCCACTTGAACCTCCTTCTAAGTGAATCATCTGGAGAGTTCCCCCAGGCTCAGACATGTCCCAGGTGCTTTTCGGGTTTTATTTCCTCGTCTCCAAGCATGTGGAGTCAATTGCCTAATGCACCCTGATTCTCATTCTTAAAACTCTCTCTTCTGCTCGGCTGATTTTCACTTGCTAACAATTTGCCATTGGGTGTCTACAATTTATTTTAAACGTACTCTGCTTAAGTCCAGGATCATAACTATCACTTAGGATTTCCCACTTTGGAGCAGCAGCTTGAAGCCTGGTTCAGTGAGACCCTGCCAATTATCACTTAGGATTTCTCACTTTGGAGCAGTAACTTGAAGCCTGGTTCAGTGAGACCCTGCCAATTATCACTTAGGATTTCCCACTTTGGAGCAGCAGCTTGAAGTCTGGTTCAGTGAGACCCTGCCAATTATCACTTAGGATTTCTCACTTTGGAGCAGTAACTTGAAGCCTGGTTCAGTGAGACCCTGCCAATTATCACTTAGGATTTCCCACTTTGGAGCAGCAGCTTGAAGTCTGGTTCAGTGAGACCCTGCCAATTATCACTTAGGATTTCCCACTTTGGAGCAGCAGCTTGAAGTCTGGTTCAGTGAGACCCTGCCAATTATCACTTAGGATTTCCCACTTTGGAGCAGCAGCTTGAAGTCTGGTTCAGTGAGACCCTGCCAATTATCACTTAGGATTTCTCACTTTGGAGCAGTAACTTGAAGCCTGGTTCGGTGACGCCCTGCCCGCTAAGCATGGGCGGAAAATCCGTTTCGCTCGCGGATTTTGCGGATTTCTGGTAAATTCGCAATCCGCGAGATTCGCGAATCTCCCGCAAAATCCGCAAATCCGCGAGCAGCGGATTTTGCTCGCACTGTTCGCACTGTTCGCGTGAGTTCGCGCCCCGCGAATAAGTGCAAAATTGCAGAAATACGATCTTAGCAAAACTGAAAGTAACTACTTACCAGGTTCAAAAGTTCAGGCTCATCATTAGTAGCCATTTCCTGTAGTGCTTCCTGAGGGGCCCCTCCAGAGTTCAGTTGCCAGTTGAAACTATTATGTGACCCTGCTCTGAACCTCAGAATAGTTACACATATGCCACAAAGGTCCTGAATTACAGCTAAGGGAGACAAGCAGGAGCCAGGCTGGAAGTTCAAATCCATTAATCAGCCCCTAATGCATTATTGTCAGTTGGGGCAGGGCAGGTGTTGTAACTAATTTTGCAACAATGAAAGCACTTAGCAAGTGCAAAAGATCACTAATCAGGAAGCACTAAGGAAGCAGGTGCCAGCTAAAAAAATATTCTGTGACACATTAATCAGCCCCAAATTAATTCAGGTCACTTGAGGCAGGGAAGGTGTGCTTGCGTTGCCACAATAATGTACACTGACTGGACAACCAGAGGGTGCTGTGATGAAACAGAGGGTGGCATGGGTGGGCCAGAGGGTGGCATGAGTAGTCAGAGAGTGGCAGTGGTGACAGAGAGTGGCAGTGATGAAGAAGAGTGTCCCAAACAGGCTGGACACGTGGAAACAACAAGTTCGCGAAACTTGCGACCCGACAGGTAAGTTCGCAATTTGCGACATTGTAAAAAACCCTCGAGAACTGGCAGAAACCCGCACAAATACAAATAAAAAAAAAATCCGCAAATTCGCGAGAATTCGCGGATTTTGCGGATTGCGAGTTCGCAAATCCGCAAAATTCGCGAACGCGAGATTCGCAAAATTCACCCATGCTTACTGCCCGCTTCCTCCATTGTCATTGACTTATTTGAATAATTGTACTGCTGTGACTTATTAGAATTGTACTGCTCCTGTCCTGCAGTCACAACGTCATACCTGCCAGCACTTTTGTGCCTTGAGGTCACATTTTGGCAATGGCATCTTTCTGCACCCACCCAGTCACATTTTTCATTCTGTACCATGGGTCCCGGGTGCTGCTGCTCTCACTTTGCAGCACATTTCCTCATGTTATTTCTTTTGTGACCCCAGTCTATTGATTTCACAGTCAAAATGCATCTTCTTGAAAACTTTGTGCATCTTTGATGTGGTTTTTAACAATTCTGGTTGCTCTTTTCCAAGAACTAACGTTCTTAATTCTACTCTACCAGATACATGTCCTCTTCATCCAATCGACTGCATACACTTCTTGCATCTTGCTGTCTGGTGCGGTGGTTGCACCGTACCTACGCCTCACAGCTCTTGCCTTAGAGTCTGAGAGTTCAACCAAATCCCCTGACCATATCAGTCTAGCCTACTCGTTCTTATTCCTGCTGTAAGTATTTTTAATATCTTATTGCCCTTTTTCGATGATGCTTTGAAACCATCTTGGGTCTAAAATATACTTTATGACATAACATTTCAAAAAAATGAATGACCTGGATGCCTTGTGGCCATCTGAAAACGTGTTGCAACTTTCAGACCAACTGAACCCCTGATTCCCATTGGTTTTGCTCGCCTGTGGTCATCTGAAGATTTGTGGCCAGTGTCCCACCTGGCAATCTCTAGTTTCTGCAGGATCTGTATGGCTATAGCAAATCACCTCCGATCAATAATTCAGTGGCCACTGGCGTGATCACTTGTCTGTGGTCACTGGGGGTCCTTTAGTCACATACAAATGTAGTGACTGTCAACCACGCCTCTATAACCATTGCCTCTCTGTCGCTACTGGTCTGACCTGCCTGTCTAAGGTCACAGGTCACGGGCTAGCTCCAGTCCTTGTTGGAAGAGCCTATTTCTCTACTCACTTTCTGGACAGCTGTTTTTGGTCCCTGCCTCATCAACCTGGTTTAGGTCGCTGCCTGGTCATCCTGTTTTGGTCACTGCTTGACTCGCCTACTTTGGTCACTGTCTGGCCTCTCCATGTTGATTGGCTGAATGGCCTGTCCATAGTCTAGTTCAGTGACCCTGTGTTCTGTCTCCCCCTTTCCCCTCCGGTTCCCCCCGTCCCTCCCCGGGTCCCCTCGCTCTTCGAAGGTTCCCTTATCTCTGCTGTCAAAGTCATTTTGAAAGTCGCCCGTGCTGACTCTTGAAGAAATTAGCTGTGCAGGCCGCGTGTGGGATGAGCGGCTCCGCGCCTGTCATTGGGTGTTCGCCGCCGCCTGATAGGCAAATCCGAGCTGCCGTCCTCCCAGCGGTGTCTCTAAGCCGCTCCACCTCTGTCACGTATCGACGTGTGCTGAAGGCCAATGAGACGGGGACAGGCCTGGGAGACCGAGCAGCCCGAGGCGGGAAGGACCGGGAGAGGCGGAGGGGGCTGAGAGACTGAGAAGAGAGACTGAGGGGGCCGGGAGACTGAGGGGAGAGATGGAGGGGGCTGAGAGACTGAGGAGAGAGAGACGGAGGGGGCTGAGAGACTGAGGAGAGAGACGGAGGGGGCTGAGAGAGGCAGAGGAGAGAGACGGAGGGGTTAGAGAGAGAGAGAGAGAGAAGGAGGGGGGAGAGACTGAGGAGAGAGGCGGAGGGGGCTGAGAAAGGCAGAGGAGAGAGACGGAGGGGTGAGAGACTGAGGAGAGAGGCGGAGGGGGTGAGAGACTAAGGTGAGAGACGAAAGGGGGCTGAGAGACTGAGGAGAGAGACGTACGGGGGCTGGGAGACTGAGGAGAAAGACGGAGGGGGCCGGGCTGAGAGACTGAGGAGAGAGAGAGAGAGAGAGAGAGAGAGAGAGAGACGGAGGGGGCTGAGAGAATGGGAAGAGAGACGGAGGGGGCTGAGAGAGGCAGAGGAGAGAGACGGAGGGGTGAGAGACTGAGGAGAGAGACGGAGGGGTTGAGAGACTGAGGAGAGAGACGAGGGGGCTGAGAGAGGCAGAGGGGAGAGACGGAGAGGTGAGAGACCGAGGAGAGAGACGGAGGGGGTTGAGAGACTGAGGAGAGAGGCAGAGAGGGCTGAGAGACTGGGAGAGGGAGGGGGAGCTGAGAGACAGAGGGGAGAGACGGAGGGGGCTGAGAGACTGAGGAGAGAGACGGACGGGGGTTGAGAGACCGAGGAGAGAGACGGAGAGGGCTGAGAGACTGGGAGAGAGAGGGAGCTGAGAGACAGAGGGGACTAAGAGACTACGGAGAGAGATGGAGGGGGCTGAGAGACATAGGAGAGAGAGAGAGGCGGAAGAGAGGCAGAGGAGAGGCTGGGCTAGGGCGAGAGACGGAGAGGCAGAGGAGAGAGCGTGAGAAAGAAGGAAGGAGGGATGAGAGTGGGATAGAAAAGGGGGGAGAGAAGGGAACTCTTTGTTCCTCCTGCGACAATCTGCCTCTTTTCAGCCTCCTTGAAACACAGCACGGTAGAGAACCACAGAGAGAGACGGCAAAGGGCACGTGTGACAGTGGGGCCTTGTGTGCAGTGCGCCCCCAGAAATGATTTTTAGGGGCACCCAAGGGCTATGAATAAAACTGATGGGGCACCTACTGCTGGGATTCACGAAGCTTGTGTGCACGTTTAAGACATTCATATACTTGTATTCCTACATAGAGAGTCATGTAAATAATGTAAACCGACGGTGTATTTCGCATTGTGTTGTCTGTTGAGAGGGTATTGCTCATCGGAGTGTTTCCCTCACTCCACTGCTTTTCTTTACACCACTCCCTTCTGCTGTCTCTCAGACACGTCTTTTTTTCTCATATCTTGTCCCACACCTCATCTCTTTGCTCTTCAGCACCCTCTTTTCACACTCTCCTGCACTCACTCCTGGCATCGCCTTCACTTTAGTGCTCACTCACACCCTCGCCTGTACCCACAGCATTTTCTTTCACTTTCGCCCTTTCAATATTGTGACAGCTGCTAAGGCCCTTCATAGACTTCTGCTTGGAATCATAATTACAATTGGCACAGCTAACCATTGCTCTGGGCGCTCAGCAGAGAGGCCAGGGATTGGTAGAGCGGCAGAACATCTGTTCTGATCCCCTTTGTGGCCCACTGACAGCCACTGTGAGAGACTCCCACTGCCTCTGATCCGGATTCCACAGCTCTCATTAGTGGCCCGTTACAAGCACCTAGCAAACTCAAGGAGATGATGGACGGAGAGCTGAAACTTTTCAGACACTCACGCCCAGTCACAGATCTGGGCTGAATCCTTCATCGTTCTTTAGCTCACTTCACCACCCCAGTTCAGACACAGCTATGTGCAAATCAGTCTTGACCCTGTGTCTCATGGGTACAGTCCAGCCCGAACTGCCCAGCCAGGTCTTCCCTGGATCGGAAACAAGCATCCTGGGACCGTTTTCGGGCTTTCAGCCCTCATCAGCCAGGCTAGCTTGAATCCAGTGGCAAAGTGAGCAAGGGACCCACGTCTGGGCATGCCCTGCCAACTTAGGGCAAACAAAGCACCTACCAACAACCTCAACTCACAACGACGCATAGAGGAAACTCTTTTCACAGTACTGAGTATGCATGAGTAATATGTTGCATCAAACTACAGAAACACAACATACTAGATCAAGCAAATACTCTTAGGAAATTCTAGAGTAAGTAAAATGTGAAATGTAAACAGGAACAGCATTGCTGTTCCCAGGCTGAGAGCATGGTGTATTTTTTGCTGACTGTGGTTGTCATCGGTGGCAGGGCACATGGGGGGCATGGGGTAGAGGACAGTTACAGATGGGGTAACAGCCCCACCTGTCTGTTCACTACCCCCCAACAGGTAATACAACTAATTGAGTAGGAAAGGCAATGGATGGACAAACGGACAGACAAACGGATGGATGGATGGATGAGGCTAAGGAGATGTATCTCAAGGTTGTCAGAACTGGAGAGAGGCAAAAAAAGATCAGACTGAAAAGGTACAGTTTGAACCAGGATGAGAGATCAGAAAGAGGCTTGAGGTGGAAAGGATGGTAAAAAAGGACACAGACTGGAGAGAGGCAGCCAGAGTCAGAAATAAGAGAGGAAGGCTAGGCCTGCTAATAGAAAGACCGACAAAAGAAATGGACTCTAAATATGATAAGGTCTCGGGAGGGAACAAATGGAGCAATTGATAGAATTGAGAAAAGACTCAGCCTGAGAATGGGTGGAGAAAGGGAAGATATAAGAGACTTCATATGAGAAACACTGAAGAGAGAAGCTTTGGGAAAGAGGAAGGGGAAAAGCTAAGCAAGAGAGGCAGACCTATGTGGAGAGACAACCTGAGTCTAGAAAGAGTGAGGTAGAGAGGCGGGCCTGGCAGAAGAGATATTCTGGAGAAAGATGGATGGAGCGACAGAAAGAGAGTGCGAGAGCGAGCACAACAGAAAGAAAGAGCGAGAGAAGCACATTAGAGTAGACCCAGGGAAGAACCGAGGAGAGAGGAAAAGGCTGAGGTTGAGGAAACGCCGATGAGAGATATACACAAACACAGATGCCAACTGACCCCAAGTCTTCAGTCAGCATACTTTGCAGGTGGTAATTTGAGCTTTGCTGTTGGGTGCATTTCTGCATCTTACTGACTGATGCTTACACTTTGATTTGGTAGTGTAGGTTTGCTGTTTGCATATGTTGATACTTGTGGTTCCAACTTTGCTTTTCATGAACTTTGACACTCGAGGTTGTAGTTTTGCTTTTCTCATAATAAGTATGGGCCTACACATCTCACCATGAGAAAGCGTGCCCAATGAAAAGCCAGAACTAGCACCGAGTAGCTCATGGCATGGGACCAATTTGCAGTCTTAGAAAAAGACAAATCCGAGAACATCTCCTCTTCCAAATAAGACCTTTTTCACTACCCATAAGTTATCTATTTATTTTGCTTTATTTTCCTTTACAGTGTTATTTGGCTAGACATGATCCAAAACTGCCATAGTGTTGTGTACATGTAGGATTTACAAATCATAAATGGAAAGCATTAATACAAATAGTGTGTAATATTTACAACGGCGTGAACGGCTTAAAAAAGCGCACACATTCTGATGATCTGCCTCACACCATACCTCAGAAATGTAGAGGAAGGTTGACTGGTCCTACTCTTTCTGAATATCAGGCATAATTCACCCTGGAAATGATGCTTCAGGTGTCTGACCTTATAAAGGTGGGAATATTTAGAAGTG
Organism: Lissotriton vulgaris; assembly: GCF_964263255.1. NCBI lineage: Eukaryota > Metazoa > Chordata > Amphibia > Caudata > Salamandridae > Lissotriton > Lissotriton vulgaris. The sequence goes on from NC_141687.1 coordinate 352,326,306, forward strand.
CAGGGGACTTCCTGCCTAGGCCACTGAATCTTGCTGGTGCCTTGGACTTTCAGCCAGGGGAGCCACAGTGCACAGAGGCCACGGGTGGGACATCTGACCATCCCTGGAGCCCTGTGAAAGCCTCTCAGGGGGGACGTGATACAGGGCTGCGTCCTTGCTTATTTTGAAAGTTCAGCTGTTACATGACGTGGAGGACGACGTATTAGGGAGGCAAGTAGTGTTCGTAAATAAATCAATCAACAAGAGAAGTGTGGCTCATTGGTTAGAGGAGGCAGACCTGGAAGCAGAGGTCAGCCCAGGACCAGGGTTCAATTCCCGGCTCGGCGGGGTCTTGAGTCCTAAAATGTCCATGGACTCGACAATTCTCGCTCTGGTGCCTACTTGATTCATGGGTTCACACTCTGCGACTCTGGGCAATAGCTTGCTTAATCTCCACAACGGCCCCTCGCGGCGGGATGCCTGGCTTTTACCTTGCGGATACCCTGCTGGGGATATCTCACATGGGAATACCAGGATGGGTTCCCTAAGCAAGCGCTTAGAAACCGCTCGGTGATTTGCGCTATATAAATCCCTGTACATTTACATTTACATTCACATTGTCTGTGCCTCTAACGCCCCCTGCTTTCCCCTTCCCTGTACAATTTATATTAGCTTATTTTAAATAATATTCCTTCTCTTTGAGAGCTCTCTATGTTAGCATTATCCATGTGTTGCTACCATTCCTCTTCCTACGCAGCACCTAGAGACCAGGTGTGAGATTGTCAGCGCTGTATAAGTACCCCGAGGAAGGCACTCGGACTGTCTTTATACCCTGCTCGGACTTCTTTCTTTGCAAGCCCCTCTCTCGCTCTCTCTGTAACGACCCTTTTCTCCCCTCACCTCTTTTCCATAGGAGTTGTCTCCTTCTTTTGCCTGTAAGATCTTTGGCTTCTGTGTATGCCATTTTTCTTTCCTCTAGGATCACTCTGTTCTTTCTTCCATAAAATACTCGCAGATGTCTCCTCCACCCCCTTCCGTGCGAGGCATGTCTCCTTTTCCACAAGGTCTGTCTGTCTTTCTTTCTTTTTTCTTTCTTTCTTTCTTTCTTTCTTTCTTTCTTTCTCTCTCTCTCTCTCTCTCTCTCTTTCTTTCTTTCTTTCTTTTTTTCTTTCTTTCTTTCTTTCTTTCTTTCTTTCTTTCTTTCCTATTCCGTTTTCCACTCTCTTTGCACGCGATCCCATATCTTGATCGCAATCTAGACTTTTTTCTCCATTGGCGCACTCATCCTAGTGCATTCAATACTTCCATGGGCTCTTATTAACCACATCTGCAGCTTCTCTCAATGTGACTTATTTATCCAACTAACATATCACAACATTGAAGCAAAGACATGAGATTTTAGAGAACACAAACATTATCCCAATAACTTACATAGAAGAATTAGAAAAAGTAAAGCACCACCAACCTACCATTAACCCTGGATTCTGCAGTAGTGTGCTACTCACGGAAAAGTGCTTCATCGCTTAATTAGGGGTGGTGAGCGCTATATGGATGCAATTACATTAAAAACAATTACAAATTATATGACACAGTTCTTGTGTTGCTGCAATCGCGAAGCTGTATACAGGGTTGGAGTAAAATGAAGTACAGAAAGAGATAGTTGGGTGTGTGGCCACGCCTGCCATATTTGAGTGGGAAAAGGACTCTGTGTTAAGGTCGGAGTGCTTTCTTTTGGAGATAAAATGTTTGTTGATCCGGCACCCTTTGTTTGGTGGGATCCACTTCATTACTTTCTGTCAGAAAATCAAACTATTTTGGAAAATTTGAATCTTTGCTGGAAAGGAATTCAATGATTTTACATCTCGTACGGAGAGATTCCATTTATTGCATTGAAGCGGTTGACGTGTAGCGAGGATGAACACTCAGTGTGCTAATTTAGATATATTGATGCGTTGCTCTAAGGAGACAATGCTTCCCCTGCCTCTGCCAAGGCAACTTGTCGCACAATGATGATGTCATAGTCTATTCTCCTACAATGTTGGAGGACTTCTCAACGTTGCTCAGTTTTGCTGGCCATAATGTGGCAGCTCATGGAAAACCTTGATCTATGCCGTCTTTAATAAAATGACGGTCTACACACTTAGCGTGACCAGATTTCATATACCAAAAAAAAACGGGACAAACCACAGACACAGAAGTAGGACTCTGTTTTTGCAGCTTATTTGACAATTAGAGTACAAAGACCGCACTCACTGACATAAGACTCTAATAACACAAAGCTCATAAGACATTGTTCTGTACACTTCGCTTCTAACAGTGAAGTGCTCACTGTGCAGGTAACAAATATTTGACACTTGTTTAGTAGTAACCCAGGGAAAATGAAGTGTACATTCTGTGATCTGGTGCTGACACTTCAACTACTGGCTGAGGGAATCTTGCTGTGCATGCTGCTGAACAGGTGAGACATCTGACCTCCTGTGTGCAATCCCTTTCTCATCCTTTTTAAAACTGTGCCTCTAGGTCTGCAGCCCACAAAGTACAAGCATTGGCAAAGCCAATATGTCTCTCCTATTTAATGCAAGTGCCAAACAGTTGGCTTTGCCATTATTTGTCTGTAAAGTAGTGCTTAAAAAAACCAAAAAGAAAAAACATTTCAATATTGAAGAAAAAGCAAACACGTATCATATAGTATCTCAAAACTGTAGGTTAGATAGGTAGAAAATACATGTATTCTCATGGAGTGCTGAATGAAAAAGAAAAGAAGAAGTTTCCTAAACGTAAGCAGTGGAAGGATGCAAGTCAGCCATTCAAAAGGATCATAAAGAGGCTATGCTATTGCAGGGGAGGGACAAACAGGAGAAGAGGAAGGCAAGCCATTGAATAAGAAGCAAGCACATAAGAGTCACAATAAAGTCAACCAATGGTAACTAAAGGGCGGGCTGTAAATCCACTGTACTTTCACAATAGGTCTTTCACTACCAGACAGTTTGTGCTGTCTTATAGGCGAGACTTAAAAATGGACTAGCAATGGTTCTGTAAAATGGAATAACCCAAAAAAGTTTGATGTACTGTCCTCCGTTTAACATAACAAGCTCAGCGATGGGTGGGAAAACACACGCAAGTACATTCCCGCTTTTTGCCACACTTAGAAATGGGGGTCTTTAGTTGGCAATGGTTTGCACCTTTGTCCAAGTAAGGACCCATTTTCCTAGTCAGGGTACGAGGGATACACTTCTAAAATAACCCTTGCTCACCACCTTGGTTGCTTTGCACGAGCAGACAGGCTTATCTCAGAGGTAGTGTGTAAAGCATTTTTGCACACATAAGTAATACAGTGAAACACTACAAATGGACGCCACACCAGTTTAGAAAAATAAGGAATCTTTATCTAAACCACACAAGACCAAAATACCGAAAATCCACAATACAGTTATCAAGATATGACTTTTAGAAGGTAAAAACAGTTCTGTCCATAGCAAACAATAGCTGCAACACTTTCAACACAAAGTACCTTGGATGCGTCATAATCATAAACAAAAACAGTCACAGGGAAGGTGATGCATTGGTTTCCTACTCCAGGGGATGTGATCCGGCGGTTCCTTACTGCTATGCAGGAAAGGTGATTAGTCGGTTCCTAACTGAAGATGAGGTGATGTATCAGTTTCTTACTGCAGCCCCATCATTGTTGTAGACTTGGCGCCCTGGTGCGATGTGTGGGGATTTGGGGATGCGTCGGTTTCCGATGCAAGGGCACTGTGTTGATCCCTCCAGCCACGGTCCCACAATGCATTGGTTCTTGCAGTTGCACCGCAGGGCCTGCGTCGGAATCGGTGTGGTGATCTCGGACTTTGGAGATCGGTGTACGAGATTCGGTGTGCCGTGATTTCTCCAGCCGCAGGCAGCTGCTGCATCAGTTTTTTCAGCGGCACAGCGGTGATGCACCGGAAACGGGTGCGGATGCATTGTGCTTCTTTAATTGCGTCTCTTTGCCAGCTCCCAGCAGCAGGACCAACCTCTAGAGGCCCAAAACGGGAACGGGCACCTTTTGGCAGGTCAGAACTCCCAGCAAGGAAGTTCAGGGGAGCTGGTAGTGAAGTCTTTGTGTCCTTGAGATTTTAGAACACGATGCAAGTTCTACTTCAAGCCCTTGGAGATCTTCTTCAAGCAGGATACACAGCACACAGCAAATTTAACTTGGCAGAAACAGCCACTGCAGGCCAACCACAGACAGCACAAAGCAAAGGGGCAGTACTTCTCCTTCAGCTTTCCCATCTTTTCTAATTGGCAGAGGTTCATCTTGAGTCCAAAAGTATTCTAAAGTTCTGGGGTCTGGGCCCCAATATTTATACCGCATTTCTCTTTGTTCTCTGGTGGCAGAGAGGCTTTGTGCTCAGTCAATACCAGTTTGGTCCTCCCTGGTCCAGCTTCCCAGCAGGAGGTGGAGACAGCATTGTGCAAGACAGACCAGGCCTATTTGGGTGCAAGGAAATCTCGTCCCACTACTCTAAATGTAGCTCAGGTCTATTCAGCCCAGGCCTGACTCATTCAGGAAAGGCAGGGCACCCCCCATTGGCTGTCTGCAGTGAAGGAATATGCCCAGCCCCTGTCACTCCAAAGCCAGACAGTCAATCCACAAACCAGCAGAGGGACACAGGATGGCAAAGCATGAAAAAACCTACTTTCTAAAAGTGGTATTTTCAAACACACAATATAAAAATCATATTTACTAATAGATGCATTTTTATATTCTAAGGTCTGGCATACTAAACTCCACCTTCCTACCTTGCCCCAGTGGTAAGTTATACTTATAAGATGTTATAAATAAACTCCTACCATATGGGACAGATAGCCTTTCCATAGTGAAAACAAATTACACTGTAGTTCACTATGAGGACATGTCACACATACACAGGACATGTCCTACCTATCACATACACTGCAACCTTGCCCACAGGGGTATATTGGGCATCCTTAGGGGTGAGTCACATATAATAAAAGGAAAGATTAGGGCCTGGCAAGTGGGTGCACTTGCCAGGTCAACATGGCAGTAGAGACTACGCGCAGACAGTGCAGTCGCAGATATGATAAACTTTTGTAAGGCTGCTTGTGTGGGTGGCACAGTCAGTACTGCAGGCCCACTAGCAGCATTTGACTTACAGGCCCTCTGCACACACAGTGTACTGTACTAGGGACCTAGTAGTAAATAAAATAGGCCAATAAAGGAAACACCAATCCATAAAGACAATTTACATGGAGAGAATATGTACTTTATTACTGATCAGCAGTGGTAAAGTGCCCAGAGTCATTAAACCAACAAAAACAGGAGGCCAAAAAGCAAAACGTCTGGGGATAAACAAGCTGGAAAAGCCAGGTCTAATAGCCACACTATAAACATTATTACTAGACAGCGATTAGAATATACCTATGAGTAGCATTTAAGTGCAGACCTTATGCCCCCCTGGCCCACTCTATGAAATGCAGCACATGCATTTCATTTGGCTAAACCTCAGGATTCCAGCACAGGTGCCCAAAACCAGGACTCTCCCAACAAATCTGGGATGTTTGATCTCCTTACAGTGACCCTCCCACTGCAGAGAAGTACAGAACATTCTTTATAGTAACTACGCTCACTTCTTTATCAGAACCGTAAAATGGGGTTGTTTCAGGACCCGGCCATCTTCATGTTTGTTTGGGTTCTTTTAAGCAAGCATTCTGTCTTGCGGTAGCTTAAGAACACTCTGAGACAGTGTAAGTATGCAGACATGCAGAGGTCCCTTTGAAGTGGAAACAGGCAGTAGTTATGCCTATTCTTAAGAAACCATCTCTGGACGCCGGCAACCCTGAGAATTATCGTCCAATTTCACTTCTCCCGTGGCCTGCTAAAGTTACGGAGATGTATGTCAACTCTGTCCTCTCCGACCATCTTCTCCAGGCGAATATTTTGGACAGCACGCAGAATGGTTTTCGAGCTGGGCACAGCACGGAGACTGCTCTACTTTATATGGTGGAGCATTTACGCTCTGTGCTGGATGCGGGTCAAACGGCGACGCTTGTGTTATTAGATCTGAGCGCCGCCTTTGACACCGTGTCCCACCCCATCCTTCTGCTTCGCCTGGAGGAAGCTGGTGTCACGGGGACTGCTCTCCAGTGGTTCCGTTCTTTTCTTGCCAACCGCTCCTTCTGCGTGGCCGTCCCGCCCTATCAGTCCGAACACCATCCTCTGGATCTGGGGGTCCTCGCTGAGTCCCACGCTTTTCAATCTGTATGTGAGACCGCTAGCTGAGGTTGTCAGGCAGTGGGGTTTGACCATGGTATCTTATGCCGATGACACCCAGCTAGCGGTTACGATCAGCGGGGATGCGGAGGTGGATGCCCCCAGATTCCAGAATGGACTGCGGGCGGTTGCCAGCTGGATGACCTCCAACTGCCTCCAGCTGAACGCCAGCAAGACAGAGGTTATGATCTTTGGCAAAGAAATGGAACTCTGGGGAGACAGGTGGTGGCCGTCGAATTTGGGACCTACGCCAACCCCGGTCGCTGAGCTAAAAAACCTCGGGTTTGGCTTGATCCAACGCTCTCATTTGCCTGCCATACCAAACGTACCTGCTGCTTTGGTATTTTACATGGACTCCGGCCTGTTCTTAGATTCTTCGACGCCACCACCAGGCAACTGGTGGTTCCGGCGACCGTGATCTCCCGGCTCGACTATGCTAGTTCCCTGCTAGCGGGATTAAATCAATCGGAAATCATCCGCCTGCAGCGTGTCCAGAACGCCGCAGCGAGAGCGGTTGTGGGACTACCCAGATTCTGTCCAATCGCTAACACCTTGCGCACGCTGCACTGGCTGCCGATTGCACAAAGGATCCAGTTTAAGGTCCTGTGTGTTGCTTATAAAATTCTCAAGGGATCCCCAGCTATGATCCTCTCCAATCTTCTGTCCCGCTATGTTCCGACCCGGGCTTTAAGATCTTCGGACTTAGAACTCGCGGTTGTTCCCCGTTTTCAGCGTTGCAGAGCAGGCGGCCGCTCCTTTCGAGTGGGTGCCGCAACGTTGTGGAACTCTCTTCCCCCTGCTATACGTGCTCTTCGGGATGTGCTTTCCTTTCGTCGTGCCCTAAAAACTTATCTCTTTCCTTAAATTTCTTTTGCTTTGCTTAGACCAGTTGTGTTGTGTTGCTACTTGTCTGGCGCCAGGACGCTCCTTTGCTGGAGCAGCTGTGCGCCTAATAAATGAACTTAACATAACATAACATAACATAGCATGCCAAAACAGAACGTAATGAGACAGTCACTGTGAGAAGAGAGAGCATTGTGTTTCAGTTGATGCGCTACACTCCAGAAGGTGATTCTCTCTATGTATCTGATGGACCCTGAACCCTTCTGTGGACCCAAACAACCAGATTCTAAATGTCGGTGGGTGAAATGTATGGCACTATGGAAAGTGCTTAATTTCTGCTGGCGGTTGAAGGTGGTTGGCACTAGCACTCATGTTTAGGGGCAGAGACTTATTTTAATCATCAGACTTTGATCCTGCAAGAGAGAAAGGCAAAGAATGGAGAAAGAAGGAGGAAGAGGACAATGGAAACACAGTGAGAAGCAGGGATGAAAAAAACTGCAAGAGTAAAGAGACCGAAGCGTACATGGTGGAACAGAGACAGGCAGGAGGTGTAGTCAGGACGACGAAGCCCCAGCACAAGCATCAGACTCCCAATAAATACTTTGGGCCCCTGCACTTTTCTTAAAACTAAGTACTGACATGTAGTTTTAAAACCATCACTACTTAGTTTTTTCAAATTAAGTACTGATAGTGTAGTTATGAAGTGTAGAGTAGCGTATATTGACTTGTCTCGACATTGTAATGCTGACTCAAATGCAATAGCCGCAGGTGCGGCGATGCCTCCAACCTGGAGGGGAGCTGAGATCATTCCAATCTTCAGAAAGGGATGGCCAAACCTTCCAAGTAGTTATGGCCCTATTAGTTTGTTGGACACTCAGAATTTAAAGAGCAAAAATAGTTACTTAGGCTCCCACAGAAGAGATCTGTTGCTGTAGTTGATTGGTTAGTTCTTTGTTGTAGGATTAAAAAACTGCGAGGCACACTTAGCAACATATAGGAGTAAATAATTCATTCTGTTATAATTTTAGCCTTGGAGCTCACCGTTTACACTGCGGGAAAAACTTTACGATGACGAGATAAAATGTTGCTTACAGTCCCTCGGATTACAAAGTCTCATTCAGGGGGTAGAGCTTCTCATATCCGGCCCCTGTCACTGGAATGCCCTTCCAGTTCATCCACTGGTAGCAGTGGGTGAGGGCTGTGCCACGTGTCGCAGAAGCAGTTGCCAGCTGTGTGTTGGGCATGTTCAGATGTAGTGGGTTACAGTGACCGTGTTGCAGCAGCTGAAGTGTGTCACGGATGTCCCTCTGATGCCCCTCTGTCACTGATGTCCCTCTGTCACTGATGTATCTTTGTGTCACTGATGTCCCTCTGTGTCACTGATGTACCTCTGCGTCACTGATGTACTTCTGCGTCACCGATGTACCTCTGCGTCACTGATGTCCCTCTGCGTCACTAACAGACTAACATGTTCACTTCTCAAATTCCATATTCAACTACACTAATATACTACCCAAATAACTGAATAACATGTCCACTACTCAAATTACTTCATATTCATACTATACTAATTTTCAACACTAATCCTTGATGGGTTCCGGAGTGGCGTGCTACTCGCCAGAAAAGTGCTTCAACACCCATCAGGGGTAATAAGTGCTATATAAATGCAAATCTTTCTTCGCCTTTTATCCCTCTGCTATCCCTCTCACTCCAAGTAACTAATATCCACCACTGACATTACTTCATATTTCACCATATTAATTCACCACTAATCCTTTATAGGCTTCCTGAATAGCGTGCGTCAACAAGCGCTATATAAATACAAACCTTTGTCCTCCTCTATTCTTCTGCTATCATTCCAAATCCAAATAACTGGCTAACCTATCCACCACTTAAAATATACTTGCATGTTTCACTATACTAATTCAACACTAATCCTCTATGGGTCCCGGAGTAGCGTGCTACTCGCCGAAAAAGCGCTTTGACGCCTCGTCAGGGGTAGCTATATAAATGCAATAACAATACAATACAATACAATACAATACATTCCTTTCTGCCTGGATCATCTTACATTTAGGAAGTTACTCAAAACTAGTTTTAGGGCATATTCCCTGACTGCCACCTGTGGTTGGAGTAGTGTGCGATATAAATACCCTTAACATAACATAATGGGGCACTGTTACATTCGCCGGACTTTTCATTAAACATAATTGTATATGATTATTCCATTATCTAACCTGATAGATGTGCTAATCACCTCCAAAGGATGAAAGACTGAATTAAACCTATAAATTGCAGATTGTATGCGGAGATCCCCGCAGTAAATCCTTATCCCACTGAGCTTTAGTAAAGTAGGTTATGAACAAGAGCAGTAAAAAAGGTACCATATTGAAATATGTTAACTTACTCATGCTTGGTTGAACACACAGAACACAATGATTTTTTTTTCTGTTTTTATATTATGCCTTTCTTGATTAAGTCGCATCACTATCCTCACCAAGCAACCTTATTTTTTTAGCAGTGCAATCAGGAAATTTTCGCGCTTTGGAGATTTTGTATCTATTTTTACAGTTTTACGTGCAAGCTTGTAAAATAGCCAGTGACTTAGGGGCAGATGTATCAAACCATTTTTTTGTCGCAAACGCTGCGAATCGGTAAAAAGCAGCGTTTGCGACAAAAAAATCGGAAAATTCAATGTATCATGTAAAACGCATCGCAATATTAAGGAATCGCAAATTTTGCGATTCCTTAATATTGCGTAAGCATTTAAGGAATCGCAAATTGCGATTCCTTAAATGCTATATAAAAAGCAATTAAGTTTTGCGAATTTACACTAAGAAATCGCAAATTACCACCAACTTGTAGTTGGTGGTAATTTTCGAATTCTTTTACAAATGCACTTTTTGGCATTTGTGAAGGTGCCATGTGGCACTCATAATGCCCTTAGGCCATGTATGTTCGCCATATGCGCACACATGAAAAATTCAAGGGTGCAGCAGGGTGTCCTCAAGACACCCTTGCACTCTTGAAATTATTCTCAATTTGTGATTTTCAAATTGCGAATCGCAAATTGAGAAGAACTTCCCAATAATTCCTATGGGCCTCCTGGCCCATAGAAATGAATGGGAAATTATTGCGATTTCGCAATTTGCAAATCGCAATTTAGGAATATTAAGAAATCGCTAAAATATTGCGATTTTCTACATACATCCCAAATTGCAATTCTCAAATAGTGATTTCTAAAAAATCGCTATTTGAGAATCACAAATGATGGTGATGATACATCTGCCCCTTAAGCTTTCCCTGCCCTAGTCACTGGCTGACCAAGACGCGAGGATTTAAAATCCCGTCACTGCTGGCTCAGATTTTTATCATTCAAGGACGCTGAATTGAATATTAATTGTCATTTTATTACAAGCGCTTCTGTTATTTTATTTGGGCTGCTCATTCCGACTGCAAATTATTACTTCAGATTGAACCTGCATTCTGTCAGCCACTAGCGAACCTAAAAAGTTTATGCAGGGTAGCTATTTACCTAGCACAATCTATTGTATTCCATCTCCGGATGTTAGGTGGAGGCAATTTTAGTTAGGAAACTATTTGTGCTTTTTCCATTTTGTATCCTAAACGGGTGGGGACTGTATCTCCTCTCCTTTAAACAGTAGGTACTATGTTTTTAGTATGGTGATGGCACAGCGATCCAGACTGATGGTCTGGCTTTTTCACCGAAGCTCTGAACAACGCCAGCCAGACCCGTGACTGAATCTGCTGTGAACAGCATCCATTTATACACTGACTGAATGCTGACATTCTCAATCCAGAGAGTTGCCTCAAGGAACTCCGTTTGTAAGGGATAGAAGCATATATTTGTGGTGTGCTTCAGCAATAGCTATATCTGTCAGTTTTCAGTGTTTTGTATTTGTGTATCTCAAACAGAACTTCCCGTAATGTACGTTTTTCCTTGTAGGTATGTGTTGTAATAGTCCTCGACAGATACTCTGTAGTTATTGTTACATTGCAACTTCCAAAGGCCAATGTATTTTCGTTGTTTTGCTGATAGCTTTACAATTGTAAAATCGCACATTTGAAACACTTGATGTCCACAGCTCACGTACTGAGTTTCAGGTAGAGAGCTGATCACTCAAGGAGGTCACGGTTGGAAGTAGCGTCTCTCATGTTCAAGCCATTAGAGTCTTTGCTCAGGAAAAAACGCAATACGAAATTACTTTTGCCTTGAACTTTACTCAGAAAATGTATTTTTTGTTGTGAATTCTCTCAGTAGAGTTTGAGATGTTTGTGTTCCAGAGTGTGTCAGATGAGTTTCGTCTTGCTATGCACTGAGTTCATTAGAGGTTCAGGAACCATCTGAGAAGCACTTCCATGTGATGGGCTGACACCGAGTGGAAATGCTGCTCCTCCTCCCGTTACATGACATCGATGGTTCCAGAAACCTTCTCGAAACTGTGCCTTGGAAAAATATCCTGGTAGGTGTAAGGAAGACACACCTGATTACAGGAGATCAGGGCATATCCCAGACTGGGCTGCCCTTGACTTGCGACTTAAGGTTCAGCCATCACTCCGCAAGTGGTGTGAGTGAGTGACAGCACGAGTATGAATGTTGATATAGCACTCACTTCGAAATTAATTGCTTCTTGGTAAGAACATCTGCTCCAAGTGTATGAAGGACAAAGCAGCATTCACCCTCTGGGCAAGTACTCCAAGCCCCTGTCATGCAGCTCAGAAGGCCTTGGTGGTTAGCGATGGATGGAGGCTTGTGGTGAGCAGTCACCCCGCACTAACACATTCTGCCTATCGATGAAGACTTTCCATGTATTCATCCTCAAAATGTGATTTTAATTTATCTGTGCATACCCCGTTAGAATCAATTCATGACTGGACTTATGAAAATATCTTAATAGAGGGGAGGCATCCACTCATCGCATCTAGAGACTTCTGGGAATCTAGGGACCTGGTGGCGATAGTGTAAATTGCTACTTGTATAGCGCAGTACTCACCTGCAAGGGTCTCAAGGCACTTGTACGAATACCGCTGTGGAACCCATCCTGGCTTTCCCCGTGAGGCATCCACTCCTGGGCACCCCCAAGGTGGAGGCCAGGCATCCTTAGCGTTGTGGGGGCCGTTGTGGAGATTAATCAAGCTATTGCCCAGAGTTGGACTCTATGATTGGAATGGGCACCGAGGCAAGAATTATCAGGTCCGTGGAATTTTTGAGCCCAAGACCTGCAGAGGTGGGGAATTGAACCCTGGTCCCAGGCTAGACCTCTGCATCAGGGTCTGCCGCTCTAACCATTGAGCCACACTTCTCCTAGTGTAGTGGGATAGGTCAGTAGCAAGAGAGAATCATACGTTCAAGAAAAGAGAAGCAACAATGGTTCCTCTTTGTCTTCCATGTGTATTGGGCTTTGTGTAATGTGATTTTTTTTTCCTTACGTTGTTCACTTAATTATTGCACGCAGAGGTTGTTTTGTGTAGAAAATGTCAAGCAGACGACTACCCAATGTATGGAGTAGCCATCTCACACACTTATGGTGATCGGGGAAACACTTTGTGTACTATTTTCCTGCAGACCTCCACCCAAGTATAGTTCTCGTAATTCGCATACTTTTTTTTGAAAATGTGTGCCCTACGCTTGGAAATAATGACACGTTTTCACCAACAACTAGAAAAAATATTTGTCCCTGGGCTAGAATATGACCAGAGTCTCGGCAGCAGCCATCTTGCAATTCACATTGCGTTGTGTGTTGGTATGAGGACAGGGTAAGGGAAGCGACTAGACAGACGTCCTTTGGAAATGTGTCCCAGCTGTGTAATTTCTTTCTTGATAAAAAAAAACAGGATATATGATGTTACAACGCGGACTTTTACTCCGCATACCGTTACAACGCGGTTTTTACAACGCGGATACTGTAACAACGCATGTATTTACAACGCATTTTTTTACAACGCAGGTACCTTTACAACGCAGACCATTACAACGTAAGTATTGGTAAGTATATGTTAATATTAATATAATAGTAACTTAATTTTAAAAATATAATTTAATGTAATTTTAAATAATTTAATTTCCGTTAATTATTTTAAATTTAAATTAATATTACTTTATTTTTACCATGTACCCCTGTACCCCAGAAAGTGAAAACTGACCCTAAACCCCAAAAATAAATTAAACTAATTTTATGAAATATAATTTAAATTAATTATTGAAAATTAAAATAAATATAACTTTATTTTTACCCTGTACCCCTGTACCCCAAAAAACTCAAAACTGACCCTCAACCCCAAAAATAATGCAATGTAATTTAATTTAATTTATTTACTATTAAATAATTTAATTTAAAATTAAATTTAATTTATTTTTACCCTGTACCCCAAAAACTAAAAACTGACCCTGAACCCTAAAAATACCCCTTTCCCCAAAAACTGAAAACTGACCCTGAACCCTAAAAATACCCCTTTACCCAAAAACTAAAAACTGACCCTGAACCCTAAAAACACCCCTTTACCCAAAAACTAAAAACTGACCCTGAACCCTAAAAATACCCCTTTACCCAAAAACTGAAAACTGACCCTGAACCCTAAAAATACCCCTTTCCCCAAAAACTGAAAACTGACCCTGAACCCTAAAAATACCCCTTTACCCAAAAACTGAAAACTGACCCTGAACCCTAAAAATACCCCTTTACCCAAAAACTAAAAACTGACCCTGAACCCTAAAAATACCCCTTTACCCAAAAACTGAAAACTGACCCTGAACCCTAAAAATACCCCTATACCCAAAAACTGAAAACTGACCCTGAACCCTAAAAATACCCCTTTACCCAAAAACTGAAAACTGACCCTGAACCCTAAAAATACCCCTTTACCCAAAAACTGAAAACTGACCCTGAACCCTAAAAATACCCCTTTACCCAAAAACCCAAAACTGACCCTAACCCCTAAAAATACCCCTTTACCCTAAAACCCAAAACTGACCCTAACCCCTAAAAATACCCAACATATAACATTTTAAAATAATTATATACTTACCAATACTTACGTTGTAATGGTATGCGTTGTAAAGGTACCTGCGTTGTAAAAAAATGCGTTGTAAAAACATGAGTTGTAACAGTACCTGCGTTGTAATGGATGCGTTGTAACGGTAGTGCGTTGTAAAAAATGCGTTGTAACAGGTGCACACCAAAAAAACAATAAGGCTCTGTGTCCATGGCATAGACAACATCTGTGACCTTCTTGGGCTTTTATTGAATAAATAAATAGATATGTGTGGGTGTTATAAATGAACGTGCAATGTCAAAACTTCTACAGTATGGTGGTTGTTTAAATAAAAAAGCCCTGGTTCTAGTGAGAGTATTTGGAACATTCTTTTAAGATTGGAAAAAGTGAAATATGTCATGCACGTAGGTTGGAAATATTTGTAGACATCAGTGTGAACATAGAACTATTCAGCACACTGGGTTCATGAGATAGCAAAGTTGGATATATTTTTTGTGCCTAGGTGCAGGAAATCAATCAAGGCCCTTTCACGTACCCTGTTAAAAATTATTTCGCTGAAAAACTGCACCTGAGCCCGGTCATTCCGTTGCCGCAGACACACATGTCCCCGGGCTCGGTGATTACTGAAAATCCATGAGCGGGAACCTTACCACAGCAGGGGCTGGTGGCAGGTATTGATCCGGGTCTGTGGTACCACGTGGAACAGGAGTGACATGATCCCTTCAAGCGCCAGCTGAGAAGCAGCACTGCTGGCACTGCACGGCTATGTTGGGGGAGGATGGAAGGGGTGATCTGCAGGCTGCCAGCAGGGACCCCAGAAGAAACAAGTGGCTTTGCCAGGTTAGGATTTCCCATCACAGCCTAATGCGATTCAAAGTCAGGGGCAGAACTAGATAACCCGCGTCAGAAATTCTAATAGGGTCATTCTGGGATTAGGGATGGAAGACACAGGTTTGACTTCCTTGACTCTGGTTTACCATGACATTGACCCTTTATTCCTTAAAACAATAACCCTTGCACTCTGCCCCACTCCCATAACATGCAACACCCTCTTTCCCTTTCGGTATCCCATCTCCCGCAAGAAAGGCCAACTACACACTTGTCTCTTTTTGTGGTCATTTGTTGGCCGCAGTTTATTAGGGATACAAGGAAACATGTATGCATTTTGCATGTTACGTTATCACATAGTTCTTTGGTATTGTCTTTAGGGCCGTTTCTTTGCGTAGGTTGGATTTTTTGCACCCCTTTTGCTCAGGGAAGGGGTAGCTTCTGTCCAGGGGTTAGGCCGACTCGCTACCTTGTCCGTCTTTGTTGTGCCCTGCCATCCGGCGGGGCTGGGCTGCGAGGCATCCCAGAGTCGCTGTCCTTAGGTCAACTCACCCAGCCGTGCGGCATCTGAAGGTGAGTGGACCTATTCTGGCGCACCGCACTCCGGTGTGTCTCCGTACCAACCGGTATCGGCGTAGTTCTTCGCACGCCCATGTCTCTCCCAGCACTGCAGCATTGCTGATCCTTTGGTGTGGGTGGGTGGGACAAGATTGTCAGCTCCCGCCATGCTGCTCCCCCGCTCCTTGCAGATAGGAGCCTGTCTGGGGGAGCAGCGCTTATATGCCCCCGCGCCTTCCTACTAGCGCCGTTCACCCCCATTGGGGGTTCGAATCCCACCCTGGCCCCCATCGGCCGGGGGGTCTTTTGGCGTGAACCTTAGTCTTCCCTGGGGGGGGGGAGGGGAGGGGGCGTGGGCTTCCCTCACCCTTTGTCCAGTTTCGCGTGCAAACCTTTGGTCCCCCGCCCCCTCCTGTCCGGGGCACGACGCTGGGTTATGGCGCCGGCTTGTGATCCCCCTTTGGGTGAAGCCCCTGCAAAAACATGACCAGTAGAAAGAAGATATTAATGGCAACATGTTTATTTTTTCTATGCAGTAGGTCATTACACAAAAATATAATGTCTGCATGTTTCAACACAATCTGAGCCACAGTATTTTAAAATCTGATGTATATTAAACTGATTCTGATCTATTTTTGCTAAAGTTACTGATTGCTCTTCTTAGTGTGTTTAATTTCACAGTACAGATCCTGCTTTTATTCTTCTTTTTCTCTGCAATGAACATAAAAGAGAAGGTCACTATGGACTTAAGCAGATTGTGGGATAGGTGATAGTGTGACCATGTATTATAAAGAATAAATTGCTCTGTCACATGTTAAAAATATAATGCAAACTACCTCAGAGTTCAATTACCCTTGAACAGAACCCTGCATTTGTCCTCGATCCAATGGAACTCCGCTGTGACTTTCAACCTCCTTCTGTACGGATGGTGTCGGGGTGGATTTTGTGTGTGTTTCTAGACTATAGATACGGCGGGACAATTGCCTTTATTTTGTATTTTCCATTTATTAAAGTTACATCCAATGTCTTGACCACCTCCTAGTCCAAGAAAGTCAATACCAAAATACGAGCTTTAGGCCCTTTGAGCGATATCAGAAACTGAAGCCCTGGAACACCAGTGGTGCATGAGAATCACAAACTGTAAAATTTCCAAGTAACAACTAGATGTCCCGGGAGCTGGACAAAAGCCTACCAGTGTTCGGTATATTGCTGCGACTCTGTCTTGGGCAGCATCACTGACCACATTTTCAATTTTAGTTGCTAGGCGCTTGTGTGTAAGTGATGTACTTAGCAAACACAACAAGAGGAGGACCCAGGTCGCTGTACTGGGGGTGAATGTTTGACATTGTTTCAGCATTCCGTCCATCCATTGATCTTCTTGCGTAAGTGATGTACATAGCAACAGATGGAAGTACAAAAGGAAGCAACTGGAAAACACACTCTAATAACACTGATTTCGTGGTTTCAAATTTAATGACATTGATGTCAGAAAATGTATTAGATGGTCAATGGACAGGAAAATCCAAGGAAACAAATAAGGGGGGTCAGACCGGAAACACATTTAAACACAAGACAAAGGGAATGGAATTATATGATGTAATCAGGAAAAGGCAGCCTTGAAAGTGAAATCAAGTGTGAAGAGAAATGGTGCTTTAAAAGAAGATGGGGGCAAGGATTAAAAGTGACTAGAACGTCTTGGGAGTACAAGAGTGAGATGCTTGGGGAGCGTAGATCACTAGGGGAGGGGTAAAGGGTCAGGGTCTGGATGAATGTTTTGGAGGCCTGAAATGCAAAGAGAGTAGCAGATAAACAAAGTATCAGATTCCTAATTCAGCCCAAATGTGATTAAATAATGACAAAAATGATTCCAAGATGGATGGTAATAAATGAAAGAGGAAGAAGCAGGAAGGTGTGGTACTGCGATGAAGAATGCCAGTAAGTGACCTCGTACTAACCATCATCTCCAACCTGCAACAGTCCTACAATGAGGCATGCCAAAGTAGTGCCAACCTATAGTCAGTACACCATCAAACTACGGCAGCTCGTAATATGTTCCGCTCCAGTAGCGTGCATTTATTCCAAAACCATGAATGGAGTGTACTTTTCCACAGCTTTTTTTTTTAAGTTCAAGTTTATTGAAACCAAAAACATAGAATGAGCAAAACATAGTCAATATAAGCATTAAAAGATACATGAAAAAAGTACAAAAATACAATTGAGGAAGAAATAATAAAACGGAGTCAATAAACACTTTTGTCTAAAATCACGAGGGGGAGGGGGGGAGAGAAAAAAGAAATAACATGAAACTAGCTAAATATGGCAAATCACAAAATGTAACATTGTATGCAAATAACAAATAGCAAAGTGAATGGCAAAGCATGAAATAGACAACGAATTATAAATGTTTATACAGCCAGTTAAATCGAAGGGAAAAGACAGACGAGAAAAATCACGGAGGTTTATGGACATCATCAGACGGATTCTGGTGAGCAGCGATGGAAGTAGGAGATGGGGTAGAGGGCCTGGAGAGGTAAGTAGTAAGAGGAATCCATAAGAGATCCCTTTTCACAGCAAGGGAAATGGGGGTAACATAATTAGTATCAAATCTATGGTTAAAGCAAATAGCGTTCCACCATGCGGAATAACTGACCTTGGAGGAGTCCTTCCAGTTGGAAGTAACTTTTCCACAGCTTTAACAACAAATGTCCAACCTGAATGAGCAACCTTTCAATCTGAAGATGGCAATGCTTCACCAATGAATGGCAGCCCAGCCAGATTGTTGTCTTACACATGCCCCTCGAAGGTGCCCTACCTCCCCAGCCTCAGCCTCAGCCGAGCACGCAAAGATGCCAATGACTTCCCTCTGAAAGAGAGAACCCTGGGTTTCAAAGTAAGCGAGGGAAATGACATTCCCGGGACAAGCATTCACCATGACCAAAAAAGCTTTCCACGTCTTCGCGACTTTCCAAACCAGACAAAGAGACTGACATGCAGCAAGAGGCAGACTGCTCCTGTTACATTAGCACGTCCCTGTTGACATGCAGAACAAAGGTAGGACGCTTCCACAATAGAGACTGGAGGACTAAACATGAGAAGACAAAAAGAAGATCCTGAAACCTACAAAAGGACGACCTGGCCATAAAGCAATCTGAAGAATCACATAATCGAACCTGACAATCAAAATCAATCAAAACCAGTCTCTCCTGCACAACAGAGAGCACAACTCTCCCCTCCTCCGGACAGAAACGAATGCACTGGAGTGGTTTGGAGGGGAGATGGGGAGGGATACAAAAAACAGATGCACAGCAGAGGAGAACGAGTGCAGTCTCATTAATGGGATGCACATTCAATGCAAGCCTCACTCTTTGGAGCAGGTGCGTTCTCATTGTTTGTAAGTCTCATTTCTTGGAGCACCGCCTTCCTCGTTTTGTGTGAGTTTCACTTTTTAGAGAACCGAGGCACTCACTGAGTGAGAGTCTTATGTCTTGGAGCACGTTTTTACTCAATAGATGTGAGTCCAGTGCTTTAAATGGAAAAAAATAAGTGCAGGTACTCACCAAATGGAGCAGTGGGCGGAGTTTAGGGTGGGCACAAGGGTGGTGCTAAAGCAGAACAAGGGGTGGGGTTAGCTTTTTGACCGTGGCAAAATTGTAAGCAAGAAATCTGCATGCATTGTTAGAATGTGGGATGTATCTGTCCAATAGTTTTTTTTAACGATATGACACCGTGAACGCTGGCCACATAACCTTCCCCAGCCTCATCTATTGTGTTTCTTCTCCCCTCCACCTCTCCCCTTCCTGTTTCTTCTACCTCCACCCACTACCATTCCTTCCAGTTTTGCTTCTTGCTGCTTCATAAAGCTTCTTTAGAACGGTCCCATTACATGACCTATTGGCTTTTCCAATGCTTGTTTTACTTCTTATTCCCAATTCAGTTTATTTGTTTTAATGCCAACTCAATAACCCATTTATCTTCGCTGTTAAACCGTTGCACACTCCAATATCCTTCAGGGTGATAGGCAGATTTACCCACTTCTGCACTGTTAGAAGGTTTCAGCTTTAAGTTGCCTCCACTGTCACTTACTATGACTTTTGATAGACCATCCTTTCAGAAAACAGCATCCACATAGTCCACTTCAGCAAATATTTCCCATTTGCTTCAATTTCGTATTCTGTACATAAAAGTAGAACTTTTTAAAGGGAACCACTCGCACTTCCAAACGGTTTGAAATAAAGTTCATAATGTGAAGCTTTCCAAAGAAATGAGGACAGTTTATGTATCAAGCCTCAAGGTCTGAATACTAATGAGGTCATTGCATAAGGGATGTTTTGATAATCTAACTAAAACGCATTCATTTTATCAACTGCCTAAGGATGACATGCTGCTTCAGCCTGCCTTAAATCGAACCAGTGCCCTACAGCCCACTGAGCCATCTGTCCAGTACACAGGTCTCTACTGGAACATTTGCAAATCTGAGTTTGGGCCAGAGCTGACGTCTGTACTGGGGAACCAGGTGCCAATCTCCACATTTTTCAATGGAGTTACAGTCTGTCCAAGGTTAGTAAAATAGGGATGAGCGAGTTTGGTAACAAGATCCATTCTTATTCACCCATGCAAGTAGGCAATTCATATGCGTGGCGATGGTTAAAGCTTAGCAAACGTTCTTTTGTTTAGTCCTGAACTGTGCGTCCCACCCCACCCATTTGATTTTACAGACCCCTCTCAGGCCCACTGTGAAAGATCAATGGAAGCGCTAATCACTCTGCAGACACACCCCTGCCCTGTTGACTTTTATAGCAGCTCACGCTGTGTCCTGGTGACAAGAGCTCCTATGATTTATTCCGTGCAGTGCTTGTTAAAAGTGCTGCCAAGGTATCACTTGAAAGATGAAAGGAGCGCTGCCTGGGTTAAAGTCAAGTCCCCATGAGTACCGGTACTCTCTTCGTTCTTGAAAAAGTGCCGGTACTCAAGGGGAGAAAATGAAAAGGTGCTGGTACTCAGTACCGGTGAGTACCGGCCCATTTAAAGCACTGTGTGAGTCTCATGCCTTGGTCCCACTCAAATGTTATGAGCCCCACACTGCGGTGCACTCTCGCGTATTCAGTGTGACTCACATCTTGGAGTGAATGAAAGCTCACTAACTCCGTGAGAGACACGTCTGTGAGCAGTCCGCCCCAATCATCAACTTCAACAGTCGTGCACCTGAGCTTTTGATTCATAGCAGCTCAAATCTCACACCAGTGACTTCTCGACCCTGGGATCTCCGATGAATTCACGACCAGGGCTAGGCTGGCCATGAGTTGACTGGTGCAGTAAGAAGAGATCCAGCAGCTCAAGGGCCAAGGGCAAGATTTTAAATGCACTTTTGCGGTATATAAAAGGGATTTCTATTTGAAATGTGTATACCACAGCTTCTGCTGGTGTCCTCCTGCAGTGGAGTGGATTCCAGATTTGAGAGGAACAAAGGGAAACAAGAAAAAAATAACCTTACCAGATAACTGACGAGAGAATGAAAACAGACAGTGGGCAGAAAAAGGTAGAGGAAGAAAAAAGACAGTCAACCCAAATAGGGAAGAATATAAAGAAGTAGACGAGGAAAAAGAGCGAAAATAGAGAGAAAATATAGAGAGGGGTAAAATGGAGCAAGACTCAATAGAGAAAGTAGTGGAGCACCAATGAGGGCAAATAAGGCAGTGGGGATATCAGAGCTGTAGATTGAAAAGAGGCAGTGACAGAGCACAGAGCGAGAGAGTCATTAACATCACAGGAACAGAAACAGGCAGCCTCAGTCCAGAAGTAGATCATGAAGTAGATGTGGAGATGGTCTAAAGACAGGAGGAGGACTGGAGATAATGTCAGAGCAGAGGATGCACTCCTGTTTCAAGAGGGACAGGAAAAGATCTCTATGCTACTGAGATAGTGAGAGACCTGTCCTGCCGGGGACGGTGGGTGGGGTTCGATTTTAAATTGGCTGCTCTGGGGTTTACCATCTGGGAGTGGGGTCCACTTCATCCGTAAGAACTAAGAGGAGAAAGAGGGCCGTGGAGGAAATGTTGAGCAAATAGGACATAAAAGAGGGCAGCGCGGTGGACAGGGTCAAGGGAAAGCAAGTTTAATCCAGAAATATTCGATCTTAGCCGAAGGTGGAGTAAATTGTGTGAAGAGATGGAGTGAACCATGGCAGAGGAGGGTTAGGACTCCGCTATATCTCTGCACAGGCAGGTCAGAGGCACTGAGATGTGATATCACTTCAACAAGTGAAGGCAAAATCCAGGTTAGAAACGGGAAAATGGCTGCAGAAGGTGAGAGGAGTTGAAATAAACTGAGCCTGGACAACAGTGTCAAGATTAAGCATGTTCCACACCTAGACCAGCCAAAGAGGAAGAGGATAGGCTGGAAATGAGCAAGAGAAACGATAAGAGGAAACAAGGTGTAGCTATCAGAGATACAGTCCAATTTAAACGTCTTGAAAGGTGAAGGTCTTTTAAAGTATACAAGTGTGTTTTTTCTTTGTTTTTATGTTGTAGGGTTTATTTTGTTTTGAATTGAATTGCGCTGGATTAGCATTCTTTATTCTTTCAATGTTTTCACTGTGCTCCTTTTTTGTGCCTGCTCCTTGTTGTCATATGAAGAGCTTTACACAATTCATGCAAAGGAATCTTTTCAGAGCCATTGCTCCCTCCGTCGATAGTTATCCAAAATGTAATTCTTTATAAGCTATTTGTCTGCTGCTTCCTGAGCCTGGACCAGCCCCCCCCCCCCCCCCCTCAGTCACCTCCAGCTGGCCATAAGCTGCTGACACAGGGTGGCCGATTCAAATGCTGTCTTGCATTTTGTAATGCGGTATATGGCACTATTAGCTCTGTCCCTTAAGAAGGAGGGATTTTAGCCTTCAAGTGCATATAAAGAATTTTTGTTTTGGGACATATTCTTGTTTATGATGTGTTTCTTGTGATCAAACATGAATCCGTGGGTTCTGGATCAGCAATTATATTAGTAAATAGACTTCAAGATGTTGCTATATTATTATTTGAAAATGGATGCTCTGAAGGAAGACTGAAAGAAACGCCAGTTTGGAGTAATCCACATTTATGGAATCTAAGGAAATGCACCACAGGGAATTTAAGGCAGCCCTATTCTTGCATGCTCCTCATTGCTGGCCATTCTTAATATGGTGTGGAAAAAGCAGATTCTACATGGCCTGGGAGATGGGGTGACCCTTTGTAACCCAATCCCCGCTCCACCTGGGGCAGCTGCAAATTTACCACAGTGTTTTGGCATAGGGGGTCCCATAGCAATTATTGCAATACCTCAGCCTTACTTGTGTACCCATGCCAGCTGGGTGCGAATGATCTCACAGGCAGAGATGCTGTATGGTGTCTCTTCGTCACCGCCATAGGCTGGAAACTGTCCCGCAGAGGTAGCCTTCACTCACTCACCATACTTCGCCCCACCGCTCAGCCAGTGCCATTAAACCACTGAAGGGAATTCCCACCAGCATAGTATGGGCCATGTCTTTGCCTTCAGTATGGAGCACAAAACAACAGGGATCTCAGTGTTTAGGATTATATGACAAGAAAGTCCTAGTTTCTCTCTAACAATCTGTGCTCTCTGCTGTTTCTTATCTCTGCCTACACCTCTGCATTTTATCTGCATTTCAGGCACCAAGAAAACATTACTGTGAATGCAGCAACTCTTTACGGTGCAGAGGCGAGTTTTGTCTCCATCTGGCATCTGCCTTCTACCTGAGTTTCAGCCAGTACTTCTATCTACCCTTCCTAACTTCAACCCATTCATAGAGCCCTCCGCGCACTTCTCTTTCTCTTTTTCGGCCAGTTGCTTTTGAAATACCAGGAAAAAAACAGTAATTCTTCACTATCTACAGTGGAGCGCTTCCTTATAACCTGAGTGTACAAGACCAACCTGGTCTTAGCTGAAGCCGGAAGGGGACAACACACAGTGCTTAATTGGAGCTGGTGGTTTCCGGTGCTCGGCTCCGGCACTTCACTGTCAACAGCGGTGTTTGTGACGGTCTGCCACAAGGTGGCGCTGTCTCACATGACCACAACAACAGTTCTTTATTAATTCAATATACATTAAAAATTACTATTACCTGCCACCAATGCCATTTTCATAGCTTTGGGGTCTGGAATAGCCTGAATTTTCACACTTGTAGGAGCGTGATGGTTAGTAGTTGTGTTGTTACTATCACTGGCAGCCTGGCAGGGGCAATATGTGGTGCAAGCAGCAGTGGTCTCCTGACAAAAGCCCTAGCACTTATTTATTTACAAATTAAGCCACCCCTCTGCAGTTGGATGTGGGGTGACCTACATCAGGACTGGCTTAGACAGGAATTCCCACAGCATCAGAAGTCTGAGACTGTTGGGGTAGTTTGTCCTTGAATGGAGTGGGAGCATTTTGTCCTTCTTGAGTTGAACGTGCAGTGTGGCATGTGGGAGGTGGGGGATTAGCATTGGGTTTCGTTGGGTGCTGAGTTCTTCAACTGGGGTATGTATCTACTTGCTTTTGAGGCTATGCAAGTACATGATGTTTAATGAGTAGCAGCAAAATACAGCCTCATAAAAATCTGCCACGATGCACTGCTGCAAGTTGCTTATCTACATTAATGCTTAATGTAGATATGTACCAGTTTGTCCCCTGGTGCCCTGTCACTTAGCCCACTTTAAGCCATTCCTCATTTTGTAGCCAAAATCTAACATTAGAATTCTGGGAGTTGTAGTTTCACTTTCCCCATTTGGTCCTCACATCCTCCATGCAAATTGTTGGGACCAGTTTACAGCTATCAACTAATCGCTGAATGTGAGCGTCATGTTCAAAACAAAGCTTACAGAGGTCGCCCTATTGCAAAGGGCTGATTTTGGACTGATCTGTTTGTAACAAAGTGCTGACCCCAGAGAGCCTGAATATGGACACCGGAGCTTCCAGGAGCATTTCACAGCAACGCCTTTCTCTAGAGAAGTGATAGTCGAAGTACAGCCCTTTGCATGCGGCCACTTGGATCAACATCAGCACTGAGCTGCTGTTCACTGGACTCAGCACTAACATTAAAAGAACTTTAAATGTACATGATAGCCTGTATTTGAAGATTAATTGAAGTTAAAGAAAGGAAGTAACTAGGTGGTCCTGCACCACTTAACTTTAGGAGCACCTTCGTTTTCGAAGCCATCCTGCAGCAAAACTGTAAAAACATGATAAGGTTTCTTCAAAGGTTCAAAAAGTGTATTTCATTGACATGCAGAACCATTTTCACCTCAGTATATCAGATCATATCAGTTTATCGAGAAGTATTTTTTAAGTGATAGTTTTCAAATATGAATTTTGAAACATACAGTCTTCCCCCACACTGACAAATATGTCAATAGTAAAGTAAGAGTTAAGTCATTTGTTATGTGCACTCTTAGGGTGGCCTCCTATTATACATGAACAACATTGTAGTTTATTAAATCAAACGCAGTAGAAGGATTTCTACAGTGCTTATACTGATGTGATAATAAAAGATAAACGAGGGAAAGTGAAATGAAACAATTCACTATGAGTACACAATTT
Source organism: Lissotriton vulgaris (assembly GCF_964263255.1). NCBI lineage: Eukaryota > Metazoa > Chordata > Amphibia > Caudata > Salamandridae > Lissotriton > Lissotriton vulgaris. The sequence goes on from NC_141687.1 coordinate 352,351,369, forward strand.
GGTAAAGTGGGGAAGCTGGGATAAATGCCAGGTTTTCTGGTTTCACATTGTGCAATTCAGCCACAAGAAGTATCAGGCATATGCATCAAACCAAAAACCGGTCTAAAACGGGCAGATTCTCAGAATCTGCCCCTTTGCCACTGGTATTTTTTGCATTTGGGATGCATCATCCCAAATGCAAAAATCGCGATTTAAGGAATCTCTAAATTGTGATTCCTTAAATTGCAATTGCATTTAAGGACTCCCAAATTGAGATTCCTTAAATGCAATGCATGAAAGTTAAAAAAAATAGCGATTTCGCTAATAGGAGTAGCAAATTACCATGAAGTTGAACTTCATGGTAATTTGCAAAAACTTCAAAAAATGCACTTTTGTGCATTTTTCAAAGTTTCATTTGCGCACACACATGTGTGTGTGTGCAACATATGTGCAGAGATCAATTTCAGGGGTGCAACAGGGTGTCATTTTGACACCCATACACCCTTGAAATTGCATGAGCAATTTGCGAGTACCGACTGATACTCGCAAATTGCTCATGCAATCTCCAATTCACAGGCCCATAGGAAGGAATGGGACAGCATTCCTTAATTGGGACTAGCACTTTGCAAGTAGCAATTAAGGAATGTTTAGGAATCGCTATTTTTATAGCGATTCCTACATGCATAAGCTTTTGTGATTCCTAAATAGCGATTCCTTAAAAATCGCTATTTAGGAATCGCAAAAGCCTACGTTGATACATGTGCCAGTATATGTCTTGCTTCCCCTGTACTCCCCTTACCACGCCCTCCCCCCCCCCCCCACACACACACACACACGCACAGCCCCTGGATAGGCACCCTGCTGGCATCAATTCAGCCCTCGGTCGCATCACAGATCCAACTTTGTGGCCCTTGGGAAAATGTTTGCGAGTACCCATGCTCTAGAGTGTATAAGTAATTCCTCATCGCCCGTCACGTCTTCATTCATAATCACGCACTCGGCTGAGAGGTTTGCGTGACAAAGCGCTGCCCGGAAGCACCTTCTTTAACACAAATCACTGCCGCCCGCTGCCTGCTCATAACAGATGCACTGCGCGGGAGTTTCTTATTCATAACAAAGGACTGGTGGGGTCGTTGCCATTTACACATAGCACTTCTTTAATATCCTGCTCAATTTATCACTTTAGGTCTGGCCACATTTACGGTTGAGCTATCTGAGAATCTTTCATTTTATTCATTTCATACTGTAAGGAGCGGACACTCACCAGGCCCGCCGCATTCCGGACGCATGTGTCTGCTCGTTAGACATCACTCCTTGATGGATGCCTCTTAAAATATTAAATACATCAAGCAAGCTAAAACATTATATTGGAGATGGAGGGTCTATCCTCCAACAAATGTAGAAAAACTGAGGAGCAAAACGCAGCAGTGCCTTCGATAAACCACACTTATGTCTTGTGGTTCTGTGTCATCTTACAACAAATTCATTTTGTGAAATTATGTAGATGATATGCACTGTGCATGTAACTGGGCAGAATGTCAGGATATCTTATTCAGAAGTATCTCCTGACATAAATATCATGGCCTTCTTTAGATCTCAGCGGATGGAGTACTCCATCACAAATGTGACGGAAATCCCGTCCGCCATATTGCAATCTCCGTAGGATATAATGCGATCGTAAAACAGCGGACAGGTTATCCATCACGTTTGGGGTGAGGTATTCCCCTGCACCAAGATCTACATCAGGCCCATAGTCCTATTGGGTGTAGATTTTCTGTTATTGACTCCAATGGGGAGATAGGTTTGTAAATGATTTTCAGGACTCTATTTTGACCTCAGATGGTCTTCTGACTGCAATATTCTCGTCTTGAACTCCCCGCTGCTGATCCCGTAGGCAATACTGCACCTTATGCACATGCTGGTGTTCTAACTATATCAGCTCCTCTTAATCTCTATGCTTCCTAGAAGTAGCCATATTTCTAAGCTGCCCCTCAAAACGAAAGGAAAGGGCAAACAGAGGTTGAAAATAAAGGCATGTCTGCGCATGCAGCTATTGCGCTTGAATGCTCAGTGAAGCTGGTGGGGCAAAGGAAGACTTTATCTTCAAGCAACCAACACCGGCCATGGGCTCATCTAAAATTAAAACACACAAGATGATGGACGGAATGTTTCACAATGGCAAAACATTCACCCCAAGTCACAGATCTGGGTTTAATCCATCGTTATTTTGCTCAGCAAGCCAACCCAGTTCAGACATGGCCATATGCAAATCAGTCTTGACCCTGTGCCTCATGGGAACAGTCCAGCCCGAACTGCCAAGCCATGTCTTTCCTGGACCGGAATCAAGCATCCTAGGACCGGTTTCTGGCTATCAGCCGTCTTCAGCCAGGAATTAAACTAAAATTGTACACTGGTTCAGAAGGCATGATCAAGCAATGAATGGTAGAATGGATGCTTTCAAAAATAGTCTCTATAAAAAGGTATTGTTATATAAAATGTGGAGATGCTTGGGTTAGCTATTGCCCTACCATAATCAACTTATGTTTCAAGAAAGCCTGCCTGGGGCCAACTTGGTCATTCTGAAGCTGTGGTGTATTCCAGTGGCAGCAAAGTAGAGGCTGCTTTCAGGGCAGAATGGACTACCATGACCTAACCATGTCCCCACAGTCCTGTACTAATCATGGCCTACTACAGGGGGAGGCTGCTTTACCCTTTTTTGCCTCAACTGATTGTGGTTCACAGACTGACCCTGATTACGACGAGACGTTGCCGTACTTACATTGTCCCCAGTGTTGGACTGCTCTGTCGGGTAGTCAGGAAGTGCTTGACAAAAGGTCTCACCGTTCAGTGTATGGGTTGGTCTTTCAGCTGTTTGAGGGCCTTTTTAATGGTCTGCCCAGTCCGAATTTTACTGTTGATTCCCCTGGTATTTAAACAAATATTGCCTGCAACAAGCTCAAATCTATGCAGCCTTCCATACTTTGCAAAACATGTATATGATGTGTCTTTACAATTACAAAAGGGCTCCAATTTGCACACATGGGCCCCTTTTTTAGCTTTCTAATTCTCTAATGGGGAGGCACTTTTATTTTGCTGCCTGGGCCTTTTTTTGTCCCAATCCGACCCTGATTGTTTGCATGGTAAACAAATACCGATACAAACACCGATAGCCAAATGGCAAAACTTAGTCCAAACAGACCCGAGTGTGGTGCATATAGGTGCTGCATCCCTAAGCACTCCTTCCGTGTGCCTTTCCGCCCCAGGTTATGTAGTTACTTGACATTCAGACTGGAGCAACTGCTAAGTGTCTTGGGAAATGTTGTTTATATTTAACCCAGTTTTCATACCTCTATGTTAATAAAAGCACAAACATAGTATAGTGAATTAAAATGATAGAGACCTGGTTGATAATCATTCAGAGACATATGTCATTTAGAATGCCAGCTTCATGTAGACCATGGGGGGACGTGAGAGAGACAAAATGTCCAAGGAACTTGTTCCATTGATCATCCAAGGACTTTTGACAAGGTTGTGTTTTCATTGTGATCTTTTATGTCACACATTAAGACCTAACTTTTAACATACTGCAATGATTTTCAGTTATCTCTGTGAACGGCACAGTTAAGGATAATCTTAAGCACTGTGATTCCTTATCAGCTTTGTTGGGAGAAGGTTTGGAGGGGATGCTTCTGCAAATGTCTTACTAAATGGTACACAAAATAGATGAAACATGTTACAGAACTATGGGCCAGAACTGAGGTTTACACTGACTGAAGGGCAACTCAGTCAAAGCACGAAACCAACATTCATTGAAATTCACACAAAAAACAGCCTCTTTAATATGTATGAGGCAAGAGTCCCTTTGCAACTTTCTGCCACTGCAGTGATGGAGACCTACCAGGGACAGTAGACCTCCATTTCTGCAATTCCAATCACTGACATCTTTTAAAGCAGGCCCTCTCCCTGTAGGAGACTAGGGCACTAAGGTTGCTTTCAGTGAATAGCATTTGCTGAGAATGCATACATAAATATGTATATATACGGATAGATGTTGACACATTATATAATTTGTAGAATTATTACTTTTGGCATTTACCACTTGTTTTCTTACCGATACACGGTTTGATTATTTTGGAAGGGTAATTGTATGTGTTAATGTGCACATCTTATCCATTACAAGATGGCGCCCATATTAGATCCAGGGTTTGTCCTTCACCTATGTCTGCTACCATGAGGGAGGTTTAAAATGATATCATGTGCTTAGTGTCATTGACACTGACGAAGGCTGACGCCAAAACGCGTTTGTTGTTGACTTTCATCTGAATAAACTAAGACCGCTGTGAAATTCATCACCCCCGGAGTGCTGTTGTTCCTTTGAGTGAAGGGACCTTTGAGCATTCATATATATATATATATAGATATATATATATATATATATATATATATATATATATATATATATCTATATATATATACATATATGCATTCTCAGCAAATGCTATTCTATATATATATACTAGCAGCCCGTCCCGACCTTGTCCGGGAGCAATCAGGCTCTCAAACTTCCCCGCTCCTCCCCGCGATCCTGTCCGCTCTACGCTGCAACCCCACACTCACCGACGTCAGCCCACCGCGGGCGCTGCCGCTCCTCAACCTCAAACTTCATCTTCCTCAGCCCGCTCTAGTCCGCCAAAGTTAACCGCCACCTTCAGGGCTCCCAATCAGCCGCACACGGGCCGCTCCAGTCCGCCTAAGTTTACCGCTCCTCCCCGCGCTTCACCTTTCTCAGCCCGCTCCAGACCACCACCTTCAGGGCCCCCAATCAGCTGCACACGGCCCGCTCCAGTCTGAAAAAGTTTACCGCTCCTCCCCGCGCATCACCTTCCTCAGCCTGCTCCAGTCCGCCAAAGTTCACCGCTCCTCCCCGCGCTTCACGTACCTCAGCCCGCTCCAGTCCGCCAAAGTTCACCGCTCCTGTCCGCCGCTCCTCCCCGCGCTCCTGATGATGTCAGCACGCACGTCGTTAGCGCACACTGCCGGTGCTACTTCCAAGGGACTACTTCTTTTTTAACGTATATTTTTTAAAAGAACGTATATTTTTTTGTGGTATATAGCCTATGTCACTCTGCAGACCCTGACAATTCCAATGATGTATTGTGTGTTTGGATTGGCGCAGTGGATCCCGAGTTTACCCGCCTCAAAGGTTCACAGTTCTCTCTTTATAATAGTAGTATAGATATATGTATATATATATATATATATATATATATATATATATATATATATATATATATATATATATATATATACACATACTGGCGGTCGCCAGTAGGTAGTGTTAGGATTTTTTTCAATGCAAAATCTCAAAATTCTATTGTGAATAACTTTGGCGCCGGTTGACGAATTTGTCTGAAAATTTCCTCAAATTTGCTAATAATGAAATTTGCGCTTTGGAAATTATTTAAATTGTAATTTCATTTAAAGCTTTTATGATGCTATAATATTGCAAATGAAATTTCCAATGTATATACCGATGTATTTGGAAAAACAGTGTCAAGGCCATGCAAAAATGATTTATGCCTCGACGGGACAGCTAAATTACATTGACTAAGTATAAATCATGTAGTCTTTTCGCTATGTCCATCGTTTTGTGTTCCTGAACATGTGACCTCGGTGGGAAGGGCGTTTTATTTAAAAATGGCTTTAATCACATACAGCCTTTATGTGAACAAGGGCGCCTGAGCCCGAAACGCGTCATCTGTCGACTGCTGTTTGGTTATAATTAAACATCTTGCCTGAGAACAGAAGTGGTTCGTGTCTCTTTCTTCGCCGCCGAGGCTTTGGTGGAAGTGGAAGGAGAAACTTGTTTGCAATTCTTAATTCACGGAAGCTCGACTTTCTTCCGTTTTGACGAACCCTCTCACCCGGAAGCGGCTGCCGCCCTGAAGTCGAAGAAGCAAGTGGTTCGTGGTGAAACATTGGCAGCAGCCCCCTCGCGCCGCCACACGTCACAGGAGAGTAAAGGGTTACTGACCGGCACGAAGAACCAGACGGGTTCGAAGGAGAAGCGGAAGCAGTACCCGGTGAGTGACGACGGCATTGTGGCAGAGGTGGGGAGAGTTCAGGCACAACGAAGCGACTCGAAATACGATCCGAGCTGCATTAGTTATATTAACCAATCAGTCAGCATGACAGACGAGGCTGTACGCCAGCGTGAAGCGGCAGCTGAGGAATTGTTCTGCAAAAGACCCACATCAAACTCTAATGTTGTACCCTCTGTGAGCACACCGGCAGGGGCGGATGACAACGAGAAAACGTTACTGAAAGACCTTGAGAAGTACATGCGCTTGGAGATAACCAAGTGGTGGGAGCATTGCTCACTTACTAAGTATGCAGAGGTTGGGCGGGTTCCGAGAGGTCTTCGTATCCTTTTGGCCCCAAGTTATGATAACCCCAACCCTGCAATGCTAAAAGAATGGGCACAGAATAACTTAGAAGCTTCCATGACCTCAGTCCGCATTTTAATCAAATATGCAGCAATTGATCGAGTGGAAATAGTGAAGAAAATTGAAAATATTGAAGAAGAGCTAAAAAAATCTGCCAAAGTTGACTACATTAAAACGGCAAAAATTGCAATTGATGAAAGGCTGCGCAAACACGAAGAGAAAATAAAACAACGTAAAGCGCATAAGTTTGCCAGGGATGAAGCAGACTATAACAACGGGCAAATCTTCACTTTCGCCCGAAAGTACAACAATGAGAACCGCAAGAAATTCGGGGAACAAAAAGGCAAAAGCAATGTGGAGAAAAACGCACAAAAATCTGCTGCAACAGGAGGAGCAGCAGCAGAAAGTATCAGCTTTGACTCTATTTCCATATCCAGCGAATCCAGCATAGAAAGCGGAGAGAGACCTACACCAACAATTGTACTTGATGCAGGAGAAGAATTGGATTTTTTAGTAGCAGAGAGACTGCGGTCTTTGAGACCGAGAAAGGACAGCAAACCACAGCAAAAAATACAAGAAAAAACAGATGAAGAAAAGAAAGAAGAAAAATCAACAAACAAAAAAGGAAAAAACAAAAAGAAGAGCAACTGGACAAGGAGAAAGTAGATTTGGATAAAACCATTATTAACATGTCTAAAGTACCTTTGTCTGATGCTGAAAAAACATTGCTGTCTCTGGGTCTTAATTTCTGTCCCGGCCAAACTTTCAATTATAGCTCCACAAGAATTGACGTCTTTAGGTTCGTTAGAAAACTCAAATTGAAAAAACATTTCTTTTTGAAAAATGCCAAAGACAAAGACGGAGAGCCACAACAAGGAATGAAAACTCATGTGGAAAGTCTAGGGATAAGGGCAGCAGACATCCCTACCTACCTGGACCTCCATGACTTGAATACTGGCGAGGCAGCAAACAGCGAAAATGAATGTGACCCATCTACCCAGATCAGAATGAATAACATCAATCTGCTACAGAAAGGTGCTGGGATCAGCCCTTTCAAGAAAAAATCCAAATATATCCCCATGATGTCAAGGGATGCATTAGACACGTTTCACGACTGTGTGGTCGAAGACATCAAAAGATTGAATAAACAAATACAGTCTGAGAAATTCAAACAAAGAAAACATGTTGAGCAAAAGAAAAGGGACTATGCCAATCTGATGAAGAAATTAGGGAAGAATAACGAAATCATCATCAAAAAATCGGACAAGGGGGGCAATTTAGTAATCTGGCCCCGGGAAGATTACATTAAGGAGGCAAAACGTCAGCTTGACAATATTGATTGTTATGAGCCATCTAACATCAAAAAATACAAACAGGCTACAGACTCGCTAAAGAAACTGTTAATACAATTGCGCAGCGATGGCCTAATCTCCAATGATGAGTTCAAGTTTATGCACAATGAAACTCCAATTATACCAGTATTTTATTTAATACCAAAAGTGCATAAGTGTATTCTCCCCACTCCTGGTAGGCCTATCATTTCCGCTATTGGCAGCGCAGCGGAACAGGTGGGCCAATATATAGACTTTTTTTTGCAGAACCATGTAAAAACACTGCCTAGTTACATCAAAGATACTGGTGACTTCCTGGGTAAAATTAGGAATATTCAATGGTCAGAAGGGATGTATTTAATTTCTTTAGACATTGAATCCTTGTACACTAGTATAGACCACCAGGCAGGATTATCAGCTGTAAAATTCTTTTTGGACCAAAGACCGTGCAAATTCTATCAGCACAATAAGGCTATAGTGAGCATGATGCAGTGGTGTCTCCATAACAACTTCTTTCTCTTCGGAAAGGAGTTGTTTAAACAACTAAGGGGTGTGGCCATGGGAGCTTGCTTCTCCCCCAGCTATGCGTGCTTGCACGTTGGCTGGTGGGAGGAGCAGGTGCTCAAAAAAGACTATTCTGCTATATATAGGGAAAACATCACACACTATTACAGGTTCATCGATGACATTTTCATCGTGTGGCGGGGTAGTAAAGACAAGGCGGTGGAATTCATTAATAACATGAACAGTCTGAATCTCCACTTTACCCACCACATAGACAGCTCCAGCCTGGAATTTCTTGATGTTAAGCTATATATAGCCAATGGCAGAATAGAGAGCACATTATTCAGAAAGTCCACAGCTGGTAATGTCACACTCCATGCCACCAGCGCCCATCCCAGGCACTTAATAGCCAGCATCCCCTACGGGGAATTGCTACGCTTGAAAAGGATATGTAGCACGGAAGCTGAATTCAATATCTGTGCTGCAGAATCCATGCGTCGCATGAAGGCTAGAGGCTATTCTGATAAAATTTTAACATCTGCCTTAGCTAAGACATCTGCTAGATCTAGAGCCAGTCTACTACCTGATCCCATTGGGGAAGAGCCTGTCCCGCAAGACCAATCTGTTCCATCTAGAGTCTCCGGGGCGGTTGAAAAGGTCCATTGTCCAAGACTGATCACAGCTTTCAGTGAGAACGAGCGCAAAATCAGATCTATCATTAATAAGAACTGGAAAATAGTTCTCACTGACCCAGTTCTGAAAATGAGTTTGCCATCCAGCCCCACTATAACATTCAGTAGAGGAAGAAACATGGGAGCTGAATTAGATCTTTCCAGCCCTGAGATTAGAACCAGCCCCAATTGGTTAAAACCTAAAGATGGTTTCTTCAAATGCTCCTCATGCCGGGCTTGCAAGTTTGGGGTAAGCACCACAGAATACAATACTCCATTCAGTCCTACACCACATAGGATAATGGGTAACTATAACTGCAAAACTGAGTTTGCAGTATACGTTCTCACCTGTACCTGTGGACTCAATTACATCGGGAGTACAAAGCTGCATGTACATGAGAGAATACTTCAACATCTACGTGCTATCCTACATAGTGATCCCAATTATCCGGTGGCACGCCACTTCAAGCAAGTTCATGATAACAACCTATCTTGTTTGAAATACTATGTGGTATCAGCAGTCCCCAAACCACGCAGAGGGGGCAACAGAGAAGCTTTGCTTAGGAGATTAGAGACGAAATTCATCCTAAACTTCGATAGCAAATGCCCAAACGGTCTGAATAATACCGAAGACATGTACACATGCCTGTAATTAAGTATTCTAAATGCGGCCCTAAATGAAAAGATACACACTGTACAACATTTGAGTTTGTTTTCTGTTTAAATCGTGATAATGTTATCCGATTTCTTGATTGTGTTTAGATTGTCAAATTCGTGGCCAACATAGAGACGTTGAATGTCCTTTGACATACGAATTAAGACGATTATCTAGTATTCACCTCACTTTTTTTCACTATGGTAGAGACATTGTATTATGTCTTATTCTAGTCGAGGTCAGGTTAAAAGATGTATTTTCATCTTTCCACCACTTGTAATATATTTAGCACGTAACACATCATTTGCACAGGGTATATATGTTTTGTAGAGAAATCTGGGAAGCAGCTTTATTATGCACTTATTGTTTTGTATATGCTCCTTTTTTTACTGAAGTCACAATTCAGAGTATAGCTATGTGCATTCATGCAGCTAATATGAATTATTGCACTTTTTAAAGTGTATGTGGATTTAACCAGGAATGTTTGGCAAAATGCTAATAATGAAATTTGCGCTTTGGAAATTATTTAAATTGTAATTTCATTTAAAGCTTTTATGATGCTATAATATTGCAAATGAAATTTCCGATGTATATACCGATGTATTTGGAAAAACAGTGTCAAGGCCATGCAAAAATGATTTATGCCTCGAGGGGACAGCTAAATTACATTGACTAAGTATAAATCATGTAGTCTTTTCGCTATGTCCATCGTTTTGTGTTCCTGAACATGTGACCTCGGTGGGAAGGGCGTTTTATTTAAAAATGGCTTTAATCACATACAGCCTTTATGTGAACAAGGGCGCCTGAGCCCGAAACGCGTCATCTGTCGACTGCTGTTTGGTTATAATTAAACATCTTGCCTGAGAACAGAAGTGGTTCGTGTCTCTTTCTTCGCCGCCGAGGCTTTGGTGGAAGTGGAAGGAGAAACTTGTTTGCAATATATATATATATATATATACATATATACATACTGGCGGTCGCCAGTAGGTAGTGTTAGGATTTTTTTCAATGCAAAATCTCAAAATTCTATTGTGAATAACTTTGGCGCCGGTTGACGAATTTGTCTGAAAATTTCCTCAAATTTGCCTCGCGGAGCTCCGGTCCTTCCTTGAAAGTTTGGGAGGGATTCGTCAAGCGGGGGCCGAGATAAAAGGGGGGTCCCAAAACGTGTTTTCCCCATGTTAAATTTCCATAGGGCGGTCGACCTCACTTTTAGCCCGAACGGCTGAATGGATTTCCACCAAACTTGGCAAAATTGTAGGATCTGGTACCCCGATGTGCCTTTGCTATGTCTCAAGATATATGCTCCAGTGGTTTTTACGAAAATTAACTTTGAAAAAATATATATTGGGCTGCATTGGGCTTTATATATGTTAGAGCCAAATGTAGCCCAATTTAGCCCAATGTAGCCCAAAGATGGCCACCAGAGACTAAAAAAAACAAATGTAGCCCAAATATCAGCCAGATGTAGCCCAACTATAGCCCAATTACAGAATGTCCCAGAGTGTTCTAAAGCACAACTAGAGCGCTAACAGTCTTACTTATGACAAAAGTATGGCACACCTGAAGTCATCTTGATTGGAATAAAGTGTTAACACTTAAAGCATTTAATTTGCAAAGGAACAAAATGAGGGGTTTCATTTTGCCATAGAAATTATGATTAGTGCTGAAGAAAGAAAAATGAGGGCACATTTTGAGTGACTTCTCAAATCCTCTTATATTTCATTAAAAAAATTCTGATATGCAGTCTCCCAAGATGGCCACCAGACAAGGTTGTGTTTTCATTGTGATAGAAATGTTATATATATATATATATATATATATATATATATATATATATATATATATATATATATATATATATATATATATATATATATATATATATATATATATTCACTGAAAAAACCATAGGTTTCACACCAGTTATAGTTAGGAATTAGCATTTAAAAAACCTATTAAATTCACTGAAAAAACCATAGGTTTCACACCAGTTATAGTTAGGTGGAAATTTTACTCGCATAAAACCATTGATATATATCCTTTCAATAGCTAACTTTCATTAGCATGGTAAGAACGCACTCACTCGAGGATCAGTTTCAATTTACAGCGACTTTATTTGCAACCAAAATAGCTCCGACGCGTTTCACCTCAGCCTGAGGCTTGCTCACAGGATGTTGTGTTTAACAATCAGCCTTCTTTTATGTTTAAAGCACCGCAATTAGAGATTGCCGTGCACATCTATTTACACTTGTTTTAACCAGATTTTTCCAAACTGTAAACTGCATGCGTGCCGCCCGGAATACGTGATCTGCCCCTTGTCACGTGGGTAATTTCACATCAAAGATAGAGTGGTACTACACTACAATCCAGGTGCACAGCTGTTGTGATTATCACATAATCCTTTTCAATAGCTCTTTCACTTTCGACAATAATTACTCCATGTAATCCAAAACTTTTATTTCCTTTATTTTTTTTAATTTTTAGAGTTTTTAACACACGTGGTTTGCTTATGTTTTAGCAACTTCTCATGCCCGGATATGCCCATCCAGTCTTGATGTTAAAGCACCGCAATACCTGATGTATCTAACGGGTGCATTATGGTCAACAAAGTTCCTTCACTCGTTTATCTGACCAAATTAACTAAAAAGTACAACAAAATATTTTTTACATTTTGGGGACACTTAGAATTGTGGTAATTGTTATAATAACAAGCCCATTTTTTCATGTATTTCAAAGTGATATAGTCTCATTAGTGAGATTGTATTTCTGCCACGATAGGGCCTTTGCTGTCACTTGTTTTGATAAAGTTTCTGAGTTCAACAAGAGCTCTGTTTTGAGTGAGTACTTAAGGTTGCTTCTCTCCAGTGAGTAAAGTTTTACAACGGCTCGTTGATGTAGGATTGTTCATTCTCTCTGGTGAGATCAATTTTTCCGTTGATGTGATTATGCCCCTTTTAATCTTCTCGTTTTGTGTCATAAGTGGACATACAATTCCTCACTCTGATTGAGTCCTCTCGGATCCAATGTTCTGAAGTTGATAATATGTTGTGATTCTCTTTGTCGGAGGGACTTTATTCGATTTCCACCTCTTTCTGATGCTGGTATTTGATCAATGGCGCAAAAACGCAGTGTTTCCCAATTGTTGCCGTGATGCTTTTCCATATGTTTAGCGATTGCATTTGTGCGATCCTTATGAGTCGTGGCACGTGTGTGCTCCAGGATTCTCTTTTTTACCTCAAATATGGTGCTGCCAATGTATTTCTTATGGCAGGGACATTCGACCATGTAGACGACGAAGGTGCTTTTGCATGTCAAGTGTTGAATTATGGTCCATTTC